>NW_026892584.1:44323401-45010368 GCF_033815535.1 Pezoporus flaviventris | reverse complement strand
TGAAGAGCAACTTTGTTGCCCGCTGGAAGAGGCAGATACTTTCTTGCCCATAGAAAGCTTCTAGGTAAGGTGTTACGACATCTGAACAGATGTAACAGACAAAAATCTGATCAGATAACAACACTCTTTGGGCTACCTGTGAAAGAGGACAGTATTTGACTTATTTGACTCATATTTTTCTCATGTGTTGTTTTCTTGAAAAAAAAAAAAAGTCTGATTTTTTTAAATTATATTTTTTTACTCCTACTTGCTTTAGGAGCTGTTAAAATGGGTTATTTCTTTCTAGAAAACAGGTTTTGTGGTTGACTTTTTGATATGAAGTTGAATTAAACGACACAATTTTAAATATTTTAAGGTTGCTCAAGTTTTTACTGCCTTCTGCTTTGCACAGTGATTTGTGCTGTAGAAAAGTGGGTCTGGAATATTCTACTTTAGTGCTTAAAACCCACAGTTTATGGGTGATAGAGAAGTACAAAAGTGCAATAACATTGCAAGTTGCTCCCAAAATATTTAATTTGACACTTTTTTGAATTATATACTGATTTTAACATTTAGTTACCAAGTTACTGGTTATCAGCATTTAAATACAGCTACATACAGTGATTTTTCTTTTTCGGGTTTGTGGCTACAATTCAGCTCTTCTGGCTTCTGATGTGTGAATCTGTCTGTAGGTGGTCAACTTTCAGTGATATATATACATATATTCTATTATGACCGCATTAGGAACGCCCACACATGGGCTATGTTTGCACTGGATGTAAAGGAAGTCCTTCCTTCCCTTTGACTCAGTTGCCTTGGAGATAGATAGTATATTCATCAGAGAGAATATAGACGTGACAGGGGTGACAAGGACAGACTTGGCAATGACAGCTGAGCATTTTGAAAATGACTGGCTTAGGACAATTCATTTTTGTCTGGGAATAGCAGCACACTTGACTGTAATTAGTGTTTCAATGAGTTAAGTTTTCTTTGTGCTGCTTTTTCTCTAACTGGCTGTAAATGCTGATCCTGATCCTGAATGCAGAAGGGTCTGTGGTGGCTCTGTTGGAGGCATGGTCTGGGTGCATGCATGAGGTCATCTTCTGGGGCCACAGGAGCTGTGGCTGAAGGCCAGAGGGGTGCACATGCTGGGAGGCAGCCAGGCTCAGCAAGGAGGCATCTCTGCCTATGCGACCTGGTGCGGTCACCCCGACCTATTAGGGCCCTGATCCTGTAAACACTTCAGTTATCATCTAAGTTTCTTTGCACAGATCCTCTCGCTAAAGCCAGACAGGCTCCTCATGTGCTTGACACTCAGCATATATGAGGGTGTGCAGGGCCGGGGCTGCTGTGGCTGCTGTGCACTGCAGAAGTATTCGCTCAATTGCCTAATTATCCTAATTATCAGTGAAAGTGATTATTGAGCTGCCACTTGAGTTCTTGACTACATTTATATTGCACTGTAAATTGAACTTTTGTTTTCAATGAATGTGTTGAGTGTATGGACTATTGTGCCTTAAAGTCCCATCCTCATATGAGCCTTTGTATATGTTCTGTAAATCTGCAAACTGTCTGTAGCTGATAACTCTGTGCACTCTATACAGATCCGGTTTGGTACTCAGCAGGACCTTGGGAAACATGACCCTGACCTCAGTTTGCCATGAACACAGAGGGGATGTGGCAATTCCCTCTTCTCTTCTCTTTTAGATTGCTTTCCTCTTTGCTGTTCATGAGATTCTGTTTTTCTGGTTTCTGTTGCAACTGGGTTCTGGGTTACCCACAACTACAGGTAACCTCATGGAAACCCAGAAAGTTGTAAAAAAGTTGTCTCCAGCTTTTAAAGGCCATCTGTACAGCACGCTCTCAGCAGGGGATCATAATTGCATATATCAACTGTGGCAGGTGTTGTCAAGTATATCATCATATATTTGACAGAATTAACAAAGCAGAAAAGGGATACCTATTTCTACTGAAATGCATGAGCCTGCATTATGTTAAATACATGGTGATTATACACCACTGAATTGGAATAATACCTACTGGTTCTATAATAAAAAAAAATGATTTTTAATGTTTAAAGTTACTTGGGACCTGATTGAAGGGTTTTATGGAATTGTTTTCTAAAGTGAATAGTAGAAAAATGTATATGTATTTTAAATATACGTATGATGTGCATGGTATTAATAAAGATCTATTTCTATTGAACCAGACAGACTCTCATTGAATATATGGTATACTGGTTTACAAGTTACCATGTTACTAAAGACAGGTTTCTAACACCATCCATCCCTGGGTTCTTTGAAGGACCTGGATCTCAGGGATGAAGCTGAACCTAACTGATGTATCTGATGTGCAGAGCTGGGGCAACTCCTCTGGATGCTGGGCAAACCCTGGCATCCACTTGTCCTGCCCTGATGCCATTGTTCACATTCCAGCTTGCCTGTGGACTTGCAAGACTCTTTTCCTTGTCTATTTTATTTAAAAGTCTGCAAGGAACCATTTTTCTAATGATGTTCTATAGAGATGCCAAAGAAGGGACAAAGGTAAAACAGGAGCTATAGGAGTTCAGGAAAATGGGATTTTTTACAAAAAATCCTGAGTAAAATGGAAAGATCACCCTCTCTTTCACCCTCAGTGCTTTCCTTTAAGATTTGTGTCCCTGAAAAAAACTGAAGTGAAACCCTGAACACATTTAAGGGATATTGAAAATGATTAATATTCACAAAAGGGTGAACTTTCTTGAAGCAGCCACAGAGAAATGTCTTCCAGGGCCAGGTGCTTTAGCACCCACCTCCAGCCAGGGCTTGAGTACCATTTGGGTACCAGTGTTTTTAAAGACTGAGCATTGCAACCATCTTCTGTAGGCACAGCATTAAATCAGTCGCCTCCAGTGGCGTTGCATTATGAGAGAAGAGCTGCATGTTGTCAACTTGAGGACAGCTCTGAAACCACCAATCATCAGTCCTCTACACACCTTGTTTGAATGTGGTTGTTACTAGGATTAAGCAGCCACTCCAAATCCCGAGATGTTATTTATCAGACAAAGGCCTTTATGTATCTCTGAACCACACCTCTCTTTAACCAAAAACCAATACTCTAGGGCTTGGCATGGGTATGTGCGTGAGGAACAGGCTTCTTAAAAGAGGTAGGCTGCATGTCTGCAGGTTTGGCCTCTTTGCTCCCCGTGTTATATGTGAATGGCCAAAGGCCTCTGGAGTGTCATATCCCTGGCACAGACAGATGTATCCATATGACCAAAATTCCTCCTAGATGCTGGATCGGAGCTGCTGCCTCTGAGGATACACCACACTGGCAAGAGATGCTGAGCCTTAGGCTTGGTCCAGTTGTGGAGACAACTGCTTTAGTGTGGAAATAAAAAGCAGTGTAGCAGCTTCCTACCGCCCAGCACATCTGCACTATGATGTGCAACCCATGCAAATACTTTTCCATCATGGATGTTTTCAAAGCTGTGGGAATCCTCCTGGTCACAAGGCAAATTCTGCTGCAGACTGAAGGTGGGGTGCTTTATGCCAATTCTTCTGCTGCTAAAGGAGCTGGTGAAAGCATCATGGCCAAACCACCATGGGTTTGCTCTGCTTTCAGCTGTATTTTCTTTTTTTGTTCTGTGTGGCCATTTGCAGCCAGTTTAATCGAAGCAGCTGCTGGGCTGCCCTGCCACAGCACTACCAGCCCAGAAACAGAACAACTGGCACAGGACCCAGGGAATCCAACTGAAAGCCGTAATTTGCCACTGCATCCCACACCCCTTGTATTGCAGGGCTTAATTAATTCAAGCCCTAAAATAAGCAGCACTGATTGCCAAACTAGGCAATGCTTTGAGCTGCTGGCTGAAGTGTGCCGCAGAGCATTGCAACTTCCTGGCTTTCCTAGCACAGCAGGACAGTCTGCACTGCCTTGCAGCTTCAGGCTGATGTGTCGCTGATGGTGAATTATCCCCAGCTGGGCTGAATAGTGCCAAATTGTATCTCTTACTGGCAGAAGGCAGCTTTTCCTGAAACAAACTGCTTAGTGGAAATTGTTGCCAATTTGCAGCAAGAAGAGTTGTGTGTAACATCTGCTGTCAGGGAAGAGGAAGGATGGCTGGCAAGGAAAAAGGTCTTTCTCCCTGCAAGGTGCCACTATCTCCTGTTCATAGTGGGGAGGTAATATTGCTTTTCCGTATTATCGCTTGAGGCTCAGGACCGTGCAGACATTTCAGCTGTGCTAAGACTATCCCCTATGATGCCCTCCAGTGTGAGTTACCAGTGCTTGCAGCCCTCACTGGGATGCTAGGGGAAGGCATGGGAGTTTTACAGCATGACCCCATATGCAGCTGTGATCATCAGTCACATACCTAGACAGCATTCCCAAAGGCACTGTGCCCTAGGCAGACAGGGTCTCTCCCAAAGCTCTTCAGTGCTGATTGAGGAGGTGTCATCCAGGGAAACCTTGGGATTCGGTAGGTGCATGGAGCCACAGGGTGGGACTGTGCGATTGCACTCACCGTGACAGTGCCATAAGGATTTAAACATCCTGCATTGCAGTAGCATGTACTAATCCAAGTCCTGCATAGCCAGGTCTAGAGGGTGATATCTCCCCACATATACAGCTTTTGTACCATGGAATCAGAGTGCCCTTACCGATGATCTCAATGAGATGGGCCCTTTGCTTACAGTATTATTGTAAATAGCCACTTTTCTGCAAAAATTTGCATCTAAGGCTGATGGTCATCTTGGTACCCTTTGGAGGAACAGGTCCAAATGTGGATAGCTCTGAAGGAGAGCTAGAGCCAGAGCCCATCTCTGTTGCTGCTCAGACGTGGGATGCAGAATGGAAAGGCTTTTGTGTAAGTACCTGAATTAGGACAAAAATCTGGGCTGGAAGAGGTGGAAGATTTCAGCTCACAAGGGTCTTGCACTTGCTACCAAGTAGTTGCTCTTCACATGTGATTGCTTTACCTGGTAATTTGTGTCTTGGGACACGAGTCTGAGTTAAGTAGTGACCAGGGGCTAATGGACCAGCTTGGAGAGTCCCTGCTCTCATTCCACTTGGGATAAAAAAAATCAATGTTGTTGGGAGGGAGAGTAGTCACGAGGCTAAAATAGCTCGCACGGAGCTGGCATTTGCAGTTCTCAAGGGTGGGGATCACCTGAAAAGTGAGGTCAAGCTGCAGCTAACTGTGGACTCGAGTCTGCCCCGCCGCCTGCCTCGCTTTCACTGCTAGGTCCCTCGCAGCATAGTGCAAGGCAGGCGTTTTACCTGAAGATGGCACTGCTATACCGAAGAACTGTTGGAAAGTTGCTGTCACAGGCAACTAGGCCGGGAGAGCTGTCGGCTTGAGTTCGGGTATGGGTGCAGTGATGGGTGCTGGCTGGGTCGGGGCTTCAAGGACCCTGTTTCCCAAGGAGAGGCAGCCCCAAGACAAAAATCCCTCTGTGCCTGTTTTGTAACATCTTTTGGAGTTTTTCCTTAGCATTTGGACGCAGAGAGTGTCTAAATCTTGCTAGTTTAGTGTAAACTTTCTCCTCTGCTTCTCTTCAGAAGCAGTACTGTGTGTGCTGGTTGCCGAGCTCTGCAGAGGTCTGATGTGAGCATAACAAAATGCAAGGAGCTGCTCAAACTGACTCACAAAAGACACCCTTCTTGTCCTAGTGGCAAGAGGTGGACAGGAGTGTGACCCAGGTTCTGCCAAGGTGCTCACATCAAGTAAAACAGTGGTGGACAGAGCCACAAGGTGTGAATGAAGTTGTCCTTCCTGGGGTCATATCCTGCCCCTCACTTACCTTTCCTTCCTTGAAGGACCTGAAGTAGCAGCAGGTAATCCCTACACTCTACAGGTAAGAATTAGTCCATAAAGTGGGGGAAATGCCCCTGGATAACCAAGATCTCCCGGGTCTGTTGTCTGAGCACCAATATTGACTTTGTTCAATGCAAAGGTGATGAGAGATTGACTGCAGTTATGGCAGTGATATCTCCTAGGGGTCAGGACTGTGCATGAAGTAGCCCAAAGGAGGTGTCCAACCTGAGCTTGGTGGTTTGGGCATTACCTGTATACCAAGAGATTGAGCAGGCAGATTTGGGCTTGAGTTAAGATGGGAGGGTGCCCTGACTGCCAGGGTGTAGCACACCCCACATCTGGTTTGAAGGGCTCCTTGGCAGAAGGTCAGACGTGGCTGCAAACGGAGAAGGCTTGCTCTGAAAGCTTCATGTGGCTCAACTTTGTGCTTATTTCTGTCTTTACTCAAGCCATGGTTTTGAGAGACAGTACCCATGTGCCCGCTTGGAGCCAGAGCTTTATTTAATGTCTTTTGTGCATTGGCACCCCCAAATGCCATTAACAGAGAGAAGAAGCAGTTGTTGCCTCTTACGATAATTCTTCCTCCTATGCACACATTAAAAATGCATAGCTGTGTGTCTTCATTTTTACCACTGGAGGGCTACATCTACCTGCAGACTTTATTTAGGTTACATTAAACCCAGAGCACCTGTCACATCGAGAAATGTGTTATACCAACGTAATTGGGGAAGGCTGAAAAGCAGAAACTGTTTTCTTTGGGGAAAAACCTGGCTGTACACTTCATCGATTTGCAGTGAAAGCGCTTTTTTTCCCTGTTGGAAGCATTGTGGTTAGTTTTAATAAAGGCGGTGGGTTGGGAGGGAAGTGAGGAAATTGCTTCAGGATAGTGGGGCCGTGAAAATAGGAGCCTCAGCTTGTTCTGAGCTATGCTCCTTTTCTTATAAATTAAGTAGTGGGGCCATGTGCCATTGGAGGCAAAGAGGTCTTTGGTCCCCTGAACATTCTGCCAGCCATTTATTTATGTGTTGTGCCTGAGCTGTACCCTGCAGCTTTGTCCCTCTCTGGCCTCCAAACCCCAGCCCTTCTTGGCCTCCATGAGCTTGACTGAGCAGAGCTCAGTGGGCTGAGCTCCCTTTTCCTAGTTAACTTATTGGAGAGAAAAGGCAGGCAAGCAGCTGGAGCTTGACAAAGGAAATGTCTTATCTGCAGATGTGTTAAAAGTATGCTAAAGAGCTATGCCTCTCCAGGGGTTTCTGCTCAGGCTGTTGTGGTTTCTTTCAGCTTCACACAGACTTTGCAGATTTCTGTCCCAGCTTTGAATTCCTATAGATTACAGGCACATAAGAAACATGAGCAGCAAGAAAAGTATTGCCCCAAGCCATGTTTGCCCCTCTTTTTAACTACAGCGTGGTTCCTGTGAAGGTTTATGATTGACCCTCTGGGACTGGATCCTTAGCAACGGGAAACCCTTGGGATGACTCTCCCAGAGACTACACACCTGGCAGGCTGACTGTTGCTTTCCCAGCTGGACCTGTCATCTCATGGCATCTCGATGTTTTTCTTGTGCTGTCTTGGGCCCACACTTCTAAGGGTTGCTGGAGGGATTCAGTAAAAAGCAGTAATGTTCCTGCCATGGATTGAACAAAGCTTTGCTTGGACTACAGATGGCAGCAAATTGCTCAGAATACAGTAGACTTTATCCCATGCTAATTTTAGCAGCTGCAGTTACATTGAAGTTCAGTGCTACTGAGAAGAGTAATGGGGCATCAGTACAAGGACCACATGCCAGTCAGCATGGGCAGAGCAGGCAGGCCCACCATGCCTGCTGCTGGTGGTTGGTGTAGAATGTTGCTCTTCTCCATCAGCTCCTGTGTAAACGTGTTTGCAGCTCATGTACCAGTTAGAAAATACCTGGGATGGAAAATTGTGCTTTGTCTTTTCCAGGCTACAGTGTGATATTTAAAGTATTTTTTTCCCCACTTAGGTATATGGTCCCTCCTGAAAAGACAGAGGAGCAAGCGAGAAAGGGCTGCCAGGTTAAAACCATGGATTAAGTCGTCTGCATTGCCCACTGGGGGTTGCATGTTCATGCAAAGCACTCTGTGCCTGTGTGTTTGGTGCTCCAAACACAGAGAAGTGTGTAACTGTTTCAATAAAAAATTCTGGGGACTTCTTAAAGAAATCCTTAATGGACGTTCAAATTTTTGACAAAAGCTGTTCTAGATGAGAGCTTTTTGTGCTGCACCTCTCTGTGTCTCTCCCTCCCCTTTCAGATGATCATGTTTCCTTTAAACTCCTTTGAAAACATCAGCTTTGAAAAATAAATCACACAGCACTGTGTTCCAGAATTGCTAATAAGATCTGATGCTAGTCAGTGAGCAAACTGTTTTCTTTGAAACCCTTGCAGAAAGGGAACCAGTTGTATCACATATATGTTGTGTCGAGACACTTCATTTTGGGGGGAACTCATAGCATTATTCTCTTTTCAGTATGCAGAAACTCGGTACAAATGTGCCAGGAGAAAGAGCCATGCAGCCCTGTTAGTTCCTATTGAACCACTTCTGGATCATTTAGAGTTTTTACTGCTAGTAGCATCTCTCCATATACTGAGAAATGATGGACGCTGGTATGGTGAAGGCCAGCAGTGTTCGCTAGTTCATGCAGTGGGAATGAACACATATAAATGGAGTGAAATATGGTCTGTCTTTTGTGCGTGCTTCTTGTTAAACCACTTTTGCTTCTCCTGCCTGTGGGATGGGGGGCACAGGAGAGTGTTACAGAAGGCTGTACAGATGTCTGTACATGTATTGCTCTTCTATGCAGGGCAGCTTCTGTTTCAGATCAAAAGTACACATAAAAGGATGACAGCAGACAAGAAGCAGCTGCGATAAGGTATTAGCACAGTAAAACAGCTAATGGACTGATGGTTTTGGGTGGTCTCTTCATTTCAAGCATAGTTTTGATAGTGGTTCAAGGCACAAACTGTTAAAGCCCAGGTAGATGTGGACCAAAATAATATTGTAGTGTCATTGTTAGGAGGGGATATTTCATCTTTCTAGTGGAGATGTTCTGGGGCTTGACTAAGCTCAGAAGCAGCTGGTAGGTGAGATTTTGGTAAATTCCAGCTGGGTTTCTCTCCTGGGCCTCTGTAAGAGGTGACTGCATGACACCTTCCAGAAAGCATCCAGTCTTAGTATCGATACTCTATCCTTTCCAAATAGACTGTCCCAGTGGTCACAACCATTTAAATCAGTGGCTTAAAAAAAAAAAAAAAAAAAAGAAGCTGGATTTTTTTTTTTTTATTTTTAAAGTGCCTCATTTCTAATTGGAACTGGTCTGGACTCAGCTTCTAGGCACAAGCATTTTGTTAAACCTCTCTCCTGGATTACAAACGCCTTTTAAGTGCCCGTTATCTTAGCCATGTGAAGACAGTGTAATCAAGTTGCCTCCTACTCTGTCCCTTTTGAGACTGAACAGATTGATCTCCCTGTCTATGGCTAAAAGGCCTTTTCTAAACCTTCCATCAGACCTTCACTTGGATATCTGGGGCTGAAATGGGATTGTAATCACTAAGTGAGTCTTAGGCTAAAGTGATTTTCTAAAGCATGACACGAAGCATTAGAGATTTCTTGACCAGTACAGGGTGAAGTCTTTTTTATCCAGTTTCTTGACTCTTGCCTTTTTATGTTTGTTTCAGTGGTTTGGACACTAAGATGGAAGATTGATTCTGGACATATCCTACAATGCTAGGAGACAGGTGTGTTGGCTAGGGGTGAGGTACCTTCATCGGGACCAGAATATTAACCATTCTCATTAAGTTCAGGTCACACTGGAGAAAGAAGATGAAGATGGGGCCAGGGAGACAGCAAGATCAGCTTTGAACTCAGGAAAGCCTGGTGCTCAGTCAATGTTGCAAGTGCCCATGTGATAGCTATAGGGCAGGAGGTATTAGATAAAGGTGATAGTGGTTTCCTACTGGGGATAGTAACAGTTTCTCATTGCCTTACCCGTCCTAGGAAAATGGTATCTTGAAGTCTAACATGAAATTCTCCACAGGTAAGGAACTTGGTTTTCCTTCAACCCCAAGGGTATAAAAAATACAATTTATTAAAAGAAAAAGGAAAGAAAAAGAAAAAAAGGGTGGACATCTCGGAAAGGAAACAGGCAGGAGAAATCACCCTCATTGTCCTCTTGAGTGTTACTAAAGCTGTTGTCTGTAATCCACCTGCCTGTGTCTTAGAGAGTGATGGAGCTTAGTGGATCATGCAGGTCCTGAATGCTTTGGTTCTCAAATCCAGCACAGGGCTCTCTGAGATAGCCAAGGTGTAAGGGATCAGTGTTAATCAGGAAATCTCAAGCCTGGGAAATCCTACTCTGTCCCTGTAATATGAACTTCAGAAACCTTTAGTGCTTTTGTCACCAATGGTAGAAGCTGCTACTGCAGAGCAAGAACAGGACAAATGGTTGTTAAATTAACATAAGATTAATATTTATATTGCTATGACAGATAAGGAGACAATCTGCCTTCATACCAGTACTTAAATTCTATCCTTATCCCTTTTGTAGGACCTGCATCTGCTCCCTCTGGAATGCTGTCCAGAACATGCCTGCATTAGAAAATCCCCATGATGAAAACCGCCTGTGTGTAAAACTCAGATGACTTCATGGGGTCATTGAGGCATGTTGGCTCCTTTTTTAGAAGCAAGCTTCCACTGATGCAGTGCAGACTTAAAGTGCATGTGGTGGGATGGGGACTGGGGCTGGTGGTGAGAAATGCAGGGGCAAGTGGAGAAACCGGATTAATGGTAACTTATCACACAGGTGAATTTGTGCAGACAGCTTTGCTACTGGTTGATTTGCTCCTGAGGATGAAGGAGAAAAGCAGGGAGAAACAGAAAACAAATTATTAACCTGTTTAGTGAGAATTACAATGGTACATAGCATACATACACATATGGTATATGTTTAGTTCTGCTCTTGACAGTATCTATGAATGCAACAGAGCATGTCATATACCTTTATCACTAATAGTTTATGTTTCATCCCAGTTGGTTACTGTTTTTTATTCCTGTTTATCTTTTCTCTGTCATATATTCCATTCTTTATTCCTATATATAATAGGAATAAAGCTCTATGATTTTTAGTAACTATACCAAGAACATAAAAGGCTTTTTTCCTAGTAGCTTCCCTGCTTTGCACTGAAAAAAAGAAGATAAACTTTCAAGCTACTTGTGCAGGAGTAAAAAGCCATCAACATTCTGTGGCTGCCAACTTAATTTTCAAGGTCCAAATTAAGGAGAGGTCAAGGACTGAGTAAGAAAACCCAGAAATATGAAGACTACAAATTAAGCCAAGGGTAGAGCTGTGGGTCTGGCCACTGGCTTTTTGAGGGGAAAAGAAGTATGTATGGCTGCAGGTTTAGTGGTAGGAAGTCAGGCACACTTCACCTCTCTGAAAGGATCAATAAAATAGAGAAGTTTTTTTTTTCTGGTGAGAATAGAAATAATACAAATTATGAAATGAAAGAAGGCACTTCAGAAATGTATAAATATCACTGTACACTATTCGCTCATCATCTCTTTTGGTGAGTTACACTAATTAGCAAGCTTTTGGTTTTTTTTTTTAACAGTCCTAATGAGAGTATCTTGCTTCTTCTTGGTGAGCAACTGAGGTCAAACATTCGTAACAAGCAAATGTGTTGGTTGTGACATGTCATGGTTAGCATGTGGCCAGGAATGTTTTGCAAAACAGAATGTCCCTTGACAACTCATTAAGTATTTGTTTTTTCTCTCTCATACATTCTCATTAATTTGTCAGCCTAAAGCTTTTTCTTTTTTTTTAATTTTATATTCTTGCTCTCTCTGAAAAAACACCTGTCCAATCTCAGCCTATAGAACAAAAACTTTGTGAGGAAGTTATGCCATGAAATCTTCCTGCAACAGCAAAAGGATGACCAGATAACCTTGTTGCTCAGATCCCAGCTGAAACCATCACAGGAGGTAAGTTTCCAGGTGTGAATGTTTGTTTTATCTTGATAATGCTGAATACTCCTGGTACTTACTGCTCTGATTTCAGACAGACATGACTGTGGCTGTGCTGTGGAGCTGCTAGGTGGGACTGTCCTGGTGCCAACAATACCCAGGAACAAAGTAAAAGGTACTTATCTGGAACGTGAAACTTTCATCCTCTTTGGAGCAGACAAGAGAAAACATAGATGGGCTACATTTGAGACAGATTGGCTCCTCTCATTTATGGGAGTAAATTCTTCTCCAACATGACTGGTGTGTGACAGCGAACAGGGTGATCATCATCTTAATATGAAACTCTATAAGCTTGATCTTTTTTTATTTAATTGATTTAATACTTGTCTATTTTGTGCAAAGGAACTAGATGCACAAACTGCATCTCTGTAAGAAAAGCCACCACCATGGGTTAAATTGAAGGTTGTTGACAAGGTTTGATTGCAGAATAAAAAGATTATATAGCCATCTTTGTGTTTAAGTAAGAATGGCAGAAGTTAAATTTATTACTTTTCCTTATTATTTTTCCTTTTGTTCCTCTCTCTCTGAACTGGCAGCAATGTACAGGTTGGTTTGTACTTTCAAGCCATGGTCTGGGTTCAGGGCTCTGTGCTGCCCTTCATCCTCACACCACCCTGGTGGAGTCTCATCCCTCTGATTGACTCTTGGCCCCTCAGGCAGTTGACTGAGCTGTCATGTGGATTGTGAAAGGGTCATTTCTGCAAGTGGCAGCACTATGAGCCATCAATCTGAAACAACAGCCCACAGACACACATGCAAAAGGTGATCCTTTCTGCCACGGGAGAGAAACAACTTCTGCAAGATGATTGTGGACACAGCATTAAACTCAAGTAAAGAGCCGAGTTAATCCCAGGCTCCATCAGCGCGCTGCGGAAGGTGGCACAGATGAAGGAAAATGAACCACCGCTGAGAGCTGAGCCAGCACCTAGATGATGAGGTTGCTCTCCTCTCTTCCAAGAGACTTGCAAAAGGATTTTTCTCCCCCTTGGAAGTGAGGTGGCTTTTCAAATACGGGGAGGAAGATGACAGTAAACATATGTTCTGCTTCCCTTTAGCAGCTGTCTGAGATTTTGCTCCTCCTGCGTTCAACTGATTCTTGATTTGTTTCCACACTTCTCTTGCTGTGCCCAAAAGCAGGAACAAAAGGGCAGAGGAACAGCAGAAATGTGAAGACCAAGAACAGCATTCACCACCCACAGGCCTTGCTTTTATTTTTTTGATAGTATTTTTATGCTAAACAGGGCTGCATGCAATGAGAGGATTTATTGATCTAATTCTTTGTTCCTACTTTGTCACCATATCCTTTGGTCTCCTGCTTCTCTAAAACATGTCTCACAAGCTGATTTCAGCTGGAACTTTGCAGTTTCTGTGACGTATTTTACCAGCACTCTCTGATAACTCCCATTTATTCATAAACTAAGATACTTCTGGACCAGCCACCATGTTGCTTTCAGAGTTTTGGTGTAACATGCTTCCCAGACTGCCTCCTTCCTCTGGGTACACCTGGCCCACAGAGGAGCTATGTAGTGGTTTACGTAATTCCTGTGCAGGCAGAGGGGTATTAAATCCTAATGAAGGATTTCATCTTGAATCGCAAGCAGGTACAGTGTAGTCCACAGATGGACTGATGCACTACTGGACTACTATGAACTGATACCAGCTACAATGAAGTCTTAGAGGTTTGCAAAGCTTTGAGAGTCATGGATTCTTCATGGCCAGACCTGGACACAGGGCTCTGGTTTGAAATACTGCCTCTGGGAGGCACAAGGGAAGAGAAAGCAGAGACCTTGCTTTATAATTCTCTCTTTACAGGTCTCGGTCAGTCTTGAGGCTTTAGTACAACTTAGAGATGGGAGCAGTCCCAAATGCATGTAAAAGTACTTATGCAGGGTAGTAGATGCTGCTGAAATGTGGGTCTGGGCTCCAAAGTTCTGCAGCTGGAGTTACAAACAGTCTCTTATCTCTGTGCTGGACACAGAGACTGACCTATTTAACACATTTACACACTCTGCCAGCTCCTCCATCATGTTCATAGGCCAGAATATTTTCCTTGGTGGATGCTGTGCCTGCACCAATATGCACCCATTATGTAGCTCTTGCCTTCAGTTTTGTCCTGGCCTAGACAGTGCTGGATCAATGCTGATGTTGTTTTTCATGCATCTCTTGGGTTGCTCTCTCTTGCAGATTGCTCCTTTTTGAGTTAAACAATGTCACTGTGTGTCACTTCTGCGAGCAGCTGCAGGACCCAAGTCCTCTTTGGCAGAAATGTCATCTACTTTCTTTCAGCTTATTCTTGCAAAGCCATCCAGTTTGCCTCCTTGTCTAGTGCTTTTAACTTTTTTGGACTGCTTCTCCACCTCATCATGTGCTGCTCTGTGGTGTCTGTGTACCAGAGCTCCAGGGCTGCCATATATAGAAGAATTGGTGTCCTGGAACAAGGCTAAACATGAGAGCAATCAAATTTATTTATTTTCTCTGGCTGTAACATTTGCCTTCTGGGCAAGCACTGGGGACCTGCCATGTAAGCACTTACCAGTTGAGCTCAAAAGCCAAAGCTCTGCAGTTGGAGTTATAAACAGCCTCTTATCTCTATGCTGGACACAGAGAGTGACTTATTTAACACAGTTATCACCTTCTTTTAAAATAGTTTTAAAAATTGCAAGTGCGTGATGTGAAGATGGGCAGAAACAGTTAAAACAGATTTTACTTCTACAGCTGTTGCTAAAATCAGTCTTTCCCCCCTACAAAAAAAAAGGCTGTCTTAGCTTGTTACTTGCCTGCAGTGTTAGTGCCAGATGGAGTTTAATAGCAGGTACACAATATCCTGCTGTTTAGGGTTTTTTTGTGTTTTTTTTTTTTTAAACAAAAAATCCCTCTGTTCCCTTTTCTCACTTTTTAGAAGGGTCACAACTATGAATAGGCAAAAAACTGACTTTTGTTATATTCTGGTGATTTGTGGTATTTAAATTTGGCTTCACCCTTTTCTGGGATGCTGTATTTTTTTTGCTTGAGCTTCTTTTTATTTTGAAATAACTGAAGCAAAGCCCCAAATCTTCCTGAGAATTTTAGTTATTTTCCTACCATTGCAGTTAAGTCAGTGGAGTTGTAAGTATAGACAATGACCAAAAATCATCCCAGTACTGAGGGAGAAGAGCTATGTTCACCCCACCCAGCAGAAATACAACTGCAGTATACACTAGAAATTAATCTGGGAGAAAAACGTGTCATTAAAACCCTGACATAAATTCTCTAACTCTAAGCATCTTTTTCATATGTGACTTCATGTTAATTTGGCATTTGAAGAGTGTGACTTTTTGTTGCGGGAATGAGACAAGGAGAAAATGGAAAGATTTAGGATACCAAGGAAGAGTGGCCCAGTTTCCCATCCCTGATGAAGTTGAAGGTTCATCAGGGGCTGAGGCAGGCTATAGGTCTTTGCATAATTTTTTTTTTAACTAAGATTTCAGGAAAGCTTGTTTATGCTACCTATAAGACCAGAAGGAAAACCAGAGCATGACTCATTCCCTTAGGTGAGGAGCCACTCTCAGGTGTGATAGAAGTACACAAAAACTCGGCACCTTACAGATAAAGCCAGTTTTCTGCTCGGGTCGCCCCTGCTGCCATTCCAAATCAGAGAATAATTGCATTAAGGACACCTGAATCACCAAGGTTCTTCATCTAAATGCTTATGCCTTTAAAGCTTTCTTTGCAGAGACGCACAGGCCAGTTTATTTCAGAGGCGCAATGATCAAAGGCACAATACAAAGATTCAGTGCTGCTGTGTGCTGCAGAGGAAGGCTGGAAGTAATTTGGGTCAACTAAAGTTAGAAACCATCCCCCACCTCACAAGACAGATGTGAGCTTTGAAGTCAGGGAGATTTTCAGCAAGACAATCCAGTAGAGCCAGTTTCCCCTCGGTCTAATATCTAATCTGCTGACTTGGTGCCTGTGCAGGATCCTGCTGTTGAGTGAGGACAATCTGCCCAGTCCTGTGACCTGCCCCTGACAGAGGTCAAAAAACAATGTCAGAAAATGTAAAATGCTTGATCAAGTGATGCTGCAGTGTACTTCTGGAAAACAGTCCTTCCTGACCAAAGGAGTTTGTGAGCAAGTTAGGCTGAAGATCCAGGGACTTTAGGGTCCTTATGTTTGCCTTCTGTACCTGATGTGGTCTACAGGAATAATCACAGCTCTAACATCTTCTATTTATTAATGTCAGTGCTTTGGCTTGTGCCTTCTGGAGCTAGTGCCAGGATGTAGACTCAATATGACCATCCTGTACTGCTGAAGAAAATCTGTTCGCAGACTAAATGGTCTTCTGTAGGAAGACCTCTATCTCTGCCTTTGCACTGTAGATGAATGATGACTTGTTTAGGTATAAGACACTGGAGGTCTACCTCCCTTAGCTCTTCAGAGGTGGAAGCTATGGTTAAAGAGTGCAGGCAGAGGACTGATAAAATCCAGATCCCCCAGATACTGGAAAGAGTGGCTTTGATGAAGCCACAATTTTTCACCTATGCATGCTCACTATTTCTCTATCACTTTTTCTTTTTTTCCTGATAGGAAGAATTTATCCAGGTTGGTTCCTTTGTGCTGTTTTGATGAGTAACCCTATTACTGGGGAAATCCCTGACGTATATGTCTGGCTTTTTCAGACTGTTCCCTACTGCAGACTCGTAACTTCTAAGTGGTAGATGACTGCAACACAGTCTGTAATCCATGTTATCAGCGAAACAGACTCTGTTCTGAAGATGCAAATTTACCTTTCCAAATGGTCTCTTGGCAAGATTTTTTACAAGTTTCAGCCTAATGGATTGCTGTAAGAGCTCAGACTGTTCTCCCTCTACAAGTATTTTGATCCACCAGGCTGTAGACCTAAGCCAAGCACAGCCTGAAACACAAAACCACTAGGTCATGGGCCCATCCTGCCATGCCCAAATATCTGTTAAAAATCAGTAAATGCCTTCGTCCTGCTCCTGGTGTTTTGGTCTAGTAAAGGCTAGTCAGGAAGCTAAATATCCTCTCCAAAAATGCTCCCTGAAACAGCTGTATGAACACTTCAGTGCAAACACTTAATGTTAAACTGAATAATAGAAAGAGTTGGGCAAGCTTAATACCAAATTGTGTTGTAAATCTGGGCTATAATCTGAAAAGATATGGCACATGATTAATCTTCAGAGAGTCTCTGGATAGCAACTTGTAGGTCATTAGTCAGTAAACTCCCATAGGTCTCTGTGGGTTTGGGTTTAAGCTCTGCGTGTGAACAATCATCTAATTAATCACCTCAGGCAGGGGTTTTAGAGACCTTCAGTCCCTACTTTTGGAACACATCTAAGGTTTAAGTGCAGTGCTGCCACAGCAAGCTAACAGGAGCCAAGGGAAATTCAGAGAGGAGGTAGCTTTCATCTCAGGTGGTGCAGGAGGGTTTGAAGTTCTCATTTATTGCAGAGGCAAACTCTTCTCAACCATGAAATGAACTCAGACACATTTGCCTTGAGATGATTCCTGAAAATGATAAAACATTAGTCTTTTTCAAGGTTAATTCACACAAAACTATGACAAAGGCTACAGCAGGCCACCTGCAGTCTTACAGATCTCTAATTCTTTCTGATTTAAATTATTGAATTTGAGTACTCTTTTGCCAGCATTAATCTCGCATTCTTTGGACAAAGTACAGCTGTGAGCTGAACGTGAGCTTCAGCCCCATTTTTGAGCAATTTCGCATCTTGCTAAGGAGAAGCAGCCTGCGGGTTAAGGATGGAAAGGCCACAAGTGATATCCCTTCTGGGTTGTTTGCTGAACGCAGGCTGTGAAGTGTCACCCAAAGTTGTAGCTCTTCAACTTGAACTACATCTCATCTTCTCAACGGGTGCTCCACCCTCAGCCAGAGAGCACTCCTGCTCATCACACCCTGACAATGCTCAGCAGCATAACTGAGCTCTGCAACTGCTGGCCACAGCAAGACCAGCTGTTAATGTTATTTGGGAGGGTCAGTTTCTCCTCCTATGTTACAGAAAGCTCTCTAATAATAATATTCACTTGGAATCTAGTTTAGCCTCTAGATGTGGCTGCATGCTGCTGAGTCCTCAGAGAAGCCCTGTTTTCTTGGTAAACAACAAAGGAAGAGCTGGAGTTAAAGCTCTGGAGACCTGTTCTATCTTTAGTAATTTTTACTATAGTCTTAAGACACTGAAAAAAATTTGTGATGTAATTCCTTAAATATAAGTTTTCCAGGCAAAGGATCTGAAAACATGATTTTGAAACTCTTCAGACAAATAAACCTTAGAAAAGTGTCTTCTAAAATTGTTGCCTGGAAGGAAACCATCACCCAGTTTCTGCTCTTTCACCTTGCTGTATGTTGCTAAATGTTTTTAAAGTCCTTATAATGATTTAAGTAAGAAGAAAACTGGCATTAATATTCATAATAGAAGCAAATATCTGTTTTAAAGGTCCTGTTCTCCAAAACAAAGCCATGGATTTAATAGGATTTTACTGTATTACTGTTAGCACAATGCTGTGGTATTGAACCACAGCTATAGGGAACAATCCAATTATTGTTCAATCGAGTCAAAGCAATTAGTTGGCTTAGGCCAGGGGGTAATGCAATCAGCTGAAAATGTTCAACAATCAGATTTGCAGAGAGCTGAAACTCACATTTTCTTTCTTTCTTAGCTGTCTCAGAGATCTCATTTTAACTAATGAAGATAGGCAAAGCAACAATTCAAAATATGGTGAAAACCCCAAAAGTCCCTGTGACCAAGGTAGTGATGGCTTGTAAACAGGTGGGTCATTTTTCAGATGCACAAACTCATGGTACTCTCTGTACTTCATCCTCTTTTAGCATGTACTTAACTACTAAAATACTTCCAGACCAGTCTTCAGATTTTGGTGCTTATTTTCTCTATTCAGTTCTTCAAAAAAGGAAAAGCAGTCATGAAAGCTTATTGTCAGGTTTCAAGTATAAGGACCTAAGTGGTTGTTTAAGTGAATGTGGATGTAAACTAGGGATCTTTTTGGACTGGCTAAGCAAAAAAGTTACTGAATTAAAGCTTTTCCTATTAATGGTATACACTTGTGCTGGGGTCACTAATATTTTCCGGAAAGGGTTTTCTCTAAAAACATTTTTTATTTTTTGGTGTGGCATTGAATTGTGATGATTATGTTGCCTGTGTTGAGTAAGACAAAAAGGTTCAAGCTACAGCATTATGGCCAAGTATCCCGTGTTCCTCCTTATAGCTTAATGGTCTTTTGAAGGCAGAATTAACATAATCAAAGCATTTATGACCCAAATGCTTCAGGCTCATACTGAATAGGTAGTTCATATGTTACAGGTCTGACCTTAATTTCACAAGTATACTCCCTTTGACTTCTTCTGGGATTGTTGCTACTCGGGGGCAGGAACAACCCCAGGTTCCAGTATAGGTTGGGGAACGACCTGTTAGAGAGCAGTGTAGGGGAGAGGGACCTGGGGGTCCTAGTGGACGACAGGATGACCATGAGCCAACACTGTGCCCTTGTGGGCATCCTGGGGTGTATTAGAAGGGGGGTGGTTAGTAGGTCGAGAGAGGTCCTCCTTCCCCTCTACTCTGCCCTGGTGAGACCCCATCTGGAATATTGTGTCCAGTTCTGGGCCCCTCAGTTCAAGAAGGACAGGGAGCTGCTGGAGAGAGTCCAGCGAAGGGCAACAAAGATGATTAAGGGAGTGGAGCATCTCCCTTATGAGGAAAGACTGAGGGAGCTGGGTCTCTATAGTTTGGAGAAGAGGAGACTGAGGGGTGACCTTATAAGTGTCTATAAATATATAAAGGGGGAGTGTCACAAGGATGGAGCCAGGCTCTACTCAGTGGCAAACAATGATAGGACAAGGGGTAATGGGTACAAACTGGAACACAAGAGGTTCCACTTAAACTTGAGAAGAAACTTCTTCTCAGTGAGGGTGACGGAACACTGGAACAGGCTGCCCAGGGAGGTTGTGGAGTCTCCTTCCCTGGAGACATTCAAAACCCGCCTGGAAGCATTCCTGTGTAACATTATCTAGGTGTTCCTGCTCCGGCAGGGGGATTGGACTAGATGATCTTTCGAGGTCCCTTCCAATTTCTAGCATACTGTGATACTGTGATACTGTGATACTCGGACTAATGGCATACAGCATCCAGATGATGTTCTTTCTAGTTGAAAGATTGGAACAGGGTGTTTCATAACTCTACAGAGTGTTGTTTTTGCCAGCAAGAACTAAATACAGTGCAGCTGTTCCTATCTGTGGATGATCTGCTCATGCATACTTTCTGTTAACCTGCTTTATTATCCTGAAATAACTGACTGAATGGTGCTTTTGAGTTTTGTGATGGAGAAGAGATGACATGTTGCTACTATGTAAGAACTAACAAACCATTATTTGAATAGTTTAACTCTGGAGATCCTAATGTGACACAGGTGCTCTTCAGGCATGGTCTGCTGAAAATATCTGGGGCTTGATTCCATTACATTGAGAAAAGATAGAAAATAACTTGATTTTTCCAAAGGCTGAATGTAAGATGGGTTTGAGTAGCACAGGCTCAGGAGATTTTGCAATTTTATAGACATAATCTTTCTGCACTTGGCCAAAAAAAAAGACTGTCCTAAAGCCAATGTCTCTTAAACTTAGTTCATCATTTGATAGGGAGATGATATTGCAGTATCCTCAAGGGTAATACTGTAATAGAAAACTGCCTTGGCCTCTAAAAGTGAAAGGGAGTGTTGGATTTCTGCAAATTAAGTCAATACGTAGAAATTATGCGCACATTGGGATTTCTTCAAGGTTAAGTAGAACTGTGTTATGCCAGCTCTTTTGTAATTCAGCCTTTTGCCCTCATCTTCGTCTGAGATGTTGCTTGGATCACATACTGGGGACTGCTGTTGAGATAGATAGGAAACCTCACTTGGAACAGTTGTCTTTGTGACTCTTGAAAATTAGCACAGAAATTTGTGGAAGCAAGAGTTTGTCTGGGTAAAGGAGGGTAGCTAGGGTTTTTCCTGTTTAATTAACATATTGAAGGCATTGATGTGGAATGGAAGAGCTTGGGCTAACTTCCAAGATAATATACTGCTATATGTGAAAATACTTCCACAGTAATAACAAAATGATGGGATTTACAGACTCTCTCTTGTCTCTGGTGTTGGTAAAAAAGCTTAATAAGCCCTTATTTTGTGTCTTCACACCAGAATGGGTATACAGGATGGGGATGGGGGAGTGGAAAAGAGACCTCAAAGTGTCTCCCCCAGAACACCCCACTGCAAGGTCAGCTGTTTTGGTTTACACCATCTCTGCAAATGGATCTGGCTGTTGCGCTCTGTTGAAGGGGGATAAACATCATTATCCTTGGAAATTGTGAGTGAATGCTAAGTCTTTCAGTGTGAAAAAGGTTTCGTCTTGCTGCTTAGGTTATCTTGAGGCTGTTTCCGAGTTCTGCCCATTTGAGTTCATGCATTCCAAACAACTTGTATTTGTAAGCAACTGTTGTAATGCTAAGTTAGAAATATTTGGACAAGACATTAAAACAGTATTCTAGAGGCTTTATGGTATGCAGTGGCTTTATGTACTGCTGTATAAAAGTTGAATAAGAAATCAGCTGAATGAGCTGCACTCTTCATGTAAGGCTTGCTAACCTATGAATAACGTGATCACCCCAGACACAGCATTATAAAGGTTTTATAAGTAGCATTAGAGTATTTTTATCTGTATTTGCCTGTCTTAAAAGGAGGGGGGAAAAGCTATGGAGGTTGTAGAGCCAAACTTTCTGTGCTAAAGAACATGACTCTGGATTCTGCATTTTTGTGTGTGTGTGTGTGTGTGTGTTGTTGTTGTTTTCTGGGGGGATGGGTTGGGTTTTTTTTTGTTTGTTTGTTGTGGTATGAAATGCTGAAAGTCCCTTTAAAAAGAAAGCAAAGATTTGGGTAATGTTACACTGACTTCCATATCTCTTCTGTGGATGAGTGCTTGGAGCCATTAAACATTTGTAGTATATGAGTGACATGAACTCAAGGCAGTGCCCACCTGCCCAGACACCTGTCTCCTTTCCAGTTATGCTGTGTGATCCTTAAAGTCTTTCTGCTCTTCACAAAGAGAGAAAGAGGATGATTTGGTTTAACACGGCTGGAGGGTGCCTTGGTGGCACAGACTTTCCATCTGCCTGGTGAATTCCTATCTGATGCTGTGCAAACTCAGCTCTTCCCAAGTAGCTGCCAGCTGTCCTCAGCTTTCAGGACCACTGAGAAAACTGCAGTGTGGGAGGGTGTGTGACAGCTTTCTCTTTTGAAGTGTGATATCTCTACTACCTTCCCTACTCACCCTGATTATTCTGTTCTGAAGTTCATGTTGCTGCTCAGCTCTTGAGTTACAGTAAGTGGTAGCAAGAGCAGGTTGTCACTCACTGTGGGCAAAGACTGGCAGGAGATGAGTCCTAAATTCTCAGCTGCCCCTTTGTACTTTCTAATGCCTCTGGATGGGAGAGACAGGGGGACTCACGGCTCTTCTCCAAGGGGGAGAAGAAGGCCCAGGCCTTCTTGTGCATCCTCTGTAAACCTGTCTCCTTTTGACATTCTCCCTGTAATGTGTAGCCGTCCTGTTTCACCCATGCTTGCCCTCTTGGTAGAGTTCCTGTCCACACTCTCCCAATAGTGGCTCAAAGCAACCCTTTTCCTTTGCCCTCTGTGCAAGTCTGTTAACTGCAATCTGCAGTGAAAGTGGAAGGCCCTCGACCCTTAGTCATACTCCGTGAGCAGCTGTTAGGAATGGCAGGCTGATGTGTCGAGTCCACACATGTCCCTTGCACAACTGCATGACAAGTTCATCAGGCTATTGGGTGTTAGAAACAACTTTACTGTTTAAAAACCTCAGGGCTTATTCTTTACCTGAAAGAAGTTTCTGTTGCCTTCCAGACTTGTCTTTGGGAGATCAGCTGGCCAATGTGGCAGGTCAGACTGCTTACTGAAGGATGTGTGCATGGGAAAGGAACATGAGGCTGATGATGAAACAGACCTTCTGCTCTTGTGCCCTGCCTCTGGCTGCTGCTGCTTACCTGTGGAGACTGGGAGGGCTGGTGGAAGACTGTCTGCAGAGCAGGCACAGGAGCATGTTTGTGTAGATCTGAACGATGGGTTCCTTTGGAGGGTGTCCACTGGTGCTGACTTCTTGACTATATTTCACCTGCTGTGCTTGCTTATAACCACAATGTCTTGGTTTTATTTATTGCAATTTCAATTTTGACTGCATCTTTTCCATCCACTTTGAAAGCAGAATCCTTTCCAAGCAGAGTACATTGATTTTCTATGGTGACAATATTGACTTGTTGCTGCTGTTGGTCACACAGTTACCCTGCTAGCAGCTGGCATGGGGAGGGAAGGAAGCTGTGCTCTAATTGGATCCCTAAACTGAAGAAATCACTGCACAGCCACATTTCAAAACAGTTAAAGTAATGATAAACTTCAGGATGGGGATAGGATTGATCATCCAGGTGTAGGAGAAAGGACAGGCTTTATGTCTAGAAAATAAGGTAGAAACTAGTACCTTGGATTAAAATTGAATTTTGTAGGCTTTCCCAGTAGATCCAAGTCTCTGTTCAGATAGAATTGCGCAATTCCTTTTCTGTGATATATCTGAAGTCAGACAACCGTTGCAGAATGGGTTTGGCAATAGTCAAGTTATGTGGAATGTCTGAAAACCTCTCCCTCTGATGCCTTTTCATTCTACCCTTTAGATAAGACACTGCATGATACGGTCAGATTACCTCAGTAGCATTCATTTAACTAAGTGAAAAGAAGCAGTACCATGGACCATATTGACATGTAGCTACATATGCTACTCAGCCTCTGAACAAAACTACTGCTGCTTACTCACCTTTGTGATTGATTGCTGATGTATTATGTTCTTTCATGTTGTGAGTCACTTACCAGATAGGACAGCCCTTCTCTGTCCACTGAAGATTGCACAAAGGTTGTTAATTGAGTGACTCACTGCAGTGTATCACCTTTAATGTCAGCACTTTCTTTGTCATTTATCCAAGTTTCACTTTGGGTGAGGTTATTGGTACTGTGGGATGCTTAAGCACTTGATTACAGTGAAAGCCTCCTAAAAGGCATGACTCACCAAGCTGGTCTGGTAACCAAGCCACGGGCATTTCTAACAAGAGAAAGTACTCCTTTTGATTCTGAGAGATGCAATTTTTTTTTATTAGCTTGTCTCAGGCTTTGTTACATCTAAGCAGTATGCTAGGTAATAATCTGATGTGTGCTTGTACTGTGCAAATTGCCGAGATGGGCAGTTCTATGAAGACCTTGAAGGAACTGGAGCTAACACAACTCTACTGTTGAGTAGGTGACTTGCACATCTTATGTCCTGGGGCCTTTTATGCCCAAGTGCATGGAGGATGAGAGGCTGGCTTTGAGAAAAGGGGCAGCAAACAATTATTAAATGTAGCCAGGTTGCTTGGTGTAGTCCAGCTGTTGTTTGCTGGGCCCAGAAAATATTTTTCTATGGCTGTGATCCTGCTTTATGATCTTGTACCAGATTTACTTTATGACCATTACTGGAGGTGTCTCAGCCCTTGGTGCAGCGCAGTGTGCAGAGCCCAGGGGAATTCAGAGATAGCTGATACATCTGTTGCAGAGGTCAGGGCTGAGCAAGGAAACAACTGAAGCCTGGAGGCAGCACAAGTCTTCCAGAGCATTTATTTGCTGCTGCTAATATAATTGTACTGGTGCATCTACATGCTGGTCTAGGGCTAGCATCTCACATACCACATGCTAGGGATAAGCCTTTGGTGTCTCAGTGATCTCTCTGTGAGATTAGGAAGGACTATTTTTCCCTTCTTCAACCCTGCCGCTGATAACTGTGATTCATTAAAGATGCTTAAGTCCCAGATACTATGTGGAGAAAAGTCTAGAGCTGTATGGAAATGGTTCTAAGGACACAGAAATAATATCTACTCTGCAGTGTTTCTGCTGCCACTGCATCTCTTGGAGATTCTCTTTCCCATTCATGGTTCACTAAGTTTATGCCATCTGCTAGGAGATGTTCTTGGGAAGCTTTTAGTATCAAAAGCTCTGCAGCGCTTCCACAGTGTGGTGGGAGTTAGTATCTTTAGTTACATTTCTTGGTTGAGAAGTATCTGCACCAATTACAAGCAATATATGCTGAAAAGGCTGGGGAAGATGTCAGATTGTTTAAATCTATTCCAATACTGCTTGATTGGACATGCATTTCTTGAGATCTCCAAATTCCTTGTCAGAACCTCTGAGATGATTTTCTCTTCCTTGCTACTCCAGCTTTAGCATGAGATCAGACTGTGCAACAGAGCTCTTCTAGGCCTTTCTTTATGGCCTGGCACTTTGGCTCCTAGACACTTTGAACTTCAAGTGGACTTTGGTGCTCAGAGATCAGGCCTGAGTGAAGAAACCACTCCGATCTTCAAGCTGAAGAAACACTTACCTTGAAGATCAAGACACATGTTTGAACTGGGAAACATGCAAAGCTCAGATGAGTATCAGAATTATTGTCAGTGGATTCCAGTGAGGGACTTTTAGTCTGAACTATAAGGCATAAGCTCTTGATGTTTAAAATAAAATACTTTCTCACTTTTCTTCCCAGGTGAGTTCAGTTGTTATGATGAGTTTGGCAAAACAGCAATATGCTCATGTTACTGCTGGTTCAGTTGACATGGGAACTCCCATATAAAGTTTTGACAGTTTCTGGTAAAATTGGTTTAAGCAGTCAAAGCCCTTAGCTTTGCAGATGAATTACCTGCAGTTTAGAGAGGCAATACAGCTTCCTGTATGTATCCACAACGATTTGTAAATGCTACTTGTATCTTCCGTTTTTTCATTATTAGCCAATAACACTGCCTGATTTATTCACGGTCTCCCTGATGCGTGATTAAAGTCAGCAATGTCAAGGGGTCCTCAACAAAGTTGAGATCCTCTAGAACACGGTCAGTAGCTGTCTGGAGGAATAAACAAATGAGCTGAAAATCAAAATCTAATTGAGCCACAACACAGGTGCATCTATATCAGCCAGGAATTCTTCATTTTCCTGTATTATGTTTTGTTGTGAGCTCTATTCATATGTGAGTCACATGCAGAAGTATCAGATCTTTCATGTCAGACTATAAAGAAACGTAAAAGCAATAACTTCAACCAAATATTTTGTTCTAACCTTCAGATGGATTGTCTGCTATTATCCTGCTAATGAGAAATAGTGATTATCCACAATGTATTTACATGATGCCTCCTTTGAACTCACAGTGGTCTGCAAGTATTGTAACTCCTCATAGAGCCAATCATCGGCCTCCTTGTAAACATATTGAAAAATAAATTGTAAACCGAGAGAAAAGAGATGATTTCATTTCCTTTCTTTTACAAGCAATAATGTGGAAACATTTTGGATGGAGGAAGGGATAAGGTATCCAACAGAAGTGTCTCTTCACCTCAGTATCTGGCTCAAGAATATGTCTCCATTTTTAATTAACCATCAGTGTTTTCAAATCCAGATTTGCCAGTTTTCTACATTGCAAACTTGTGTATCAGAATCTGGCTTTATGTGTATGTTTTCTAACACTGGCCCAAAATCTTCTTTATGTAGTTTCTGACTACCAGGTTTGGATGGAACCAAGTGAGCTCCAGTCCTGCTCCAGCTGCAGAAAGATTGGATTTTCCTGAGCACAGTAAATGCAAAGATGAAATGAGACCTTCATGTGGAATTCCCACAGCACACACAGGAATGAAGGGAAAAGGTTGTCTTCTAGCACAGTCCAGACACACTGCCAGTGTCAAAACAGTCCCTGAAATTTCCAGGCTGATTTGGAGTCTGATGTCTCCCTGATGTAACGGTAGTGACAGTCACAAGCAGCTGTATGCTTGAATGTCCACTCACATCAAATGCAACAGCTAGATTGCATTTTGGCAGAAAGTCTTTAGAAACACTAAGATAGACAACAATGAGAACACTTTGCCAGACTTTCAGAACTGCTGCCTTATTCACAACTGCCAGATATAATTAGAGTAAGTCAAGTATTTCCTTCAGTAAGATACAGTTTTCTTATCCCTATTATGGAACTCTTTACAAACCTATGGCCTGTGTACGCCATGTTGCAGGACTGATTTTTATTTGAGGGGAGTGCAAGGTTTCAGCCAGCTATGTTCCATATCACGGGGCCTTCAAGGCATCTCCCTGGTAAACCAGGTAATATTTTTGTAAAGCTGTAGCCAGAGGACAGTGCTTTGTGTCTGTTCAGGTTAACACATCAAGGACATGTAGGCTGTACACCAAGGGTGTTTCTTATTCTGTGGAGGTAATGTGCCTGCACATTATAGGTAACTGTTCTTTATAGACTCTAAATGGTCCAAGGGACTTGTGTCTATCTCAGATGTTTTCCAGAAGGCTAACTGTTTACCTGAATTCCTGATGTTAGGAAAGGAGAGAAAAGTATGAAGCCTTTAAACAGGAATAAAGCCAATTCATGATTCTTCTGAAACCCCATTAGGAGGAAGAGATGAGGGGACAGAACGGTGATTAAGGTAAATTTGCAGTCTCATTTAACAAGTTATGACTGGTCTGGGGAAAAGCTGGCAGAAGAACATTTCAGAAACCTTTAAAACCAAAATAATCTTAGCTTGATAGGAAAATCTTTGAGCCTTCCAGGAATACCTTGTTAACAAGGCTGCTATATTTTGTTTCCTTCCAGTAACACCTATGAGTGAATCAAAACCGGGGCTCACTGTGCTGTGTGTTGTATAGACATGTTAGGCTCTTGATATGGTGCTAAAGAGTCCTTAGGGCCAGAGAACTGGGTCAGGGGTGGCACAAGAATGCGGGAGAAAGGCTGTAGAAGACAAGGAGGAAAAAGAGTAGCCTTGGTAACTATAGAAAATGAATGTCAACTGAAGTTAAGGGAGTTTCTGGAGTTCCCACCAAATGTTGTATCCTGCATTGACAAAGGTTCTTGTTAAAAATGTTCATTTCAAATGGCATGAATCCCCCTATCTTCTGAAAGCTCTGAATGTTACTCAGCTTCATATGGTTGAAGATATTTGAACAAGAGGATTTTCATCTTAGAATAATCACATACCATAGATAAAACACACATATCTAGTTTCTTTGGTAGGTTTCTTCATCAGCATCCTCTTCCCAAAAAGTACTTCATCCTGTCTAGCAGCAAACTGATATCCAGAGAAGTAAGGCAATGTGGGGAAGGTAGTTTAATCGTGGGATGAGTTGGATTCTTTCTATTGCCTGGTTCCTAAAGGGTACACATTTACAGAAAGAATTATGGTGGGATGGGTTGTGATGGCTACCAGAGAAATCCCCTTTCCATTTGGTGGTGGAGAACCTGTCCCAGCATGTTACTGGCATTTCTTGCCAAAGGAAGCTATAACACAAAACTACCTGTAAATTAAAGATATGGGAGTATTCTTGCAATGTGGTCTTTCTGTTTGAAGGAACTTTGCAGCAAATATGTAAAAATGGTTTCTGTGACACAGAATTTAAACAGCTTTTAAAGAAATCCACCTTAAGTTAAAGCTATGAGATAATCTAGCATTGTGTAGGCTTGAAAAAGTTGGACAGATCTGAATTTAGAACAGTGGCTGTCTTGACAGGCTCTACTCTCCCTGGGAATAGGCCAATAGGAAATATGTAGTTGAGAAGAGACTGTCAAAGAAGTTTTCATAAGATGCCGGTGCAGGGGAAGATTTCTTTGCAGGGCCAGCTCCTGGCTGTACACCAGACTACTTTCCCCTTGGCAGAAGTTTGTATAGCACAGCCCCAGTGGGACCCTCTGCAGTGGAGTTAGTTGCTAGGCTTCTTCACTGGGGCTCTCTGGACTGAAGAGTCCGCATTTCCTACAAAAATGTGGGAGGACATGCTATTTCTGGGGAGATGCTGGGTATGGTACACTTGTGTGGCTCTCACCTGTCTTAAAATATGAATTGTTCTATGACTGATGAATTCTCTTAAATTGCTGTAAATAAAAGATGGAAACAGATTTACTGGTGGAAAGCATCCCAGCTCAGCAGCTTTTCTCAGCCCTAGGCAACTGCCATTTCGTTGCACTACTTTCATTGATTTTTAAATATTGCAGAACATGATGAGTTTAAATTTTCATGCTTTAATGTGAGGCTGTAGCTGCACTAGAGCAGAGGATTAGGCTGGGAGCTTGAACATCAACCTTGATGAACTGATGAAAACATACAGGAGGGGTATGTGGGAGGTGGCTTCCTGGGGTGTAATTTGAGTTCATCAGTGGCATGGCTGGAAATGTCCATTCTAGCTAATAAGGTAAAAGCAGAAATTTCTGACTAAACATCGGAGTGAAACTTCCATTTTGAGCAGGACAGTGAGAGATGATGTAATGTTCTGAGCCCCTTTTCTCGTTAACTGGTCATATTTGTTTTCCCTTTCCCTTTCCCTTTTATGTGTTATCTTATTGATAGGAAACACTTTGGTTACAGGTCTCAGACACAGCAGAGAAATAGCCTTTGTTTGTTCTTGCTAAGCCACTCTTGGGAATGGAGTCCTAAGCCCCCAGGTAATTCAGGTGGCCTCTTGCCCTATTAAATGAGTCTAAAGCTGCTGGTTGCTAGTTGTTCTGGGCTGGTCAGCCCGAAGCCCATTCACGTTCAGTCATTTAAGTAACTTAGACAAATTAGTTTATTTATAAGAGAAATGCCTACATAGTTCCTAGCTTTGCTGGGTTGGTATAAACCCTTATAATTTCAAGTAAGGACGCTTGCGTGATGCAGAACATCTGCTGTGGTCGGATTATGTTAGCAGTTGTGAGCACCTGGCTCTTTCAGTGTGTTGTTTTGTTCATATGATTAGCCTTCTGTAAGCCAAAGAACAATTTCCACATTGACTGTGGTTTTTTTGTGTGGTTTTTCTTACCTAAATTGCTTGCATAGTATGTATAAATCACACAGCCACACCACATATAGAACAGACTTGCTTTTGAATTTGTGAAATATGTAGCCTGCATTTTGCATTCACAGCAATCCAAAAGGAAGAGTGTGTGCTTTTGGAAAGCATCCTGAAGGTACCTTCAGCATCTTCATTTTTAGGTGTATGTCTTGAGAACTTTTAAAAGAATTTCTGCTCTGAAAAATTTATTTGAATAAGTAACAGGATATGGGTAAATTCAGGCACCCTCAGTCAGTACTGACGTCAGCAATTCTGAGGCTAGAGGCAAGGAGAGCTACAAGACCTGATGAATGGACAGGCACATTGGAAGCAGTAGTAGGCAGAACCTGCTACATTAATTCTTCCACTATCATTCGGGATCTCGAAGGTGCATGACTACCCTGCTCTTTTTAAGACAGGTTTATCACCCTAACCCAGTCATCAATTTCTGTCTTTACTCTATTTGGCAAACATGGCTGAGTCAGATGTGGGTCTCCCCTTGTTGCAGGGGTTGCTTACTACCCTCAGGAGTGACTAGGCAGGGGCACCTCTACCTACTGCATGGTCAAAAATACTGTTTTTCCCATGTGTACCCAGTAGTAGCAGGTGAACAGCTCTAACAATTGTATTTGCTTCAGTGATGGTAAGTGGGAGTCTTACACAGAAGAGGTCTTAACTGGGAGCAAACCTGCATCATGGTGGCAGTAAATGTTGTAAAGTCACCCATCAATGTACATATCACTCTTCCAGGCCTTTTAAAGAGTCATGGAAAGGGGATACACATTGGTTTGCTGCAGTTGCACTCAATGAGCTGTCAAAAACCTGCAGGATCAGTGCTGGCTCTCTATGTTCATCTGTGCATGGTACTTGCTCAAGGAAATATCCAGGCCAAATCTCCAGGATCTGGCCTCTTATTGGCAGTTCTAAAGTGATGAGTGCTCACAAATCCTTTTTAATAGATACAGAGACTTGTGTATGTTTAATCTAAAATCTGATTACTTGGGTTTTAGGCAGCAGGGATGAATTTCATCCAAAATGGTTTGGGATGCAAAAAAAATGATGCTCTCTGATTGGTTCCTAGTTTTATTGCATTGGAAATACATAGAGCTTGACTGGCTGAGAGGTATGTATAATACATACTGGTGCTCTTGGGGGCTAGGGTTGTTTTACTCTGACCATTATACCTCATTGCATACCTAAGTAAGCCAAAAATCCCCTGAAAGTGTACTGCTTGTCATGTCTTATTGCTTAATGATGTAGCCAGAGGCAGACCTCAAATTAAGGCCATTCTTTCCTCCCAGTCGAAATGCATGTTTAATCCCATCAGAGCAGATGCATTTAGAAACTGTAAAGTGAGCTTGCTCGAAGCTGTCACTTTGTTACCTTAATGAGCCCATTCTTCAATCAAGGTAGTTTATTCTCTGAGAGCTCAACGATAGTGTTTGAATACTGGATATTTATAGTGCGAATCCCATGCTCTTAAGAGCATAGTGGTTGAAAGCTTGCCTCTCTGCTTTCTTAAGCTGGGTCAGCTGGGCAAAGGGAGAGGAGGGTGGGAAGGAGGGCATCAGCTGAGCTTTGTGATTTACTGTTTCAAAAAAAGACTTATGAAAAACCTCACTAATTCCCCTTTCTTTTGGGCAGGACACTATTTAACAAACCATGCCAGGCAAGGAGTGGGAAGGAAAATAGAATATAAAAATTAGTGCAAGCTTAGCACTTGCTCCTGAAACAAGTACTGCAGCTTAATATTGTGCTGACAGTGCTGGGTTTCACCTGCCTCTGTCAGCAGCTCTGCCAGCTCCATTTGCTTTGCTTAGCTTGGCTTTGCTTGTCTTGTTTAGCCTGGACTACCCCTTTAAAATAATGGGACTTGACTGTGGCGGAAGTACAAGACTGGTGGCACGTAGTATTTGAAGAAAAAGCTCTTCTTCTATAACAGTGTCTTATTTTTCCCCCAGTCCCCTTATTACCTGAAGTCCTCAGTTTTCAGGAATTAGCCAGGACTAGACAAGCTAGTGAAGTGTGCGTGTGCTTGTATTGCACACTGAACCCAAACTGGAGCCATGTGTCAAGCCTTCATGTTTTCCATCAAGACACTCAGGACCTGAAACAAGGCACTTAATCTGGCCATAGGTTTTTCATAACCTCCTTCTGAGGCTGCTTCGGCTGCTTGCACTTGCTAGGGAAGTAGGAGGGCATTGCCAGCCAGCTCTCTCCAATGCTTGGTGCTTAGCCCATCTTGCACACACACCTGATATTTCGCAAGCTGTCAAATGCCTGTTTGCATGCTGAAAAAAGAGATAGCTTTATGGCTTTTAGATAAAATATACATGAGTGGTTGAAAATTTTCAAAAAAAGCACCCAACAATGCCTATGCGAGGTGAGTTAGAGCTTTACCAACACCCAACCTTTCTCACCAAGGGAAGCTTCTGCCAATTGTCCTTCCTACCACCACCAGCACTTTGAAATCAACAAGTGGCTGTTAGCGTGTCCACAAGTTGGAGAGGAGGCAGCAAGGTGGCAAAATACCAGCAGTGCTTCCTAGTTGATCTTGTGTATATTATTAATCTCTCCTAGTTGTGGAACAGACTTGCGTTTTTCTCCCTTGGGATGTGAATAGAGTGCTGGACGCAAGATCCTTCTTGCCCAGATTTGTTTGTCACTTAACCTGGCTAAAGTTATTTCACATTATTTTGAATGGGAAAATTCTCCATCTGGGGTCTTTACTGTTCAGAGAATAAGGGCATACAGTGATGTTCTGGGCATGTAGGTAGTGCTTCCTTCTACTTGTTCTGGAGAAAGGCTCAGGGCTCAGAAGTTTATTTCTCCTCCCCCAGCTATGCCAGCTGATGTACAAAATGGGGTTTGGGTGTTTAGCCTTGCATAACAGGTAATTTTGAGCATCTTGTCCTCATCTCAGTTTTAAGCATCACAGTCATAATGCAAATAAATTTGGGTGTTTTTGGAGGAAGGTCAGTGGGTCAGCAACGGTTTCCCCCTGGGAGATCTGACATACTTGCGAGTGCGTGAGAAATATGTCTGTGCATGTTTTATCTTAGTGCACTTATTGCATCTGTCATGAAAGTGTTTCAGTATTATTTTAAAAAAACTACATTTCCTTAGGCTTTGTTTTCTCAAAAGAAGAGGTAACGCTCCATAATTGTGTTCCACAAAGTGTCATATCAAAATTGTCTCCAGTCCACAGCCTCATGTTTCAATTGCTTTCCTCCTCCTGCTGTAAGAAACTTTTGCTGTTGCTCGTGCTGCAACTACATGACTCATAGGAAAAGATCATAAAACCAAATCAAACCAATATTGTCTCATGAATGAAACAAGGCTGTGTGGAAGCTTGGCATTGCCATTGATGCTGCAGACAAATCTTGTTTGTGATAATCAAATAATCTGTTAATGTTTCTTTGCCAATAGAGAAAGCACTCAAGAGGGCAATGCACAGCAAGCACCATTCATATCTGTTCCTACCTGAGATGGGTTATACTGGAGACCAAAATGGTGTCTTGCACACTGTGGCTGGAGTTCTGAATTTTGTTCCTCAAAGTGTTTATACAAAGGTGACCTGTGGGTGATCTTCTTCATGCTGTGGATATCCAGACAGGGTTTGGACTGTGGTTGTATGTGATTTATTTCAGGGCTGCTGTCCTCCTTCAGTGGAGGGATTCAAGCTGATGCTACTAAGGAAGGACTGGACAAGGGTGAGAACTCATTCCTCAGTGCACCCTCCTGTTGCTGCAACTGTCTATGGGAAAAAAATTGCAATGATCCCCACTTCTGCCTGTCAGGGTTGTCTTTTTTAGCTGACTTATGCTAAACTGTGCTCCAGGGTGGTGACACTGCAGCACTAGTGAGCACAAAACGTCCCTTATGGGCTTCTACTGATTTACTGCTCTGCAGCACAAGAATGAAAACAAACTTTGCTGAGGCTTTGTCGTCTCCAGCCATTGGGTTTATGCACAAAGCACAGCAATTGTGCTTCCCAGGAGAGGTGAGGTAGGAGGAAAGTGGGAATCAAAGCAAATATTCGGTTCTTTCATTGTCCTAGTCTCAGAGTAAATCTCCAGGAATTATATAGAAATATACTTCCTTTTCTTGAATATTTGAGCCAAAGTCATGACTTGGATTGGTGCTTTTGGGTCAGGTGAAGATACATCTTCCTGCATACCTTTCTGACAGGGGTGAAAGAAGTGTGTAAGTACTGGAGAAATTAAAATGAGGTTTTCTTTGCCAGAGGCCTGAGCTGTCTTTGCTTTCTGTATGAATGCATTTCGTGGTTCCTGATAAATACAGCACAGAGTGGTACCTTCTTTCTATTCCATAGGCAGACATAACGTACACCCTACATATGCACACACATACGCACAGCACAACAGGCTTCCACCAAAGGCTTCACGTAGGAGGTTACACGGTGCCTCCAAGAGACTGAATTTTCCTTCCATGAATTTGTGTAAGTGGCTGCCCAGAGACTTTTTGTTTCTGGGCAAAAGAAACCTGGTACCTGTTACCTGCTTTCATGTTAGAAAATATGGGAAGCAATTACTCACTGGTTGGCACAGAGGAGGTAGTCTTGATATTTTTGTAGATCCAATATAAATTTTCTTTCCTCTTCCACCTTAAGCTCTTTCAGGCTTAAATCACTTGGTCTATTTAATCATTCATCCTTCTGACTGGCCTTGTCATCCTTCCATGAAACCTATGCTTTTTTTAGACAAATGATCCTAATCCAATGATGTAGGATTTGTGTGCAGGTTGTTGATGGAGTTTGGGCTGTTTTAAATAGGAGCCCAGGAACTGTGGGCTGGTTTCATGAGTGCTCCCACCATGGCTCTCGTTTGTCTGAATAAACTTGAAATCCCTTGAATTCATGCCCTTGCTTAGGGCCCTCGTAATCTATGAGCAGTAATGCTCCCCACCACCTCTGTGTTTTGGGGTTTCTAGTGCCAGATGCATTAAGCAGAAGGTCAGATGGGATAACCAACCTAGTCCCTAATGCCTTGTAAATCAGTGAGTATCAAGGCAGGCAAAAAGCTGAGTGGGAGCTCCCTTTATGTCTCTGAAAAGTTAATAGTTACATCATGTAAAAGACTATTTCAAGGCCTGTCATGTGAGTTGCCCCTTGCTAATTAGAGTCAAGGGAGGAGAAGACATTGCATCAAAAGTTTAGGTTCACATCTCTATGCATTTATTTACTATTGTTTCACTGATTTTAGCTATTTGCTAGTACTCATCCCAAATTCATGAAGTACTATAAATACTCACAGAGAAAAAACTTCATTATTTTTTCATAAAGGACAAGAAATAGGGTTTGGAAATTCAGTTTAGTAATCATGCTTCTAAACAACTCAGGGTTTGCTGGGTTCCCATTAAAAGCTTGTCAGATGATGCGTATGCTCTGAGCCCTGGGTGGGCTATTCTGACTGTAAGATGGAAAAGTTAAACATTTCTAATTAGATATATTCCCATTTGTGAGAGGGACAATCACGCTTTCATGGTATGCTTCACATATTCTCTGAAGACTCTGGGAAATGCTTGCTGCCTATCATCACCTGACAAACTGCATGCGTCTTTTTAATCCCAGGTCCTCTTTCAGGTACCTTTATGTTGCCAAATGAAATGGTTTTGGTATAAGTAGGAACTGAATTCTGCCCATTTGCTAATCATCGGAAATGGCTGCTCAAATTCCTTATCTCATATGATTAATAAAGAGTTATCTAGGGCATCTTTCTCCCCCAAGGCATAATCAATTCTACTTTTGCCATTCCTGATGTACCAATTGCTTGACACCACACTTAAACTCTTTCTTCAAGGGGACCCCAAACCTTCTCCCCACCCCATCAGCTGCTTTGCTGAGTGTTAGAAAGATTAAAGCTACTCCATCCTGAATTTTCGTCTGTTGTAATTTAAACTTAATACTCCTTGTCCTCCCCATCCTAGATGTGGGGAAGAATTTATCTACACTGTCTTTTTAGGTGACTTTATATGCATTAACATGAGACTGTTTCCTCTTCGGTTTCTCTTTTCTAGGCTAAACTTTCTCTGTGTTTCTTCAGAGGTCATATTTTCTAGATATCTGCAGGTCATGGTCTCCTCCACCTCTTTTCAGCTAGCTGACGTGCTGACTGTACTGTAGTTGCTGCACATGGGGAAATCCCAGTTTGGCCTCATCACTGTTGGATGGACTGGAAGGAATATTTTTGATCCTATAGGCAGTGCTCCTATTTGTATATCCCAGTATAGTGTTTGCTACAGTGAGGTTCACTTGAGCCAAATTTCTTTTACAGTTAAACATGAAGCTCTCTAGCATGAGAAATATTTTTTATTAACTCAAGATTTCAAACTCAGTGTTAATGCATTCTTAAAATTTTTGGATGGTGGCTATCTCCCATTCAGATCATAACGAACTCAGGATGATGGACAATAGGTGCTTTCATTTCCTGCTTACAGTGACTTGGTACAAGGCCTGTTCAGGTGATGGGAGGCACTGCTGTACCCTTAGTAGACTCTGACCTCAGATACAATCTGACTCAATTTTTTATGAACAGCTTTTATTTTTTTTTTATTATTACTGTACTCATTATATCCCCTTAAATATAATTTAAAAAATTATGCAGAGTCATCAAGTAATTTTTCTCTCCTCCCACACGTTTGTAATATTTCTAAATATTCACTCAGGTTAATGCTCATTAATTTAGGTTCCAAATTTAATAATCTCCTGATAAAATGCTGCAGTTTAAATTACTCTTTAGGCTTAAGGCAGATGCCATGTATGAGTCATAACGTATTCCCACCACTTTTAGGGGAATATTATTCATAATGTCACATCCAGAAACATCAAATTATCTGCTGAATATTTAGACATGAGTGTATATTTGGTAACTAGAAAGAACAGATATAAATGAATGTTCCAAAATGTTATTACTGTTAGGAATACTTGTTAGGTGTTTCTATTTGTTGGCTGCAATGTAGTTGTTTAAAAGTACCTGAATTATTTTCAAAAGTCAAATGGATAAGATACTCTTAAAGGAATACTTGTAAGCATTTTCTAAACTAATTTTCTTGCAGTCTGGAAGAACATTGATATATCCCTCAGCCATCCCTTTTACAGCTTGGTCTGTACTATGCTTGGCTTCAGTCTGGGAGAGAAGAGGTAAATGTGCTGCTCTGTCACTGTCCTGTTACCATTTTTCAGGATAGGTAACAATGTCTTGGTTTTTCTAGGGTGCCTTTATTCCAAACTCTTGTATGTACTTCTCTTCTGTATCAGGTTTCATGTCTAGTCTTTGCAGTGCTGAATATTAGGTCTGGGTTATGGAGCAGATTCCGTATATCACACACGTTGTTTTTGTGCGTTTGTGGTTTTAGCATTGAAGAGACCCTTACACTGTTATCTGATTGCCCAAGTAAAGCACAATCTGGGTGCAGCACGTGATGTAGTCACTCTTGATGTAAGCATAGTGAAGCACTTGGTATAGAAGGCATTAAGGTCAAACTTGCATAAAGGTAATTACAAAAAACCCCACCAACATAAACACAAACCTACTCAATTTGGTTTTATTAGCTAGCATAGTGAAGCAACAGTCTGGGATGAGTCTCAAGACTAGGGTGTGATCTTGGTATCTGCTTGTCTATAGTACTAATAAATGGATGACAATAAACACCCCAATGTTCTTAGCTTTCCTGGAAATACCCTGTTATGTTTCCTCTCTTGGAGAAGATGGAACAAGGGATTGCCGGGGTGTGGCCACATCCTCAAAGAAGGTAGCTTTAGTTGCCTGTTCTCTCAACCCATATCCCACTGAGAGGAGGGACACTGCTGTTGGATCATGGCCAGCAGATCCTGCAGTCAAGCTTCTGACATGTCAGCTTCTGCTTGTGGAAAACTCCATCTGCAGGTTTACAGACTCTGATGTCTAAAGACAGATTGGGACAGAAAACCAAGTGGTGCCTCTGCCAAAGTGCTGACAGTTGAAGAGCATTAGCAGTATCCCCTAAGCGTGCCAACATTTTGAAATTAAAACCAGTTTTACCTAAAGCAGAAATCCAGAGTTTGAAACATTTGCATCTCCTTCCCTGGGGATGGCACCTGTCTGAGCTGGCACAGGGACAGAAGGGGTCATGTAACTTCGCTTGTCACTCTCTGAGTTAACATGTAAAGGAGTCACAGCAGTGCTGGAGGTGCCTGAGTGTGGGTCATTAAAGAACATAAAGGATCTGTCAGGACTAGTGAGGTATCTTGGCATGGTGGGAAATGCAGGTGTTACAAACACAGTTCCCATGCCCTGTGGGGTACATTAGCAGAGCAGGCGCAGCAGGAAGGACAGGCTCAAGTTAAAGGCTCAGACCACATCCCTCTGGCTACATGAATGCAAAGGAGGGAAGGCAGGTAGGAAACAGGGAAACCCTACAAACACAGGAGCACTGCAGTTCAGTAGGGTTGTGATCAGTGAGACATGGCCTAGGTGCAAAGTGTGGTGCTGATGATGGGCCTAGAAAGTGTACTTTTTACATGTGAAGATGGAAAGAATGGGGTCTCCTGAAAACAGAGAAAGCTGAAGGAGAAGGAAAACAGTCCTCAATCGTGTTAAGTGTGTAAGTGGCTTCAAAGAGCGGGAGAATAATCTATTCAGGGATGTGGTGGGTAGAATCAGTAATAATGAATTTAAATTAAAACAAGGGAGGTTTAAATTAGCATAAGAATTTTGGCTCTAAGAATAACGAAAAACTGGAATAGAAGGTGGTGCCTCTGTTATTCAACCTGTCCTTAAATTCTTCAAACAAAATCAGTCAAGAATGGCTTTGGCAGAGTTAGATTTTATTTTTTATTTTTTTCCTAACCCTATTTTTCACTAGGGGCCAGTTTTCCTTTCCTCTTTAAGAGTGGGATTCAGCTTTGCTACCTTGTACTTCTTCAAATTCTTTCAATTTAGGTGAGGTTTTGCTCTGAAATGACAGCCTTCAGTGGAGCAAAGAGATTATTTATTTATGATGAAACTATAAATTGGTGAGTTTTCCTTTGATTTTTTTGGCAACCAGTGTCTAAATCTTCCCCTATAAGACGTGGAAAAAAACCCAACTTTATGCTGAATGAAAACTTGAATTTTGTTCTTGGTTCTGCTGCAGTATTCCTGTGTTACCTTGGGTAACTCTCTAACACACATTAGTGCATGAAGGTGAGGACCAGAATCTTTATCCTTCAGAGAAAAGGGCAGATGGGAGCCTGCGTGATTGTACTTTCTTAGCGGCAAGCCCTGTTTCTTCTCTTAATTTCCCCTAATATGTGGAGACACAGTCATGCTTGAAACTTCTGTGCAGCTGCAATAGGCCGTAAACATCCTTTGTCAAAATCTGGGATCAGCAATGTTACACAAATACAAAAAAGCTCCCAGACATTTCCTAGATGAAATCTGGTAACAATGTGTTTAAAAAAAAAAGAGAAGAGAGCTCGCTCTGGACCTAAAGCAGATGGACATGCTTACATGAGCCCAAGGCTGTGTCCCCAAGGCAGGTGTTTGCTGGTGAGACCTTGTCAGTATTTTCACTGCCACACTGTACAGGCTGCTGGTCTTGCAGTGCAGTGGTTTTGAGTCATTAGTAGCTGCGTGGCTTCGTTTTGGGAAGCAGTGTCCCCTGAGTGGGACATGACACCACTGAAGGGAGATTTTTGTGGTGGGAGGTCTGCAGTTCTGCAAAAGAGGTTCGGGGTTGTTGCAGGGGAGAAAATAGTTCTTCAGGCTCTGAAAACAAGAGTGTCTTTCTCTTGTTGTCCTAAAATCTTTGTCTTCAATCCCCTTGAAAAGTTTTTTCAGTCTATATATCGGGATCCTGTAGCCCTTCCTGACTCCTGCTTTTCATCAGCATTGTTCTTGGGAAGTATAGAAACATAACTTGCGGTGCCTGTGCTGTTAAATGGCACTGTTTGCTCTGCAGGCAGGATATCCACAGCATGCTAGAGAGATATGCAGGCACCCCCTGAGTCTTTACTGGCCAGACTGTCTAACAGTCAGGTGAGGATGGTGTCCTGATGGGGAATCAGCAGCAAATCCCCAATCTTGGTCAGTTTCCATCTTCTGGTGTGGTCTTCAGGGTTTTATGCCTTCTTATGTTGGTTTGTTGTTTTGTTTTGTTTTGCTTTGTTTTTAATGCTTGAGTTACAGCTACCACCTCAGCAACTTAATTTCTGTGTCTCGCTCCTCTCATTTCCTTGCATGGTGTTAGCATACAGACTGTTGGAGCTCACCAACAGCTTTCCATGAAAGAGGAACCAATTTTGTACAGCTGTAAATGAGCACAGGCAGGCAGCTGAATTTGGGACTGGAGCTACAGGGTTGTTACCTGATGTAGTTTATACATGTCAGTACAGTCAGTCCTGCTAACCTGTGTTGAAGATGCCCATGGTAATTTTCACTAGTGGAGTATTGGATCACATTCCCTTCCCTTCTACATGATAGTCAGTAGATTCCTTTGCTAAAAAAAAAATAAAATAAATAGTATCATCCCATAGAGCTTCCATTCCCTTAAAAAGTACCAAAACCAGTCCCAGGGACACTGTCCTGGGTTCAGCAGTAGCAGTCATTTTTCTCCTCCTTGGTAGCTGGTGCAGTGCAGTGTTTTGACTTTCAGCTCGGGAACAGAGCTGATAACAAGGATGTTTTGGTTTGGCCAAGGACTTTGTGAGCCTCATGCTCTGCCAGGGAGGAGGGGAAGCCAGGAGGAAGCAGAGACAGGACACCTGACCCAAACTGACCAAAGAGGTATTCCATACCACAGCACGTCATGCCCGGGCTGGGGGGTAACTGGGAGTTACCCGGAAGGACACGGGCTTCCGGGTGGGAGTCGTTTCTTGGCCGGTGGTATTGTATTCTCTTCCCTTGTTATTTTCTCTTATCGTTGTTGTTGGTGGTGGCCGTGGTGGTGATTTGTGTTGTACATTGGTTGCTGGACTGTTCTTGTCTCAACCCGTAGGGGTTGCACTCTTTCGATCCTCCTCCCCGTTCCTCTGGGAGCAGGGAAGGGGAGAGCCCCCGGGGAGGGGGGAGGGCCCTCGATTGCTCTCAGCCCAGCACCACTCACTGGGAGTGAGTGAACAAGCTGTCTGGCTAGGGTTTAAACCACGACAGACACACAGGGTCAGGGACTTTCCGATACTTTCAGAAGAAGTATACTTTCAGAAGTATATGGTACCTTTTAAAACACACGCTCATTAGGCTTGACCCAAAATTTTCTGTGTCTTGGAAACTGGCAATGGAAGCAGCTTTTTAGCCTGGAGAAGTGTTGGCCCTACCCTGACTTTATAGTGTCAGACTGTGTGTGGCGTTAACATCTGTTTTCCCTGGCACTGAAGCTTGAGTAATGATGAAGCTGAGATGGGGAGAATGCAAAAAGTGCAAAAAAGAGCTGAACCCCTACAGTCAAGACCTTAAGTATTTCTGTTCTTAGTTCATCTGTTGCTATGCAAATCCATTAATTTCAGTGACATTTCTGTAAGCTTATGAACAACTTTTTTCCTTTCAGAATTTGAAAACTTGCAACACTTTTGTTTTGATCTCTTTCCCATCACCAAGGAAACCCCAGGACTTTTCTAAGGGCACTTTAGAAGGTGGCACTTCTGTCTTTACTTGTTTAAAGCAGAAACCTAAAAAGAAAACTCTACTCCTGCAGGGTAAAAAACTCACCTGGCACTGAGAATAACAAAGAAGCAAGATTGATCGTGGAGGGCAGGCACATTCGAGGTGAGACCTCTTTGGGGAATGATGCTATTTCAGTGGGACTCTGCAAAAACAATTGGGCTTTCTGAGACAGGATTCAAAGAGGAGTGATGAACTGAAGCATTCCTGGCTTTGCCTGTGGAACCAGCTTCAAGAAAACAGCAGATGAGGCAGCAACATAATAACTGCAAGAGAAGCTGCAAAACCTTGATTTAAAGCCATTCTGCTTAAATGGCATTGCTATCAAACACCTTTTTTAGGCACTGGCAGCTTTGACAGGGATAAAATAAAAATAAACAACGGACCTATACAAATCATACAGCAGTTTCACAGAATCATAGAGTGGGGTTGGAAGGGACCTCTTGAGATCTAGTTCACCAACCCGGCTAAAGAAGGTTCACCCAGACCAAGTTGCACAGGACCACATCCAGGCATGTCTTGAATATCTCGAGAAGGAGACTCCACAACTTCTGTAAGTCCCAGTGCTCTGTCACCCTCAAAGTAAATAATTTTTTCTCATATTCAGATAGAATTTCCTATGTTTCAGTTTGTGCCCATTGCCCCTTACGACATCCAGGATGAGCTGTTCCATCACCTTTCAAGAGATGTAGACAAGGCTGGTTGGCCTGTAGTTTCCTGGGTCCTTCTTCTTGCCCTTGAAAACTGGGGTGACATCAGCTTTGAAGTCCTCAGGCACCTCTCCTGTTCTCCATGCCTTTCAAAGGTGATGGAGCATGGCTAAGCAACCACATCTGCTAGCTCCTTCAGCACTCATGACTGCATCCCATTGGGGCCCATGGATTTGTGGGTGTTAGGTTTGTCTCAGTGATCTCTAACCAGATCCTCTTCAAAGCCAGGAAAGTCTTCCCTTCTTTCTTGCCTCCAGTGTCTGGGATTCCTGAAGGCTGGTCTTAGGAGTAGAGACTGAATCAAAGAAGGCATTCAGTAACTCCGCATTCTCTGTATCCTTTTTGTCATGAGAGCACTCACCCCATTCATCAGTGGGCCTACATTTTCCTTACTCTTCCCTTTGCTACCGATGTACTTGAAGAAGCCCTTCTTGTTGTCCTTGACATCCCTTGCCAGATGTAACTCTAAATGAACTTTAGCCTTCTTCATCACATCCATGGATAATCTGACAATGTTCTTATATTTCTCCCAGGGGGTCTGTCCCTTTATCCATATATTGTAAACTTCCTCCTGTGAGTTTGGCCAGAATCTCTCTGCTCAACCATGCAGGTTTCTTGCCCCCTTGACTTCTTACTCATAGGGATGCATCAATCTTGAGCTTGGAGGAAGTGATACTTGAATATTAAACAGCTGTCTTGGGCACCCCTACTTTTTAGAACCCTAACCCATGGGATTCCTACAAGTAGATCCTTGGAGAGGCCAAAGTTAGCTTCCCTGAAGTCCAGGGTTTGTAATCCTCCTTATTGCCCTGTCTCCTCCAAAGAGTCCTGAACTCCACTATTTTATGGTCACTAGAGCCAAGGCTGTCCCTAGCCTTCACATGCCCAACCAGTCCTTTTTCGTTTGTTAGTACAAGGTCCAGTAGCCCACCTTTTCTCATTGGATCCTCCACTGCTTGTGTCAAAAAGTTATCATTAACGTTCTGCAGGAATCTCCTGGGCTGTGTGTACCTAGCTGTGTTGTCTTTCCAGCAGATAAGAGGGTGGTTAAGTTCCCATGAGAACCAGGGCCTGTGACTATGAGGCTACTTTCAGCTCTGCAGAAGGCATTATTGACTTCCTGACCAGGTGGCCTGTAGTAAACATCCACAAGAGTCACTCATGTTAGCCTGCTCCTTACCCATAAGCTCTTGAGTTGTTCTTCATCCACAGGCTGTCTAGTTCTTAGTACATGGAAAATTCTTGGATGCCATAGTATTGGCAGCAGCAAGAAAAATGAAGTTGGATAACTCAGTGTATTCTCCTCCTGATCCATGTTTTTATGTACTGAGCAAGGGTCTAAGAGCATTTGTGGTTTCTTGTGGTATCTTAAACTCCAGATTTCACTCAACATCTTCTTTTGGTCTGGGAGTTCCCTCTATGAAGAATCCTCCATTTCAGGTCCTGCTCTGCACATGAAAGAAGTGTCTGGCTGTCTGAAGACGTAATATCCTGTCTTGTAACACTTGTAAAAATGCTTATCAAGCTGTGGGACAAAGCACAAGGAACAGAAGTGAGAAGTGACAATCTGCTTTACACAGCAGGGAAGCACTTGGCAAAGATGCAATTTATAAATGAAGGAGTTGCTAAGTTTTTGCTACAATTTGTTCTGCTGACTTTTGCGGAAATGTAACCTGGGAGATTGCAGGATGGCTCCTCTGTAACAAATCTCTATAGAAAATAAGACATAGAAGAACAAGATACGGAGTGACAAATCCCCAGCTTCTCAAAGGTCGCTTTACTTTTGTTGTCAAAGTAAAAAAAGGTCTGAAGTGAACATAATTGTGACCGATTGAGCTTCAATAATTAACAGATAATTTAAAAATCTTGGTGGACAGAGGGGGCTTGAGGCAAGACTGTATAGTGTAACCCTTATAAACATGGACTTAAAAAATATCCAAACTGGTATGAAAGATTATGTGGAAACGTTCAGTTTAGCTCTCATTTATGAGAACTCAGCTGGATTATAAGAAAGCTGGTCAGCAGATTGTCTCTGAGGGTTTTTTTTCTTCAAAAGAAAATTAAGTTGCCATCAAATAGCAGAAAGTTTCTTACGAGACTACAGGTTTATTTCTGTTTGTTTTGGTGTGGAATATAAACAAAATGCTTAGTTTGGGTGACATGGTTTCGTGTGAGGTGTCCCTGCCCGTGGCGGGGGGGTGGGACCTTGATGATCTTATGGTCCTTTCCAACCCTAACTATTCTATGGGTCAGTTTTGATTTGACTGTGACTAAAACACTTCAGGTTGTTTAAACTGACTTACAGCTTAATGTTGCTATCAGGGCAACGCAAAGGCTGGGAGCATCCTAGGATGGCAGGAGAGGGTATCCCAGCCAGGATCCATCCAGCCACTCCAGCCAGGCACCAGGCAGTGGCAGCTAGGGTACTGGTCATCTTGGTGGGAATGGGTTTGATGGGACAAGAACAGGACATAGCCCATGAGGATTTGTGAGTGCAAGATCAATAGGGCTGTGGGCAGGCACAGACATGGCATTACCATGCTGGGACTAGAGTTCTGCTCTTCTAATATATTAGGATCTGATTGCACCTTCCATGTTCAGTTTAATACCAGACAGATTGTCTTGTACCACTGTATACATTTCATTAACTATGGGAGGGGTGATCACACAAGGGAAATTTCACACTGAAGGTTTTGCAGACGGACTCGACTATGAGAAGTTGTCACATCATCAAACAGTGTGGACAGCGTGAGGAAGTGATTTCTCTCACAAAGACATACTGAAGAACGTTCCTTGTTTTGCACTGGGAACAAGATTCAAATATACCTTTAATTATTATCTTAAATGTATATTTTAGTTAAATTCAGAGTTTATCTTTCCATTTAGTCTTTCTGTACGTGCTCATCTTCCTGGTTTATGGGCTATTTGGGGTTCCAGTCTTGCCCAAAAAGGTTTTTAATTGTTCCTGGGTAAATAGTTGCCTTTTTTGCAGATTAGTAAAATTCTGTTTGCTAATTAGTCCCATACCAGATAAATAAATGAGATAATCTTCTGACCAATTGGAAGTCCCTTGCAATGGCAAAGTAGCTAAGCATTTTCCAGTACTCTGTTCAATCTGCTTTACTTGCTTAGTACAAATTCCTTAGCTTTGCTGATTTGCTGTCTGACTGCGCATCTCATTAGGGCCAATGGTGCACTTTTTTCTTAATTTGAGACCTCAAGTTTAGGCAAGTCACTATTAACTGCAATCCTGAACTTCCATAGAAGTCTGAATCCTTAAAGCCTGTGGCAGAGATGCATGAATTTGCTCACTGTAAATAATGGAATAGGGCGCAGGATTTAGATGTTAGGATAGGTAAAAGTCAGCATTTGAGATGAGTTTCTGCATTTATAGAAAAAAAATCCTTAATGTACTTGATTCTTTGTGACGCAGCATGCTACCAGTAAAAACATCTCAAGCAGATTGCATATCCTCAGAAGCGAAGGAAGAATGGCAAATGAATTTCAGAGCAGAACTTGTTAAAGGAAAACAAGAGGAGAAACCAGATCCTTCATGAACAAATCCCTGGGTGTTGTTCTCAGTCAAGCTTGCAATACTTGCTTTTAACCAGCTTTCCCAGTCAAACCTGGGAATCGTCTGGGACTCTCTCCAAAGCCACCGCCATTCAGAACATCAGATATTGGAAAAAAACCCACATTTTAGTGTTTGGTATTTCTCCTGGTGCTTTGGTTAGCCAGAAAAAATTGGCTGTGTTCAAGAAGGTGTTTGAGCATAAAAACAAGTTATCTGCATATCTACCTTCAAAAGGCAATTCAGTGAGAAACAAATTCTATTAAAGTCCATTGAAACTCCAAGTTCTCAGCTCTCTGAAAAGCAGGGCTATTTTCTGGTTTGTATGCTTGGAGGAAAAGCTGACAGAAATGGCAGACTCCTTTCACATTCCCTTTTCTGATGGATCTAATGCGAGAGTGAAAAATAAATGCCACTGTGACTGTCAGGAACTGAGTAGTGATTGATACTTTTGTTTTCTCATTTCCATTCGTAGAGTTATGTTCAACAAATGCTGCTCAGAATTGATTCCTCCCAGCAGTTTCTTTTTAATGTATGTTAGTTTTATATACTAGAGCATTAGCTGTCACTGCATCGTTATGAGCACACAGACTGCAAAATCCCTTCAGTGCTTGTCACAGGCTGTGCACTCAGAGTTATCAAACTTCATTCTTAATAGTTGACAATTGTATGAAATAATCTCTTATTAAACTTGACCTATGTTATTTTCTCCACATCTCTCCTTTATGCAGTGTAGAAGTTCTGATAAAGCTGTACTTTGACATGTTTATCTACTTTATGTGGCAGATATACCAGGTGCAATAGTGTTAAAGGACTTATTTTTCAGTTAGCAGCTCCTGAGGTAGGGCTTAAACTGGGTAAACTTCATCATTTGCCTTATATTTGTTTAATATCAATTGACAATGATATTCAGTTATTATTATTGTTTGCCTTACAATTACTCACTCTTCCTCACTAATAAGACAAATCGTGTTAGGTGCCTAGGGTATGTTTTGCATTGTCAGAGAAGACCTGGTCTAAAGATGTGCCAGCCTTGCCCAAATGCCTAAGCACAAGTCCTCAAACTAGCTGTGAGCTCAAAGCTATTAATTTCTGCAAGACCAGACCAATATTGGACAAACAGAACTGATTGTTTCTTATTATAGCTAAGGAAAGTTCAGTAGCAAACACCAAAAGCCTACTAAAGCAAAGGCACAATTTATAGCCTTGATATAATTAACAAAAAATAATTACTGAAAGAAGCATGCAAGTTTTCCCACAGGTTTATTACAGTTCAGATTTCTGTCTGTTAAGAGAAACCAGTTGCTGAAATGAAGTTAGATAATTGCCGGTCAATACATTCTCTCGGATTGATAATGACCTATGTTTGACTTGCACACTTGCCGTTTTTAAAAGGCCATCCTGATTGGGAAGTAAGATTTCAGGTCTCACTGTATAAAGTGGTGGAGTGCCTAAGTTGCTTGGATTTTTTTAATTGCCTAGTCTTACTGGCAAGAACATTTCAAAGGTGTCAGTCACCTTATCAGTCTAACTATCCTTTGATTACAAAGTACCTGGTTTAAAAAGTTTTATGTGTCTTGCAGTGTCTAGGATAGCTGCAGTATTCTACACTCAAAGGATGTGCCCCGTGGATGGCGAGATGAATCAACCACACAAACTAGACAGGACCATTCAAGTTCTGAGAACAAAGCACCCTACACTTGCATTGCTCCAGATCTAGACAACTACACTGTCACCGAAGTCATACCAGAGTAAGATGAGAGAAACAGCAGAAAAACAACCTAAGAATCCTCACAGGTAATTATTTCTTCTTTCTTTTTCCAGTTGCAAAATTAGTGCCAGCCACTAGGGATCAGTGCTGTAATTAACCTTGAAGCACTGCACTGAAAAGTAAATCCTTTAATAGTCCAAGCAGTGTTCTGAAACCTTAACAAAAGACTTGAAAGAAATTAAAACCAACATTCCAACCCATGCAAAACAGCACCCTGAAACTGAAATGAGGATTAAAAAACAAAGATGAGGAATCAGCATCAAAGTTTATTGAACCAGAAGTGCCAGCTATAACAACGCAGGTACCTAAGCACAGTTTAGAAACACCTGATCAAAAATAGCTCAGCTAAACAAGCGTCACAGGTGTCATCAAAATCCTCAAAATAGAAAGTCAAATGAACAACAGACAAAAGAGAAGGAGAAGGGGGAATTTACATAGATGTAATGGATCACAGAACACAGAGATCCCTACAAGCAGAAGGTCTGGAAACGACACTGCTGAAGCAGAATTACATAGAATAGAATCACAGAACAGTTAGGGTTGGAAAGGACCTTAAGGTCATCAAGTTCCAACCCCACTGCCATGGGCAGGGACACCTTACACTAAACCATGCCACTCAAGGCTTTGTCCAACCTGGCCTTGAACACCACCAGGGATGGAGCATTCACAACCTCCCTGGGCAACCCATTCCAGTGCCTCACCACCCTGACAGGAAAGAATTTCCTCCTTATATCCAATCTAAACTTCCCCTTCTTAAGTTTTAACCCATTACCCCTTGTCCTGTCACTACAGTCCCTAATGAAGAGTCCCTCTCCAGCATCCCTATAGGCCCCCTTCAGATATTGGAAGGCTGCTATGAGGTCTCCACGCAGCCTTCTCTTCTCCAGGCTGAACAGCCCCAACTTCCTCAGCCTGTCTTCATATGGGAGGTGCTCCAGTCCCTGGCTCATCCTCGTGGCCCCCCTCTGGACTCGTTCCAACAGTTCCATCTCCTTTTTATGCTGAGGACACCAGAACTGTACACAATACTCCAGGTGAGGTACAACACCTGATACAGTGGGAACAAGTGGAAAAAAGCAGCAGATAACACAAACATGCTAATAGTTCAGAAAACCAAATTTAGAATATTTTGGCTGGGGACAGCATATGCCGAACTATGAAAACTTAGAAAGGAAACTTTGGTGGAAGTTCCAGAAGATATGAAAACTGCTTACATATCAGGTAATGGCTCTGATTAAGAAAACTGAAAATTCTGGACAGTTTAGATTGCCCAAACATCATGTCATGGCTCCTTCCAAGATGGCCAAGAGTAGGTAAAAGGAAATTTTTCAATCTGAATATCTTTGTTATGCAGAAACAAAGGAAACTCCTGCTACATTTTAAAGGATGCTGGATCTAAAATTCTTTGTCTGCAAAGAAGATAGAGCCTCTACAAATACTTTCTTTCTACAAATACTATATTTAGAATTTCTAGTTTGGGTTTGTTTGAAGTTGATACTGATACTTCTAAAATTGAACAGCATTCTGCATTATCAAAAGGGGACACAACTCTTGCTGGTAAGAATCTTTCTGCAACAGATTCTGAAATTTTAAAGGAAGGTGGTTCTTCAAAGCAAAAAAGTCTGAAGCCAGGAGAGAAAACACCAACTCCTGAAATATCTGTGGGTGATACAGAATGTACAGCTAAATTACATAAAACCTGAAACCCAAAATTTAGAATTTCTTGCTGTAACAGAAAACTTTCAAAAAGTGACATTGATTGGAAAGTGGAATATGAAACTTCCTAGGGAAAAAAAAAAAAAAATCAGGTCGTGATGAAGATGTCATTCAAAAAACAGTTATTCAATTACCCAAAGGGGAAAATTCAGTTAACTGATTAACCCTGAAATAAGAGTCAAAGGATCATCTTTTGTGAACGGAAGAAGGAAGAAACTAGAGGTCTTCAAAGGAAAATTAAAAAGCCCAAATTCCAGGAATCCTAAGAAAGTGGAAAGAGACAAAGCCTGAGATCAGCTCTCCAAAACCAGAAGTGGAACTAGGCCAGGTAAAATTAACAGCAGAAATATTGCTGACATTTCTGTGGGTGTTCCAACATCAGAACTTAAAATTGATATGTCAGATTCTGGAGGAGACAGAGCTGTTGAGAGCCCTGCAGAGAACCGGCATCAAATTAAAAGGAGAACATGATATAAAAGCTGAAGTAGTTGGGACAAAGGAGCACCAGAGATGTTTTTGCATGCCAAAATGCAGAATACCTGCATTAGGCTGGGCATCCTTGAACGGAAACGGAAAAAACAAAAAGGTGAGGCTGATGTTGAAGGAATTCTGAAAAAGCCCTAGGTAGGCATTCCCTCTGCTACAACACATATTGAAACAAGTATTCCTGAAAATACCTTTCCTATGCCACCACTGAAATTGTGATTGGAAAAGGAGTTGATTAAAAAGGCCTAGGGGTGAATGGTCTATAAGAAGATGATGCTTATGTTGCAGCTAAGCTGGAACACATAATGGTAGAAGTTTCAGGAGTGAAAATGGATGTGAAAAGTGCTAGGGTAGATCCTGAAATAGAATTTGAAGTGGAAATTGTTGAAAAGGATGTGTCTGCAGGAGTGGAAAATCATGTAGCAGAGAGACCAATCACCTAAAGAAAGAAAGCTTATCACCTAAAGAGACGACAGGCAGTGAAAAATTAGAAAAGTTCATGAGACACCAGTTTCTCAAACTATCATTACACTTTCAGCAAGAATTGATCTTGTTGGAGGAATAACAGCATAGTCAAATATTCCTGGAGATACTATCAAGTGAGGATTGTCTTTTTTCAGTTCCCAGTGAAAATAAAATAATTATCCATACAGAAAAAAACAGTGGTTTTAATTTTCTGGGAACTAAAAAGGAAGCAAAACTTAAACCTGACACTTATGAACACTTTGCTGTTACAGCACTTGCTACATATAAGTTCTGAAGTATACAAATGTGCTCTACTATGCACTAATAGCTATATTGATTTGTTCGTATCTGCCCAAAAGGGAACAAACATCACTGCTGAAATGCAAATAAACATATCTGTTGAAATGTCCACATCAAGATAGTGCGGTTTCTAGATGGAGTGGGAATCATTACAACCGTTTGAGGCTTTTCACCCATTGCAATCCTGAGTTTTATAGTTGTGTATGTGCAGACATGCCTTTTTTTGCATCATAAAATCGTTGAATGGTTAGAGTTAGAAGGGACCTTAAAGACTATCTAGTTTTTTCCCCAGTCTTTTATTGAATGCAGGGAAAGCATACACAGCAAAACATCAAGAAATTGGTTTGTAAAGGAAATATATTTGGTTGTCGGAGCATCTCTAACTTCATGCATTCTTCATTCCTACGTCTTTAAGGTAGGACCTAATATTTTAATGAGAACTGCTGGCAGTCTGTGTTCCTCATATTCTCTCCAAAGAGGCTGTTTGTCTAGTATTAGGCATGTATCAGTCATTTGGATCATGCAACATTTCTCTGAAGCTTTTTCCTCTTTAGATGTTCAATAGATGCAAAATTACCAGAGCAGACAGCAACAGCATACACCAGCACTGAGGAAGACTATCATGATCAGACCAGAGAGAGGCCAAGCAAATACAAATTATGTAGAAAGGGACATCTCATTCTAGCATCAGTTCATGCCTGCTTGCAAGGCAGCCTCCCTATAAAGCTTGCCCAGAAAACCTGCCCCACCAAACAACTTACTGAGCACTTGCAAATTTGAGACGCTTTTTTCTTATGCTTGTTCCGTCAAAATTTACACGCCCAGTTTTTTTGCTGATTATAGTGAAAATGTAGCTTTGAGGGCCATCTAGAGGAGCACATACAAGAAGATACTTCTGTAGGTCAGCTTCTCAAGTTCACTATTCACATGTACTTAATGCTGGTGACCAGGAATAACCTGTCCAGGGGTTGTTCCTGCATATGAAGATTAACATAGTGCATGGTCAGTTGTATTTGTTGGTATGGAATAATAAACCTCTGAAATGGAGCTAATGAAAACCAGCTGGAGGGATGTTTATACTTCACAAGTATAAACTTTATAATATATATATGTATATAAATACATATAGATTTATAATTTTTATATATATATAAGTTACTGAATGGAAGTCTCAAAATACTAAGCAGAATCTAGAGAGGAAATGAGGGAGGAGAGCACTAAAAGCAACTCCATCTCAGTGTGTTCCCATATATGTGAATACTCATGGAATTTCAATGTTGTCTGTAGATATGAGTATGTGCCTTTAAAATCTGCAGTAATGACATGCATTTTTTTGTAAAGATGAATATATCTGCACTGGCTCACAGATGGAGACTGCCAGGGCTGACTGCAGTGAGGAAAGGGACACCAGATCTTGGCATAGCAGCGTGGTGGCAGGGCAGTGGACAAACTCCCAGTGGGGAGATGCTCTCAGGGCCCTTAAAGAAATTAGGTTATCCAGTGATGAGAAATTGACCCCTGGAAGTCACTAGATGAGAAAAAATGCAAGTCCTATATTTTGATACTACAATGCAATGTAGGGCAGTGCTACACAGTGAAGAGTCATTGAGGATTTACATACTGTAGGGATGGATGTAGTTTGTCCAGCTGAGCCTGCTGTGAAATAATACTGGGTGATCTGAACATCAGCCCCTAACAGGCTGCTAAGTACATATCAGTGGTTGAAAATGGAGGCTCAGCTGCACATGGGAGCTGTGGTTTGGCCATGGAAAGTGCCTCACCTGGCATCAACTCAGAGTTCAAGAATGCATTGAGATTCCTGAGTGGAAAAAATAATAAAAAAAAAAGTTTGATTTTGAGGTCAGGTTTGTAGGGAAAATGAGTCAGTTCTTCACGTAATATTAAGTGGCATCATCCCCAGTGGATTTAAGGATCATTTGCTAACCTTGGGTTGATATTACTTTCTATGAGTGCAGGGTTTCTTTTCTCTTTGGGTGAATTTTACCTGGGAAGTGAAGTTTTGGTTTGAAACCTCTAAGAAATACAAGTTGGACTGATCATAGCTTTGTTGAAGCATGTCTAAAATTCTTACTGGAGATGATTTATGGCCTTGGAAAAGAAAGATATATCTATATATGTAAGGTACAAAAAAAGGATTGCATGAGTGGTTCCTTCACTGTTGAGGAACAATAAGAAAAGGAAGAGGATCTGATCAGGAAAGAGAAAAACATTAACCAGCGGAGTAACTATGTGTTGGTGGTGTGCCTGTGTTTTGATGCACCAATGAAAACACGCTAAATAAATCAAATATTCTGAACCTGGGCTGCTGAGCATTGTAAATTTGCTCTCTTAAAGGCTGCTGAATGCTGCTTGAAATCAAGAAGTAACAAGGTTGACGGGAGCCCATGTGCCTTTCTGGACGGCTTCCTCCATTAGGCTACACCAGAACCCCTACCACAAAATCTGCCATGACATGCCTAAGGTGCTGGGTGGAGAGCAAAGAAGCAGGTGTTGCTTTGGTTTAAGGATTGACAATTGTGGTTTAAATGCCACATCCCCAGCTAGTTTCTGATATTATCAGCCTTGGAGGTGGGAGGGAAGGAAAGGTTCACAAAGCCTGACCTGCTCACTAGGTAGGAGGTAGGAAAGATATTTTATGTTGAAAGGGAAGAGTAGTTTTTATCCCCTGCTGCCTCCCATGGCTCTGCAGCTCAAGCCATTTTCTGCCTCTCTTTTAAAGTTCAGGTTTAAGGGACAAATATCAGAGTACTTAATGTGAATATGACTAGGGACCTGTCTGGTCTTCTGCTAATTTTTACTCCCTACTGACCACAGAATAACTGATAAAAGCCCCCCCTGAAAATAGTGGGAAGATCTGTGTTGGTCCTATCTCTGTGTGGGGAAGAAAGCCCAATTCCCATTGACGTCAGTAGAAATTGTTAGAGGTCACAGTATTCACTATCACTGTATTAAATATAAGCATTGTTACTGCTCTAGCACTAATAAATATTAATTTTTGTAATGCCACAGGTTGTGTGGTTTGTGAATTTTAATGTGCCCAGCAGAGCTCCCTAAAGGTAAATTACTCCACAGAATCCATAACAATCTAAAGCCTTTTCTTCCTGGTAATTTAGAAAAACAATCTTGCTCTGCTGCTGTAGCTGCTGGTTTTCAAGGCTTTCATTACCTACAGAGAAATAATGTTTGACACAATACTGTAGTTATTGAGAACACTGGTTATATTACACAATGCACCTAATATATCAAGCTCCACATATTCCTGGATGCAAAAAAGATACTTTCTTAATCTTTTTCTGAGTCATGCTGGACAGCTATATCTTTGGTAGAGACCACCTGAATCACAGGGGACAGGGCAAAAATATAATAGAACTTGTTTGTATATGAAACAGGTTTGTTTTTTTTTTTCCTGCAAGCAAGTTATTCTGTAACTTCAACACCATTGTATCACCTGTTGAACCATCTGGTGCCTGCTGGTAGCAAAAGGATGCAGGAAAAAGAATCCTCTTGTTTTGACCCAATTTTCATTCATTCCTAAAAGTACTCCCTACTCAGAAATAAAAATACGTTCCATTTTGGCTATTATTTTCATATGTGAATTTTCTGAGCAGTAGCTCTGTTCTTTAGGGGAGAAGCACACTTCAAGTTACATGAAGATGTGTAAGAAGACAAATGTGACAGGTGTTATTGATAGCGACTTAATTCATGCTGCCATCTCCATACTTCTTATTGCTCTGACTCCTTCTCTACCTCTTATGAGATAGGGGGAGAGTATGTAACTTAGTAAAGTATCCTCATTCATGAAGCAATTGCTTTCTTTCAAATGGTAGATTTTATTACTTGTAAAGTGGCTGCTGCTAGAATGACGGAAATTGCTACCTGTGCCCCAGACTGTAATTCACATGTGAATTAGCTGGGATGAAGATCGGCACAGGTGGAGGTGGTTCATTACCTGAGTGAAGCTTAAGCAAGAGTAGAACCATCATTTTTTCCTAGAGAAACTGAGTTCCTCACCAAGAAATGCAGTATGTTCCTAATAAATTACAGATTTATTAGGAATCACCCTAAAAATATTCAGAATAAGATGAAAATTAATTCACTTTTAATCAGTAAAACTGTTTAGATTTGGACAGTTGTGGTTTAGATTAATGCGCAAAGTTATCAAAATAGCACTTTCAATTAAATAGTCTGCTAAATTGCTTCAGTAAGGAGATCATCACCTGTCTGTGTGCAGTTTTCTGCAGTTATCTGGAGGCAATTGCATTCCAGCTGCTTTGAGTTCTTTGCTGATATCTTATGTTTTAAATGGTCTGTAAGGTAGTTTTCTTCAAAGAACAAAGTCTCCTTTCTGCTTTACCAGTTGTGCTCACACAAAGCAAACACATCTGATCCTGGGTAATGGTTAAGAGCCCAGGGCTTTGTTTTGTGTGGTCTTTGTAAGTGAGCAAAGCAGCTCCTCCTTGCTGAGACATTTTAGCTACATAAGGCACCTCCCATGGTGCTAGAAGCATCTGTTGTCTGGTTTTAATGATGTTCTTCATAACATCCCTGTGTGCATTATTTTGCCTAGGGCCCTTCTCTCTGGTCCCCAATTTCACTACAGCCTATCTCTTGCTCAAGTGGTATTGTCAAGTTATCAAGGCTACAGTGGCCTAAGTGTGCTGAAATAATCTTTTTTTTGAAGTTCCCTTGCAAGAACTCAGATGATCACCACTTGGTGATTTTTGCCCACTATAGATTCAGGGTCTTCTCCCTTTCCTTCCCTTTTTTTTTGAGTGAAAAGTTTCTTGTGCATTTCTATCTTTCTTTGTTTTCTTAATTTGCAACTGCTGGAGGTTTGCCATTTCTATAGCAAAGTCCCATTTCCCCCATCTAGCAAAACAGCTTATCCTTTACTTTCCTTTTTTTTTTTTCCTTCTTTAAAAAATAAAAGGAGAAAAAAGTTTCAGTTTTCCAGAAACTTCGAAATTCCTCCCCCTGTTCCTTGTTATTTTCCAGTGGAGAGTGATTATTGGACTACTTTAGCCCAACAATCACTCATTTGGATTTCTAGCCCTTGCATTTCTATGAATTCGACATTGCCTTTGGGCAGTCGTTCTGGTCTTTTCTGGTCTCCTGACTTTCCTTCGGGGTTTAAAAAAACTTGCAGCTTAATATTTTCTCAGCTTCTTGGATGCCCTTAACAATCACTTTTACAGCATAAGCATGTAATAAGAATTTTCAATTCTATTTTGTTCCTTTTATATCCTTCCAGCAGTAAATGGATATGGTCTTGTAAGAATGTTTATATAGAGTTGGTAAGTTTATTGAAACTTATTTTGACTTGAAAATAGGATATCCTTTGCTGGATGTGCTTACCCCAAGCTATGTGAGCATTTGCTTTCTCTTAGGCCTAAATTCTGTAAGCATTTATGCATGTGTTTAATTTTACAAAATAATTTCACTGGGACTGTCCCTGCATATGCTTTTGAGGAATCAAAGCCTTAAACAGCTTTCTGACGCTGTGTCCCTCCTCATTGGCAAATCCTCTCTACTATGAGGTGATCTAATACGGTCTTTATGGAGAGACCCTATCTAAAATGTGGCACAGATACTCTCTCTTGTGTTCCCTGAGGAGCAGAGTTCGGACTCTTGGCTCCCTAAGTGACTACCTAGGAACATGAGGTGTCCTGTTGTGCTCCTGCTGTCCAGAGTTACTGATCAATAAGTTACAAGAGTAGGAGGAACATGTGAGGGGTCTGCTGCAGGAAACTCTGGCTGCGTGCATGATACTTGAGGGATGTGATGTGCAGCAGAAGTGTTCCCATTCCCTGAGGGAGTGTGACATTGATCCTTGGCATGAAGATAGGAATTTGGACCTGGAGGACATAAAGTCTTCCTGGAGCAGTAGAAGCTATGTATGAGTGAGGTTAGGGCTCTCTGTCAGGATCTAGGGGAGCATCTTACAGGAAGGAGGATTCCAAAAATAGAAAAGTATCAGTTGCAAAAGATGAACAGGGAGAGGTGTAGGGATTGTGATGAGGAAGGGCTTATAATACCTGTACTTGAATGCTGGTATAGGGTGACCCATGGAGCATGCACAAGGATTCCTCACTCTCCACTGAAAACACTGAGGAGAGAGACTAGAGCAGCCTCTGGATAGATGACCCTCTTCTTTTTAGCCCAAAGACAAACTGTGGTGCAATGCTCATGCGTGAGACAATTGAAAGGTAATTATTTCAGTATTTTACACATAGAAAGAGGTCCCAGTTGTTTTATGGTTCTCTATAGGAGTGACAACCAAGTTCCTTGACCACTTGGCAGGAGTTAGTTAAACCCTCCATCCAATGAGTGAAGTTTGTGGAAGTTTTTTAGGAGGGTAGTGCCTGGTAATATAGAGGAGACAGACAATGTGGATGCTTTCCAAACACAGACCCCCAAACATAGTTTGGAACAATTTAAGTGCTGTCTATATGGTAAAAATAGTGCCTTGATCTCTTCTCATTCCTTTGTAAGCTGTGGCTGTATTAACATGCACAGCAGTTGCAGTCTCAGTATCACAGTGAATCACTGTGATGATTAAAATATTCTTTTCCAAATTAAACCAATCATAAAAATATGGCATGTCCTGGGGATGCTTTCAGCCATCCCTCAGCATTAGAAGCTTGAATTCAGCAAGTGTACAAGTAATTCTGTTCCTTCTTTGGATGCTATTTAAAGTGGGTGCTTGACTTCTGCAACATGGGAGTGTCTGGTCTCATTAATTTTTAGCCCACTTCCACTTCACATGCACAGAAAAAAAAGGGCCATAGAAAACTGATGAATAGCTTGCTTTCTGAGAATACATCCCTTGAGTTTCTGGAGCTGTTAATTTGTGTACCAGTGATAGATCTTCAGCTCTAGCTTTCTATGTAAGAAGCAGGATTATTCTTATGGGGAAATGACAGTAGCTGATGAATGTGTAACTTTATCAAGATGGTTTTCATCATGTTGCTATGATGAAGAATAATCTGTAATTAGAAAGCTGTGTTGAAGTTTTTAGTCTGGAATCATTCCACATCTTCTTTGACAGGTAGGCTTATTAATGTCTTAATTTCAGTTTTCTGATTGCCCCTTGCTAATCCATACTTTGCTGTGCAATACTTACTCTGATCATTTATTATGTTCTCCTTGTCTGTTAGGAGATGACCAAAGATAAAATTGTGAATTCAGTAAACTTCAGAACTCTGAAAAGACTAAAATCCTTTATCTCCATTTAGACACATTTTGGAATCCTTTTGGAACTTAAGTAGTAGGACTTTTTTTTTTCTTTCCATTTTAGAAATGTCTGAAATTTGATGAGTATTGTAAAAAAATGGTTAAAATGTATTTGCTGTTGCAGGTGCTGTTGCTGTTATCAGCAGCAGTAAAAAATTTAAATATATTTTAACATCTAAACTGTTGCCATCAGCTATCCTCCTTAGAGACTTCAAATTTCCTCGGGTAACTATTTGAGGTTGTTTGCAAATTAGGCAGATAATGCTTTTTCTTGGGTTACATGCAAGTTTGTTCTATAAAATTCTGCTTTTTTTAAAACTATGGCATCTAGAAATTTATTATTAGATACTGTAGTAAAGCTCTGGTGAAAGCCACTGCAGAGCTGGGCAGCTAAGTTTTATTTATAAGTTGAGCTTGCTCTTCCACCTCTTTGACCTGGGCTTCTGGCAGTTCTGCTAGGTATCAGGTTCCTCTTCTGCAGCTTTCTTCCTTGTGGAGGATGTGCTGCTCCCTTTCTACTCTCCAATAGTACATGGGGATGCTTCATTGACAGAATAGATTCTCCCTACTGTCTCAAAATGTGGTGATGAATTAATTATACAGTTAATTGTAAAGACTTCAGACAACAATGAAAGCCCCCATCTTAAGAATTTGAAACTTATCAAGTATCATCCCAGCTTATCTGAGCTCTGCTGTGTAGTAGTGGGAAGTAGTGTCAGTAATTCAGAACTTTGAGGCAGATTCATGATGATTTAGAACTTACAGCCTGGAAAAACCCTTCCTTGTTTTGACTACCATTATTCTGATTGAAGTAACTGTGTGGTGAGTAGTGGCTATTGTATCTGACTAGAGGACTCAGGAAGCTTCACTTCTCCCAGGGAGCATGACCATACATTTTTCAACACCACCCTTCACATTTGTTGCAGTGATTACTGGCTTGTTGCTGGATATCCTGGAGGACAGTATAACTGGCATCACAGCCTAAGTAATTTTCCCACAGTGGCTTTAAGCTGAAAGAGTGGATAGTTAGATTGGGTATTAGGAAGCAGTTCTTCACTACGAGGGTGGTGAGATGCTGGAGCATGTCACTCAAGTAAATTGTGGCTGCCCCATCCCTGGCAGTGTTCAAGGCCAGGTTAGATGGGGCTTTGAGCAACCTGGTCTAGTGGAAGGTGTCCCTGCCTATGGCAATGGGGTTGGAACTAGATGATATTGAAGGTCCCTTCTAACTCAAACTGTTCTATGATTCTATGATTAGACATAATGAACTCATATTGGGGGTGACAAGCAGTGCTAGGATTATGAGTACAGGGAGGGGCAGAGCTTAAATGGTCAAAAGTGGTAGGAAATGAAGATGTGTACGTGACTATTGAAGGAAGTACCCTGCATAACTGATGTTTGCAGACTACAGTAAAAGGCTTCTTGGAAATGTTTATAGTGAAGTTGGTGCTGATGCTGACCGGAACATCTGATGCTGACAGCAGCATGGCCCTGAGACCATCTATGGCTCTGAGAAACAGATTAGGCTTGCAAAAGCCAACCTGCTCATCAAGCATAACTGGGGCTTGATAGACTAGAGACTGTCTTCTGTGTTTGGGTTTGCCCCAGTCCCCCCAGCCCTGTGTTGCTCACTTGCTTTTCATATACACAGAAACTTGAGCCTCTGCACCAGAACAGCAGCATTTGTTCTTTGCTGATACAGAAAGTCATTTATCTTCTTGTGACTTGCTGTGTAGAGCAGCAAGGGTTTTAAGCAGACAGGGCTTCTGGTTTCTGGAAAATAAGCTAACAAACTCCACTTTGCAAGATTATCATTTCCGCTTACTATTTTTGGAATTGTTTATTTTAGAGCCCTGAAATTAATCTCAGGAATGCCAAACAACAATTTAAAGGAGGAGGGATGGTGGAGTCTGGGGAGGAGGGAATTAGAGAGGAGCTTATGTCACTAGGTTTTCTTCATGTAATTGGGTTTGTTCTTTAATCACAAGAAAACCAGTCATCTGTTTCTGAAATAACTGTCATTGCAATGCACCCTCTTCTGTTCTGATTTCTGCCATTTTTGGCAAATAGTATATACAGTACAAAGGCCCTTGCAAAGTTATTAATCATGTTTGGCAGCCAGACTGCACTAATCTGCTGTCTGGTAACACAGAAAAGTACTAACGTGTGTGTTTTGAGATGTACTGATTAAAACTCTTGATACCTTTCTTCCTGCAGTGAGAACTGCAGGAAAAAATGTGTGACCGTGGAAAAAACGGAACTACTCAGCTTTTCTCTCCTGCCCACATCCCTATGCTGTACTGCGCTGGGACCATAGTTGGAGCCAAATTTACACTGGTTTGTGGAATACAGTTGATAGCAAAGCACTGGGGAAGCAGTAGCTGCAATGGTGCAATGCAGGTTTTGTATAGCAGATGAAGGGCAAGTCTTCATATAACTTGCCTAAGGGACTTCATGATTTAGGAATGGAAAGAATTCAGAACTTTCCTTGCTTGATTCCCATCAGGAGTTTTGAATCAAGGTTCCCAGTTGAAAAAGGATAACTTGATGGTAAGGGATCAAAACCTCCTTCTTCCTCTCTAGTCCAGTGGCAACACCCTTCATGCCTACATCTGTAATGCACTGAGCATGGGGAAGTAGTGTCAGTAACTCAGAACTTGCAGTCAGCAGAAAGTTACTGCAAGTGTGTGCTTTACGGCATCTACCAGAACTTCACAAATGCTAGGCTAACAGTTCACCTACAAATAAAGTTATTGGCCTTGGCCAAGAACACCTTCAAGCTTCAACCATACTTGAAGTTCAAGCACTGACACACCTTAGCTCTTCTGTATTTGAAATATGTCTCCTATCTGTACAGAAAGGAGAAGATGACTGCCAGCTCTGAAAAGTCCTGCAGTGTCTCAAGTCTGGGTGCAGATTTTTGGTCTAATTCTATGACCAAGCATGCTAGGAATAGAAGCCAGATCTGTGATTGCAAAGGGTAGGATTGCTTGTGGTGAACAGACCTGTAGTGATTTTTCACTTCACTGATGGCCAGCACATGAATGCTGTGTCAGTTATATGGAGCAGTACAGGATACTCTTGGGAAGAACCAGTATGATCCATTCTTCAGCTCTATTATTTTCAGTCATTTCTTTTTATTCATATACAGTGTCATAGTTCTCTTAGGAACTTCCTGACCAAGTGGATTTTAAAGTAAGATTTCCGTTTGTCAAATAATTAAAATGAATGCTAATCGTGTGTATCACTTTCTGCTTAGTGGAAAAAAAAATTGGTCTAGGTAAAGGTACTCCTGACAGAGGATGTTTGGCTTCTTACCAATGGTAGAGATTCTTAAAGGGTGCTAGCAGTTTGTTCAAGGTCTGCCTAATCCATTTCTAAGATAGTTAATGTACTTGTTTTGGTTGTTTGTTTTTTTGTTTTGTTTTGTTTTTAGGGGGGGTGTTTTTTTTTCTTTTGTTGATTTTGAAGCTACTATTAAGGTACTAAGTCAATGTGAGCCTCACCTCACAAAGAGAAGCTGAGGTTTTGGAAAACCAGCAAGATACAAGCACAATTTGTCCAAGAAGAAATACACTTTTTTTCTCCTGGCTGAGGATTTATGAACACTAAAGCTCATCTTCCTATGGTTAAGGAAGGCTGGCACCACAGGTGCTCCAAAATCACGTTTTTTTCATGTGGTATGCAGTGACAAGGGCACCTACCGTTGCAGAGAGAGCCTGGTTCTGCAGCCCTCCTGGACACCAGGCTCAGAAGAGAACTTGTGAAAGTGAAGTCCCCATAGCAAGTTAGTGATCAGTGATGAAACCACGCATGGCTGAAACTTAAGTGGAAATAGCAAGAGTTAAGAGTCCTGTGCAAAGATCTCTTAATTATTAGGGAACATTTTTAATTGTATTGGCTTAAGATGGGTTTAGGGAATTGCTTAAATTACAAAGAGTACTTGAACAAGGTGGCCTGCTTGAGCTGACCCTGCCTGAGCAAGGGCATTGGATGAGATGGTCTCCAGAGGTGCCTTCCAGCTTCATCCTGTGATCCTGTGGTTCTGTAACAGCAAAGGATCTGAGCTACACGGTGCATTACACCACCTGTTCCATCATGAATATGGAAAAGCCACTGAAAACCCAGAAGCAGGGCTAAGCTTGATGTTTCAAGAAATTTGTCTATTTTATGTTTTTTCAGTCTGAGCTGGTCTTTCACTTGGTTACTTTTTTTTGAGATTTTCAACACAGTAAGAAATGACACAGGTGGCAGACTTGTTTTCATGGGCTTTATATATAGTGGATTAAAAATATATGAATTTAATGCCCTAAAAACATAATAGAACAATAATGACTCAGTGATATGCAGTGGAAATCGAATGAGATTGAATTCCCTTCTTTGCTGTTCAGAACAGCATTGCTTGTACCACAGAACACAGAAGTAGGTCTGAGATACTTCTTGATTTTGATATTATGCACAGTGAAAGTATTTATGAGTACAGAGAGGCCCATTCTTAATCTTAGCAGCTGGAAAAGCAGCTCTAGAACAGCCATTGTTTTGGTAACAAAGCCTTTTCAAGGAAGAAATGATTTAAAGAAAACCAGACTCATTTATGAAATCACATTAATATCATTTTCCTCCTCAGGATTCTTAAGATTTTTAGCATTTATTTTGTTTGTGTTTCAGATACTTTTCTGGGATTGATTTATTATTCCTTTTAGTTTCCATTTTATGCTTTTGTTCTTGAAGTACTTTCCTTTTCTTTTTTTTTATTCCTGTCCCATTAAACCTGATGGAAAGGCTCTGTTTCAAACAAAAACTGTATTTACAATTTCCATCTATTCCCCCTCTTTCTTTAGAAGCAGTCTATGCACTATACATCAGGATGGAAAGAAGTTTCATAATAATGATTTTATTTTTTTAGCAGCATTCAATTAATTTTTCATCTGTGCTTGCCTGTTATACAGAGCATCATGAGGTGTCACTGGGGATTTGCATGCCAATTATCGGATTTAAATTTCAATTGCTGAGCATTGGCCTTGGATTTACTGGTATTATTGGCCAGACTGGATGTTACCCCTGATAAAATAATGTGGTCCACCACTGATAAGGTGCTCAAAACAGCAGCAAAGCGCCTCATTGTTTGGAGCACAAAGAAGGGAGCTGTACAATTGCTTTTCTTGTGGATACTATTCTATTCTCCATTCCCTTGCAGCCCTGCCCTATTTAGATGCAAAAGCAGGTCCACAGCAATGCTAAAAGCTTGCTCCTCTTTACAGGAGCCAACACTGCTGATTCCAGGGTTTGCATTTATTGGATAGGTTCATTTCCTAAGTTCTTGCAGTGACATCTGAGGTGAGCCATATCCGGACAGCCTTGCCAGATTGCTCTGAATTTTAAGATGAAATTGTGGAATCACTTCTCAATGTTGAAGTGTGTGTTGCTGTGTATTTTGGTGAAGATGTGAGTGCTTACCAACTCAATTATCATGCAATGCAGAGGAAAGCGAGAGAGAATAAAATAGCTTTCCCGTGCTGGTGTGCTAATCACCAGCTTCACCCCTTCTGCTGGTGATTAGCACACCTTTCCATAAAGTTTAGGAAGAAAACTGTGGTTTGTTTCCCCAAGAATCTGGATTTTCCCAATGAAGTAAATGCTTGTGTCTGAGGAGGAAGGGAAGCAAATTGTTCACAAATTCCTCAGTTAAAGCTCAACCAGCTGAATCTGACATTTCAAGAAGGTGTGAGTGCCAGCTTAACAGCAGCACAGTTAAATTTTGTCTCTGTCCCTCAATCAGGCAAACCAGAGGAATTCCAGTGGATGGACAGAAAGCATAGCTGGTTTCAACAACTAAGTTGGTTTAGAAAGACTTTAAGAAACAAGTGAAAATTCATCACTAACTGAATAAAATACCCCCAGATCCCCTACCCTTCCTCTGGCAAGGTGCACATGGGAGTGGAGGGGATGGTGTGTTGTCAGACTTATGAGTGTTGTGTCATGATAAATCCTCTTTTTTACTGTCCTGAAGTTGGGCTACTAAATCAATACTTTGCACTGCTGCTGCAGTTTTGTAACAGCATGTCTTTAACTGCAGTAATGAGCTCTTAAATTCTTTTAGCCAATATATATTTTTTTTTCATTTTATAGAGCATTTTATTCAGCTTCTGCTTTTCAGCTTTACTGTTGAAGCAGCAGTAGCTTCACCTGTGAAACTTCCGAGCTCAAAAAGATGAAACTTGTATTTGGGATTCCCTGATGAGAAGTTTGCTCTGAATAAAGGTGAAATGAGACTGGAATGATTCTTCTCAGACTGGATACATCCAAGCCAGGTAAAAGATAGAATCATAGAATCATAGAATAGTTAGGGTTGGAAAGGATATCAAGATCATCTAGTTCCAACCCCCCTGCCATGGGCAGGGACACCTCACACTTAACCATATCACCCAAGGCCTCGTCCAACCTGCTCTTGAACACCACCAGGGATGGAGCATTCACAACCTCCCTGGGCAACCCATTCCAGTGCCTCACCACCCTAACAGGAAAGAATTTCCTCCTTATATCCAATCTAAACTTTCCCTGTTTAAGTTTTAACCCGTTACCCCTTGTCCTATTACTACAGTCCCTAATGAAGAGTCCCTCCCCAGCATCCCTATAGCCCCCCTTCAGATACTGGAAGGCTGCTATGAGGTCTCCACGCAGCCTTCTCTTCTCCAGGCTGAACAGCCCCAACTTTCTCATCCTGTCTTCATACAGGAGGTGCTCCAGTCCCCTGATCATCCTCGTGGCCCTCCTCTGGACTTGTTCCAACAGTTCCATGTCCTTTTTATGTTGAGGACACCAGAACTGCACACAATACTCCAGGTGAGGTCTCCCAAGAGCAGAGTAGAAGGGCAGGATCACCTCCTTCGACCTGCTGGTCACACTCCTTTGGATGCAGCCCAGGATACGGTTGGCTTTGTGGACTGCAAGCACACACTGCCTGCTCATGTTCATTTTCTCATCAACCAAAAGATACTGAACAGTTAGCTGTTCAGTAGGGAGTTCTACATGAACAAAGTTGTCTGCCTAAAATAATACTATGGCAACTACTCTCCATCTGGCTTCTTCCACTAGTAAAGGAGCCATATATTTAAGCAAGCAGTAACTGCTGCAAAAGGTGCCCTGCCTAAATTTTCTCCCTGAACACCTGGGCCATGGAGACGAGTGTGGTATGGAGAACACAGGTTTTCAGACTGCTGACTGTATATACTAAGGATTTGAGGTGATGAATAGCAAGACCATTGCTAGGAATTTTCTTGCTGCATCTATAAACTCAGAATGTAGTCTGGCTAGGGTATGGATACTTTGGTACTGGTGCACTTTGATTCATCAGAAATATTTCTATTCATAAAGAAAGCTGCCACTGTGTCCTTACTGTTGCTCCCCAGATGTGAAACAGACATACTGAAGCCAAGACTCTAGTGGAGAGGGAAGCTGCAGGGGGGAAACAACAGTTACAGCTGCAGGATGTATAGCCAAGTATCAAAAAATCACATCTGAACATACAGTGGCATCTCAAAGCCAGACTTTTCTGCTTGACTGTGCCCAGCTGTGCAGAGAATAAAATACAAACAAGAGAAGTAGTGTTGGTGCTTCTGAGCCCCAAAGTGACAAATGCCAATAAGAGCATTGCAGTAAACTGAAAAACCTCTAATAAGAATTTATAGGTGAGATTTCCCTTTGGTGGTTCACTGGAGAGAAAGGAGGCTGGTGCAGAAGCACTGTGGAGCAGCATCTCCTCTCTCCAAAAGATTGGCTTGCGATATCCTGCACCTTCCCAGAGGAAGGGTAGTGATCTGGGGCTGTTATATTCAGTTAGTGATGAATTTTAATTTTTTTCTTAATGTCCCTCTCAACCAACTTAGTTGTTGAAATACTAGAAACATTTACAGTTGTTTTTCCTTATTTGAAGCCTTCAAATATCTTTGGTCCTATGCCTTTATCTACATCATTGCCTTTCACATGCAAATCAGAACATTGCCTGAGCAAATAACTACTGCGATTCCTAATTTCCTTGCTTGCAAAAATACTACATGGCATGTCAAAAATTTAGAGTTGTTTAATATATATTGAGCCTTGTCTCCCCAGGCACTGGACTGGCAGAAGTCAGTTTCTATGAGGGATCATCGTGTAGAAAGTGATGTTTAGTTTCCAGTGTGACTCACTTTGATGTCCTCCATGACAATCTTTTTTGTGTGCTAAATTAGCATATGGGTGATGTGTGTTAAATCATGCAATCTCAAATATTCTGCAGCTGGCTTCCAAGTGAAACTAATTTTAGCTCAGACACTTGTGAATGCTGGGAAGAGGTCTTATGGATCATCAGGTCTTTCCCACTGTCTTCCAAAATCTGTCTTGAAAAAAGTTAGAATTTCTCTTTGCCTCCTACCAGAAGATTGTCCAGAAGATCTCTGCTCTTTTTTTACGCATTGAATATATCTTTATTGTAATGCAATCACAGAAAAAGGATGGAAAGTACATTTTCAAGGTGTTGTATGTCAGTTTCTTTTGCATATAAATTCCAGTGTTTTAAAGAGTGCAATTAAATATTCTGACTATAATTTAAAATATTTACGATTCTCTTAGTCAGATAAGACACAATATTTTTAGTTGAAGATATTCCCTAGTCATCTGCTTTTTCTAGCCCATATGGTGGAATTTGTGCCACATCTCTTCTGTATGTTATGCCATATAATTACTGCTAAAAAATATTCTAGGTTACTATCTGAAGTAAAGCAATTTAGGAATCTGGCAAAAAACCTTTCCAGAACTCTTATGTTCATTTTGCAGTCTCTGAGCATTCAGTCATCAGTGTCATATTCTGACCTTTGTTTTGAAACGGGTCCTATGGAAATCAAAGAGATCCAGTAATACTTTTTAATGCAGAATTTGATTCCTTAAGTTTTTCATCTGTTTGGAAATACCTGTGGCTGATGTTACTAAGATAGTTCCTGGGTGTGAGAAGCCTCTGGGGGCATGCTGTTTTTTTTTTTAACAATGCACATTTATTATACAATTGTATCATAAATCTTCTCTTGGATGGCAGAACAAGCATACCGATACTATTATTTGAAAAGAATTTGGATTACTATCTCCCATGTGAAAGGATAACATGCCAGTAAGGTGCCCTGTACCTGAAATTTCTTAGTATTTTTATAAATCATTGCCTCTTAGTGAAGTAACTGTTGTGCCACACCTTCAGCCAGATGCTTACTGGATCTGACAAACCTCTGCGTAATGTCTGCAGCACTACTTAATAGATGCTTAGGCCTAACACAAGAAAATGCTGAGAAGAAAGCTTGGAAAGTGAAGGAATCATTAGTGGTGTACTAGCTGTGAGTCTTTTGAACAAGAGCAAGGAATTTATTCAGAATCCATCCACTGACCTGTACCTGTCCTGCTGAGGCCCTGTCACCTATGGAGTTTTTATTCTGTTCTTCCAGTAAGTACAATCAAAAGGCTGCAGTGAAAATCTCTAGGTCACTAACTGAAGATTAACAGCAGAAACATGTACTGACAACTTTTTGTTGTTGTTGTTGTTCTTGCTAGAGCTAGCAGTCTTCGTTCTGGATTTAGACTTCCTCTGCAACAGTTTTTGGAAATTAGGTTTGGTTTAGGCTATTCTCCAATTAAACCATTTATAAATTTATAAAACACACTCTGTTATTTCAGCTACATTAAAAAGGCAGTGCTCTATTGCTCTTTCTGTATGGATCTGGTACCAAGGATTAATGTAATTAAGATTCTGAAAACTGATGAGAGCCGTGTGGCATCCCAGGTTCATACCCTAAGTGTTGGTTGTCTTTTGCTCACAATAGAGGTGTAAGTGTGTAAGAGTGGATGTACATTTTAGTAAGAGCTTAAATTGCTCAAGGCACCATGCTTTGAAATTGCTGTAGTATATTGTCTGCTCTGCAACAAAATGAGTCCCTTGGACTCTTATAGTGAGCTGCATTGCCTCTCCTTGCTCTGTGAAACATATTGAGCAGTTGTGCACTGTTTATATCAAATGGAGGGGGTTCTACTTTTTAACCACTTTATGTTCTTCATGAGTTAAACCCATTGTAGGCACCCAGTTGAGTTTAAAATTACTGCTGAAATGTTTCTGTAGTGAGTGCCTCTTCTTTCTCCTTTCTTAATGATGTCAGCTTCCTCACCATCCCTATGGAGTCAGCTGCAGTTACTGCACAATTAAAATAGAAAGCCTTATGTAGGATATCAGTTCAATACACCTATTCTTGCTGTGTTGCTTATCAGCTAGTGTCTACTTAGGTTCATGCATTTGTGCTGGAGGCAAAAGACATTTGCATACAATCCTCTTCCTGTAAATGATATTTTCCTGTTTAAATGCCTCGTTCAAACATGTCTGCTGCAGAAATATTGTAGGGAAGAGTTATTGTGCTTTTTAACAAGGTGGGGAAGGTAGGGGATTCTCTGTATTTTACCTCCTTATCTTGAAAGAGGTGAAATGTAAATGTCAACAGCATGCTAAAAACCCATTACAGTTTTTGCTCACTTTAACACTTTACAATTATTTTCAGTCATTGTCTGTTCATGTCCCACTGATGAGGGAGAGGTATTAAATGCCCCTTTATTTTGTCTTAAGTCCTGCTACTAAATTCTGTTGCTGAATCCTCTTTTTCAGCTTTTCTCTATTGAAGAGAGGTTACAGTGTTTCTCAGTTGTTGTCCCCATTACCCATCTGTGACATTTACTTTCTCTTGCTGTGATTCTTGCCCCTTCCCACACTCAGCAGAGGTGGGTGGTTGGGAATAATTGCATCCCTTTTTATTTAGGTTTTGGCGCCTTTCACCAGAATTTTTATAGACCTCTTGATATTCTGAGGACCTGTCTTTGCCTTTCCCTAGTGTATAATTATTCTTGTTATCTTTAATTAATATGTGCACTTAGGTATACCAAATTAATTCCTTTTCTTTCCTTAACCTTATTATAGCTCTTGAATAGGGGCAGTTCTGTTATTCTTTCACTGGTGAAGTTCCTGGGACTGGTTGTGTAGCTCTTACTTGGTGAGAACCATCATCATAAACCTAATACTGACTTTCCTGATAAGTGCATCAAAAGCCAAGGTGATTTAGGAACAACACAGTGTACATTTTACATTCATCCCACTTGTTTTCTTATTGGCACACGATGGAATGGGGTCCTGATGTGTTTAGGACCCCTCTATTCTTGCTTAACAGAGAGCTTGTGCTGTGATGTAAGCTTGCTGCTTTTGGTAGGATAATCATCTTTGTTAGAGAGCCCTGGTCAGCATGGTTAGATGGTAAGTTGCAGTGTCACTGTTCTGCTGAAATCTGGCTTAGAGGACCAAAGTGAAATAATGTATTTTCAACTACTTTTTTCTTGTGCTTGAGGGTGACAATGTACATTACCTTTGTTTGACATAGAATCATAGAACCACAGAATGGTTTGGGTTGGAAAGGACTTTAAGATCATACAGTTCCAACCCCCCTCCCAGAGGCAGAGACACCTTCCATGAGACCAGGTTGCTCAAAGCCCCATTCAACCTGGCCTTGAGCACTGGCAGGGATGGGGCAGCCACGTTTTCTCTGGGCAACTTGTGCCAGTGCCTCACCACCCTCATAGTGAAGAATTTCTTCCTAATATCTAATCTAAAACTACCCTCTTTCAGTTTAAAGCCATTCATCATTGCTCAGTCTGACCTGTAATCAGAGTCTGATATGCCAAGACCCCTTGTAGCACTGGAGAAAGATTTTATATGACTAAATATATAAATATATATGTATGTACAAATATATAGTAGACCTTCAACATATGGAGTTGTTTGCAGTGCTATGCTTTCAGGGACTGCTTAGAGAATATGTTGAACTGGACTGTTCTGAGCATGGGCAAACGTGTCAACAAATTGTAGAAGTTAGTGCCTATTAATAAGCACAACCAAATAATGCAGATATCAGTAATGCATGCATTTGAGTTTTTGTATCTTCCTGGCAGACAAAGGAGCTGGACTGGAAAATTTTGCAGTTGTGTATATTTTGTTCCCCTTTAAACTTCTTCACAGGGTGTCAGGAAAGCTACTGGTGACAGAGCTCAAAGTGCCTCTCTTGCTGGGAAGGGAGTCTGCTTTCCTTTTAGCACTGTAGAGATGCAGCCAGCAGTAGCCTGTGGACAAAAGGACTGGCCAGAGAGGAGTATCCACTGCTTGGATAATGAGCACCAATTAAAAACCTGACCTGGTGTAACATAGCATAGTGAGAAAAGGTAGAAACTACAGGTGAGAAGCAAGAAGAGGTAAGCTTTTGAAGTAGCCTCTTATGCAAACACCTTTTACTTGCCTATATTAATCCTGAGAAATTAGCATTTAATTTCTATAATTAGCCTTTCATACACTCTAAGGAAGCGAGCATACACTTACACACTCATTCTCATTTCTTTTAAATCTTGAAGGCTTGCTGTTCAGTGGCTAAAAGGAAGAAAAGACTTTAGTTGGAGATGAACAAAAAGCTGAACTCGCTCCCAGGTGTTGTTGAACGAATCATCAGGGAATTAAGTTTTTTTAATAACACCTAGAGGAAGGGAGGGGGAAGTATGTGGGTGTAAATTTAGTTTTCCTCAAAGGTGCCAACCCTGGCAGCCCAGGGACTGCAGCCAGGTGAGTGCAGATGAGCAGTGGAGCCATTGCTGGCTGTTGAGTACCTGGCAGCTCCCCACCAATTGAGTCATCACGTGGACAGGATGGTCCTGATCATCAGACCATCACCCTGTCTGCTCCATTGGGAAACAGCAGCTCATTTGGACTAAGGCAGCTAGTCTGCTGCCCATGAACGATGCTGTCCCCTTCCAAAGCATGTATCAGCACAAAGGATGAATTAAGGGAAAATAAAAGGGGTTCAGTGAAGTGTTTTTTATGGGCAAAGAAGCTTCTTGTGCAGGAGATGGCCTGGAGGGAGGCTGTTTAGCTCAGAGAAGAAAGGTTTTTGTAAGAAAAAAGAATAGGTCAAGGAGGCATAAAGTCATAAGAAAATTGATCAAGGTTTTCTATTTTCTTAATTTCAGAAATAGTGAGATGCTAGGTGGAGCAGAAAGCTAATGAATAATAAAATGAGAACTGGAATGAATTCTCCCACATAAGTCACTGGTCCTTGATAGCCAAGTATGCAGAGTAAACCTAGGGACTTTTATCCCCCAATTTTCCAAAGTTATTACTCTCTCTTAAATGTATGCTGTGCTTTCAGTATTTGTACCATAAATCTGATCCTGAGAGTTTCTTTTTTAGTCCTATGGCTGACATTCCCCTGTCAGCAATTGATGCAGATCAAATTTTGAGCTTCAAATGTGTGGAGCAATTCACAGATCAAAGATTGTGCACTGAAATCTTAGCAAACCCTCTGTGAGTTAAATGGAAAAAAATCTGTACTCTGCTTGTAGGCAGCTTGCGAACAAGAAGAGCCAGGGGGTGGAGAATGACTTGAGCGGTTTACTATGAAATATCCACTGGGATGTAGTATGTTATCTGTGACTGAACATTATAAAGGACTCCTGCAGCTTTGCCAATAGAATAGAGACAGCTGAGTATGAATTCCTGCGCAGCTGGAGCTTTCTCAGAAAACAGATATAATTATTTAGATACTTTAATTTTTGGACCTTGTTTGTGTCAACAATTATTAGGTGCCAGGAGACCTGTGATACCTCTTTATAAGGGTTTCACATTTGCCCAATGTTCTCTCAGCAGCTTCTGCTATCAGACTGAAGTGTGATGTATCTCAGTCCTTGTCCAACTTGAATGATTGCTGTGGGATGGATATATACCACCTTTCAGGTGGTGTTCAGCCACCATTGCATCCTCCTGCTTGAGGCATTATGCCATGCATGTTCCTTTCACCAGGAAGGAGCTTTTCTTCCATTTTACCAGTCTCTCATGTGGATGCTGTGGCTTGATCCAGCTGAGGGTGGCACTGGTAGTAGTATCCAGCACAAATGTCCTCCTGGGAGTCCTTCTCTGCACCCACCTCCCCTCAGGAAAGACTGAAGGAAGACCGGAATTGTTGTTCACCAGACCTTGACCTCAGATGCTGCTTAAATTCAAGTACTCAAGCAAGATAAAGGGCAGTGGCAAGATAAAAGGCAATGGGAAAATTAGAAACTTTTAGGAGGGTTCTCTCTTTCTCAACCCATTAAGAAAAAAGCTAATATTTTGTACTCTCTGGTTGACTTGCCAAGCCATCAGTTGGAGGTGGACATGGTGTCCTTTCATCTAGTAGGAACTATAAAAATTAAATACTTCAGTAGCCAAATGTCAGCTTGGTTAGTCAATAATATTGCTTCTGAATTTCTCCTGATGCTCAAATACTGCAGAACTTTGCCAAGGAGATTATTTGATTATTGTTAGGGTGGTGAGGCACTGGAATAGTTTGCCCAGGGAGGTTGTGAATGCTCCATCCTTGGAGCTCCAAGACCAGGTTGGACGAGGCCTTGGGTGATATGGTTTAGTGTGAGGTGTCCCTGCCCATGGCAGGGGGGGTGGGACTTGATGATCTTAAGGTCCTTTCCAACCCTAACTATTCTATGATTCTATGATTTTCTATCCCTGTTTATTTGGGGATTTTGGATCCTTGTTCTTTCACTTGCACACAGTAGATGACCTTGTCTTTGTCCTTCTGTTCAGTAGCAGATAAACTACACAGATTTAATACCTGTTGAGTTTTTACTGTGGTGTTCAGGGTTTCTCTTGTGTTATGACTGCTATAAATATTGTATTCTATTTTGAAATATTTTGATATATTGAGGTATTGAAGAAATAAATTAAGTTTGGTTTTGGTTTTTTCTTCTTTGATGTTCTTCGGTATGATTTTCTCACCAAACCACTCCTGTCCACATAGCCCAGACTACACTGAATGTTACTGATATTTCACCTTGGTTCTGTGAACATCTTTACTGGATGTGACATATGCCCCAGAAGGTTGATGAAGATTTTTATTGCTGTCTACCTAAGAGCTAGAACTGGTGCCATTCCCAGGCTGATGAAAACTTTTAGGGGGGATTGAAGCAGAGTCATTCCTCCACGTTCTAATATCAGAGATGAGAAGAAGCTTGTCTTGCTTGCTCCTGCTTACAACAGTCTTGTATATTTAGGACTAGAGATGTTACCTATTAATTCTGTCAGGAATCAATGAGGTAGATTAAAATTGCATACTTCAGAAACACTGAAAATACAAGGAAAGAACTTCAAAGTTACTGGTGCTTGATTTTTTTTTTGTTATTTCCTGCAACAAACACAAAACTTCATGATTCAGTGCATCTACAGTTTCAGAGAAACATATTGGAGTTTATAAAGGGAAAACGACATTATTTTGTTATGCAAAGCCTGCAGAAGGCATGCAATACCTTCTATAGAACATAAATTGGGAAAATCTAAGCAGAACCTCATCATATCAGATGAATTTCATTTGTTGAAAAGCAAAATGGGTCATTTCCACAATAGGAAGATCTAGTACCAGATTTTATGATAAACTTCTCAAAGATAGTACCTTTTTATTCACCTTAGTCTGTGACTTCTCCTGCATAATCCGTGCCTGATAGAGAATGTGGCTGGTATTTTGCTTGCTTCTTTCTTCCTTTGCTTTTAAAAAGCAGAGCATGTGGGAGTGTAGGAAGAATACTTTCCAGTTCCTGAAGCATTATTTCTTGTAAGATTATTATGACAACACACTGGCAGTATTTTTGTGTATGTATGTAAGTGCCTTGAAACAAAATTCTTAATAAAAACAAAATCCAAGAACTAAAACCAGAACCTAAAATTTCAGGCACTTGTGAAGTCTAAGCTAAATTTCCTGCAGGGCCAGTGGTGGGAAGAGACTTAGTGCTTAGAGGGAAGTGTGACAGTGAAATCACTTTGAGATGTCACCTTCATCTACATAGGGCTGAAGAATGTGTCTGGAAGAAACCATAGACCACTGAGTATCTGCTACCGCACTGGTGTACTTGGTGCTAAGGGAAGGAGTTACCACTAGAAATAGTTCAAACACAATTCTGACAGTATTCTGTACTTCTAAAAGCTCTGAGAAAGCTGCAGTAACGTGTAACCGTCCTGGGTTCAGCTGTAACAGTTATTTTTTTCCTTCTTAGTAGCTGGGTAGCACAAGCAAATTTCTGTATGCTTGCTGTTTGTGTTCATGCTGTTCTGTCACAAGCACCCATCTGTGGCCTAAAAACTAAGATCTCAGGCTGTGTCATGAATCCTTTGGCATACCCTCCTAGGTGCTTCCCTTGGGAAGGCTGTGGACAAACTCAGGATACTTATTGCATCCCAGTGGGGTCCCACTTCTGTTCTGCAGGACATCCAGACTTGCAGTCTTGGTCTGTTAATAGGTATTGTAGCAAGCCATGTGGCATGGCCCTTGCTGCCACAGAATACTACTGCAGTATATCTTTTAAAAAGCTCCTGGCCTTTGAATAATATCTACAAGGCAGAATTATCATTATGTGGTGCCACCACACGCTCAAGCCCCAACAGTGCAGTGTTCCAGGGTTGTTTCAAGATAGAGGACATCACAAAGTTTATATTCCTCCAAATCACCAACTTTGGGATGAGAGTTATTTGCTCTTTGGCAGGGGCTAACCACTGACTATGAACATGGATCATCATCTTCAAAGATGTCCCCAGGCAGAATAGCTCCATGAGGAGAAGAACAAAGATGCTCACTGCTGCTGCTGTGAGCTTTTGCTGTAGTCTGTAGTAGTCATGGCGTCATATTGCATTAATATGGGTGAATGTACTGTCTTGGACTCCTGCACAAGGGAGCCAGATGCCTTGCTTAGTTCTGTGTAAATAAGAGCCCAAAATAAAGACTTCTTGGAATGTTGCTCTAGGAATGAAATGTGCAACAGAGAAATTAAAATCTTGAGTAGTGGCTACTGAATCAATTGCTAAAAGCCCTGTCTTCAGGCTTGGATGCTCAGATGCACTAGCAAAAGTGCCCATCTTGAATACTTGTCTGCCCCAGAGTTATACATGTGGAAATAATTCAGTTAGGCTCTAAGCCTTTTTAGCCATATAAGCTTTTGCATTGGCTGTTAGGGCATTGGTCCATGTAGGAAAAGAACTGATTCTCATCTTGCTCTAAAATTCAGGTCAAACAAAATGAAGCCCTTGTGATATGCTTCTCTTTTGTTTTAGTTTTTCCTTAGGTCTACTGGAAGGACTTGGAGGATTAACTTCTCGTTTGACTGCTTTCTACCCAAGTGCAAATGAGCAAAACCAGTGACTGCATATGTTGCATTCTCTATCATTTGAAGCTGAGGCATCAGGACTGGAAATTTTTCTGGAAGCTATGTGTTGGGTCGGGCAGAAGCCTTGTGGTTAACATGTGAATGACAGGGTGAACTTCCATGAAGTGGCACTCAGGTAGTTAGAAGTTAGACAAGGCTGAAAGGTCAATCCTTGCTTTATCTGTGGCTTTTTCCAAGGCCTAATGAGAAACAATCTTTTTTTTCCATCCTATCTATCTCCTCACTCTAATTCAGTGTCAATTCTATAATTCTGCAGGGCCAGAAAGAATTACTGATCTCCTCAATAATAAAGTTAACAATACTTCCCAATCTAAATACTTCCATGAACTAAAGGAAACTGTTATTTAAAAAATAAAATTAAATAATCCAATCTTGAATTCAGAATTACTTGAAGTCGTGAATCCACTGATTAAGGGCTTGGGAGATAAGTAGTCAGTCCCACAGTTTAACATCCTTGGGATTTTTTTAAGTTACCTTTTATAAGATTACCTTTAAGGTTTGATAGAAAAAAACTGCAACTCCCACCATGAAGTTCTGCTAGACTTACTATCTACTTTCAGTCTTCAAAGCATGTGTGGGTAGTAATTGATGTAGACGTATTGCAGAGTGAATATAAATGCCAAAAATACTAAAGCTCTTCAAATTTTCTATTTCTATAGAAAAATGTATCTACTCTTTTTCATTGCTGTGAAACACTGAGGTTGGTATTCAGTTGTCTTGTTTATAGAGGCTAAGAATCAACATGTGCTACTTTTTGGTTTGAGTTTGATTCCCATACTAAATGTTTTGTGGTTTGTCCAGAATTGGAATACAGTCTTCGTTGCTGCAAACAAATACATATTCACCTGTTGTTCATACGTGTAAGATGATGTATAGGTGCAAATATTTATTTGTATTTTAAATGTAACAACTACACATTTCAAATTGACTATTAATGCTAACTTCACAGAAGAAAGCTTTACTCTGTTTTTTAATGGGACTTAAAATGATCGTCATTATTTTTCCTTATGTAAGTGGTGGAAGTTTTTATACTCTACAGAACAGTAGTATATGTCTCTTCATTTCAGATTCCATTCCATTTTGTCACCTTTTCATTTCAGATTCCATTCCATTTTGTCACCTACTTTTATGGATACTAAGACTTAAAGCCATTTTTTGTGGTAAGTGCTACACAGACACCTTCCAGGGACATGGTCTATGCCCTGACTACAAATAGAGAAGACAGAACCAGTGCAGGGTGAAGCAGCTTGTCTGAAGTCACAGAGATCAAGAAGAAAAGTAGGAACAGGAGACAGGTATCTTGCCAGTCCAAGCCAGGATGTGTGACTTCTTGTGATATACAAATCTGACACTTCACAAAAAATCAGAGAGCATTCTGTTAATAGCAAAGCTGTACTGGTAAAGCAGAGACTGGTGGTCTCTGAGGGTGGCAGCTAACCAACAGTGTTACAATAGTTAATTACTATTCAAAGCTCAGAAAAAGGACCTTTAAGTAACATTGTAACTTTTTAAATCCTGACATTTCAGCAACCCTGGTGGTAGCTCAGAGCTTGAAAGTACAAAAAGGCCCATTATCTGGAGGTTTGGCTGGCTGACAGCTGGTGATTATTTTTCTTGCAAACTATTTTGAGTGTGCATATGAAAAAAATTGTTTGAGAAAATTGGACCAACAGATTACCTATTTCTCTATGTGTCATAGGAAATGTGGAAAAGCATGTAAATAGCTACCACAGAAGCATTGCACTCACCCCTCTCTACCTGTTTGTCTCAATCTTGTGTGGAAGTTACAATAACAATAGGCTCTGCCTGTGATTATCACTGCAGCCTGTTTATGTGAAGTGAGGCTGATGAACTTGGAGAAGCAGCACCTTTTTGGTGCTCTTTATCTTGATCTGAAGGAGACTACACAACTAATTAAGGAATTACTATAGCTTCACAAAAAGAAGGAATTTCGCTTATCCTGAAATTAAAGTGAGGTACTTAAATAAATTCTTTTCTTGAAGAAGTAAATACATTAGGAGAATTAGTATCTTGCTTTATCAGGTTATAATTGGATAGAAAATGGAGGATTTTTCTAAGTTGGGGTACTAGAATTGAAGAAACAACTGGATACAAGCTATTCCTGGACATGGCAGGTACTGGGAAAAAGAAGTAGTAAAGGCCGTAGAGTTTTAGGGAACAGAAATCACATAACTGTTAGATATAGCTATGGAGGTAAAGGAAAGAGCTAGGCTTCTGAATTTAAAAGACCCAATTTCCCCAGAATGAGGGAATTGATAGGCATATATAATTGGATGTTGTTACTGTAAGGTCATGGTGGAGGTAGGGAGGTTAGCATGAAGGTAAGACTGCAACTAATAATGTCTCAGCAGAACCTATTTTTTCTGCAAATAACTATTTAGAGGGGCTGGAATGATTGTGCCTAATAAACAAATTATGCATGCAAATTATGAAGGAAAGCAAGGCTCATAAATTGGGAGGGTTATTAGACATAGAAATTGACCACAGACACAGAAATTCATGTAAAAGTCTGAGAAAAAGAGAAAACTTCATATACGGTCCATAAAATCACTTAAAACCATCTTTCTGATTACACTATGGAAAACAGGTGAAAAAAAATGTTAGGTAGATTGGTTACTGCATATTTACATGCAGGTCAAAATATATTTGTTACAACAATAATTGCTAGAGGAGTGTTTGAAACAAAGAGAAGGGGAACTCATGAATTTTTCCCTCATTTGTTTGGAGTAGGCTGTAAGGACTCTGGGAAAATGATTATACTTTTCTATTGCGTCATCTTTTAAGTACATTGAAAATGTTTTTGTTATTCTACAGATTTGCCAGCTTACTACAATGGCTGTACATCACACCTTCAACAACATTTAGCACAGATGAGGTACACATATAATTTGGAGTTTCTCTGAAGTATCTTGTCTCTTTCTCTCATTTTCTCTGTGATGTTTTGTTTTTTGTTTGTTTGGGGGAGTTTGGTTGGTTCTTTGGGGTTTTTTTTAGTGCTTCCTCTTTGATATTGGTGTTTGTCACAATGTAGTTTCCTGAGAAGCGCTTCAATTTTAACTTTGGTCAATGTGTTTGTAATGTTTCCTTCAAAGGTGAAGGAGAAGGAATTTGTGTCCTTGCTGAATGGAGTAGTCTATTTAACTTTTTTCTTTATGTTATTGTATGAAACGTTATTTAGGGGTGTGATGTGGATTTTCAAGAACCTTAGGCTAGACTTTCATGGAACTCATAGATGCTCCATGTAATATAGGGTGATTCGTGACTTAGGCTGAAAAACACATCTGGAAACCCAACTCTCTCCTGTAATTAAGAACAGGTTCGATCAGATTGCATCAAGTCCAGTTTTGAATATCTCCAGTTATGGAGGCTCAAACTTGGTCAACCCACTTGAGAGTTTCACTATTCTTGAGGAGTTTTGTTTTGGTTCATTGGTTTGTTTGTTTGGGGGGGTGTTTGTGTGTGCGGTGGTGGAGGTGGTGGTTTATGTTCCCAGTCTGTAATTGGACTTGCCATTGTGTCCATTTTTTCTTGTCCTATCACTATGTACCTCCAAGAAAAAATCTGCCTCAAAATCTTGCCAGTAACTGTACAAGCTGTTTGCATTTCTGAACAGTTTTGGAGTAAGGAACCTATCTCTCACCTGTAATTTTAAGTGTGAAAACACCTAGAAATCTGGTCATGGCCAGGCAGCAGTGATAGTGGCAGTTCTTCTCACTTTATTTCTCTTCCACAGTAAATTCCTGAATCTGGTATGAGAGTTAAATTGTAGTATACCTCAAAGAACTTAGATTACAGAAATTAGTGCCTTGTGAATGCCTATAGATACAGAATTGTTCCATGATGCTTTGCTAAGAAAGCATTCCAACTTTAAATCAATAACTTCAGAAGTTCCTTTGAGTAAGATGATGCTTATGTACAATATCCGCTATATATTGGTATGCAATTCCAGTGTACTTTTAGTGTAGGTTATTAATTAGGCTAACATAATGTTCATAATTGCATAATTTAGACCTGCTAAATTCTAAATGAATATAAAAACTTCTTAAAATTGCATTCTAACTTGCAATTAGTGTCTTAAAACAACTGAAGGATTTTCTTGGTTTTTTTTTTCTTCCCCTAAAATCACTTTCTCATCCCCTTCCACTAATGTGTAAGTGAAGCTTGATGAAAATTGGGCATTTGCAGCCAAATTCTGGGAAAGATGTGGGACATGAGATAGTACTTGGAAAATTCTCAAGAAGGATTACAGGTGAACAATTATCCACAAGGAATTGTCAGAGGGGGTTTAAGGCAAAGAAATAGCAGCTGTGTGGGAAATTATATATGCTCAGATGCATTCACAGTGGAATTGACTGTAAAGATAAGAAATTAAGGAGGTCACTCTGTGTTACTGATGACTGCAATCATCCTCAGTATCCCCTTCTTAAGCTGCTGAAGTATCCCCTTCTTAAGCTTTGGTCCCCTTACTCTTCCTGCCTTTTCTCTCCCCTTTACCCCCCTACCATAAGTAGAAACGAAGGAGGTGGAATTTCAAAGACTCTGTTGTGGTAGCTGAGGCATGAAGTTGAAATTAAGAAAGTAAAGACAAGAGAATGTCAGGTTTCTCCAGCTGCTGGTGGGTTTCCCTATTTGCTTTCCCTTTGGTTTGCATAGTAGCATGAACGAGTGCCATGGTGTTGGTTCTGATTTGCAGTCTTCATGTTCAGCTTCACATCTTTAGTGTGGTTAGGCCATTCACTTGATGCTTTCTAAATGTAACCTCAAAGCTGATTTTTCTTTCTTTTTTTTCTTTTCTTTTTTTTTTTTAAAAGGAGTTTGTTCAATCCAGACATAGTTCACTTCGAAGAGATTTATCTCCTTGTTGGTTGAAGCTGTACTAATCAAAAGATGAGGGTATCTGGGATGGTTCAAAAATGCTTGAACTAGCATGAAGTTAGAAGCATTGGTGTCAATATTTTGACCTTTAGCTCTTCTGCAGCCATCTCTAGCCACTGGCTTGTAACAAAATTTTGTCCTAAAGTTTGCTGTGGGGAATGACTCTTTCACAAGTGCTGATTAAGGGAATCTTCTGGCTTATAAAACATTTTTGCCTTCAGAAGAAGGGAAGGTCCAGGTCAAAGAATGCAGACGTCTTCAGGCCTTGAAAGGTGACATTCTTTATCTTGCAGAGGCTGTTCCATGTGAGGGAGTGTGTTAGACCCTGAGCTTTTCCCATAGTAGTAAGGACTTTATGATGAGCAATGCAATCAGCTGCAGCCTGAGTGGTCTCATTCAGCATAGCTGTTTTGTGAAGCAACATTGACTTGCACCAGCTGAGGATGTAACCAAGTTGTTTCATACTTTAACCTTGAAGCCTCCTTGTTAATATAGCAGTAAATGTACTCATTGCAATGAAAATTACTTCTTCTCAGGTAAACATATGCTGTGGTCTGTGTTTTATCACTTCGAAATAGGATTTCCCCATCTTTGCTAATTAGCAGCATTGCCCAAACAGAAAGAACCATATGGCTCAGGCCATGCTGACTTGAAGTCTTTGGAATCCTGCTGGAGAATAATTAAAGTGATTTTGATTTACTGGCGTGATGGAGAACAAGCCATTCTCATTCGGCCTTATGTCTAGAAGCTCTGGAACAGTAAGGTACCTTAGCAGGAGAGCTGTAAAAATTAGCATGAGCCAGATTGTTGTTATTCAGATAGCTTTGCTCTGTTAACAATCATTTGTAATTATTAAGAGATTTAACATAATGCATGCCAGATCTCAAGTTTACCCATCTATAGAACCCTGTGGTTAATTGGGTTTAGTTCAGACTTAATGGTTGAGAGATTCCAGCATTTCAGTTCTTCTTGAAATCAAGTAGGTTCTGATAATGAAAAAGTCTCTCCTGACAAATGGAATCCATTCCTTTTTTTTTTTTTTTTTTTTTCCTTTTTACTGATAACACCAAGGAATGTGCTGTCCAGTGCAATTTTTCAGAGGTGTACATTTATTTTTGTTTTTCCCTTTTGGAAAAGGTTACTAAAAAGAGATGTGTCTGGAAAGTGCAGATTTCTTTATTGAACAAGTGGAAAATTTTAAAATGAAGTTTTCACTAAGTTATTCAAAAACAGCTCAACATATTTTCTGGAAAACAGACAGTAAAAGGTGTTTATATGAGTAAAAACCCAGTTTCCTCCCAAGAAAAAGTTTAGGCAGAAATTTTACCTGGCATGAATAATTCACTTTGCTCTCCTGATGCTCACCATGAACTGGAAATAAGAACCTGTTTGCACATCATTGTAAATTTTACTCCACAAATGGCTGTTTATATGTGTAGTCTCATGAATCTTACTTAATGTAAACATGAATGCTGCTGAATAAATGGAAATGAAGTGGTATAAGGTAGACAATGGATGTCATAAATATACATTGCTTAGAAAATGAGGAGTAAATAACTGATGTCAAAACCTTTGTTCAGATGTAAATGGTACGAAGACCATGAAATAGGAAGAGCTTGAGCTTCTTGGTTGAGAGAATCTTGCCAATTAATTTTCAAAATAGGTTTTTCTGTATTCTATTTCATGTAAGCTTTTAGTGATGCTCTAAGATACCAGTATCTGATTCTGGGTAAGTTGAAACTAAGGCCAAACCATGGTTTAGTTTAGAGTCAGGCTGAAAACTTGGGTGCTTTAAGCTTCTGGCTGAAGCTTAAAAACTGGAAGGATGTCTGTGAGGAGTTGAACTCTTGGTCAGATAATATGATGAGAATGGTTCCTTTTGAAGGCTTCATCCTGCCCTGGAACTGGAATATAGTGGCTTGTAGTTTTGAAGGTAGAACTGTTTGCTTTTTTAATTCTCAGGAGATGCATCCAAATTGCATTGTCTATAGAACCATAGAAAATTGTTCTATTGTCTATAAAATAGACAATAAAATAGATTTTTGAAATATTGATAGATAAGATTATTATTGTCTATAAAATAGACTAATAAAAGTTCTATAAAGCTATAGAACTTGGTTTATGCTATAAAAAGGATTTTTGGGAGGCTTTTGAAAGTTTAAAAAAACCCTGAGTCTTTAAACTTGATTCCTTTTAGTTAACAGTGGAAGGCTCTGGGTTTCAGATGCCAAAATTTCTAAACTCATGTACAAATCTTATTTCATAAATGGAAAATTTATGTTGGTTCTGTAAATTACCAAATATTTCATGCGCTCCTTCCAGGAAACAGCTGGAAATCTGCGCTTTGGGAACTTTCCATTCTAATGCAGAGGTATGACTTTATGTCCTTTATTTGGGGGGTAGAAGGGAGGAGAATATATCCTACAACTCATATTTAGTTTGTTTTATCTTATCAGGGCCAAATTCTGTGTTGCAAAAAGCTCCTTACATTTTTCTTAGCCCAAACTACTGTGGAGAGAAGTCAGCTTTTAGACCAGATCATAAACCTCAGGAAAGTAATTTCTTCTCCCTCCTTGCTGGCAACTTAAGGAGGCAGGTTTCTTAGGACTCAAATGTGAGACAGGAATAGAACAGGATTTTGCCAGTGTTGATGCTGCATATTTGAGGAAATTGCAGAGGATCTGTGCTTGAAGAGTCAAGAAGCCTTGCATTTTCATGGGTATTTGCCATGCAGCTCTCTGCACTGGTGGAGGGCACTATATAGGCTTTGGTGCCTAAAATATTTACAATTAGTTGAAAACTGTTCTGTTTCATTGTTAATATATGTTTTACTCAAAGAGAAACTGTAAAATGATCTGAAGCCCACCCTAAGCGTGAGTCTTTGCCTTGCTCTCAAAGAGAACAGCTCTCTTTTAAAAATGTAATGCTGTGTGTGACGCAGGAGTTGCCATGGAAAAATACATTGAGCCAATCATTCATGATTTATTTATAGCGATTAGAATGCACATCCCAAGAACCACTAGTAACTTTGATTTAAAAAAAACAAAAACAAAAACATCCAGACAAAGGATTGAAGCACGTAAATTGTTGGGAACATTTGTGACTCTGTATGGTTAATGTGTTATTTTAATAATTGACTGTCTATGTTCCTGGACAAGGCTTTGAATTATCACTGCTACTGATATTTGCTTCCATAGTTCTCTTGCTGATAATGCTGTTACTGATTTGAATACTCACCATCTGTTCAGTGACTATCCAGTGGGTATAGTAAATATCAATTCAAAGTGAGTTTTTTCTTCTAATCATCTCTTTTTGAAATTGTTTGTGTAAAAGTGAATGCTTTGGAGAAATTGGTATACCTGTATCTTGCTGGAAACATGGTACCCAAAGTCTTTAGAGCTAGATACACTTGCCTGCAGTTCTTAAGCTACAACAGGCACTGAATGTCTTCCTCCTGACGGCTTTAAATTGCATTCAGGCAGAAACCTTTTATTTATTTAAATTGCATTCAAGCAGAAACCATTCAGTATTTTTGTTGAACATGAACTGTATTTCAGTGTTGACTTTAAGTAACTTCTCTTGATATCCCCCTATATGTGCTTCGTCTTTGGGCAATGATGAAAATTAAACAAACAAATGTACAAGTATTCAGGTTTAAGTGTTTATTTGTTTAAAAGGTCAGCACCCTTAGGGATTTTCTTTTCTCTCTAGGGATCTGTCTTATGGAGACTTTGACTCTGTTAGAAGATAAGGAGCTCCTCTGGAGTTTATTGCCCTAGTCCTTCTATCATTATGTGGCTTGCTGAGTTTCATTTCAATTTGGCAGCAAGTCGGGAGTGTCATCTTTCTTTGATGTATAGCTCCCTAAGAGGTTAAATCAATAGTGTTTTAAGCACATCACTTTCTCTCAATAAGACCATTGCTGGGGAAATTCTTTCAGTTTTTGAGCTGTCATATTTCGCATTGAAAATGTAATGTTAAGAAACGAAATTAGCATAACAAAAACCTGAAATTAACTACTACATTACTGGTTTTAATTGCCTGGAGTTATATGTGGAATGGAAAACCTAGGTTTCACTGCCTTGGGGCTGGATATGTAAGAGATTTTTCTGATTATGCTTTCAGCCTTATGTTGCTTTCTCCTGTTTCATGGGACTGATGGAGACTTTCTTTCCACCTACTCCCATCAAACATCCTTCGCTTGGTCCACTTCTCAGAGGGCTGTGGGGCTCCACTGCAAGTGTGTAAAGGTTGAGGTATGGTATGGAATGAGATGGGTTAGAACACTGATGCTTGGGTAGGTTGCCTGGGTTTGTCAGGAAGCCCTTCTGCAAAAAAGAGGGACTTTGATAACTATGGATATCCATGCAAGCAGCATGAGACAGTGGTTTCAGGGTTTGTGCATCCTTGAGCACAAAAGCACTGTGCAGCCTGAGCACTGCTGGCTTAGGCCACACTATGCATTCAGCTGTGTGAGAATATCATCCCTCAATTCTCTCTTGCATCCTTGATCAATTTCCCAGAAGGTTAATAACAGCTGCTCCTTGATGAGTTTTACTGTGTCACTTACACATGCCGTAGGCAGTATCTCACTTGTGTGGCATTTTCTTTGATGTATACAATAATTTTGCTACCCTAGAGGACTTGGAAGAAATCGTAGGGTTCCTTGGGAAGTAGATGTAAAGAGCTGTGTCTCTTGAGCGAACAAAACATCAACAGTGCTGAAGCTGAGTGAAAGTTTACGTTGCTCTGTATCTTGTCTGTAAAACCACATCTCCTGAGCTTCACAAAGAAATAAACTGCCAACAAAGTGATTGCTTTTCCTCCTTTGTTACTAGAAATTACAACTACAGTTGACTGGAAGCTTCCTGTGTCTGCAGGCTGCAAGTTAACAAATGCTCTCCCATCTTTCTTAGTAGTTTTCACCTCCAGTACTTTGGAGAAATGCCTGGGGTTGGGATGACATTTTGAGCTGGGATTCATCAACATCAGCTAGTAGACATCCACACTGCAAGCAGCTGATCTTACTTGTTGAGACTCCCTTCAAAGTTGATGGAGAGAAATGGATGTTTTTAAGAAATTATTTATTTCATGCCATGACATCTATTCAAAATCAGTTAGATGTACTGAACCTCAGAAGTTTCTATTTCTTCATTGGTCAGAAAGGAGTCTGGACAACTAATTTTTTTTTTTCCTATATCTATTGGCTATGGAGAACCTGCTGTAGCTTCCAAGTACGACGTTTACTGAAGCATTTTGTAGTTTGTTTTACCCAGCCAAATTGTGAAGGACTTGGGGTATGAAAGTGAAATGCAAAGACCACGAAATGTGAATTCTCTAGAAAAATAGGAGCTTCATTAGTTCTCGTAGCAATTCTAAAATTAGTAAGTCTTGTCTTTACCACTGGGAGTTCAGAAAACTCTTTCAGTAGTTGTTGTTCTCAAACAGACTGCTTTTTCAGAAAGATTTTGAAAAGAGTGGTAATAGGTTATGAGTGAAGAAATAAGCATGTATATATGAATTCAGGCTTTATAAGGACAAAAAGCTTCCTAAGGTAACACACAGAGCCATTTTTAGGTTCTATTTAACATTTAGTTTCCAAAGAAATAGGACAGAGGTGCAAGGTATGAAATCAAATAAAATTTGTTTTTTTTCTAAGTGTGGAGATTGGGGTGACAGTTGGACTTTATGATCTTAAAGGTCTTTTCCAACCTAGCTGATTCTATGATTCTATTTAATTTTGGATTTTTTTTTTTTTTCCCTGGGAATCCAAACAGTGAAATCTGTGTTCTTATTCCTCCAAGGAATATTTTGTTTGAAGGAGGCTAACACCCAACTGTAGATAAGCTACTCTCTACTTGTTGCTTTGCTGGCCATAGATTCTTGCTCTGCATGAATTGCCCTTAACTTGTCCTGTCATACAGACACATGAGTTTGCCTGTGTATATTTGCATGGATCAGCTGAGCCCCTGAAACTCCCTGGAAACTGCTGTGGGAATTAAGTGACCAAATATTTTAAGAGACTTTGGAAAATCTTGACATATGGCCAGACTTTGTGTTTGGTAGGGGGAAAAAAAAACCAAACTCAAGTCAACAAAAGACAAAGATCCAGCTCATTTCTCAAAACTTCTTGCATCCTTCAGAAACAAATGGCTTCAGAAACTCTGAGATATTTGGCTGCCTTGCACCCCAGCAGTTTGCTTGGTGGGTGGGCTGCCTACACTGGCCGTGTCTGCACAGAGCTTCTGGGTAACTGGAACTGTTGAGAAAGTTGCCTGCTGTCCATCAAAGCTTCGGTGTCATCAACACACTTCCGTGCAACACTCCTCAGCCTTCTATAGGAGCATCTTTCTGACAGAAACCTCCTCCATGTGAAAATCTTTAGCCAATTTTATCAGATAGGTCAGTGTGTGAATCCATGCTATCTGGAGAATGTGCCACATGTTCATTGCATTAAATAGGGTGAATGTGCAGAGGGAAAATACTCTCCAAGCTTACTGTGGTGGATAACAGAGCTTTACATCCTTCAGTGAATTATTCCTATCTTTCTCCTCTATCTGGTGATCTCAGTTTAGCTCTTTCATATTTGTCCATCTCCAGTGCCTGGTGTGCTATGCAAAATTGCGTTGAATAGCCACCGGCAGACAAGAGGTTTCCCACTGCCCATAGCACAGTCTGCAGCTCTGTGAAATAACTAATGGAGCAGGGGGGAAAGTGTTGAAGTCCATTTAATTGAATGTGTTACTCTGACAATTTAGAGTCATAAAATCATGGAATCATATTGTCATTTGTGATAAAAATTAGAGTGCTCATGAAAAATCAGCGACTCATTCATACTTCCTAGAAGTAGCCATGAGATGCCGGATGACTCACACACTTCTTTCAGAAGAAATAGATTGTATGACTTAGTTATGATCTTGAGAAGGATTATTTTAGTGCTTATATGCAGGCATGATATCTTCAGATTTCCAGCTTGCTGATGTTAACCGTATCACAGCAAGGATACCAACTGAATTAGCTGTCCCATGAGACTTCCAAGAGCGGGGAAAGTAACTCTGCATCCTACTGTTTGGCATATATGTGGAAATAAAAATTGCCTCACAGCTCAAAGAAATATTTAGGAGTGATCTTTAGTATTAAGTGTATTCAGATTGATTTTTAGTGGTTGTAAACAGAAATAGCATTACTCTGTCGAACAGGAGTACAGGTGGAGGACGTGTATGGAAGTTCAATGCATTTATTTTTGGTTTTCACTTTGGTTCTTCTTGGGAGGACTCAGGTTGCTACCAATAATTTAGCTCTCAAAGCCAGGAGAAAATTTTCCTTGGAGATCCTTTAGGTCTTGGCTATGAAGATTGGAGTCAGCTTAAGACCTTCTTGTCTCTCTCCCATGCTGTTTCTTCCTGCTTCTTCAGTTGTACCAACACAGTCTTTTGGAGCTATGCTGTGTCACAGAAATGATCCAGGTAAAAATATCTTTCTAGAAAAGAAAAGATAAGGATTATTTTTAATCTAACTTGACCTCTGGCATTATTTTTTGTTCAGAATGTAGATGTAACTGTTAGAAATTAGGCACTGTGGAAGGCTACAGAAGGCTTCAAAAAATGGTCACTTTGCATGGCAGAAGACATCTAACATTAAGTCTTCGACTTCAAGGATTGAAAGCTGAAGTCACAGTCCACATTGAAGCAAACACAGACAAAGCACTGCTATAAACGCAAAGGTAGAAGATTGCTGACGTACATTATGCTACTCCGAAGCTAGTTAGAATATTTCCATAAAAACTGGTTTCAACAGAATATTTTTATATATATATATATTTTATTAAACAAGGTGCTTTCTGTAGAAAGATGCCCTCCCTGCTCCCTTTTATTTTAATAAAATAAAAAATAATTCAACTGCTTGTCCATAGATTGTGATCTGGCACTTACAGAAATACCAATGAGACAAAAAATTGCTAGGGTCAGAAGAGGCTGCAGCTCATGTATTCCGAGAGTGTAACTGCGGAGTCCAGTCCACGTAGGAATGTGAGCGAGAGTTGTGTAGGGTCTGAAATGCACTTCCCATGAGGCATGAGGGGAAAGATGAACTGTAGATTCCTAGACCAAAGCTATCAGGTTTTTGGTCATTTTTTCTGCCCTAGAGTCAACATTTTCCAAGGTATTGACTACCTGCTACAGCTGAAACAGCACGAAATGTGTTGACCCAACCATACCATGTGCCTCAACTGCATGCCCAAGGGCTCTGCCTCCACATTAGCTCTGTGGATATCCGCAGTTTCCACCTCTTTTTTTTTTTTTTTTTAAAGCTGTTTATTTTTTTGTTAGAGGCATACTTTTTACATTCAAATTTAAAACTTGTAAATGCAAATAGAAGCAAATAGCTGGGCTACGCATGCCCTCCTGGGAGGATGTTCTTGTGCTGTGAACAGCCATAGCACATGAATGCTGCAGTGTTACTTCCCTGTCCTGGGGAAGGCAAAGCACAGTGCAGCACCTGGCATCACAGAGGTGGTTGTGCTTGGTCATGAACAAAAGAAAAATGCAACCTTAAATTATGTGCTTATGCTGGCAAAGCAAGAGAGCTCACATGTTTGGTGTACTTAAACTGACCTGCAGCCACATACAGCTGAGAGATGTAGGATGGAAAGGGGCCATTCACCTGGCTGGATTAGCAAGATGCTGCTCATCACTAGGGATGCGCCTATCCCAGGATATGTGACTAGACCTTCTTTCCTTATGCAAAGCTCAGCTGGCAGCAGTCAGACTTTCACCCTCTGGATCTTCCCTTAACTTCCTTCTCTGCAAGACTAACTCTCCTTGAGAAGGTGAGACTGAAGCAGTGCTGTCTGTCCCAAATCAATTTATACTGATGGGACCTGGAACAGGAAAGGGGTTTCTGTAGCCCAAATGAAGCCAAACATATGCTCAGTAGTGCCACTTTGTGTTTCCCCTGAATGTGTTGCTTTGAAAGGTACTGGGATGGGAATGGTGAAGGCACTTCTACTTTGCACAGAAGGATTGTGCATGCAGTAAGCAAGCACTTTAATATTTCATGAAGGGTTCATCTCCTAATGGCAGGAGGGTTTCCAAACCTGAGGCTATAACAGGGGTGCCAGTGTTGATGAGGACTAGCAGATTTATGACACTCCACCCCCATCACTGCCAAATAGGGAATCATCAGAAATGAAGGCAGCCTTGCAAAAGCTGATGCAGGAAGCAAAAATGAAGCTGCTCAGGAACTGAGTTTGCACATCTTTGTGTCTGCTGAGTTCCCTCTAGTGGGCTGTGTTTAAACAATAATGGATAGTTGCCAACCTCACACCCTCCAGGGACTGTACATACAACACGTATTTGTTGTCCTCCAGATCAACAGCTTTTATGCAACCGTATATCTGATTCCATATGTAATTCTGATGTTCCCATAGAGTTAAGAGACAGTCATTAAAGGACTCATTTGATATGTTCTTGAAACTATTAGAGACCCCAATACTCACCTCTCCTGGCATCAGTTAGCAATGTCTGGCTGCTACTAGATTCTCAGGCAGCTGCCAGGAACTTTGGCGGGGTGCGGCCTGCTGATGTGTGGGTTGAGTGATTTGTGCTCTTCCGTGGTAAAGTGGTACTGACTGTATGCTGTGACTGTCTGAAGCCTGTCCTGGCTGTGGCAGTCTGCAGAGGTGGGGACATTCGCTTAGGTCGTGATTCTTTGGGACTGGACTTCATTTTTCTTCTCTGCTGGGGTGACTTGATTGTATTTATTGGTTTGAAATCTGTGCTCAGTTACTAGTGCACAAGATTTGGAAACATAAAGGAATTGGACAATTCCTTTCTGCTCTTACTTGCTTCTCACAGCTTGAAGCTATCCCATATCCTATACAGTGGCTCTTCTTAAACACTTCTTCACGAGGCTGAGCCTGCTTCCTCTTCCTCTTCCACCTCCTCTCCTCTTTCTGCAACTGGAGGCATCTGACTTCACATCTTTCCTCCACTAGCTCTGTCTTTCCAGATTGTGACTGGGTTGAATGCAAATTTGGAGAAAAGTTTAGCTGAACCTGGCCCAAGGGTTGAGTTGATTTTGGAACATGCAGTACCTAGAAGAGCAGGAACGAACACTGCTTGTGCTGTGATCAGAAGGAGAACATATGAATAGCTCTAGCAAAAGAGCTGTTTTCCATAATGTGTGTATTCTTCAAAATCACCAATAGGAGCGCAGTACCATGCTCAGTTTGATGATTTCTCAAATTGACAACTTCTTAGTACTTTCAAACAGCACAACTATTTCATGATGGTGTGAGACAATGAGCTTGTCTGTATAAATTAAAATACAAAAAAGCTCATCTACTCCTCCATGCTCAGCTGGGTTCAGGAGATGCGATAAAAAGCTGGAAATGAAATGCAGAGGTTTATTTTGTTTGTTTATTCAACAGTAGCCATTGGATCTTGGTTTGTGACTCAGATTTCTCTTCTGTTCTATATGAATCCTCGAGGTTGGCAGGAGCGCTGGTGGAGATCTGCTGAAGAATAGGAAGACTCTGCAGAGGGATCTGGACAGGATGGATTGATGGGCCAAGGCCAGTTGTGTGAAGTTCAAAAAGGCAAAATGCCATGTCCTGCACCTGGGCCACAACGACCCCATGCAATGCTATAAAGGCTTGGGGAAGAGTGGCTGAAAAGCAGGTCAGCAGAAAAGGAGCTGGGGGTGCTGACTGAGAGCTGAACACGAGCCAGCTTGTGCCCAGGAAGCCAAGAAGGCCAACAGCATCCTGGCCTGTATCACAGACAACGTAGCCAGCAGGGCCAGGGAAGTGATCATCCCAGTGTACTTCACTGGCGAGGCTGCACCTCAAATACTGTGTTCAGTTCTGGGCCCCTCACTACGAGAGAGACACTGAGTGCTGGAGAGGGTCCAGAGAAGAGCAGTGGAGCTGGTGGAGGGTCTGTAGCACAAGTCTGATGAGGAGCAGCTGAGAAAGGAGAAAAGGAAGCTCAGGGAAACCTTCTTGGTCTCTAGAACTACCTGAAAGAAGGCTGTAGTGAGGTGGGGGTCAGTCTCTTCTCCCAAGTACCAGGACAGGAGGAAATGGTCTCAAGCTGGGTCAGGGGAGGTTTAGCTTGGATATTAGGAAAACTTCCTTCACTGTAAGCATTGTCAAACACTGGAACAGGCTGCCCAGGGAAGTGCTTGAGTCACCATCCCTGGAGTTATTTAAAAGATGTGTAGATGTGACAGTTAGGGGCATGGTTTAGTGGTCCCCTTGGCAGTCCTGGGTTAATGGTTGGACTCTGATCTTGAAGGTCTTTTACAATTTAAGCAATTCTATGATTCTGTGAAGATTTTGCCTCTCAGCTACTTATTGTTTAGGCTATGTATAATACTTCTGAGACAGACCACTAGGAATAAATATTTCCATATGCTATTAAAAACTCCTCAGCATGTGCTATGCCACCCCAAAACCTATTTCAATTCTGCATGTAAAAAGTTGTGTAAGTTTTACTCTTTTAAAGCAGAAATTTAGAGAAGATAGGTGTTAGGCTTGGGAAATGTACGGAACAACCAAAGCAACTGCAGCCCCTAGGAGCCACTTCTTATTTGGTGGGTGAGACAGCATCTCTCTATTAGAACCCCGATATTGACTCACATGAATGGGAATGTACAGCTGGAGACTCCCAGAAAGCCAGAACTTTGGTAAGTTCATATCATAAACAGTATAAATTGCAAGCTAATGCAAAGCTGTCTGCTACAGCATTAATTTTGAATGCTTTTTGTAGGACTGCCAGGCTGAGTCATCAGTTGATATATGGAGAAGAAAGGTACTATGTATATCTATCCTCTTGCTAAACATGCTGTGAATTAGAGAAGGAACTTTTGTCTGCAAGTATAAACTTCCTTTATGTTGCTTAACTGCATAATGCAGTGGGTAGACAGTAAACTTGATAACATGGCTCACTTTCTGCTACAACGTGGAACAAAACAAACATTCCTGCCTCAAAGTCTCTGTGCACTAAGCTGTGGCGCTGACTGGCTATGGAAAGACAGTTTTCAAGTACTTGTGGCTGCTTTCTGCAACCCTCCCCAAATAATGCAGCACAGAGAAAAAGGGAGGGGAGGCCCAAAGTGGTTCTTTGGAAGACTATAGTGAACTTCTGCTAGTAGTGGGATGGACCATGGTGGACGACACAAGAGGTGCTGTGCTTTGAAATTATAACCTATGTAGACTAGCTCCTGGGTAGTTCTGGGCTTTTGATTAATCTGAGAGGTAATAAAGAGAGCAGCAATGTGGGTGGCTCTGAAACTGCGGACAGGTGAGTTAGATTTGGTGAGATACAGAAAATTACTTAGGCTGAGAAAGCTGGGGCTGTTCAGCCTGGAGAAGAGGAGGCTATGTGGAGACCTCATAGCAGCCTTCCAGTATCTGAAGGGGGCCTACAGGGATGCTAGGGAGGGACTCTTCATTGGGGACTGAAATGATAGGACAAGGGGTAACGGGTTAAAACTTAAACAGGGGAAGTTTAGATTGGATATAAGGAGAAGGTTCTTTACTGTGAGGGTGGTGAGGCACTGGAATGGTGGGTTGCCCAGGGAAGCTGTGAATGCTCCATCCCTGGCAGTGCTCAAGACCAGGTTGGACAGAGCCTTTTGGGTGACATGGTTTAGTGTGAGGTGTCCCTGCCCATGGCAATGGGGTTGCAACTTGATGATCTTAAGGTCCTTTCCAACCCTAACTATTCTGTGATTCTATGATTCTACTTGTATCTAAACTTTTTGCATCAGGCTTTTTGTTTGTAAAACAAGCATAATGACCTTTTTTGGTTTTGCCCATCTTTCACTTTATTTTAAATGTTTTGTGTCAAAAAGACTCTATATATTAATTTCCACTTAGTATAATGGAGAATGCATCACAATAGCATTTCTTGTTGGTGTGTGAATACCAGGAGTGTATTGCTTGCAAACTGTCTTTATTGTGCATCTCTACATCATTATAGAAAAATCAATGAACTTTTAATTAAGACTTCAAAAGAAATGTAGGCTAGTACCTTAATCCTAGATCAATTTGCTTAATAATAGCATAAACATCTGCCCAAAGCATTATTAACTAGCTCAATTTTTGGATATCCAGATGGATATCCAGACTTTTAAGATAGCCTACAATGAAATAATTTATTTCACATTCAGCCTGAAGTACCTTACATAACAATAGGTTCCATTAAGTGAGAGGACTTAAGGATGTTGGATTTCTATTAAATGGGGTGGGTGAGGGTGAGGGGAGAAAAGGCTCTAGAAACAGAAGACATTTCCTGCATCTGAAGATCTCTTGTCACTGTGGAAATCTAAAGGACAGCTTGGTATGTGTTTGGGTTTTTTTTCCTCAGGACTGTTGTAAATATTAGAGCAATATCAAACAGAACAGCAAAAGACCACTGTTTTAGTTGTTTAGCTTTTTATTAAAGTAAACCAGATCCATATCCAGTATATATGGGCTGGCGTCAGACAAATCTCAGTGATGGTGATATTTAGTCTGGGATGTTCTGTTAAGCATTGTTACAGAAACCATGCTGTTGAATACAGAAACCTACTAGGTGATTTTTTCCCTCTAGATGCCTTCCCATACCTCAGTTTATTTCTGGTGTGGTTAAAGTATCACAGGTAAAAAGGACCAGGAAAGGAAGGAATTTACTTTCCAATGGAAAGATGGATGGATAGCTAGCTTCCCTCTTACTCCTTATGACTATACCTTAAATATTATGTCCTATAAAGAGTACTTTGGTGGTTAACAAGACAGAAACAGCAGATGAAGTTTTTAATGTTTCAAGAACTATTTTTGATATTCCCCAAATCAGTGTCTGTCTTAGTTTCCTGGTGTCTAATAAAAAGCGAGCTCATGTTAAGGCAGCACTGCTTTGGACCTTTCTTCTCTATTTTTGAAACAACTTTTTGGGGAGTAATGTATGTACACAGACTGTCAAGTGGCATCTGCTGTGTAAGTTCCATTCTGTTTAGAAATGAAGGCAAAAATGGATGATGGTGACAGAGAAGTGTTTGTCTTCTGAAGGAGATTGAATGAACGATGAGGTTTGAATTTGAAATAGGAAAATTAAATCCCTGCTGGAGTAGAGAAGACATTGCTGTCAAAAGCATATGCTTTGGGACCATGTCTAGAGAAAACCTTGCAATTTTAGTGAATCTCTGGTTTGTGTTAACAAAGCCAGTCTATTAGAGATAGATTGAACTCCATTACATGATGTGCTTTGTGAATTATAAAAAAACTCTTTGAGATCGTAGAAGGAACAGCACAGAGAAGGATCCTGGTCTGCTCATAAGCAGACAATTTGGGTGCTGCTGTGTTCTTAAATTGATTTTCTGGCAAGTGAAGAGAAAAAATTATATATTTTTCTGTTGGAAACACACTGATTTATAAAAGTAGTTGTGCCTTGCATTTAGAGATGTAGTAAGTTTAAATTTCATAGGTGAAATATTTACTCCCCTCATATTCTATGACATGTTTGGTGATAACCCCTAGAGCTACGCTGCGTCATACTGTTGGAAAGGTGCAGGATGATAAAATCAGATATTCAGTTGCTTGATTCTGCTCTTCTCTATTAGAACTGATATGATACAGAGTCCATAAGTAAAGAAAAGCTTCCCTTTGACTTAAAAATGCAGGTAATCAGATTTAGTGATTAATACAATACTTGACAAACAGGTTTTCCTTGCAGGAACCAGGGGCAGTTGGGGGTTGATTCACCTGCTACATTGCCTGAGTGTGGGAAGATATGGCCGTAAATTCCGTTTTCAAAATTGAAGATAAGTGTTTTACCAGAAAGCTGCTCAGGATCTGATCTGAGCTTACAACAGTCTGTTTGGATAATTCATTACCTTAATGTTGGAATTGTGTAATATTTAAACTCCTTCTCTGTATGTTCACACAATAACAGACATTGTGTTAATAATAAAGGCTTTTCCTGGAATCTGCCACAAAATGCTATGTTTTTTTGTAGTAACTTCCTGTGTTATAAACGATAGTTTGCCCATCTGAAAAGTAGTTTGAGGGCTGCTGTCTCCAGCTCAGCTTTGGGGTTCTGGGTTAAGAGTTGTTTTTAAAATTTATAGTCCACTTTGACTTGACTACACTTCTGGAATGGCGTTTCTGGTATCCCTCAGCATGGGAATGACAGAAATAAAAACATTCCTTTTTCCCCCCACAGATTTTAAATGCTTCAGAACTGCTGATTGCAGTACAGCCTGAAAAGCAGACATCTTTTTCTGCATGTTGCTTTTGTGAAAGATTTAGACTAAAAGAATAGAGAGTAACTCATGCATGTACAGTGATCAGAAGTTTACCCATATTTCTCCACTGTGGTGGCAAGTACTTTTGTGTCTTATTTAACTGGTTCCTAGTAGTGTGCCTGATGGCCAACAGTGGAAAATGTGCACATTTCAATAAATGCAGTGAGCTTTGCTTTGCTGTTGGTATTGTTGTCCTGCTCAGAGGGTTTCCTGACAAAGTCTGCACTGGTGGTGCTAAGGGCATTCCAGATGTTACCTGGAGAAGCAGCAGCTCCTGGAGCAAGCCAGAGCCCTGGTAAGGAGAGCCAGGTGGCTTCAGGGAAGGGGAAAGGAGCAATTAAATTGGGCACTACTTGGAGCACCCAAAAAGATCTGTCAGGCCACAGACCTAACTCCTAGGTCTTCCAGATACTTGACATTTCTCTGTGTTATCTTTGTGTCTTGTGGATTTGTGGCCTGGTATTGCAGCTTCTCTTCCGCCAGTTGGCAACTGTGTATGATTATCATTGCTTGGGTTGGTCTGTACGGTTTGTACAGTAGGAAGAGGGATGCTACCAGCAGAGGTACACCACAGACAGGACATTTTGATTAACAGATTGACACAGGCAGCTTTCTCCTTCAAGATGGCCTAGTCCTGTCATCTATTTGGCAATTCCTACCTTGTCTTCATGTATATTATTAGCCCCAGTTGGTGGAAGAGACTACAGTTAGTTTAGAAGTTTCTTTGGGCATCTGGAAGACCCTTCAGGTAACCTTGGATTGTATGTGCTGCTATCTGAAGGGACTGGGCTGCCCTATTTCTGTAAGCCATACATAGAAAGCGGGTTGCTGAAGGGCACTTCTTGCTCTTGGCACTCTATGCAAGACTGATCCAGAAAAGGATGGTTTTGTTGAAACTTGAATATTTTTGAAGGAAGGGGTGCATATGCATGTGTGTGGATAATAAAAAAAGAAACATTAGCGCATTCTGACGGAGTCATGTCCCCACTTAATGACAGACACCCACCAACTTCACAGGGGTCAAGATTTCAGTATCCTGTGTGCGGGGGATCTGTCAGTAATGCTATCCTTGTTACAGCAGTAGCTGAACTCCTGTTAGCATAACAAGCTACAGGGAGCTGCCAGTTAGCAGCTCTGTCACTTATGCTCCCTAATGTGAATGTTAGCATTCGATTGCTATCTTGGTTAGCCAAAAAGCCTTCATGTTCCTGGAATGTCCCTGGAATTATCTTAGTGCTAAAAGACAATGAGGGAAGAGCTCTCTCAGGCTGGGCAGCTAATGTCCTGTGTCCTTGCCTTGGGTCTCATACCACATGAAGACCACCTTATCTTTGTCACCTCTCCTGCCTTACATTTCCACCTAGACCATGACTGCATGGAGACACCTCTGACTCTTATATTGCAGTCCAAGCTTTCCCAGGCTTGGCTCTGTTTTAGAGAAAAGTCTTCTGGTCTCTAGTCCAGTAGAGGAAAATAAACATGGGCTGAGAAATTGCTAGTGTGACCCTTGGGAAAGAATGAACAAGACAGCAACAGCAGTTTAACACTGACTTCGTACTCAGTGAATCAAAACTCTAAAGTGGTAAAGACCCTCTGGACAATTAACTCTGCTCAAACAATTTTCAGAAGATGTCTGTTCAACCTGTTCAAACAAACCTCTGCATAGGTGTTTTGTTGACATTGTACTCTTCAATGCTTAGTTTGGTTTAGTCCTTCTAGGACCCTCTCTGTGGTTGGTACCATACAGACAAAAAGTTTCTATCTTGGAGTTATTAGTAGGAAATAGATCCAATTTAAGGGCAGCTCCATCCTCCAAATAACTACAAATGCTTAAAGTATTACATCCTGTGGATGTAATTAACGCTGCAGAAATGTTAATTCCTTCAGCAGTGGCTCTCAGACTGACTAATGTCTGCATCCAGGAAGTGCTTGGCTGAAGGTTCAGAGTTACCACTGAAAATAACAAAATCTGTCATGTTCTTGCTCTCAAACACCTGATTCTCATACTTCCTTCACAATCCATTTGAAATATGACAGCTGATTTCCTGGGAAAATCTGCATGCTTTCTCCCTTTCTGGTCAACATCTTCATAAATTTCCAGATGATGTGATGAATTTTGGGACTCAAAGTTGTTTTATTTTCTGATAATGTCTAATCTTTTGACTAAACTGTTGTGGCATTGCAAGTTTGAAGATGACTAAATCTTTTTATTCTTTGCACTTGTGCAACTCCTGACTTTGGTGAAATTTTCCCCATTTTATAACTTCAGAGTGTTGCCAATGAAAAGGTAGTGATTTGACCCAGGCACAGCCTTTTGGAAACTTGAATTTCTTCAGCTGAAAAGATGTTGCTGTTTCTGTTGTGAATGCTCTTCTGCTCTATAAATGTTCTGCTCTAAAACCTGGAAGAACTTGAAAGCTTCTCATGTGATACTTCTTGCACCCACATAGGATACGTTTTGTCTCCTGTGTTCTCACTTCTGCATTTTCTCTGTTCTTTTAATTGAATTTGTATGAATAGCAATACCCCATTGTCATCGTCAGCTTTGCCAAACATGTTATGCAAGTGCTTCAAAGGTTTCTCACCTCCTAATGAAGTTTTAGGTCTGTACCCTAGAGATAGTCTAAAGTCAGCCTTTACAGGCTCATTCAGGCCATTTTCCATTAAAGTCTCTTCCAGTTTCTTTTTATTGGACATTTCTGGTGCACTATCTGCTCTAACACCCAAGACAGACGTAGGCACCTTGGTTCAGGAGAGTAATTTGTATTTCTTGCATCCTGGAAATGCCTCCATGGTATTGTTGTCTGTGTACTCATTTTGTTTTTCTTCTGTTCTTCCCTTGTGATATACAAATTATACACATGGGAGAAAAATCACGCAGCAGTGTTTTAACCAGGATAGTATTGTAACTTGGGATCGCATAGCTTTTCTTCTTATCAAGAAGAAATCAAAGGCTGATTTTATAGTTGTGGCTTCAGGTAAACGTGGGGAAATATGTGAAGAAGAAATTGTTTCTTAAAATTTCATAAGGTTAACCTCACTCACTGGAGGTTGGGCTTTGTAATTGAAAACCAGCAAAACATTTGATGAGCAAATTATAACTGTTTCTCTCAGGGACAGGTAAATTTACAAGGGAGAAACAAGAAATTATTCATAGCTTACTGATTTTAACCAAAAATCTTTACGATGTAAAGAAAAGCAGAGGATTAATATTGGTATGACATGGAATGCATGGCAAAAGTAAGTTGCCCTTGACATGGCTAATATCTGATTAAATAATGTCTAATTTATTCATTATAGAATACAGTAAGAAAGACTATGAAATGACAGGTCTAGAATGCAGGTAGTTTTTCCAAAGGAACAGCTTGTTTAAAGCTTTTTGATCAAATGAAAGAACTTGGTAATATACAAGATATTGTGCAATACTTTTTAGTTATAGAATATTGCTGTAAGTAAGTAAATACTATTGTGACACTAGCCAATTTATTACTCCATGTTTGTCAGATTATCTGCACAATACATGGTTGATAATTATATGTGAAGATGCAAAGGTGTTTTGGACCCATCTCTAAAGAAGATATGGCATCTTGCTTGCTGTTAATCTTGTTTCTAACACATAGGGGGTTTAGGCTGGAATTAGTTTAAACGAATTCTTGTGATGATGATAAACTCACCTTGCTTGGTGTATGTGAAGGCACTTCTTTATAACAGCTTAGGTCCTTCCTAACAGCCAAGGGGTTATCAGTCTGAGAAATAAGTTAATAAACTGAAGAAATAATTAAATCTTACTAAGCAGACAGATGGCAGGGTCATGTCCTTTGGCACCAAGAATGAATAAAACCTTGTTTATTTTTACACTTAGACTGTTTCATCTAATAATAATAATAAAAAAAAAACAAACAACAAAACCCAACAAACTAACAAATAACAAAAACCCCAAACCAACCAAAACCCAGTGTAACCCTTATCTCTTCCTCGACAGACAATCCTTGCTGTAGCAACATTTTTACCATGATAAAAGCCTTACAATGCTATTTGTTGGGCTTGATGCTTAGGGTCCCACTGAATAACAGTGTGTTGTTAGAAGGAAAAAATTAAAAATAACACAATACAAAAATTACTTCAGGGTTATGAAATCTCCCTTCAAAAGTTAAGCTCCTTAAGCTTATCATTTTTAGGAACTAGGTCTGGCGTTGGAGGACAAGGAAGAGAATGCAGACTGATTGAGCAAACACAGAAACTAATAGAATAGAAGCAGAAAGATGTTTGCATTTGGACTGGATTTGTGTACACCAAGGTAATAAGAAGACTTTAGCTATGAGGGTGCCATAGGAAAGGTCAGAGGCAACACTACTAATGGAGGAGAGGACAGGAGGGTTCTTAGCCTTCTTGGTGTAATGAGAGTTAAGGATGAACTGGATCGGAAAGATCTGAGTGGTATCAAAGTAAATTTCTTATTGCTAACCGGAGAAGAGCAATATACTGGCCTTTAAAATGGGATATTGGCAAGCTGCTTGCTTGATCAGAAGAAGAGCTGTACAGAAGAAACCTTTATCAAAGCACCAGTGAGTATTTTGGATGTGTCTGCTGAATGATGGATGACATGGTATTTAAGTCTTCTGTTTTTGCATTGGTAGAAGGCAGTAGACTCAGAGCCAGACCACTGTGGGGACAGGGGGAACAAACCAAACCAGGCAAAATCCCAAAATAACAACAAAGAAACAAACAAAAAACCCCACAACTGCTTCCCTCACCCCACCAAAAAAAAAAAAAATAGCAAAAAAAAAAGGTGTGGAATAAGGGCCCAAAAGTGCTGCATCCCAAAGGGGAAGATAAAGCGGTGGTACCTAATCCACAGAGTGCTCTTGGTTATTAGCTGGTGTTCGGAAGCAAGTAAAAGGCTGCCATTGAAAAAGAAATATACGAAAGTTTCATCTTTATAACTGCCATTTATAGCCTTAAGAAACCACATTCTGTGTGAATTCAGGAGACTTCAAGTGCTGATAGATGTGTAATCATATGATGTTAGAGCTTTACATACCAAACTGAACCCATTTACAATCTTTGTTATGCTTTGTTCTCTCGATAGTACTAAATTCCTCATTGTGGAACAGCTTATGAAACCTTTAAATCGTTAAAATAATTCCCTGCTCACTTCTGAAATGTTCTATAATGACTACAAAGAAGAGAAAATAGAAAAAAAATCTTTACCTTCTTAAAATAACTTGAAATGTAAGAGAAGGCTTAGAGTTCAGTACTGTGATTCCTGTTCTCCACTTTACTTTCACTAATCCTGTTATTGACTGGGTATAATGGGCTCACTATATGATTTATCCAAATAGATTCAAGAAGCAATCTGGCTCAAGACTCAGTCTTTTGTTTTTATTGGGAGCTCCATTATTGGATCGCACAAGGCTCACAGTCTTCATATGAAATATGGAAATGACATTTTTAATCGCTTTGGTTACTATTATTCTATGGAGAATAAATTGATGGATTTATCCAGTTCATCATAATGCCTCTTTCCATATCAGGCTTTGCAATAATAGTGGTGATCTTACAATATATAAGTTGCTATGGAGGGTTGTGGGCAACCACAAAGGGTATTCTCCTTCTGGGAATGTATCCTCTTTAGGCTTCAGTTAGAGTTGGTGAGAGACATAATCCTCTGAGGCTGAATCAGGACATCTGAATTAGATTCCTGGACTGACTCTTGCACTTTACAGGAACCTATTTCTCTTCACTGACTATGGAGGAAGCTTGGGAGCCTTGTCTCCTTATGTTAACGTGGGCCTTTGAATAACTGCTGAAGATTTTACAACTTTTTCTCCTAATGAGATCCATTAGTGTAATTGAGATCTCATCATGCTAATTGTGCTCTGTTAGACTATGGGTCTATAAATTATGTTTAAAAAACACAAGGGAAGTTTAACACAGTAATGTGTTACATGAAGTACTCAATATTTGAGTAGATTTTCCTTCCAGTTATGCTTGTATCTGGAGCAGTTAGGCTACTGAAAGAATATTCCCTATAAAATATCAGCAAATTATTGTGAAGTAGTTGTCTTTTTCTATCAAATATATCAGGATTATTCCTACAAAGCTAACCCTTTAAAGAGATGGACAGATGAAATTATGTTTTTTAAAGTGCTTACCACCTCCTTTGTAAAGACTGCATCTCTTTAAGAGGTCTTCCAAAGAAGAGGCATCCAAAACCCCTGCTCAGCCTTAGAAAAAACTTGGCTACTGTCTAGGATTATAAGACAGAAGTAGCAGCGTCTGGTCTCCTGTGTTGGAAAGCTATTTGATGCATTCATGTTACTGCAGAAACTTCTCAGATCTTTGTTTCCCCCAAGAAACGTCAGGCTACAGCTCTGAGTGAATGCCTAGTCAAAAAGGTTGGCTTTGCTTCCTGCAGGCAGCTAGACTTGGTGCAGGACCCATTTCTGACACCAGGGAAAGAAGGCTTGCAAAGTTGTGGGGCCTTTGAGAGGTTGTTCCCAGCAATATGCTGGTTTTGTCAGTGCAAATCCAGCCAGCTCTGCTGAGCTTGGGGAATGAAGCAATCTCTCAAGTATGCAAATTCTATTTCAAGTATTTTTTTGTAGGTCAGAGCTTACTTCTGGGCTCTCATAAATTCTGTGATTTTGACTGGGAGCATACTGGGACTGTGTGTTCACAGACTTCACCTGGTGAGTGAATAGGATTGCTCCTTTATCACCTTTTACTTAGTTCTGGTGCATAGCTGACCTGGCCCACTGGGACTAGTACATAGAAGTAATGCGCTCTAGGCAGGTCTCTGGTTGGTGATCAGGTTAACATGAGGTGCAAATAAGAAACAGTGTCTTTATTACAAATATAAATACTTCAATTTTTCATGGTTGAATTATCGCTTCCCCATTCCAGGTCCAAGCATTACTGTTAAAACCTTTATGAACCATGCCAAGTGCAGGGTCCTACACCTGGGTTGGAGCTATCCCAGGCACAGCTACAGGCTGGGCAAAAAGATTCAGAGCAGCCCTGCAGAGAAGGACTCGGGGGTGTTGGTTGATGAGAAAATGAACATGAGCCAGCTGCAGTGTGCGCTTGCAGCCCACAAAGCCAACCGTATCCTGGGCTGCATCAAAAGGAGCGTGACCAGCAGGTCGAAGGAGGTGATCCTGCCCCTCTACTCTGCTCTCGTGAGACCTCACCTGGAGTATTGTGTGCAGTTCTGGTGTCCTCAACATAAAAAGGACATGGAACTGTTGGAACAAGTCCAGAGCAGGGCCACGAGGATGATCAGGGGACTGGAGCACCTCCCATATGAAGACAGGTTGAGGAAGTTGGGGCTGTTCAGCCTGAAGAAGAGAAGGCTGCGTGGAGACCTCATAGCAGCCTTCCAGTATCTGAAGGGGGCCTATAGGGATGCTGGAGAGGGACTCTTCATTAGGGACTGTAGTGACAGGACAAGGGGTAATGGGTTAAACTTAAACAGGGGAAGTTTAGATTGAATATAAGGAGGAAATTCTTTCCTGTTAGGGTGGTGAGTCACCGGAATAGGTTACCCAGAGAGGTTGTGAATGCTCCATCCCTGGCAGTGTTCAAGGCCAGGTTGGACAAAGCCTTGGGTGTCATAGTTTAGTGTAAGGTGTCCCTGCCCATGGCAGGGGGTTGTAACTAGATGATCTTGATATCCTTTCCAACCCTAACTATTCTATGATTCTATGATCCTATGATTCATGGGGATCTCAAACATTAGCAAAAGAACATCTTTCATCTATTTTTTCTTGTGCTGTAGTCACTTGGCTCTCCAGTTTTGAATCTTGGTCAGTGGTACAAATCTTCCTTGGACCTGTACCTACTGGGCTGGGGAAGTCTGTAACGAATGATGAGTTACAGTGAAAGACTGATATCCAAGAGACAACTGTGAGAAAAGCCTGTACTAATTAGTAAAACTTGTGGTTAAAGTAAGTATGAAGTGAGGAATGAGAGAAGAGGGGTTGCTGCAGCAACAAAAGCTGTGCAGGCGCTAAACATGCTGATTATAAACTCCTTGAAAAAAAGGGATGCTGAAGGCTTAATGCTGACAAAAAAAAAAACAACCCAAAACCCCACAAAAACCAAAAAGAAAACAAACAAAAACGAAAGGTGTTTTAGAAGGAAAATTGAAGTATAGCATGTTTGGGTATGTACTAGTGTCACTTGTGGCTTTCAAAGTGGAGAGTCACTCTCTATTCTGCTGAGCAATGGGGAAATTAATGTTAAATTTGGGGGTTGTAACAAGGGTAGGAATCAGAGAGCAATGGGGATAATTTAGCTTCCAAACTCAGGATGACAGACTAGTGCAGTGCTTGGTATCAGTTCTTGTAATAGTTGGTACATTTCCAGTGGAAAAGTATCTGTGCATTTCCTGAAATTACACAGGAAATGTAAAGCTGCTCTCTAGGTTGTGGGAGCATACTGAGGAATAGATGCGGGGGATGACCACCACCACTTGATGTGGCTGGAGACCAAAGAGCAGTAACAGGAAAGTTGCTGTCAGCCAGAATGCTGCCAAAGCTGTTTTCATCTTTAACACTCTCTCTATGCCAAGAGCAAGGATTTGTTGTTGTTGGTTTTTACTTTAAATATATTCCTTGGATCATATATCCTTTCTGGGAGGAAGAAGTTAGAATAAACTATTCTCAGTGTTGATCAGGTTACTTGGTGTAGTACCAAAAAGCATCACAATTGAATATAGGAAAAAGCTGTGAGGGGAAACATGGAGGGCACAGAGGTCTGGGGAGAAACACCCTTAAAAGAGAGAGGAGAAACAACAAAGCAGTTCTAAGGTAGGAAAACAGCAGAATAACATGAAATCTTACACAGAACGCTAAGAACTAGTAAGGAGACATAGAAACTGTTAGTGAGCTTTTTTTGGTCTTGGTATTTTCTCAATGAGAAGATACTCCAACAGGAGAAAAATGACAGACTGGTCAAATTAAGAAACGGAAGTGATCAAGGAGTCAGGACATTAGCTGAAGAGGTCAGGCACTCATCAGGTTTTCATCTTTAAGCTGTAATTCCAGGGAGCACTAAATACAAAAGAACTTTCTTCATGAAATCTGTTTCAGAAGACACTGACCTATGTCTCTTGTGATTCAGTTTAGCATATCTTTGAAGTAATACAATTCCCCCAATAAGGTATGCAGATCCACCTGTTGTCTGTTCACTCCCTGACATTGAATAAATGAGTCTTTGTTCCTCTTTGCCTTTCTTCTGACCTTACAACCCTTAGGATCTTGGCTACGGAAAGGTTTTCATTTTTCTTAGTTCATGTACTGTTGTACAGAAGACAGAGATCAGGATGGACATATCAGCTGCTAAGTGTAAAAGGCTTCAGCCTGAATATTTTTCCCGAATGTTCTTTTCAGCATTCCCAAGACACAGATGTCCAAGAGTGTGGCAGTTTGGTGCATGTCTTCTTGACTTCAGCAATGGTTGATTTTTAAGTATCGCTTATTCAGCATACTGAAGTGTGAATCCTTGTGCAATGTGTAACTAAGCAGTGTGAATTTTATTCTTTGAACAGTATTTTTACCTACTGCAGACCTTGACATCAGGGCTGTGTCCTTTTGGATTCTGGCTTCAAAATGAGAGCCCTCACTAGTGCAATGCTTGAATTCAGCTAGCACATTTCTGAGTCTTTAAAAATGTGGGTTCTCTGTCAAATATTCAATCTTTTTCTGCTAGATCTCTAAAGAAAAATGTGTCTTTTATAAAAGATTCCCAATCTGTATTGAAAGACCTCAAACGAAAGAGGGTAGCGCATGGCATGCTTTACTTTGGTCCTCAGTTACCTCACATTTTGCTCATTTCTCTTTGACTGAATATAGTCTAACAACTTCAGCTTCCAGTCCCTGAATCACAGGTTAGGGTTGGAAAGGATCTTAAGATCATCTAGTTCCATCCCCCTGCCATGGTCAGGGATGCCTCACCCTAGACCATGTTGCCCAAGGCTCTTCTGTTATGCTTCTCTGTTCCAGGAATGCAGTAAATTGTACCTGGAATCTTGCTCCCAGTAATGTTGTGATAGGTGCAAAGTGCTGGTCTTCTCAAGCAGACGCTACGTAATGTGGTAAAACACAATAAGGAGCCATTTATTAAGGGAGATGTACCTAAGCATCTCACTAGCTGATTCGAAGATCGAGATGATAAAAGGAACCGGCACAATGAGGATGCTGTTTCATTCCTCCACTCCTATTCTTCAATAATCTGAAAATTTGAAAGGTATAAATATTCAGTGAAATCTTTCTTCTCCCCCTTACTCTCCTAGTTCTTTTTATATCACAATGCATGATAAGAAAAGATACTTCAGGTGAGGTATATTGAGGTGTTTTAATATTGTCCCTTTCTCAACTGTTGACAATTGAAAAATGTACAGCAACAATAAGCTACAAAACCTGCCCATGAGGCAGCTTCTGAATAATTACTAGACCCAACCTTGTCAATGCTATATCAAAACATTGTTAAAATAAAGGACATAAAGTCAGCCAGAGGTGTTTATCAGCTTGCCTATGTATCTATCTGTAACAAGTTGGAACACACCGGTAAGAGGTTTTCACAACATGCAGGAAGATGCTACAGTTTTTTGGATGTGTTGTCCTTAGTACTATTGCTTTAGCAGAGTACTGCAAATTTTTTCTTCTCTTCCATGTCTCCTTGTCCCACACTGATACAGAGAAACACAAGCAGAATGGGGCAGGCTTACATAAAAATGAGGGAAAGATTCTTTCTGGTAGGACCTGATGCAGCAAGCTTTAAAATTCCAGCTTTCTGCAGCTGTTACTGCTATCCAAAATAAATAAATGAATAAATTTGGTTAGTCATTTGCCTGCAGGAATCCATACCATAATGGATGTGGAAACAAAGAAAGATGACTTGTGCAGTAAGGCAATATTGGGGGAAAAGGGTCTACAGTTTTTTGAAGCATTTCCTGTCCCATGAAGAAAACTACTTATTTAGCTTTAGAAATCAAAAGCACATTTAATACGCCTGAATATGAACATCAAGCAATCCAAAGCTGCAATACAAGAGACAGAATTACGTAAAAGTGTGGCAGAAATTACCTCAATATGTCTCCAATGTTCTGTTCCTATTTTGCCCAAATAACTTGTACTAAATAATCATTTGAAAGACAGAAATGATACATTTCAGTTTACACACATATTTCTAGTTAGTAAAGTCCTGCTAAATAGAACACAATATAAGTTCATCCACTGACACATTTACAGTCCTTAACAGGTGACTTCAAATGTGATGCAGTTAACTTCACTGCAGAGCGATAGAGTAAGACAATGTGTAATTGTATTGAGGGCTCTCTTCCTTCATGGAAGGTGATGGAGATGGCTGTTCTCAAAGTGTGGTTCCTCTTGAAATAGTGCTTCCTGCAGCTTGCTTGCTCTGTGTATATCCATGGTTTCTCTGAACAAACAGGTTTCTTGCAAAAAGTTGGACATACTATGGCCAAACTCTGAGGCTTCAGTGGTGTTTCTCAATACAGCATAGCTACAGCGAAAAGCAAAACCTGACCAAAGTGGCACAGTAAGTGCTCAAGGAGACTGATGGCTGATTTTTTTTTTCTAAGCGTTTGTTTTGGTTTTTTTTTTTCTCTATCCCCTGTGTCCTCTTCCACTTTCCCCTGGACAGTCAAAAGAACCTGGAAATGCTGCTAGAATTAAGTAAGGAGTATGTAGTACAGTGGTGTTACCTCCCTAGTCTCCTCCATGAGCTAGGCTCTGGGATGGGATGTGTTTTCTATAAAGCACAATGGTTACAGCCCCTCATGACAGAAGATGACAGTGGCATGGGGATGCTTGTAGACAGCTGATCTTCCTCAAGAGGATTTGACAGAGGTCCCTTCTTATTTTTTTTGCAGAATCAGCAGTGTGGTGATTCTTCTCTAACAGTGGTGGACATTCCTCTGCTCTCTTAGCTGAGCATTAAGCCTTTCCTAATAAGAGCACATAGATGTGCATTTGTCCGTTTCTTCCGCAGTCCTAAAGAAAAGGGTCAATGTAGTGTGACCCAAGATGGCCACCCTTATGTGGATATATTTTTAGATCTTGCATTGTGGGCACAAATTAGTAGGAAATGCTGTTTAAATGTATGAGAACTTCTTTACTGTGAATTTCTTTACTGTGAATGTGGTCAAAGGGTGAAATAGATTACCCACGGGTTGTGAAGTCTCCATCCTTAGAGCTATTCAAAACCCAGCTGGACACAGACCTGAGAAATATGCTCTTCGCTATGCTTTGTTCAGGGGTTTTGACTAGACCATCTCCAGAGGTTCCTTCCAGCCTCGGGCATTCTGTGATCAGAAACTGTCCCAGACCAGAAATAGCCAGTCTGCTCTTTTGCTGTTACCAGTCAGATGCCCTGTGGATGAGGAAAGGGGGAGTGAGCTAAATACAGCATGAACAGACAAGGTGCATAATAGAATGTATTAAGCCTCTCTTTCTGCCAGGTATTTCTGTGTCTGTTGTTTAACTAGCACTATTAGCCCTATGTCCCACTCCCCAGTATCCCAGTATGTTTCATACAGATGGGCTTCTGTTCCTAATCTGGGTTTGCTCTCTGCTGGTGGCAGATCTGGGTTGTAAAGAGGAGTCATTTTCCTGATTCATGACTGAGTCTCATGCTGCTGCCTGGGCTATTCTAGGACAGGGTCTGATGTAAACTACTCTTCTTGGTCTCTCTAAAAGAAGAGCCTGAAATTCCCTGCCAGTCCATCATCTCTGATTGACAGCTATTTCTGCAAAGCTGCCTTATGTTTTGTCTCCTGCTTTCCTGCCTTTGTTTACATGTGTCTTACTGATGCCATCTCTCCCTTTCACAGGCAGGGAGCTCTTCTCCCACTTCATGCTTCTTTGCTTTAGATCCCACTCCAGCATTTTCACCATCATGGGCAGGGTCCTGAGAGCTCATTGCCCTTTCATTTCAAAAGACAGACTTTCAGTTAACACTATTGCCAGACTATTTCTTTTAATGCATAACCATGTGCCGTATGCCTTTCCTTTCCAACAGAGATTTATTTTGCAGCAGCCTTTGTCTTACAGACACCTACAAACTTTATTGATCTGTTTTGTCAGTTCTCTCTGCTCTATCTCTGCACTGTCAGAGTCTCTGGTTCCATTTACTTCCCGCAGCTTTTCTCTTCTCCTTGCATAAAGGTGCAGGCTGATATACCTGCGAGGCCTCTATTGTCAGCAAATATGGACTTCCATTGTGGCCAGAAGCATAAATAACTACTTGTGGTCTCATAAAAACAATAAATATAAACAAAGCCCTTTCATCTGTCTGCACCCACAGAAAGTGCAAAATGCTCCAATACTGTGTCTTCTATACCTTTATAAATAGACTGTCCCATTCTTTTCCCTGCTTACTCACTGCAGCTGAAGGAATGCTGTCCAAAGATTTAGTGCCCCTGCCTCCTCGGTAGACATGGCGTTAAAAAGAAAAAAAAAGAAAAAGGGTTTGGTGTCAAATGACCATTTGCTTCAAAAAAGCATTGACTGAATAATAGATCAAGCTTCACTTTGGTGCAATGTTTTTAATGAAAGGTGTGTCTTTGCCCACAAGCTCATCATTAACTTTAGAGACTGAAATGTATTGAGTATTCTCTCTAACTTAATAATCAGTGGTTAATTCTTCACTGGCCTCTTCTGATCCTTCTGGTAGCACTCATTTGTCATTAAAAATATGAAGGCAAGATTTAAATTGAGCTCAAGCCTCTAAAGCTTTGATCAGCAGACTAGTTTGATTTTCTTTGGCGTAAACTTATAGGTATCGGTGTTCAGATTCCCAGCAAGAGCAAAATAGGAAACTATTCCTGCAATCCCTGCAGCAGTACCAGCTTTTTCCTCTGGCACAGCTGATCCCTGTTTAGGGATAGGGCTGCTGTTAAAACACTGAAGTTTTAACTCCTAGACTGTCTCATGTTTTCCAGGGATTTTGCCAGTGGTTCAATAGGGAATTTGGAATTGTGCATCTTCGATCACAGTCTCATGTCATCACAGGTGAAGTACTACTCTTCTCCACTCCCCCTTGCATTTCAGAAGTGCTGCTCCTCCTGTCAGTCCACACTGTGCCGCTTTAGCTTTTCCTCTCTGTTCCTGTCCAATGGAAAATTCCTCCTTTTATCCTCCATGTGAGACTTGCTGAAGTCTTCCTGCCCACATCATGACATCCTCTTCTGTCTGGCACCATGGGTTCTGCTGCTCCAGCTCATCTGCCAGCTGAGCTGGATCAAAGGCAGTTGATCTTCTCACTTGCGGATTGTCTCTGGTGGTTGCTCTAAACTGAAGTTGTACTTCATGGGCTAGTTTCACACTAAACTTCACAACAGCTTTTCTGAAAGTGAAAAATAAGATCATTTGTAACTTGTATAGTGTTGATTTGCTATATGTTAGCTTTGACTTTGTCAATATTCAACCCCAATACTTTGGGACTTTTTTTTTTTTTTTACCTCTGCTAGAAGGTAATTTCAGATTTTCTTCTGGTTAATTAAAATCAACCCCTGTGCTTTTGGGGGCAGGACACACACACCCCAACAGTCAAACCCAAACTTTGTATAATTGCAGTTTTCAGGTGTTAATTTGTACATGGTGAGACCCATGGTTTTAGAACCTCAGGTTGGCTTTAGTTCTACTCCCACTGGTGTACATGGGAACTTTGCCATTCACATGAATGGCAATAAAATCACAGCATAAATAGTTAGATCACTGTTGCTTTAGTCCAAATTCAAATTGCTTGCTGGTAATTTGAGCAATAAACTGGCTTTGAAAAATTCCTTTTCCAATATTATTTTGTCATCATAATTATTTGCAGTTTTGCTTTTAACTTGCTAATTATCTCACACAGTTATATTTACATATGCAATAAAATCTGGGTACATGATCTATTGTCTTGCCAGCAGTAAAATAAATAAAAGTTTGTGAAAAATTATTTCTGACTTTGGCAGAAATGTAATAAATAAATGGATGCTTAGATGATAGATTATTAGAAGGGTTAAGAATGAAACACTTAACATATACACTGCTGTAGAAGTTTTGTCTGAAGGCTGACTCTAAAGCCATACTCAGATTTAGAAACAGATTTGCAATAGATATTTCATTTTGAAACATATTCCTCTGTAAAAGGAACATAGCCTTTGAGTCTGAGCATTTGTAGTTTGGCCAATAAACCTGTCTAAAAGACATAGTAGATGAAGGTACATCAATCACAGTTTATGATTATGATAGCAACACAGCAAAGAAGTAATGTACCGAATAAGTGTTGAAATTGATGGCTGTACCCTTTATAGGTTATAAAAAAGAAAAGCTTTTGAGATGCATATTTTTTTCAGTATTGATAGCAAATTATTCATTTATTTTTGATACAAATATTACTAAACCAGATGTAGAACAGTTGGCATGCATTTTTATTTCCAAGAATGTGTAAAAAGTGGTGATTGAGAAGGACCATCAATCACATACAGAAAAACAATCCACAGAAAGGTATATTTCAGCAAATGTGTTAAAGCCTGCTTTGTCGTTTCTACAACCTCTATAATTAATTTTCTACATTTACTGATAACACAAACCTTTTGGTTAATAACATTTTCAATGAAAGCAGTAAAGTATCTGAGAGTCTCATATGAACATATTTGGGTAAAAGTTAGCAAAACCAGTATGACTTGCTTTTCATTTTGTGGTTGACCCATGAACCCCTACATCACCTTCTACATTTGGTGACAAATCAGTACAGTGTATGTACTGAACAATAAATAATTCATAAGCAGCCTTCACCCTGACAGAAGTTGAGAAAGACTCTTTCAGGGTATAACTGTACAAAAAAATACATTAAAAAAATCATGGTGGAAGTCATTTGTGAAGTGGAAGTGGGTCAACAATGTCAAATTACCGATTTCTTCTGAATGACTCACCCAGCTGTATTACTTACAGTAGTGTGCCGTCAGCAACAAGGAATCAGGACAGTGGCTATAGATTTTCTTCCTTCTTCATTCACATTAGGCCAAAATACAAAATATCTGAAGTACTGCTAGGACAGTGTGTATTATAATATATGTCTCCTAGGTTTGTCCATCCTCTCTCTAGTCCCTGAAAATCTAAGTCAGCTTTTCAGGTTAACAGTACCTTTTCTATTGCTTCATGCTCAGGGGAGACCTTAAAGCAGCCTTCCAATACCTGAAGGGGACCTACAAGAAATATTAAGAGGGACTTTTTACGAGGGTATTTAATGATGGGACAGTGGAAAATGGCTTTAAAGTGAAAAGGGTAGATTTAAATTATATATTAGGAAGAAATTCTTCACTATGAGGGTGGTGAGACACTAGAACAAGTTGCTCAGAGAAGCTCCATCCCTGGAAATGTTCAGTGTCAGGTTGGATGGGGATTTAGGTGACCTCATCTAGTGGCAGGTGTCCGTGCCCACTGCAGGGCAGTTGGACCTAGGTCCCTTCCAACTCAAACCATTCTATGATTCATGTTCTCAGTTTTCCATTCCCAAGCAGAGTCAGGCTTGATCCCTATAGGGGTTTAAGGCGTGCATGAAAAACTATGGTTACGCTGATAGGCTCTGTTGAAATAGGTAGTATGTCTCACTGAGTTAGCACCCTAGGAATCGCATCCCTGTGGTCAGCATCTTCCTGGGAATGCCATGGACCAAAGGAAGTGGTAAAACTATGACCGTAAAAGTCCTTCTGCAAGACTCTAGATGCTGTCTCAAACAGACTTTAGATGACCCACTGTGGGTAAACAAGAGCCTGTAGATACATCCAGTTGCAACCAAGTTAACACCTCACCTTCACAACTTGCAGGACATGCTCCAAGATCATGTATCTGAGTTAGTGGAAGTCCTGCACAGTTGGAAGCCCACCTGAAACAAGTGATTTGTTATTGCTTTGTAATCACTTGCTCCAGTCTTTGTACTGCTTTCAGCCCAGAGCTGCCTTCTGGCCCAGTGTCTCAAAGGGTGAGATCTTGCCATTGGCACTCAGTATTCTGCTGTCTCAGTATGTCTGCAGAGTTGCCTCTGAGCCTTCTGTTTGATGTAAACCTCCCCTCTCTCTGTTGAGCTTGTGTGGTATGGTGTGTGGGGAGCCTAGCATGTCCTGAAGGACTCTGCAGCTCCATGTGAGTGATTCTTGGGTACTTGAAATATTTGAAGGGTATGTTTTTTCCTTGTGCTTTTTATTCTGCCAAGTGTCTTTTCAACTTTCAGAATAAAAAGTCTTAATTTGTAATAAGTCAAGATTTGTTTATTGTGCTGAAGAAATATTAAAGAAGGTTAAAGAGGAAAGGACTGGGCGTGACCCTAATATACTACATATGCAATGACTGATCAGTCTGTAAGGAATCAACACAGACTCATTGCATTTACATACAGAAGAGAGCAAAAGCAGGGCAGAATTACTGGAGGCAGCAAACCTCAAGTTGTTTTTCAGGTGAATCAGTTCAATGGGGAGCTGCAGCTAGAAACTCAGCATGTTTTTTTTTAAGTCTGTCTTTGCACACAGATTGCTGCACTTCAATGTCTTCTTCCAACCTGCAATGCTTAAAAAAATACTTTAAATTTCTTGTCAATCAGCACTAATAACAACTACTGAAATACACTTTGCCAGCCTCCTTCCCCAGTACTGAAAATATCCAGCTCTGTTCAAAAGTGGGGTGTGTGGAATGCAACATTCCCTTGGGGAATAATTAATCTTCCTGTATTATCTTGCCCATACCCTTCAGGTATATACTTTCCTTAGCCGTGATTGCTTTGAAAATACTCACTTTCACATTGCTGCTTGAATGCTGCTGTGTAGCATGTTCCTGGGGTGGTGGTTCTTTCAGCTTTTGGTTTGAGAGACTCTTAGAGCACTGAAGCAATCTCTTGGAATAAGTCCTTCTGGCCTTCACCTGCACCTGCAATTGTGGATACACTTCACAGAGAATACAAACTGTTTGCTTAGGATGCTTTTTTAGCTTGTACATGAGGCAGCCAGGAGTCTTAGTTTAGAAATGCTTTGCTGTTGGGCAGAACTATCTGGAACTAGACTTGCTCTGGTGGGCTTCTGGAAGGTATCTTTGAGAGCTGTATACCTTTCCATAAATATGTAGGCACCTTTCTAGATGCAAGAATGGTCATAATGGACAGTGGTGAACTGCACTGAGTATACTTGTAAATCCTTCTGCTTGCTGTGTGAGGTATTAAGAGGACCATCTGTCTAAAGGCTTCTGTGGTCCTCATTTGCCTGCTAGCACCTTACAGTCTTCAGTGGACTTCAGTCTTGCTAAGTCCTGCAAAGAATATAATTGGAGTAATTATCTCCATTTATAGATGGAGAAGATGAGATCTCTGTCAGACCCAGGTGATTTATGTGAGGTTGTGCAGCCCCATACACAGCTGAACTGTGATTCAAACTAGAGTGTGAGTCTCTATCAGTGCCTGGTTCTCTCAACACAAACAAAGGTCTTTCACAGTTCTTGTCATGATTCTTTTCTAATGCAGAGAACACAGCTAATATGCTGAAGAGTCTTCTGGACTAAACACATCTATTTCCAGGTCTGCATGGTCTTTGGTTATAGGAATATAGAGCACAGTTTCTATCTGCCACCTCTTTTCTCTGCTCTCCCTGCTTTTGAATGGGTGAACCTTGAGCAGAGACAGATGAATTCTTGGCTAATCTTTCTCAATGTGGCAATCAGTGATGCTCTGTGAATAAGCAAGGGGAGTTCAGGTGATGAATCCCAGAAACAATATTTTCTGTGCCAGTTGTGAAGGGATGGAACCAACCCTTACACAGAGCTTGTGACCAAATTGAAGATATTCCAAAGCTTCTCTTTTGACCAACTTTTTGTCAAGTGTCCTGGAGCTGAACTGTGTGGAATAGCACAGTTACTTCTTGATAGCCGTTTCACTTAGCAAAACTGAAGCATGCATTACCCTGAGAATATGACTAATAATACTTGTCATAAAGAGAGGAGAGGAAAATCTCAGTTGCTGCACTGAAGCAATGCTAGTAGGGCTAATTATTGGCAATTTATTATGTCCTGAAGTCTTACTGTATCTTTCGTGTCTACCAGAACCCCTCACAATTGATAAAATGCATGTATGGTTCTCTGAAAACACTAAGTGAATTGAATAAGCTCAGAGGAGATTGGCTCAGATTTCAAGATAAGGAAATATGGGTTCTGCTTTTTAGAATAAGTTTTGAGGGATGTGAATATCTCCCTTTGGTTTAAAGAACTTTACCATTCTAGGTCCTCAGTATCCTATAGATTGCTCAGAGACCCAGGCTGCCTGGGAGTGGGAGGAGGTGCTTATAATTCTCTTTGCTCCGAGGCTATTGTACTCTGTGAGAGTGTATTCTGTGTCCAGTGATGATTATTGCCATTAGGGGAGGCTGAGTGTGAGGCTCACACAGCAGAACCTCCTTCTCTTGTCACCTCTTTGTGTCCATGGCTCTCTGTATTGAGATACTCCATGGCTCTATCCCAGTCAGTAGTGCCAATCCAGGACAACCTGCAAGAAGGTCATTTCAGGACTATGAACATCCAGATGACTAAAACTGGGGTTTAATTTATATGACTGCTATAGTATGCTAGCCTTTGCTTAAAATCTGTGCTGACCCACTACAGAGACTGGTGCAGGGTTTCTGTTTTTCCCGCCCAGCCATGTGGATCCTATATCCCAGGCACAGCTACAGGTTGGGCAAAGAAGAGATTCAGAGCAGCCCTGCAGAGAAGGACTTGGGGGTGTTGGTTGATGAGAAAGTGAACATGAGCCAGCTGCAGTGTGCGCTCACAGCCCAGAAAGCCAACCGTATCCTGGGCTGCATCAGAAGGAGTGTGACCAGCAGGTCGAAGGAGGTGATCCTGCCTCTTTACTCTGCTCTCATGAGACCTCACCTGGAGTATTGTGTGCAGTTCTGGTGTCCTCAACATAAAAAGGACATGGAACTGTTGGAACAAGTCCAGAGGAGGGCCACAAGGATGATCAGGAGGCTGGAGCACCTCCCGTATGAAGACAGGTTGAGGAAGTTGGGGCTGTTCAGCCTGGAGAAGAGAAGGCTGCGTGGAGACCTCATAGCAGCCTTCCAGTATCTGAAGGGGGGCTATAGGGATGCTGGGGAGGGACTCTTCATTAGGGACTGTAATGATAAGACAAGGGGTAACGGGTTAAACTTAAACGGGGGAAGTTTAGATTGGATATAAGGAAGAAATTCTTTCCTGTTAGGGTGATGAGGCACTGGAATGGGTTGCCCAGGGAGGTTGTGAATGCTCCATCCCTGGCGGTGTTCAAGGCCAGGTTGGACGAAGCCTTGGGTGTCATAGTTTAGTGTGAGGTGTCCCTGCCCATGGCAGGGGGGTTGGAACTACATGATCTTGTTATCCTTTCCAACCCTAACTATTCTATGATTCTATCCACCCTGTACACATGATATTCAGACTCCTTGTAAGGATGCCCAATTCCACTAGCATATTTGAGCATTCCCCTTTTCTTGGCAAGTTCTATTTTGCATGAACAAATTCCGATGCACTTGGAAATGGACAAAGGGAGCCAGTAATGGCTCATTTGGAAAATGAACTCACTCTTAAAAGTCATTTAGGTGCTGCCTGTTAGACACTGGAAAGGCACCACCATGCTAATTTAGCAGAGATGGGATAACTGTCACCCCGATTCTAAATAAAAGGACTTTATAAACTAGAAATATTGCACCTTACAACCTTCTAGGACTTCTCTCTCTTTGAAGATGGTTATAGGTTTTCAATGACATGTATTCATTTCCCCATAACAGGATTTTAATGAAGATGTCAGTGTGTGTACCAAAGCAGTGTTGCACACAGACACCAAGGAGTCGGGGCAGTGGGTTTCAGCGTAAAACCTTAGGGTCTTTTTCACCTGAACAGCAGAAGCTCTCCACCAAATAAAATATAGCAGCTTACTGTTGTAAATTGCAACTTCTGGCAAATTCATTAAACCAATGCACAGGTGTTCTGGCCTGTGAGTACACACTATGTATTTGTTGTGTACCTCCTGAATTAGATTCAAGAATGATTGAGCTGTACTTGCCTCTATTGGAAGTAATCTGACTCAGTGCACTCCAAAACCAATATAAGTCTGTAAACCTTTTTAACCTTCCCATTTGTGAATGCGTTTCATTGAATATAGCAACTTGATGTTCATTAAAATTAAAGATAGAAAATAATATTAGGTAATGCAGTGCTTTTCTCTTGGCAATGTAGGGTTGGCACCTTCTAGATGTTCCTGTTTGACCCATTGTGTGGTTTTGAGAAGATGTAATTTATTTTCATGTTATTGGGATATTTTCTCTTGATTGCTCCCCTTACTACTTGTACATCATCATCACCAAATCTGTCCTTCCCTATTCAGGTACTTTCGGGAGCATGGAATACCTACATAGAAGAGTTCTATAACAATTGGTCTTCCATCTAGCATATAACAATTGTCAGTTTAGGACTTTGCTTTAAGTCAAAGACAGAAGATGTAGCTGTCAAGGTACAAATAATTTTTTGCTTGCATGGTGGGCTGTATGAGTCTAAAATAACAACAACAGTAACGTTAATCTAGTAGATACTCTATACTGGTTACAGCTTGTTGTGGTTTAAGCTCAGTACCATGCAGTACTCTCTCACCCCACCACCCCACTTCTTCCTCCCCCACCTGCTCCTGGAGGGATGGGGAGGAGACTCGGAAGAATGTAACTCCCACGGGTTGAGATAAGAACAGTCCAGTAACTAAGGTATAACACAAATCACTACTGCTGCCACCAATAATAATGATGATAGGGGAAGTAACAAGGGAAGAGAATACAACCGCTCACCACCCTCCGACAATACCCAGCCTGACACAGCAGCGAACTAGCCCTTCCGGGTTTACATCCTCTCAGCCTCCCAGGTTACATTCTGGGCATGATGTGCTGTGGTATGGAATACCTCTTTGGCTAGTTTGGGTCAGGTGTCCTGTCTCTGTTTCCTCCTGGCTTCCCCTCCTCCCTGGCAGAGCATGAGGCTCACAAAGTCCTTGGCCAGGCTAAACATTACTGAGCAGCAACTAAAAACATCAGTGTTATCAACTCTGTTCCCAGGCCAAAAGTCAAAAACACAGCACTGCACCAGCTACTAAGAAGGAGAAAAATGACTGCTACTGCTGAACCCAGGACACAGCTACAGAAATGTTTCCAGTGTAGCATATATTGACTTGTTGGACAAGTAACTGCAGGTTTTTTTTCAATCTAGCTCAAATCTGACCCACCTCAAGTTCTGGAATTGGGCTGATTTTCTCTTGAAAAGGAAGAACTGAAAATGAGTAGCAGTTTAAAAAATATTGAATATGGAGCATAGTGTTTATAAAGCTATAGCCCCAGGACTAGAACACTTACAAAGGCAGTATCTATAGATTAATGTATACAGACTCTGTACAGAACCTCATGATTAACATAATGGACCAAATGCATCCTGGGTGTTAAGCTGTCTGAGGTCACTGTTATACCAGAGATGCTGTTTATGTATGACATAAAAGAATGCATGCTCTGTTTTTTTCCTTTGTGGAGACTTGTTGCTAAGCAATTGCGGAAAAAAGTAAGGCAAAAGATATGAAAGCATAATTCACTTTGTAAACAATAAAAATCTTTACAATTTTGGAAGAAGCTGCATCAATAACATATAACATCAGACAGGAGAGTCTCTACAGAACATCAATAGAACATTATTCAGGCTTTTTTTTATAGTGTCAGAAGATTGACTACTCTATGCTGATGTAGAATTGAGTTACCATCACTGACATCAATCATTTCCCCACCGTGGTATGCAGTACCTAAAACCACAGTAAAGTTAGAGAGGTGTTCACATGCACACGCTTACGCTGTGGATATATTTCGCAAACATAACTGTATTACATCAAAATTGGTGATAAAGTTTATCAGTTTGCAGGTGGAGAAATTTTCTTCACTTTAATACAACTTTTTACAGTAACTATTTTGTGTTAGGGTGTTTTCAGTTTGTTTTTCTGTTTAGTTGTTTGTTCTGTGTGTTTTATTTGTTTTGGGGGTTTTGTTTGTTCATTTTTCTCCAACAGTGCCAATAAACATCTACATTGCAGTGGTTTTTGCCACTGAATGAATACAGGAAGCACTGATATTTCAAAGACAGCAGAAAATGAGATAGTCTTTTTCCCTAGAGGTGAACAGGTTTGGGAGAAGAAAGCAGTCACACCTGTCCTTTCCCAATCATAGAACTAGCAATTTCTTGTTTGTGCCTTTTCCAGTGTTGACTTCCTGGCTGGGGAATTCCAACTAAGTACCAATCTGGGGGTCCTGCAGTATTATTCCCTGTACCAGTCCTTGTCTGATTAAACTGATGTTGCCCTTCTGATATCAATGGAATGAAGAGGTTTTATATTACCCAAGGAGCTGTCTCAATGTAGAAATGCTTCCTTTTCTATTCACCTCTACTAGTTTCAGTGGCATTTTCATCTAGCTTGGAGGTGAGTTTGAAGACTGCAGTATATATGCTACATATATATATATATTACCTTTTAAATCAGCTACCAGTACTCTAAGAAAGGGTGATGCAATCTGTTCTCCTGTTCTTTATAAAAGGGATTCAGTCTTCTCTTTGAAACTTCCAAAGCTTGGAGTCCACATGTGCTCAGTGCTCCTGGAAGCTTTCTGAGAGGCCTCTCAAGCAAGATAATTCATGTGTTTTACACACAGAAATGTGGAAAGAACATATCTGGGTATGGAAAATGCACTTTTTTTCTGCTCATGTTGGTGTTTATCTGTATTTCACCATGAAGTATTCTCCTTCAGAAAATTTAAGGGAGAAAATCATAACATTCCAGTTTAGGTGTGGACTTTGGTATCAAGAAAGAGTGATTTTGTTTTAAATCAAAACATTTTTTGTTCATTTTTTCACAGATAAATCCTTTGGCTGATTTAGGAAAAAAAAAAAGACAAAAATAAAAACCACCAACAAACCAACCAACCAACCAACCAACTTTTTAGAAAACTATATTAATCCTTTCTGGCAGCCAAAAGAGTGAAAAGTTTTAGAGTTAACATTTTATCCCTTTTGCCAGCCTAGCTCATTTGCACTTAACTGAGATAAAAAAACGCCTCATCCCAAAGCCACTCTCTAAACCCCTGCTACATCTCTGGATTGCTGCCAGCTGCTGCTGGCAAGTGCAGTGTACCACAGTTCATCAGATCAGTCTTCCCTATTACCAAAGCAAACATAATCCCAGCAAGCACAACATGCTTTGGACTTTTGAGCAAACCAGTGCTGCTGTTACCTTTTCTTTTGCTCCATTCCTCCATTGGATTCCTCCAGCCATCAGATGTGTCTCAGTGGGATGGGATGCTGCACTTTGACAAGCTGTCTATGTGTGCTCTCCTGGTGTTATCAGGAGAGCTTTTGTCTTCACTGCAGCAGAAAGGAGAATAGCAAGCAAGATTGTAAAACCTTAGGCGACTGATGACCTTTAATGTCTGTCCTGAGCCATGATGCATCTGGTACTAAGTTTAACTAAAGATCTGAAATTAAATTCTAACAAGTTGCTATGAAGCCTTATGATCCTTAGAAATCAGTGGTTCAAACCCTGTTGATTGCGTTGGATCTGGTCTTTGTCTTAAGGTGTTTCTGTTTTGTTCACATCCTCAGAAATGCTAAAGATGAGCAGTGTCTGCTCCTTTGATAGAAAGTCCTGCAAATTCACAGAGATAGCCCAAAAATACATTGGGGTTTGGCCTTCTACAGGCAATATAAACTTTTTTTTTTTTTTAAGGTTTCACTTTGAATGTTATATTTTCATTAAAGAGCAGCAATTCAGATTTTATCTTCTGTGCAAGTCTGGTAACATGAAGAGTTTGTTTGGTACATAAGTGAATTCATCCATGACAGATTACATGGAAACTATGGAAACACGCTGCTTAATGGAGTACAAGGTCAGGCTGCCTCATGCTAAAAAATGCAACAGTAGGCTGTATGAAGTAATTTGACCTCAACAGGATGTCAGCATATTCTTGAATGTTATGCTGATTTTGAATTCACAGATGTAGTTCATTTTGAACATTTTGGTGAAACAATGCATTCACAGCTACAGTTTACCATAGAGGTGTATTGTTTATAATGGTATTTTCTCTAGAGAGGCAGAAAGAGGGGGAGGGACTGAGACTCCACTACCAGCAGTTGTGACTCTGTCTAGGCTTGCAGGAACAACTCTCCAGGTCTGTACCTTGCCTGTGTCAGAGACCTCTGATGTGTGAGGAGCTTCGTTGTGAACGAGACTCAGTGTTGAACCTCAACCTTTTCTATCCTCCCCATCCATTTATCCGGAGGAGCAAAAATAAGCAAATTGTATTTCCATGCCTACATTTCCATTCAAAAAATTTTCCCAAAAGCCTCTCCTTATCAGTGTTTTCTTTTATCCATGAAGTTGAGTGACACAATTCCAGAACACATCCAGTCTTTGAGGCCTTGTGAAGTTCCTGAAGAGTAGATGTGCCTGTAAGTACTTCATGGCTCAGGAACACATGTTCCTGCCAGGAAGTTTGGGTATGGTAAGAGAGGAGTCCCAAAACCGGTAATTTACAGGGAGCTGTATTGTTAAGCATGCAAGAGGCAGTGTCTGACTGGACTGGTTTTGGTCTGTATGTTATGTTCCTCTGAGTCATTTCTTGAGGGGCAGCTGTGGAGGGAGGATGTAGCTTTGCACCTGTACGAGACAATGGGACTTGGTTAAGAAGGGACATTTCAAGGGTGATAAAAGGAGATAGACAGCATGAGCATTACAGCATAGAGTCTCAGAAGAGCACAGGCATAAGATGGACCTCACAAAGGACTGGGACAAAAGCTTCCTTGGAATTAGGGAGGACTCACAGAGTTCTTGTGACTGAGAAAATCCTTGAGTTGGCCAAAGCAAATCCTGATGGTTTGAACTAATTCTGCTAAGATGTAGAGGAAAGGTAGCTGATAAGTCCCTTTTTATTTGTTTTCTAGCTTTCCTGGTGACTTTTAATTATTCCTTCTGTAAGAACTGAAGTATTTTGCTTCAAGTTCTTATAAAACTTGACATTTTGAGTTGTTCCTTTTATTTTTCATGAGGTAGAAAATGTTCTCACAAACCCACCTGAGAGCTCTGGTTCACCTGTGCTCGTCTCATAATACTACTAAGCTCCTGACCAAGAGTTGTTATTTTTTGATAGCGCTGAGTGTCTTGCAGTTCCATGATGTTTTATTGTTTTGGCTGACACCAATTTCTGAGTTTCATTTTGGAACACTAGCATTCAGTTTACTATTTTGGACAGTCACTGAAAATACCACTTTCCTTCTCATTTTTTTTCTGTGATTTTGGTTTTCTCTTCACCCTGCTCTTGTTCCCTCATGGTCTGTGGCTTTGCTTTCACCAAGCTTATGTTATAGTTGGTATTCTCTGAGTGATACCTGACTGGGTATCTTTGCTTAGCATTTACCTAGTCTGCTATGAACTAAGAATGTATGCCTTTTTTCATAATCATAGCCTCTACTCTGTAAGGCCAGAACACTTGCAGAGAACTGTTTTCTACTAGCCTTCCATTTAGGTTTATAGATGTAGACACAGCTGAACCTTTTCTTTCTGAAGCTGCTTATACAGGGATGAATGATGCATGCAGGGAAAGGATAACTTAAACTTGCCAAGGAATCTTCAGCTGCCATTCAGATTCCTTCAATTAGACCCTCTGTCACATATACCTAGAAGGATCATAAGTAATCCACTTTAAGCATTTTTGTAGCTGAAATTCACTTATTTGTGGGTTGATTCAATATTACCGTAGTCTTATGAGGTAAGGCAAATGTTATTTCCTGAGTGTGTTTTTACCCACTTTTTGTTCAATGAGAATAAACTCATATTGAGCACCATTAATAACTTCCCTATGTGGGGTTGCAAATGGGTCCATGATTACCCTACTCTCAAACTTAAACCAAAAGCATTTCTGAAAATGCAGTACACACTTGTTCTCCTTGTGCTAACCCCTTTACCTCCAACTCAGCAACCTTCTTCTCTAGGCAGATGGTTCCCACCGCCTTTCAGCAACCCTTGACACCCTGCCAACACCATGCCCAACCACCCTTGTCATCTGTCTTGTCTATAACCCATTTCCCTCAGATATGACAGACTACAGTCTCCTCTTTTTCCCTAAAAAGAAACACTGAACCAACACGCCAGTACCCAGAAAACCTGGTCAAACAAATGTGTCGGGGGATCAGAGAGGGGGTGGAAGGCTTCCCTATGGAAGATTTTTTGCTTTTCAGTTGATAAAACTAGAAACTGCCAATCTGGGGGCAATTTATTTCTTCCTGTTCAAAAAAAGCAAAACCACCCTCACTTCCTCCTCCTGGTCTGGTTAGAAATGCTGCTGAAGCACAATGTGGGAGCTCTAGTTCAACACCTTGTGCACCTGTTCTCTTCTGAGACTTTCTGACTCCCCCTTCCTCTTAAATCATGCTGCTGAACCTCCTGAAACTTGTCTCTCTGCTTCTCATAGGAAACCTAACCCAGAGAAATGGAGAGAGCAGGTGGCATTTCAACATCACGCCAGTCAATGTCAATTTTTTGGCTGAAATATGGGAACTTTTCAGAATCCAAATGCTTTGGTTTTCGATTTTCTCTAACAGGATGAAATTTTCAAGAGAAGAAGCAGCTCTACTTTTATGGTGAAAAAAAAACAAACCAACCAAACAATAAAACCTCAAATCAAAACCACCAAGAAATGCTTATTCCCTCAATTTCTCTTGAAAATGGTTTGATCTATTTCAGTAACAAGCTGTCTGCTGCAGTGTGTGAGGTAGCCATAAAATGTGACTTTTCTTGAGATGTTGCTGTAAGATCTGCTGTCTCCAAGCTCCATAGTTTTTTTGTCTTTGGTACTCCTGAAGTTGTCTGATCATAGTACTCTGGTCAGATTTTCTTTGCATACTAAAATACATCATGTTCTCATCTCCCAGAATTAGGCTTGCACATAAATCTTTGTAAATTGGACCCAGGAGTGACAAAAATTTATAATTGGGATCATAATATATCTTCAATAAAGAATATTTATATAAGATTTCACATTTGAAGCTAGACACATACCTTTCTAGTTTGGGGAACAAAATGGGGCAGCCTCTGCCCTTAAAGCCATACTTATAAACTACAGTTAATCCAGTGCTTCCCACTGGCACATTGGGCTTTCAGTGATGTATTAGTCAACATCCTTTTCTTTCTCTCCTTATGTTGTTCCCTATATTGTTTAGTATATTTGTTTTTGCATTCCTCAGTTCTGCAGTGATATGGTTTCTCGGTTGTGTTTGAATTACTGATATTGGAGAAGGTGTGTTTAAGAAACACTTCTGATTTTCCTTACATTTTTAATACCTTAGTATGGTATTCTTAATAGGATAGTGCTAGTACCACATAGGGTTGCTAAAGAAGTACTTTCAGATACTTTTTGAGTTTTCTCTGTGGCTGGTGTTATGTATATCAGAAGACATAACCCCAGGTAAGGGATCATAAGAAATCAAGGAAAATGCTGCTATAATTTGTCACCATGCCCTATAGATGTATGTTATCATGAGAATAGTATTCATGTGTACCTTGAAAGCATGCCAGTGGGTGTAAAGAGGTATATTCATGTTGTGTTTCTCAGTGTTGTGTTATATGTGGGGATAGTTGTTCTCTGAGTTTTAATTTTGATTTAGTTTTATCTCATACACATAGAGTTATCGACGAGAAATGTGAGCTTAACATTTGGTTATCTGTGCTAACTTTTGAAAACCTCACTTATAAATTCCATTTACAAGCCTAACAGAGGCCTAAAAGTGGTCAGTGGCAAACTGAGAGAGCTGCTTTCTTCTGAAACATTGAGCTGTTATCAGAGAGTCTATAGGGCTGAAAATCCCATCATAAAGACCAGACTTGCACTCTATGACTTTCAAAAGCAGCTTGGTGTCTTGGGTGACAGTTAATACACTGAAAACTGGTGACACCTTTGCTTTTAAGCAATTTAGGTAAAAAATCCCCTCCTGTTTTTTATTTGATGCTAAAGCTACAAGAGACAAAATCTTGAAAATGACAGGTGAGTCAGGGAGATAGTGCTGCTGTTTGCACAAAACTGAAATGATGACCGACCAGGCTGGGTTCCCACTTTCTCTAGAATTACTGAAGCTCTTGAGGACAGAGTTGCATTAGAGGTTTTGATATTTTTGCTTTTGTCTAATTCACCCAGGAATTCTTTTTAATACATCACTGTCTTCCAGTGATTTTTACCTCTAATTCTGCTTTTGCATTTGTTCCAGCCTGGACAATGGAAAACTGATTGATCTATTTCTATCCACAAAAGACTTCCATGTTATCACGTAGCAGCCAAGCAATAGCAGTGGGAATCAAGGAGAAATTTTAGTTTACAGGATTTGATAAACCTTACCAAACGCAACTGCTCATATTTTGTATTTTGTATTAAAATGCTTGAAGAGACACAAATCTGCCCTCCTTCGATTTAACATAAAAAAAGAAAAAAAAGTTAAATTCTTAACATGGATGTAAAATGCAGAAGGAAATAAAGAATAGTAAATGGGGTCCTCTGATCAGGGTCTTTATCTTTCCTAAAATTCCTTTCTAAAGAGTTAAATGCATAATGCTGTTTAAAAGAAGGTGAATAAGTAAACACTATCTATTGACAGCAGCTTCTTCAGGATGCAATATAACCACATTTGTTTAGAAAGCTTCAGGCTCCATGATGTACTTTTGATGACATTTAAATTTAGCATTCATACTCCAGGATGAAAAGAGAGATTCCCTTGTGCAGAAAGGCTTCCCTTTTCCATGCAGGGGTGAATGCAATAAGGATTCTGCTTGTAGCACCATGGATAGCATCCAGAGACAGTCATGACTGCAAGTGAAAACAGCTCCCTGTTTGTCCCTTCCTCATTAAATAAATATTTGTTGAATTAATAACTGCTTATTATTTTAAGCAGTTAGGTTAGCATAAAAAGGGAGAAAAATAATCAGCTTGTACTGGCTGAGGCAGCAGCCCTACTGACTGCCTGAGCGAGATAAACAAGGGTGGAAGAGGGAGCAGACATTCACGCACGTCATTGGAGAGTGCAAGTAGTACTGAACATGTGCAGACAAAATATCTATTATTTTTCCCTTGAGAAGCAAGGAGGCCAGTCTGGGAATCAGGATTTGGCTAGTCCATGTAGCCCATGGTTCTTTTCACCCCCATCCAAAGGCCTGCTCAGTAGCTCTCCAGGGAACTGGGCTGTACCAGTGTTACCCATTGTAGATCACTGGAGACCTTATTTCAGGAGGAAGCTCTCTGCCTGCTCTGCTCACGAGCTAGCATGTCCCATTGCCTGAATGCTGTCCTCCTCACCAGATTTAAGCAGCCTGTTCTGGCCTTGGTTCTGTCTCTTGATCAGAGGAGAGACATGGGTTTGTGGTGAGGCACTGAAATGTTCTGAAAACATGATTTTGTATAGCTGAATGAAGTCTGATAGCTTGACTTTGTGAACAAAGATTTGGGAAGGGCTTTACCCATGCTTACTACAAGCACAGGGTTTTGCAAGTGTGGGTAAACCCTTTGGGCCTGCGCAGTGGATTTTTTAGGTGAGGCACAGCATGCGCAGAACTGGCCCCATCCTTTACACCTGAGGTTTAACTGCCATGGCCTAGCGAGCTAGGATGGTGACAGCAAAGTGCTCAGGTCGTAGGTTTGGTTAGAGTGTCCTCTTTGATGGAAGGCCTTACAGAGCTAAACGAGCTACATCTGCCCGGTTTTGAAATTAGAGTTGTCCTTCTAGGGTGGTTGCCCAAAGACTAGTGAGCCCATCCTGCCCATGGACACACTTTGTCCGACCCTTCAGTTGAGACCTGTCTGGCATGGGAGACACTACCGGAGGCATATGCCACCACCAGCATAACTCTCAACCTCACAAGGGCACACAAGCTCTTTCCCCACCACAAGGGAGTGTCCGTGAAAGAGTGAATGAGGTCTACACTGCTCTCAAAAGCAGATGTCTTACCTTCCATGGTCTTTGTCCCTCCTTATTGGTTTCTCAGCCCAGTTCGCCATGTGCCTGCCTAGAGGGCTGGAAAGCCATTGGGGAAGGTGGAAGAGAGAGACAGGATGGCTTTAGGGAAGGAGCAGGCAACTGTGTGTGTGGAAACAAGTACTACAGAGGTGGCTGTGAAGACACAGTCAAGGCAGGTGTGACCCTTGAGTGGTCACAGACCAGGTGCTGTTGGTTAGGAGGGGAGGAGAGGTAGCATTAGTGGTAGCATTAGTGAGCCCTTGCTGGCAATAATGTGTTAGTTCTGGTGGTGGACATCCTGAAATCCAAGATTGAAAAACTTGGAAAAGAGCTACAGAAATAGCTCTGGATCTGGGATTGTGCCCTGGAGAGACTGAACTTGAAGGTGACTTTAGTTTAACAGCTCTGGAAAATGGGTGTCCTCTGAGAGTAGGGGAATGGTCTTCAAATTAACAAATACACAATGTGGTGGAAGAAGGAGAACAGGAAATTCAGACAAAGTCATGCTGGAAACAGAGTGTGATTCTGACAATAGGATAATTCCTTACTGAAATTTCTGTATGAGTGATATATGGGATCATTACCACCTTAGGCATGACTTCTCAAACATGGGCAAAAGCCTCAAAGAAATTGTGGGTTTTATGCTGGTTCTGGGGTGGGAGATCTTTGGGCTACAAGCTGCAAGCTGGTACAAGGCTTTAAAGAATTCTGTATGGTTCTTTAGAGGGAAGACTTTGTTAGCCACACTATTTTTAATTTACGTACCTGGGGTATTTTTCTGTGTCTTGGAATGAACAAAATGCTAATCTTCATGTTATGTTGTCTTTCATTTAAAATTGCAACATTTGAGAGGGATTTCCTTTCCTCCCCCCCGACTTATTCTTTTTCTCAGGTTTTGTGGCCTGGAGGTTTTCTGTCCTTTTTTATTTATCATCTCATATTGCTAGGATTTGAAGATATACAGTAATGACGCAGGCTGCTGCTTGAGTTTTTTGACTGGTTTCTATTTTTAGAGAGCTTCTAGCTGCACTGAAAACAAGCAGCAGCAACTGTATTGGCTCTAATATACAGCACAGTTTTTATCAGAAAATTAAATGTGAGCAACATAGCTTTCACTGTGTCTAGGGACCATGCAGAATGTGATCCTTTTAAGGAACATACTGTACCTATATAAGTAATAGGTCTTGCTGTGGCTGCCCAGATCCTGCCTCCCCCCATGCAAATAAAACCAGAATTGGTAACCTTGTGTCAGCATCCTCACCACAGCACTTCACCGTGACCAGCTGCATTAGTTCACCCTATGGAAACTGATGAACTACAGCTTTTCTGCTGTCTAGGTGGCCATGAAATACTTAGCAGGCACTGGAGCGCATAGTGCTGCTTTGCAAACGGATACCTTAACCAGCCCAGAGGATGAGGCTGCCTGTCTCTTCTGCCCAAAGTTTGATTGAAAAGTGGAACGTCTCCTCCAAGAAGGGAAGAGTCTGGCACCTCGATCCTCAGAGCAATTAGAGATGGTAGAAGAGCAGGGATTAACTCTTCATTCTGAGCTGGCAGAGCAGTGTCTGTCCCTCAGTTTGCCAGACTCCAGCTGAGCACCCTTTGTGCAATCAGTCATGGTCTCTTCTCTTTGTCAAAACACTGAGCCCTGATGGGAAGTGTGATGGGAACAGGTGGCAATGCCCAAAGCTTCCATGGGTCAGAATAAATACAATTTAAAAGAAGTCCCTGCTCAGCATTTGGTATAAATTTTTACTAGTGTTTGTGCTTTAGAGGAATAAGGAATTCCCAGTTTTACCCTCTCATGCAGCCACCTTCTGTGTAGCTCAAATAAGAATGGTTCTCAATAGGAGAAACCTCCATTTGGGATAAATAAAATTAAGAAATTTTGCTAGCAGTTTCCTGTGTAAGAAACTTTTTCTGTGAAAGACTTTTTGAAATTGATTTTCCTGATATGTGATTATCTTTTTTACACCTGAATATCTTCTGAGGGTTCATTTGGATTTTTTGCCTGGATTACCTGAAGTAAGAAAGTTTTAGCTGAGCTGCTTTTGAAGAAGAAATGCCAGTATTAAGAAAGATTCTGTCTGATTTTTGTCACTTCTACCATTTAAAAATATTCCTAAAGTTCAAATTGAAAAATGGTGAACAGGAGTAAGTGAATGGAAATGCAGACTGAATTGTGGTATGTTTTTTTAACAGATTTGAAAAGATGCCTTTTCTGAGTCAGTGTGAAAACATTATCCATGCCAGGCATTTAATGCTAAGGTGCTGCTCTGTTAGGTATATAAACCTGCCCAGGGTGAGTGAAAAGTCTTCTACAGGCTATATTACTTTTCACATTTTCATTTCACTCTTCCTCCTAGTCATGTTCCTAGGTCTTGCCCTATTTCTGTATATATTTTGAGCAGTGATTGTCACTGAGCAGACTGTGCCCTTGTTTCAAGTCCAGGGTCAGGCCCTTTTGTGTGGTCAAGCTGGTGGCCCAGGACCTCCTTACGGGCATCAGTCAGGCACTATGAGATTTATCTGAGGGAAAAGCCTCAGCATGCACTCAGACTCTTCCATACCACATGGAGAGATCAAACACAGTCCAGGCAGTGAACTTCAGTACCTGACAGCTCTGTCCCCAGCAAGTATCTTCGTAATTGCCTGTTTTAAGTCAAACCCACTTAAATCTGCCGAAAGCCAGCTATGTGCCCAGAATCTGCATGGAGTGTGGCTCCTGGTATTTTTTATTCCAGCTGACATCCTGGTTTTATCACCCTTTCTTCATCACAGACCAAACCCATGGGCTGAGGAGTAGAAGAGAAAACCTCACTGTCCTATTTTCCAGCTTGAATAAGATCTCAGGGATGTTTGCTTTGTGACTATTCTTAATTAATTCTGCCTAGCATCTGATTTAAAAATATTTTAGATGAAGTCAAGCTTCCTGTAATATCATCTGTTCAAGGCAACACCTAAGCTGAACTGTAACTGTACACGCAGTGCCCTGCTTGTTTCTGAGGAGGAGTGAGTTTCATCCAGGAATGGAAGACTTTCTGGAGCTTCCATATCCATTGCTCTGAACTTTTAGCTTAGGATGTTTTCTGGACTTGTAAAAAGCATGAGACCTCTTTACTTTTCCATTTACTTGTGGTTGTCCTTATTAATTTCTCCTTTTGCTTGCCGATCCTAAAATAAAAATTCACATGGCAGCGTATTTTGGCCTAACTAAAGGCAGATTAGAAAGTAAGTGCTTGAAAATAGTTTGGTTGTGATTTTTTGGACCACAGTAATTGGAAAGTCTTTAAAATAGAATCCCTTACAACTTTTCCCAATATCCAGTGCTTTCCCTCCTCACATCAGTCAGCATTATTCTGACTTGCTCTTTTTTTAACCCTCTCATTCTTTTATGTGCATTGCTAGTTGATACGTCTGATTCTAATGTCCTTTCTAGGGGATGTTGTACTCTCTCTTGCCCGGTACCCCCTTCGATAATGAAATACATTGTGAAGCTCTGGGAAAGACAGCTAATATCTCTGTGTGATGAAAAGAGCAACACATGAAGTTAGGTACAATAGCACCTTGGTAGCCATTGAATCATTTGGGTTGAAAGGGACCTATGGAGGTCTTCAGTAGGCACAGCACTCCAGCTTCACAGGCACTGAATAGAGAGAAGGGTGACTTCCCTAAACTTGCTGGCTACATGCAGTTGCTCTGGTTTTGCTGCAGGGACACACTGCTGATAAAATATAGCCAAAAGTGATAAGAGATTTACAAATGGCCCTATAGTGTGAAGAACATTGATGCAAGTGGTAATGACCTGAAAAGTATGTATTGCTCACACCCCCACTGCCCTTGTTGATATGATCATCTATGCATTCTGTGTTCTGAAAGATGACCACATCCTCTTAGGCACAACTTGTGGGATTTACCCAAGCTCAAGGTCCAGTTGTAGGAGAATGCAGGGTAGTCAAGCTTCCAAGACTGCAGACACACCCAAGCGAGGCACTGCAGGTGGCAGTCTGACAGTCTTGTTTTTTTTAGCTGGTGAATGAAATCGCTAAGACACTGTCCATCATATTTGAAAAATCCTGGCAGTCAGGTGAAGTTCCCAATGATTAAAAAAAGGGAAATATAACCCCCATTTTCAAGAAGGGGAAGATGGATGACCTAGGGAATTACAGACCAGTCAGTCTCACCTCTGTGCCTGGCAAAATCTTGGAGCAGATTCTCCTGGAAGGCATGCTAAGGCACATGAAAAACAACAAGGTGCTTGGTGACAGCCAGCATGGCTTCACTAAGGGGAAATCCTGCCTGACTAGTTTGGTGGCCTTCTGTGATGGGGCTACGGAACTGATGGACAGGGGTAGAGCAGTTGACGTCATCTACCTGGACTTGTGCAAAGTGTTTGACACTGTCCCACATGAGATCATTGTCTCTAAATTGGAGAGACATCAATTTGATGGATGGACCACTCGGTGGATAAAGAACTGGCTGAATGGCTGCACGCAAAGAGTTGTGGTCAATGGCTCAATGTCCGGCTGGAGACCAGTAACGAGTGGAGTCCCTCAGGGATCGGTGTTGGGACCGGTCTTGTTTAACATCTTTGTCGCTGACATGGACAGTGGGATTGAGTGAGCCCTCAGCAAGTTTGCCAATGACACCAAGCTGTGTGGTTCGGTTGATATGCTGGAGGGAAGGAATGGGACCTTGACACACTTGTGAGATGGGCTGATGCCAACCTTATGAAGTTTAACCATGCCAAGTGCAAGGTCCTACACCTGGGTTGCAGCAATGCCGGGCACAGCTACAGGCTGGGCAGAGGAAAGATTCAGAGCAGCCCTGCAGAGAAGGACTTGGGGGTGTTGGCTGATGGGAAAATGAACATGAGCCAGCTTTGCAGCCCAGAAAGCCAACCGTATCCTGGGCTGCATCAAAAGGAGTGTGACCAGCAGGTCGAAGGAGGTGATCCTGCCCCTCTACTCTGCTCTCGTGAGACCTCACTTGGAGTACTGTGTGCAGTTCTGGTGTCCTCAACATAAAAAGGACATGGAACTGTTGGAACAAGTCCAGAGCAGGGCCACAAGGATGATCAGGGGACTGGAGCACCTCCCGCATGAAGACAGGCTGAGAAAGTTGAGATTGTTCAGCCTGGAGAAGAGAAGGCTGTATGGAGACCTCATAGCAGCCTTCCAGTATCTGAAGGGGGGCCTATAGGGTTGCTGGGGAGGGACTCTTCATTAGGGACTGTAATGATAGGACAAGGGGTAACAGGTTAAAACTTAAACAGGGGAAGTTTAGTTCAGGTATAAGGAAGAAGGTCTTTACTGTGAGGGTGGTGAGGCACTGGAATGGGTTGCCCAGGGAGGTTGTGAATGCTGCATCCCTGGCAATGTTCAAGGCCAGGTTGGACAGAGCCTTAGGTGTCATGGTTTAGTGGGAGGTGTCCCTGCCCATGGCAGGCGGTTGGAACTAGATGATCTTGATGTCCTTTCCAACCCTGAGTGTTCTATGATTCTGTGCTTCTATGCTTCACTACAGGCAAGCTCCAAAGTAGATGTTAGAGGTGAGAACTGGGAGCACTGCTGAGGTCTAGCCTAATCCAAAACTTGAACTTGTGCACTGGTAAGGTACTAGACTGCAAATCAGTGCCCAGCACAGCTGTTTCTTCCAAAGCAATTAGCTTATCCTAATATAAAACATACCTCCCGTCTCCCTTTTATTGGTATGTGATGCAAATCTCTGCCTTCTCCAAAATAGATTTTTAGTTGCACTTGTAGTTGCAGTCCACCATTTCATCCACCACAGTCTGCCTAGATCATCCCTTCATTTTAGACCTGGAGTTCAGACCCCATCCTCTGTGTTTGTGTCATTAGATTCTGAGACATTAAGGTTTGAGTTAGATGCCCTTGAGGGCAGTTGCAATGGAATGAAACATCAGTATTTCCTTTTTTCTCCAGGGCTTTTGTTGTTGCACAGAACCACAAGTAGGAGTGATAGCCAGGATGGTGTGTGAAAGCAGCACTGTTGAGGAAGCTTATTTAATGTTTTTCTTGCTGTGGGCTGGAGCTGTGGATACAGCAGGACATCAGAGAGCAGGGTAAAGGGTCACATCCTGTGTGTCCTCCCCAGGGGCTGCATCCCTGGAGGGTCCTCACATTCTCAGGGAGATAAGGTTTGTACTTCTCTGCACCAGAAGGCAGTGGACCAGAAAACCATAATTTAGATCCAGAAGAGGCTGTTTATAATACTCTATTCTCAGATCCTGCCTAACACAGGCCAGAGAATTCCTTCCAATAATTCCTGCTTTTGCGCATTGCATTGCAGCCTCTGTTTGAGCTAGAACAGATCTCTCAGAAATAGGGATTTATTCATGTTTTAACAACACTATGGGGTGCAGAATTTGCTGCTTCCCTTGGTAATCTTTTTAATCTAACCAAGCCCCTCAATGGGAAAATAGGCCTCAGACGATTCCTGAATAAGCTGGGACTTTAAACTCCTTTATGAAATATTTTTGGAATAGATTTGCTAACTATTAGGAGCTTAATCTTACAATTCTTCATCTGGGAAAAGGTGATTTGACATCAGAAGCAGACCTGGCAGACACTGTAAGTCCATTTCATTTCACCTATTCCTCTAGATAGCTAAGAAATGCTGTAATGTATTACTCCACTATCTTAAGGTTATTCTCATAGCCATTAGCATTTCCAGTAATGCAAATAAGTGACCAGTGTTGATGCTGTTAATTAATCATATTTATTATTTTAATTTTCTTTGCTAACATGTTGTCCAGATGCTTATGCAGATGGCAGTTAGGCAATAAAAGCCCCCAACCCCAAAAGACAAAATCGTGATGAACGGTTCTGTCTTGACTCACTCATTCCATGTACATTTGCTGATAAATACAATGCTTTTTCTGCATCATTGACGAGAAGCATGAGACGCCTGCTCCTTTTTGTCAGTAGCTTGTAAGATGCCATTTTGACATTCTTTTCTTCTGTAGGAAGCCTGAGATCTGAGTGAGACTTTGGCTATGTAGGCAAATGAACTGATTGGCCTGAAATTCAGGGATAGTTAACAGAAGTGAGTTGAAGTGCTAATACTGTCTTCCCAGGTCTGTCTGTGCAGCCATTAAATATCCCTCAGGGTCATGCTAAGTACAAATGGGCTCAGTTCAGGCCATGCCAACTGGATCACATTTCAGACTCAGTTTCACATCCTCTTTCCCTGAGATCAAAGTTTGGACAGCTTTTGGGATGTACAAATGAGTAGCTGTGGTTTGCAGAAGCTCTTGGTTATCAAGGCAATCTTCGTAAATTCTGAATCTTGGGGATAACATGCTGAAATACCCCTACTTTCAGGGAAGCAGTTTGGGGCTGAGAAGGCAGCAATTCATCAGTGACCCAAGAAGCAAGCAAAAATAGATGGGTGAAGGAGTTCCCTGAGAGCCCGTTGGGCTGACTGTCCTCTTAGAAAGATTTTTGTGAGCTCTGTGCAGATCAGGGATCCTTTAACATCCCAGACATATTCACTGCAAATGTGATGGTGCTGTCTTTGTGTTCAGTTCAGCTGTATGGGGAATGAGGGCCAGAAATGTGGGACTCCTGAGAGATATTTGTGCATCCACCAATTCAGTCTCACGTCCATGCCTGGCAAAATCTTGGAGGAGATTCTCCTGGAAGGCATGCTAAGGCACATGAAAAACAACAAGGTGCTTGGTGACAGCCAGCATGGCTTCACTAAGGGGAAATCCTGCCTGACCAATTTGGTGGCCTTCTATGATGGGGCTATGGAACTGATGGACAGGGGTTGAGCAGCTGAAGTCATCTACCTGGACTTGTGCAAAGCGTTTGACACTGTCCCACACGAGATCCTTGTCTCTAAATTGGAGAGACATCAATTTGATGGATGGACCACTCGGTGGATAAAGAGCTGGCTGGATGGCCTCACACAAAGCGTTGTGGTCAATGGCTCAATGTCCAGCTGGAGACCAGTAACGAGTGGTGTCCCTCAGGGATCGGTGTTGGGACAGCTCTTGGGACAGCAATCCCAGGCACAGCTACAGGTTGGGCAGAGAAGAGATTCAGAGCAGCCCTGCAGAGAAGGACTTGGGGGTGTTGGTTGATGAGAAAATGAACATGAGCCGGCTTCAGTGTGTGCTTGCAGCCCAGAAAGCCAACCGTATCCTGGGCTGCATCAAAAGGAGTGTGACCAGCAGGTCGAAGGAGGTGATCCTACCCCTCTACTCTGCTCTCATGAGACCTCACCTGGAGTACTGTGTGCAGTTCTGGTGTCCTCAACATAAAAAGGACATGGAACTGTTGGAACAAGTCCAGAAGAGGGCCATGAGGGTGATCAGGGGGCTGGAGCACCTCCCGTATGAAGACAGGCTGAGAAAGTTGAGATTGTTCAGCCTGGAGAAGAGAAGGCTGCGTGGAGACCTCATAGCAGCCTTCCAGTATCTGAAAGGGGGGCTACAGGGATGCTGGGGAGGGACTCTTCATTAGGGACTGTAATGATAGGACAAGGGGTAACAGGTTAAAACTTAAACAGGGGAAGTTTAGATAGGATATAAGGAGGAAATTCTTTCCTGTTAGGGTGGTGAGGCTCTGGAATAGGTTGCCCAGAGAGGTTGTGAATGCTGCATCCCTGGCAGTATTCAAGACCAGGTTGGACGATGCCTTGGGTGATATGGTTTAGTGTGAGGTGTCCCTGCCCATGGCAGGGGGGTTGGACCTAGATGATCTTAAGGTCCTTTCCAACCCTAACTATTCTACAGTTCTATGATTCTACGATCCACAGCACCCACTTGGAGGCCAGGTGTCCAGCAAGCAGTGGTCACCTCAAAAAGTTCAGAAAATCTATTCGCTGGATTCTTTTCTCAAAACACACTGTGTAAATGAAAAATAGGGATGTTCTGTATTCTTGAGGATATCCAGCAGCCAAATCAGTCTCAGATCTCTTTGTGTCTGAGTTGACAGCTGAAGGTCTGAGCTCCATGGGACTGTGCCACAAAACAGGTGCAAAATCTCAGTAGTGCTGGAACTACGTAATTGAATAGAAGGAAAGGAGTAGAAGAAAATTTCTGCACAAATGTGTCACTTGGAGGAAGAGAAACCAGGGTGGTTGTTATTTTGGAGATATCATTAAGTCATTTGTAGTGGAGACATTACTGTATTTCGTTTCCATGGCTGGAGCTTCACTGTAAACTCTACTGTATTGTGATTCAAACCTGTTTGCTGTCCCCCTGACAGTGGAGGACAGGCTGCAGCACAGGCAGGATTGCACAGGGGACTATGATGTCAGCACCTGCAAGCACCTTTCCACTTGAGTTAACCTTATTGCTATAAACTTCTGACTTCACTTCTGGGAACTGTGTGCCCCACAAGACTCCTAATATGACCACAGCTGAAAAGCATCTGAGAATAAGAATGGGATCTGAGTTTATATCAGAAACTCTGGGACTAGTATCTGCTTGCTAGTTTAAACTGTAATGGCAATGGTGACTGCACCACATGCCCCTTTATATTTTTGTCCATTTATTTTTAGAAAGCAAAATACTTTAGTCACTTTTCCAGCACAGCAAAGTGTCATACCTGGTTAAAGAATACACCCCTAGCAAACTCTGTGTAGAAATACATTTGTTCTGTCAGTCCTGATGAAAGCACACACTCCATTTCACAGTTAAGAGTCTCTAGTGACAGAGATACAAGAGCACAAGGATTTTTGTTATGGTAACCCAGAACTGGATTATAGTACCTGAAATACTTAGAAGCCATGACATAAAGGCTTCCCAAAGCCCCTGTCAATTCCATAAATTTGTACATCTCTACAGGCTTTTTACAGGATAATCCACTCCCCCAATATGCTCCTTAAAAACAAATAGAAATTACTTTAATGGGAAGCAGTTTGATCAAAGAAGTGCTACTTCAAACCTGTCCTTCACTGAGCTGGGACGACACTTGCCCAGCACATCTGCATGGTGAGAGAGAAAAGGTGCCGTTCCAGCTGCAAAACCACTTTTGCTGGATTTCTAAGCTCCTTTGTAATAGTAGTGCTTTGTACTGCTGTATAAATCTTAGAGAAACCTGTGAATTTTTCAGTGAGTCTGATTCAAACCAAATCTTCCTGACGTTTTTACACTCATTAATTTTTTAACGCAGAAGCCACATTCCACTCACAGTACCAAATTCATTCAGTTCTTCACCTAGATTAAAGTTTCATCCTCTCCAGGATACAAAAATGGTTCAGCAAAGAGCTGTTACCATCAATAGGCAACATACATATTCTGATAGCATACATTTCTTGCTATCACATTTCACTGAGTTTGAGCCATTGTAATTACCTGGTTTGGTCTACTGCACAAAGCTTATTTTTCTTGCAGCCAGGTACTTTGTGATTGAAACGGAGTATGCATTTTAATCAGGAGATCCAATCTTCACTTCAAAAGGTCAGATAATGGTATACTATATTATAGTAAAGCATTCTGCTCAAATGCTTAATTATTTTCCCCATTCAAAGTGTCTTATTCTGTACTTGAACTTTACAGACTTAAGACTCCAAGGATTGGAAATAGTTACATTTGCTGGTTTAAAGTGTGTTTTGCATAGGGCTTTTTTCCAGTTTCCTCATTTAAATCATGTTAAGTTTCTCTTTGGTATAGAAAATTCCATGTTCCAGAAAAGATAATGGATTGTAGTACTTAGATTAATTGGGTAAGAGCACACCTTCAGTTAAATTTTGTCATTGTTGTGATTAAACTGGCCATGTCACATTGCTTTGAAACTTTCTGCCACTTATTTTGCCAAATACAATTCTTATCTATTTTCAATAAGTGCAATTTAGTGGTCTTATTGCCAGCAATTTCATTAGCCAAGGAACCAAATTACTACTTCATAAACAATTCTAATTTCTTTTATGAATTGTAGGCACCTGTGTATTCTTTTTCTTTGCATATTTTTACAAGTACTTCTCACCCTTATCATTCGGTATGCAGCTGATTCTCAGCATTGGTATAAATCCACAGATGTCACTCTGTTCACTCAGCACTGAGCTGCTGAGAGCTTGGTCCCAGGTCATTTCTTCTCCAAATTTTGTATAGGAATGCGTTTGTTTTATTGCTAACTCACTGATAAGCCTCTCTTGTGGATAGAAAAGCCTAATGGGAATGGGTTACCTTAACATGTGTGCTAACCAAGTGTGGACATGAAGATAGAGACAAATTGCACAGCAAGCAGTGTTGAAGTGCTGTTCACCCATCAGTCATATTTATAGACTTTGGGAAGCTGAGATGCATGCCACATTGCTGTGGTCTTCCTGTTGAGTGTCCCTCTGCTCTTGTGCTGGTTTTGCTGTCATGTGAGGCCTCAAAGCCACATTTGCCCTATACAGAGGTGTTACTCACTACCCTTTGGGCAGCCATCCTAGGAGAAGGACAACTCTAACTTCAAACCCAGGCAGCTGGAGCTCATTTAGCCCTGTAAGGCCATCCATCTAAGAGAAGGTGTCGTGGTTTAAACCCTAGCCAGACAGCTTGTTCACTCACTCCCAGTGAGTGGTGCCAGGCTGAAAACAATCGAGTTCCCCCCCCTCCCCGGGGCTCTCCCCTTCCCTGCTCCCGTGAGGGATGGGGAGGAGGATCAAAAGAGTGCAACCCCCACGGGTTGAGACAAGAACAGTCCAGCAACCAATGTACAACACAAATCACCACCGCTACCACCAACGACAACAACGATAAGAGAAAATAACAAGGGAAGAGAATACAATACCACCGGCCAAGAAACGAGTCCGACCCAGAAGCCTGTGTCCTTCCAGGTAACTCCCAGTTACCCCCCAGCCCAGGCATGACGTGCTGTGGTATGGAATACCTCCTTGGCTAGCCTGGGTCAGGCACCCTGTCTCTGCTTCCTCCCGGCTTCCCCTCCTCCCTGGCAGAGCATGAGCCTCACAAAGTCCTTGGTCAGGGGAAACATCACTTAGCAGCAACCAAAAACATCGGTATCACCAGCACTGTTCCCAGGCTGGAAGTCAAAACACAATGCTGCACCAGCTACCACGAAGGAGAAAAATTGACTGCTACTGCTGAACCCAGGACAGAAGGGTACTCTAATCAAACCTATGACCTGACGACTTTGCTGTCACTGTCCAAGCTCACTAGACCCTGGAAGATAAACCTCAGGTGTAAAGGGTGGGGCAAGTTCTGCGCACGCTGTGCCTCACCTAAAAAAATCCACTGCGCAGGCCCAAATGTTTTGCCCACACTTGCAAAGCCTTGTAGCAACAGGTGAGGGATGAAACGGCAGGTGATAAGGTGCACTGGAAGCCACAGGCCCAGCCCTGCATGCAGGCTGTTCAGGACACTGGTCGCTGGAGACTGACCCAGGAGATGACAGTCTTGTTCGACAACATCCTGAATGACCAAGCAGCCTTTTTTCAAGGAGAGCACTGCTTGCTCCATATGGAGAGAGGCCTAGAAAAGGTGGCCTAACCAAGGCTCATCTCCCCCTCCACCCAGTTGGCTAGCAGCAGCCAAGGGGCATCTTCTGTTGCTGTCGATTAAAGACAAAGACACAAAGGCATACACCTGCCTCCAAAGGTGTGTTCAGATTGACACTTGTATGTTGGAACATCAGAACCATGTTTGACACAGTGAACAGTGGGCATCCTGAGCGCAGTTCTGTGCTATTTGCCCACTAACTGCCCTGACTCATCATCGATATTGCTGCTCTCAGTGAAGTTCGCTTTCATGAGGAAGGTAGCCTTAAAGAACATGTTGCTGGCTATACACTCTACTCATCAGGCAAATCCAAAACTGAAAGTCAGTCTTTCTGGAGTTGGCTTCATGATTAAAAACTCCATCATCTCTAAACTTGAAAATTTGCCGATAGGTCATTCCGATCGTATTATCTCGTTACATCTTCCACTACACAATAAGCAACATGTTGCTCTTTTCAGCATATATGCTCCAACTCTGCAAGCTGACCTTGCAGAAAAAGACAAATCTTACTCCGACCTGCATTACCTCACTCAAAAGGTTCCTATAGACGATAAGATCATAATCCTTGGTGACTTCAACGCCTGAGTAGGTAAGAACTTTGAAGCATGGAAAGGAGTACTATGCAAGGACAGTGTTGGTAGCTGCAATGATAATGGTAGCCTCTTGCTAGAGTTTTGTGCAGAGCAGCCGCTTACCATCACCAACACTATCTTCCAGCAGAAAGACAGCTGGAAGACAATCTGGATGCATCCTTGATCTAAACATTGGCACCTTATTGATTATGTCTTAGTGCGCCAGTGTTCATGATGTCTGTCACACCTGAGTAATGCCTAGTGCAGAATGTCACACAGACCACCCCCCTTGTGCATTGCAAACTTAACTTCCACTTCAAGCCCAAACCTAAGAGGGGTGGCATTCCGAGGAGGAGGCTCAATGTTAATAATCTCCAAACAGCTGCAGTAAGGGACAGCTTTCAGACTAACCTTCCAACTAGGCTTGAAGACCATCTTATAGATCCTTCTCCTGAAGTGCTTTGGCAACACATTAAAAATAGCATCCTGCAGTCCTCTGTAGAATCCTTTGCGTTCTCCTTAAAGAAAAACAAAGACTGGTTTGAAAATAACAATCAGGAAGGCCAGGAATTGCTGACAAAGAAGAGATCTGCCCATCAAGCGTCTCACTCAGCCGCTTTGCCATGTAAGAAAAGCAGCCTTTCGTCTTGCATGTAGTAAACTCCAACAGAAACTTTAAGGCATCCACAACAAGTGGTGGCTCAACTTAGCAGAAAAGTCTCAATTATGTGCAGATTTGGGTGACCACAGAGGATTCTATGAGGCTCTGAAAGCAGTGTATGGACCCACATTTCAGGTTCAAAGCCCCTTAGTGTAGATGGCCAAACACTTCTTATAGATAAAATCTCCATTCTGAATCGTTGGTCTGAACATTTTCAAACACTCCTTAGTACTAACCATGTAGTCCAAGGTGAAGGAATCCAGTACATTTTACAACATCCAGTGAAAAACAAATTGGGTATAGCCCCTACCATGGGAGAGACTCTTAAAGGTATTGATGACAAAGATTTGGGAAGGGCTTTAACCACGCTTACTACTATACAGCAGGTGAAACCTGGCAAGGCAGCTGGGGTCGACGGAGTCCCACCCGAAATCTGGAAGCACGGAGGCCAAGCATGCTAAATTTCACAAGCTAGTTGTGCACTGTTGGGAACAAGGTAAATTGCCATCAGATTTTCGTGATGCAATCATCATCACTCTGTATAAGAAGAAAGGTGTAAAGTCAGACTGCTCAAGCTACCGAGGTATAACTCTGCTCTCCATTGCTGGAAAAATTCTTGCAAGAATACTATTGAACAGGTTAGTACCTGCTATCGCAGAAGAACTTCTACCTAAAAGTCAGTGCGGTTTCAGACCTAGCAGAAGTACCACAGACATGGTATTTATTTTCAGACAACTGCAAGAAAAGTGTAGAGAACAGAATAAGGGGCTCTATATAACTTTCGTTGACCTCACCAAAGCTTTTGACACTGTGAGTAAGAAAGGCCTGTGGCTGAACTTGGAACAATTAGGTTGTCCCCCAAAGTTCCTCAAAATGATTATTCTGTTACATGAGGATCAGCAAGGCCAAGTCAGATACGGCGATGCACTCTCTGAGCCCTTCCCAATAACCAATGGTGTGAAACAAGGTTGTGATCTTGCACCAACTTTATTCACAATCTTCTTCAGCATGGTGTTCCAAAAGGCCAAGGTAATCCTCAGCAAACAAAACAGCACTTATATTCGATATCGTATTGATGGGAGCCTATTCAATCTAAGATGACTGAAGGCCCACGCTAAGACCCTAAATATTCTTGTCCGTGAACTACTTTTTGCTGATGATGCCGCCCTTGCTGCCCACACAGAAGCAGCTCTGCAGTGTTTAACATCTTGCTTTGCAGAGGCAGCAGAGCTTTTTGGGCTGGAAGTCAGCTTGAAGAAGACAGTAGTTCTCTACCAACCTGCACCACAGGAAGATTATCATCATCCCCACATTACCATTGGCAAGTTAGAGCTTCAGTCAGTTCAGCAGTTCAGCTATCTGGGAAGCATTATTTCCTCGGATGCCACAATCGACAAAGAGATAGACAACAGAATAGCAAAGGCATATAGAGCCTTCGGAAAACTCCATAAAAGAATCTGGTGCAATAAACACCTGAAGAAAAGTATAAAGATTAGTGTCTATAGAGCCATTGTACTGTCTACTCTTTCATATGGGTCTGAATCATGGGTTATCTACCGCCATCACCTGCGACTCCCTGAATGCTTTCATCAGTGCTGTCTCTGTACAATTCTAAACAGCCATTGGACTGACTATGTGTCAAATGTTACTGTCCTTGAACAGGCAGGGATCACCAGTATTGAGGCCATATTGTTGAAATTGCAGCTGTGCTGGGCAGGGCATGTCTCTAGGATGAAGGATCATCACCTCCGTAAGATCGTGTTTTACGGTGAACTTGCCACCAGCTGCTGCAAGAGAAGTGCCCCAAAGAAGAGTTATAAAGACTGCCTGAAACAATACCTTAACCTTGGCCAAATTGACTACCATCAGTGGTCCACCTTGGCCTCCAATTGGGAGATTTGGAGACACACCATACATAATGCCGTTGTCTCCTTTGAGAACACACAGAACTAGTTATCGAGGAGAAAAAGACAATGTAGAAAGAATCACACCCTGCCTATACCACCCAAGGAGACTTTTTGTTGTGCTTTTTGCAACAGGATTTGCCTATCCCGCATTGGCCTTTTTAGTCATCAGCGTGCTTGTAGTAAGTGTGGGTAAAGCCCTTCCTAAATCTTCATTCACGAAGTCAAGCCATGATGATGATGATGATGACTGTGGCATCTTTGGTGGGAAATTTTTAGAATTACTTCTGACTGATGTGTTTTCTTTTATCACTGTATCTACAACTCAAGATCAGGATCTGAAGGCTAGAATGCTGGCCTACTTGGCCTGTGATCACTGTTTCCTGTTCTTTTTGATTCCAGATGGGACTGATCCGTACCTTGTGGGAAATATTTTTAGATCAGAACTTTCTGATTTGCAATTGCAGATGGTAACTGTGAAGTGTATGCTCAAAGGGGAAAGAACTTGGGATACTCAGGATAAAGCAAAATCCATGAGATGAGATTCAGTCCAAGTGTGTTTCCACCTTAGGAATCATAGAATCATAGAATAGGTAGGGTTGGAAAGGACATCAAGATCATCTAGTTCAACCCCCCCTGCCATGGCCAGGGACACCTCACTCTAAACCATATCACCCAAGGCTCTGTCCAACACCGCCAGGGATGGAGCATTCACAACCTCCCTGGGAAACCCATTCCAGTGCCTCACCACCCTTACACTAAAGAACTTCTTCCTTATATCCAATCTAATCTTCCCCTGTGTAAGTTTTAACCCGTTACCCCTTGTTCTATCATTGTAGTACCTAATGATTTGTCACTCCCAAGCATCCCTATAGGCCCCCTTCAGATACTGGAAGGCTGCTATGAGGTCTCCACGCAGCCTTCTCTTCTCCAGTCTGAACAGCCCCAAATTTCTCAGCCTATCTTCATACAGGAGGTGCTCCAGTCCCCTGATCATCCTCATGGCCCTCTTCTGGACTTATTCCAACAGTTCCATGTCCTTTTTATGTTGAGGACACCAGAACTGCACACAGTACTCCAGGTGAGGTCTCACAAGAGCAGAGTAGAGGGGCAGGATCACCTCCTTCGACCTGCTGGTCACGCTTCTTTTGATGCAGCCCAGGATACAGTTGGCTTTCTGGGCTGCAAGCACACACTGAAGACAGCTCATGTTCATTTTCTCATCCACCATCACCTCCAAGTCCTAGTCACCGACAAAGATGTTGAAAAAGAGCTGTCCCAACACCGATCCCTGAGGGACGCCACTCATTACTGGTCTCCAGCTGGACATTGAGCCATTGACCACAACTCTTTGTTGCAGCCATCCAGCCAGTTCTTTATCCACCAAGTGGTCCACCTATCAAATTGATGTCTCACCAATTTAGAGACAAGGATGTCGTGTGGGACAGTGTCAAATGCTTTGCGCAAGTCCAGGTAGGTGACTTCAACTGCTCTACCTCTGTCCGTCAGTTCCATAGCCCCATCATAGAAGGCCACCAAATTGGTCAGGCAGGATTTCCCCTTAGTGAAGCCATGCTGGCTGTCACCAAGCACCTTGTTGTTTTACATGTGCCTTAGCATGCCTTCCAGGAGAATCTACTCCAAAATTTTGCCAGGCATGGAGGTGAGACTGACTGGTCTGTAATTCCCTGGGTCATCCATTTTCCCCTTCTTGAAAATGGGGGTTATATTTCTCATATTTTAATTGTTGGGAACTTAATCTGACTGCCATGATTTTTCAAATATGATGGACAGTGACTTAGCAACTTCATTTGCCAGTTTCTTCAGGACCCATGGATGGATTTCATCAGGTCCCATGGACTCGTGTACGTCCAGGTTCTTAAGATGGTCTCGAACCAGATCCTCTCTTACAGTGGGTCCAAGGTCTTCATTTTCACAGTCCCTTCGTCTGCGTTCCAAGACTTGGGTGTTGCTTTCAGAGCATTTGTCAGTGAACACCGAGGCAAAGAAGTCAGTAAGAACCTCAGCCTTCTCCAAATCCAGGGTGGCCAGTTCTCCTGATAGCTTCTGGAGAGGGCCTATGTTGTCCCTAGTCTGTCTTTTGTTCCCTACGTACCTATAGAATCCTTTCCTGTTATCTTTAACATCCCTAGCCAAGTTTAATTCTAACCGGGCCTTAGCTTTCCTAATCTGGTTCCTAGCTTCCTGGACAACAACCCTGTATTCTTCGCAGGCTGCCTGTCCTTCCTTCCACCTTTTATAAGGAATGCATTTCTCTCTCTAGTTTTTCAGATTAATTTATCCATTTCTAAGCAACAAATGGCTACTTCAGCATGGTAGCTGGTCTGTTTACATGTCTACTGTTTGGTGACATAGAATCTTGACATACAAACTCTTCCATATTCCTGTGGAGTGTCTTGAATCAGAGTGTGCAGACTTGCTGCTGTTCCAACTACATTTTACTTAGAATACAGAATGGAACAGTTTCATCCTGAGAACTGTAGAAAAGAAACAAACTATCACAACTAGTGAAGTGCTTGGTTGTAAAGACGTTTGCCTAGATATCAGATTTGGGATCACCATCTTTATAGATACCCTATAGATCTGTAACTGGTATGTACTGAAGAAGAATGATCTTAGCAGCCCCTTTCCTAATTGGGTTGGGTGAAATTTTGTGTTCTATTTGAATCATTAATTCTCCACCGATGCTAATGAGCCTTGCCTGACTAAGGTTATCATCAAAATCATTATATTTTTCTGAAAGGGTTTTGTTTCTGTCAGTAGGCAGGTTTTGATTAACAATAAAATTAATTATATTTCCCTCCCCAAAAGAATTCCTAAAAGTGTCCTAATTGCACGTCTAGCAAAGAACACAATCTGGTTAAAACTCAGTGATAGCTTATGGAGTTCAAGTCTTTGAAAGATCCCTTGTTCATCCATGTAGCAGATTGCATAGCCCAGGATATTGCATAACTATGTAGGCTATCAACGACAAAGAGAGCACAGGATTGTGCTTAAGATAGACAGAAAAATATAGAAAATTATGTGTCAGCAAAATCATCTCCAAGTATGTTTCAGAATTTTCTAGGAGACATAAGGGATCTTTGACCTAAGCTCAAAAAACCCCCAAAACATATTCTGTCTTACGTTATATATCTTAGTCACAGAGTGACACTTTAGGTTCACTCCAGCAGAGTCTGTGCCATCAGAAACCAGCATGAGTTCTCCTTCTCCTGTGACAGCATTAGATCAATCATGTTTTAAAGAATACAAGTAGTTGCACTTACACCAACTTCTAAGATAGTTCAAAACTGACACTTCGGGTTGACTGCAACCTGAGTTGCCAACACAGGTTGGAAGGTGAGAGAAAACAGAAAAAAAAATCACAAAGCTGTATTTTTAATATTCTTATGTAAAAGTTATAAAGGAATATGAACAAAATACCTAGAATTATTATTATAATTTTCTTTTTTTTTTAAACGTGATAAAACCCGGGTTCTTCATTGAACTAAGAGCGCTCTTAGCTCTTATTGAACATACATTGAGGTTACAATTTTAATGGATAGGTCAGGGTATTTTAAGTTCAGATGTCTGCAATAACCTCTAGGAACAAAATCTTAAGGGACATCTTTACTACAATGACAGACCTAAATAGGGAGTAGAAAGCACCACATGGGTGTAACTTGGTGAATTCATTATGAAGGGCCAGTACACATGGCTTTTGAGAAAAACAGGTTTCAAGCCCACTGAAGAAGTTTTCCCTCATAGAATCATAGAATAGTTAGGGTTGGAAAAGACCTTAAGATCACCTGGTTCCGACCCCCCTGCCATGGCAGGGACACCTCACACTAAACCGTGTCACCCAAGGCTCTGTCCAACTTGGACTTGAACACCACCAGGGATGGAGCATTCACAGCTTCCTTGGGCAACCCATTCCAGTGCCTCACCTGGCTGTAGATGTTCATAAAGGCAATCATGATATTTCAACCATGATATTTCAATCATGATATATCAACCTGATGAAATCCATCTGTGGGTCCTGAAGGAGCTGGCAAATGAAGTTGCTAAGTCACTGTCCATCATATTTGAAAAATCATGGCAGTCAGGTGAAGTTCCCGATGACTGGGAAAAGGGAAATATAACCCCCATTTTCATGAAGGGGAAAATGGATGACCCGGGGAATTACAGAGCAGTCATTCTCACCTCTGTGTCTGGCAAAATCTTGGAGCAGATTCTCCTGGAAGGCATGCTAAGGCACATGGAAAACAACAAGGTGCTTGGTGACAGCCAGCATGGCTTCACTAAGGGGAAATCCTGCCTGACCAGTTTGGTGGCCTTCTATGATGGGGCTACAGAACTGATGGACAGGGGTAGAGCAGTTGATGTCATCTACCTGGACTTGTGCAAAGCGTTCGACACTGTCCCGCATGACATCCTTGTCTCTTAACAGAAATGCCCTACACTTTCCTCCTTCTCTTCGCATGTCCCTTGAGATGGCACCACTGAATGAGAAGGTCCTCTAAGGCCGTCCTGCAGCTGTACCTCCTGAAGGCTTAGCTGAGTGCTCTTTTAGGGGAAGAGGAGTGAGAGACACTAGACCAGCTATTTTCTTCACCTCCCTTTCCTCATGTCCACATGAAGTTTGTCCCTGTCATTTTTTTCAGGTGACAAGGGGGTGGGCATTGAAAAGCAGTAAGGATTACATTGTTCCATTCTGGATCTTCTAGGAACTAGCAAGTCAGGATGGACTTGTCCATCTGGTAGTACAAGTCCTACCAGATATCAATGAAGAAACAAAAGTCAAGGGAATGGTACAGGCACTAAACTTTGTCCTTCTCACTTTAAAATGTTACCTCCATCCATAGGTATAGATGGGTATTTGGTAGTCACTGGTTGTGACTAGGCAATGAGTGCAACATCTGTGATGAGGCTAAAGGTAATGAGGAGATACCAGGATAGTTTTTTCACTTCCCTGTGCCTTAAACCTTTCAGTTTGTTACAAAGAAATGAGAAACAAAAGGTTATATTGATAAGCTTAATCATCTGAATCTGCTTTTCATGTGCCCTTGATACTGTAAAATCAAAACATCGTACCCCTGCCAGGCACTAAAATGCCAGATCTGAGGGCAATTAAAATCAGCAGCATGCTTAATCAGGACCCCTTACAGAGGAGCACAAAGCTGCTCCTCCCTTTCTGTAAATGATTTATTCTTTAATAAAGGCAACCAAGATGGCAGCCTGTGCAATGCACTGTGCTGTGCAAGCTGCTCTGCAGTGGCACATGGGGATTTGTAAACTTTCTCTAAAGTACTAATATCTATGTGAACAACTTGGAGGAAATGCTGCCTTCTTATTGCTTTAAATGCTTTCCCCAGTCATACAGGCCTGTTTCATTCTGGGTAAAGAAAGCAGTTGCAGGACTCATTATGCAGCTATGAATTTTTAAATGGTCCACCTTTATTACCTTCTTGTTTCCTACACTGACTCTAATATTGGGTAACACAAGGCACAGAAGCTCAATCCCTGGGTCTTTCATGAGTTATCTAGCCTTCACCAGAAGATGCTAACTTCCTGTTATAGTAGGTCTGGCTTATTAACTTCATTTTCAAATAGCGAGGATGATGGATGTGGGTGAGATGTGCCTTCAGCTGATTTTTGAAAAGTGCAAAGTGCAACAGAGGTAGCTGAAAACTAAGCCATTGTCCCAGTTCATTGTAGCTCCAGGATTCCCCTTGGGTGGAATTAATCACTCAAGTTAAGCACATGGGCTGCTCAATTGGCAGGTGGCATGAACCTCACAGCATCATCATCTTCAGAGCAGTTTGGAACTGGGCTGGTACAGGCCACATATACCAGCTATCTACACGTTTTGTATAGGAAGAATGTGGCTTCATATGCTCCCACCCTGAAAAAAATACAAGTGAACAACCTACCCTGCGTGGTCTGCTACTGTCCCTTCATCCTTTCAGATGAGGTTCTGAATCTTAAATTGCTACAGCCACAGTTGCTTGTGGATGGGGTGGCCCTTGCTGCCTTCTCTCTCCAGCTCTGCCTTTTCCACCTGGAGCTCAAATCAAGCCCAGTGGAAGTTTTCATCGCAGGCTGCAGCTGGCAAAGCCTCAGTGGTGACGGACCAGCACGTAGCCCTGGGTACCCAACTTGACTGCTTCTCCTGTGGCAGAAGTGTTATAATTAGACAAAATACCACAGAACATGCACCTGTCACAGGTCAGGCCAGGATATAGTTAGCATGTACCAGAGGACTCACCTCCTCTGTCTTCCCACCTTTTCCCCTTTGGGATACATGACTATTACGCTAATCATCATAGAAAGGTGAGGTTTTAAAGTGCAAGAGGACAGCCACAGGGAAAGCAGGCAATTGCATGTGAAGAATGCACAAGTGAGATAAGCACCTGCTGTTCTAAAGCATTTTCAAATGTTAAAAAAATATAATTGGGGCATAAGTTGAAAGAGTGCATAGGGTGCTTACATGAGCAATTGACCTTTCATCTCTCTGATCTTGGCTACCTCCAGGAACAGTTATATTGAAATGGCTGATGGATTAAGAAAAGAAATTCCATGTGGTAGACAAAATAAGGATCACATTTGCCCTTTCCTTTCAAGTCTTTCTTTTTCATTCTGAGTCTGCTAAATAAATAAATCCTCACATTGAGAGCTACCGTTTATTTATCTGCATTTCTGACATGAACCTGACTCTTTCATGCTCCATTCTGTGATCCAGGGAGACCATTCTGATATTCTAGGGAAATGTAACTGTGCATCTAGTTTCCTAGTGGTGAAGGCAACGTTTTTCAAACAGATCTGATGATTGTGGGCAATCACTTTGTGGGAAACATAAAAGGAACCTGCAACTTAGAAAATGCTGAGCTTTTTGAAAGCTGTCTGCTTAGACAGAATGTGATGGAGAAAAAAAGTTTGCTTGTTTTTTCCTTTTTTAAGCTTGCAGATGGAGCTCAGCTCTTATGAGAGCAAGGGATGAATAGCATGGATATGAGCCAGACACAGGACTGGTAGGCTGTGTTGCGACTGCCCCAGATAGATGTGTTGATTCTTTGGCATGAAGCATCCTCTGCTGTTCCCATCCCAAACAGCTCCTGATCACAGATTAACAGCTGAGCTGTGGTGTTGATTGTCATAACACTCATGGAGGGTGATAAAGGAGCCTGCTTTTTATCAGAGACTGAACTGGGAGAGTTAATTTCCTTCTAATTGAGCCAAAGTTTTCAGACCAGTTTGGTATGTTTTACTGATCTTGTTGTACAAAATCATCCCACTTGTGTGGCCCTGAGACTGAAATATTTGAAGATTACCATGTGTTTGTTAAGTATGCATAAGCTGGTTTGATGAGCAATGAAGACTGGAGCCTCAGATTCCTCTGCCTTTTAGGCTGAAGGATCCAGAGGCATCTCCAAAGTTATAAATAACCTACAACACTGAAGTGCCACCATTTTTAGGAGTGAAATACACTTGTAGCTGTGGTTAAAAGGATAAGTAGCCAAAGGATGAGTGAAATAGTTTCCTGAGGACAAAATATTCTGTGAACTCCTGAATGACCATGCAGCACAAGCAGGTTTTAGCTGTCACCTGAAGGATGGAGGCTGGTTAAACACTTGGTCTTCTTCTGCTCTATTTGGGAATACTGAAGTGCTGAAGGGACTGTGGCAGGGTTTGAACTTCTGCCTAAAAGATGCTGACAAACTTCAAAGATGAAGAGTTACAATGATACCAGGTGTTTGCTGTATGTATCCTTGAGTAACTAGAAGACAAATTTCGTGTTTCCCTCCCTATGGTAGTTTTTTACCTGCCTCTTGCTTTTTTAAAATGAGCCTATCCTGCTGTAAAATCAACGCCAGATCTCCAACAGGCAGCACTGCTCACTGCATAAAAAAGCCTCCAAGGGAAATATTTTGAAAATGTTGCAACTTGTTATTAATAAAACTTCTGCCAAGGGACTTTGGCTTTGCTTGGCTGTACTTCTCTTTTGTATGCTGGTCCAAAGCCTGAAAAGGAAACTGGGACCAGGCAACCTAAGTCAGCAGCTCCCTGTGCTCACCACCTGCCTCACTATAGGGACAGTCTGGGGACACTGGCCCCAGAAGGCTGATAGCAACATAGGCTTAGAGGGTTGCAGGTGGGTGACCTTCTCCAGTCCTGTCACCAGCATATCATGTTATTTTTGGCATGGAGCCCTGCCTTCTCATCTGTTTTGCCCTATTAATGCAAAATAGGTGATACTTAGCAGTTTGCCTGTGAAGCGCTCTGAACTCAGAATATTTCATTGTGATTGTGGAAAATGTGATTATTTTCTTCTGTGGTCAAGATGAAGCTCATAGTTATAGTGAGATGACAAGGGCTGATGTAGCAGGTGCAGGCTGCTTCTGGTTCTGGCAGCCTTTCCTTGGGGATTACATGAAGAGGGCAGCCACGTTCATCTGTCAAGACAGTGGTTTTAGAAGGGTTGAAGGCCTTTGGAAGGTGAAAAGCCATTAATTTCTCTGTTTTTTTTTTTCTACATTTTTATAGTCCGGCATTGTTCATATTCACAATGTGTGGATTTTTTTTTTGTTAAGTGTGAGATAAAAGGGCATATTGGTAATGTTGGATGAAATATTTCCAATCATTTCAAAAGGATTTTTAACTGTAACTCAGGTGGAAAATTAAATTTTTCGTTGGGGTGATCTTTTAATTTTGTGAACTGGACCCTTCCCTCAGAACAGGAATGCACACAAAAGCCAGCAGATCTATAATATGAACACAGAAAAGATTTCCTTTGAATCAGCACCATTGCGTGTCCTGAAACAGCACTAGCTTTAAGTGTTCTGGCATGCTTTAAGAAATGAACCATCAGCAGGGAATACAAACAGACCAGAATTTGACCTACTGGCCATGGAACACACACATATTCTCTGGAAGAAAATGTCCCAGCAGGGTCTGGATGTGTATAACGTGTTCTGGCCTTTCAGATAACTGTTCATTTCTTCCAGATACTTTGTCCCCTAAAAATAATGCTTCTTCTTAAAGAGGCTTCTGTCATGCTGCTGAGACCCTCCCAAACAGGAGTGCATTCGCACTAGTTAGCCCACTTAATGAATATTTATAATTAATGAATATGGTGTAATTTGTATTCACTCAGTTTCCCTCCCTTTCTCTCCCCCCACTGCATGGTGGCATCAGAGTAGTTACAGGGGTTTTAAATGTGAAGGGATGATTAAGAAGAGAGGGAAAAGCAAATTTCACACTTCAGTTAGTGCTTTGGAGTCAGTCCCTCTGATTGCAGATTTCCTAACACAATCGGCTGCTCCCCACAGCTGTTGCTGAACATGAGAAGCAATCCAACTTGGCCTGAAGTCTCTGGTTAACAGCAAAGGTCATGGGAAAGCGATATTGTGGTATTCAACAAGTTAACACTGCAATTAAAGAGAGGCTAGGAAATAAAATCCTGTGGACGGCTGGCTTGTCAATGTCATATCTCTGCAGTCTGGCTGATATTCAGGACAGATGCCTATGAAAAGCAAATGAAATCTGTCCCTACTGCACAGCCTGCAGAAGGAGTATGTCTTTCATACCAGGAAAGGCACAGACAGGACTCAGAACTACTCAGATACACATCTTGGTCACATCCTGGCAATGTGCCTTTCTGCTAAAAATGGCGTTCAATGCAGTGGAGCCATTTGTTCTTTTCTACCATCTCCAGGTTCGTGACTGTGGCCTCTTTCAGACTTTCAGACACTTTATAACCCCCACCTCCCTGTTTCCTACCCATTTTAACTCAGGTGTGACTCAGTGAGGAGAAAGAAAGCACAGGAAACTTGTGATGCCTTAGATAACCCCATGGATTTTGCTCCCAGTACAACATCTCCAGAACGTCAGGCTGCAGGACCTTGCTCCCTGTTGCATGGAAGGGGTGGTTTGATATGGAGGCAGTATGTGGACATAAGGGTACCGTGAGATGTGAGCTGCAATGGTCACATTAGCAGCCCTTTGGCTACTAGCAACTTCTCTGGTCTCCCTAAAAGGTATCATTTTGACTTCATGGTATGTAACCCACTTGAAGGGGTAGACAGCATGTTGGGGTCTCTCTGGAGGTGGGAGAAGTCATCAAACAGCACTGTTTGGTTTTACACCATGGGGTAACAGAGAAAGCGGAGGGGCAGCCTAGACCTCCCTGTTGTACATTTTTCCTGCACAGGGCGGTGCGTGGCACTGGGAGGACCTATTTGAGTCCCAGCTCATTTGAATCCAAGTTGGTTTTCTCATAGTTCTCAGTTCCATTCCTGAAAATGGAACAACATGTCTTGGTGCTGCCCCAGTGCAGAGCTGTGCATCACAGCCTCTGTGTGTGCATGCTGCCTTCTCCCCTTCCTCTAGGCCTTCCTCTAGGCAACTCTGTTCAAGACTTTTGCAGCGTGCAACACTTATCCCTGGAACCCTCCATGTTATTCCCCACCTGAGAAAACACTATTTAGGTATGTGAAATTTATCAGTAAGGGGGAAAAAAAGAGAACATCCTGGCTATTATTGCAGGTTGATGTGCTGTATGTAGCTCACTGCTGTTGCCCATGAACTATTCCTTAATGCTTGTCCTGCAAGAAGAGGAGGAGGTTCTGGTAAGATAATAGGCCAAAAGACAACTGGAACAGTGCGTCATAGCAGCATGCGAAAATTTTTAATTCCTCCAAATTACATTTTAAATGCTATTACTGAAGGTGGCTGGTCAGAAAATGACATTTTCATTCTGCAAGAAACTTAGAACGTTATTATCAAACCAGCACTAGAAGTCAAAATTAAATACCAGGTGAGGTTTGGGAAATTTTTTTGTTCCTGAAACATTGAAATGGCTTTCTTGAAATGCTTCGTAATGGTAATTTGGAACATTTCACTCTTATTTCTGCTTGACATAATAGTAGCTAAAATTATTCTATCAAAACGATTTGAATATATCACAGTAAAATCACTGATGGAATTTGATACTTTCTTGCAAAATTTCCTGACTTTGTCAAAAAAGCCTTTATTTGGTAAAACTTGAACAAGCAGCCTTTTTATTCCATTGTCATTTGTGATATTCTGTGTAAAAACAGAAAAAAAAATCAAAGACAAAGGACAGAAAAGCAAATTTGGATGTCTTACATTTAGATAACCAATATGGAGAAAGGAATCAGGGTTTTTGGTCTGTGTTCTGTTTTATTTTCCATTCAGTTGACCTAACAATTTAGTCTTGCTGAGTTCCCATCCTCTCTCCATGGTATCTGTCTAATCATGGGGATGTAATTCTATTTCGTAGCATCTCTTTAATTGCAGTGTTAACTTGTTGAATACCACAATATCGCTTTCCCATGACCTTTGCTGTTAACCAGAGACTTAGGCCAATTTGGTTTACTTCTCATATTCAGAAACACATGCTGACAGAAAAATCCATTAAAGCTTTGTGATGGCCATCTTCCTTCTCTTCTTCCTTCTAACATGGAAGATGATAAGTTTCTGCAGCCCCAGGCTGTGGTACCAGACCTGAGAAGACTGTCCTGACCGCCATGGAAGGCATGTCTGCTGCATTCAATATGTTTGGCAGTGACTTAGAATCTGCCTCTGCACAGGATGCCTCCAGTCCCACTCTGCAATGTGCTTAGTCTCTGCTTTGCTTTCTTTGACAGAGGCTGTGACTTTCTTTCTTTCAGAACTGAGCTCAAAGGCCTGTAACAGCTAGATAGGGTTGTGTGTAGGGTGGAGGAGATGATAACTGTTAGATGCTGTTTCACAAACTGCTTCTTTTACTGGATAAACTTCTTCCCATCTGTGTTTTTGAAGACCAGTTATCCTTTGAACCACCTGGGAACTATAAATGGTACTCCACTGCATCATGTAGAAGGAGGGGCACCAATAATGCTTACAGGGGCTTGTGGATAGGAAGATCCTACCCATGTGTTAGCTAGTTACCCGCCTTTGCAACATGGCAGCTCTCTAACACTAATACTCCAATTACTTCTAACATATCAGCTTTGCTAGGCAGGGGCATAAAGCTCACATTATTAACATCCAAGATACATTTCCATTAATAGCTGCTCACCAATTCTTAATTTGATTGGCATATATTGAAGATATGTAGCTGAATTAAACTAGACTGAATGAAGAGCTACTATCAGAATTTCCAGGTATTTTTAATGGATTTTCCATTGTTGTCTCTATAACTACAATGAAATTTTCCTTAGGATGCTGCCTTGAAAAAATACAGGGCTCCTACAGAAAGATAATAAATAACCTGGCATACATTTTCCCCCACCCTTTTCCCTTCTGCATGATTGATTTTTTCAGCACCTAATAACAGTTCTTGCCAGCACAGCAATATCATTTCTTAATCTTAACACACAGAAAAAAAAAGTAAGTTTAGACAATATTGAAGTGAAGCAACTAAAACTTGGAAATGAAGTCTTGGCACTGAGTATGAAGTCTGCCATTTATTCAACTTCTAAAACATCCTAGGCTCCATTTTGGAACAGGCAATTGTGGATATTTTAATTCAATGACAGAACTTTGTGACTTCATTTGGGACTTTTACAAAGTCTATTAAATGTTCCAGTTCCTTTTGCACAATCACAATTGTCCTCTGTGACTGATTAGGTTGGGCTTTTTTTGTTATGGGGATTTTTTTTACCTCCAGCCGCAATAATCCAGACACATTAAGTGCTGACCGATTATTTTCAACATCTTGAAGAGCACTAAAATTTCAGCCAGGTTCTATAGCTAACTTGTTCATGCTATGAAAATTCATAGGATTTCCACAAGACCTGGCTTGTTCCCACACATGATGCAGCTGTGCCAACTGATTATAACACTTTTGACAGATGTATAGTGATTGGTGAAGGCAGGCAAGGGAGAATAACGTATCACCAGAGTATAAGATCAGTCAGCTATAGCAACAACAAAAACCAACAAAGCTGTCCTCAAACTGAAATAGAAAGTAATGTTTTTAAAAGTAGACACTCACTTCTCCAGTAGGAGCCACTTGCTCAGGATGCCATGCATCTATGTTTTATTTATCCTATAGGGAAGGATATTGTAACATAAGCTCCATAGCCAGCAAGTATTTGTGCTTTTATAACAATGTCATGCAAACTACCTGCTGGATAATGATTCTAAAGGTGAGTCTATGCCTTCTAACTCTGCCTGAGCCAGGGATTTTATTTGCTTTGAATTCACCTAAATGTGCCCAATCAGAAATGCTGGAGAGAGATTTCTGCAGGAGCTGCTCATCTCTTTGAGAAGTGCTACACCAAGCTGGGGAAGAGGGGTTAAGCATGGAGGCTTGATGCGTCATTTACGTTAATATGAAAGGAAGTGAATAATGAAATGACTCAATGACTTTACGGATGGAATTGAACACTGTGACCAGAAATAGAAGGTGCTGGAAGTGAAAAGACAGTTCAGGAAATGAGCAAATACACGAAAAGAAAGCTTGTCATTTGTCCATAGGTATTAACTTCAGAAGAGGCTGTCTATGTGGGATACAGTAGCCATTCTAATGATAGATCATTACACACCTCAGGAGAAGTTCATCTCTTTCCCAATCTCTTTGGTCAAGTCTTCAGTTAAATGTATTTTCATTCCTGTTGTGTATCCTTAATAATGCTTGTGCTTCACAATACTGAACAGAGGAGGGTGTTCTGGCACAGCAGGCAAATGTAAAAGACAGGCATGATTTATATTATTCAGCAGGTCAGCAGCAGGCCTGAAACTAGACAGCAAGTCTTTTTGTGTCTCTGACTAAGAACTGATGCTTTCTTTTACTACTTGTATCTTGGGAGATTGCAAATGAAAACACTAAGAAATAATACCACAATAAATTTACATGTGGCTATTATATTATGGAATTACACAATGAGTATTTTAAGACAACAAAGGTGATCATAATTAACCTAGCATTTTAGAGACATTCCATTGCTCTTGGGCTCTAGATTGGTTTAGTGTCTATCTGGATTAATTTACCACATGAGAGAATTTGCCTCAAATTTATACTATTGTAGTAAAGACTGACAACTATCCAGTGCTGCTGCATTCTTGCCTGAGACTGAAATAGAGACTTTGCTTGAGACTTGCCTGAGACTCTGAAATAGAGTTTTATTGTGAAATGGACAGCTGCTTGCTACACTTGGTGTAGATTTAGCAACTTCATAAAAGATCCACATATTTCTAATTGGTATACAACATCTTTCGAAGAAGATCTGAAACTAGGAGCTTTGGTCCTGAATGCTGATTGTTAGGCATGAGCTGGGGTTCATGCCCTGATGAAAAGAACATTACTATGATTGACTGCCCACTCAGGCTACCTCTATGGACAGCTAACAAATCCTGTTCTTCATCTCTTTTTAAAATCATGGACATGTCTAGTGGTGGAAAAGAGCTTCTGTGGGAGAAGATCATGTATACTTCTCTTGTAAGACAGTCCCCATTTCTTCAGAAACTCCATGACCCAGTAGAATGCCCCTGTTAATAGGACCCTTTCTTTTTGGCAGCATTTTGGTGTCATTTCAGAAGAATCTGAATATTCATAGTATCATAGAATGGTTTGAGTTGGAGAGGACCTTAAATATCATCTAGTTCCAACCCCCCTGATGTATGCAGTGACACCTCACACTAGACAATGTAGCCTGAGGCTCTGTCCAACCTTGCCTTGAACACTTCCAGGGATGGGACAGACACAACCTCTCTAGGCAACCTGTGCCAGTGCCTCACCACCCTCACAGCATTAATCATAGATGATAAAATAATAATCATAGACGTCTTATCACGTCTTTGGTTTGCTTAGACCTAGCCATTTGATGCAATAGGACATTTGTATTGAGGTAGCCTTCACATTCAGCAATGTACAGAGCAATGGTGTGGATGCAGTTGGTGTTAATTCAGACTATTAATTTTGTAATCCAAATAAATAAGTGCCTATTTAAAGTGGGTTCAGTTCAAGAAAGCATTATTGCTGGTCTAAGCAGGCTTAAATGTCTGGACGTATGGCATGATATCTTAGCCACTCAGCTTTGTGATCCTGGGAATTCATAGCATAGCACTGGAATACAGGGAGGAAAACTAGAGTAAACTGCACAGTGCTGAGGCCATCACTGGTTTTCTGCTTCTGGTAAAGTAAAAAGTACTGCAGATGTTATTTCTCTGGAGTGAGCAACAAGCTCACTCCAACAAGCAGCCTGCTCTGAGGTTAGAAGTCTGCTGGTGAGGATTGCTGAAGCTTCTTAATTTCTTTTCTCCTGTCCTTTGATTAACAGACTGTCAAAGCTGTTCTTCACTTACAGCCCTGCAGCACTGGCAGGTATAAGCAAGACAAACATTGTTTTGAATGAACTTGACTGGGGCAGTACAGTCATTGGTGACCCCAAGAACTGAATGGATGTGTCACCGTCAATGTATTTGCTCAGAGCATGAGCACTTCAATTCATCAAGTTTGTAGCCCATATCTAATGGAAGCAGAAGGCCAAGTGGTACCTTGCTACAGGATATTTTCAAAAAACAGACCCCAAATATTTGTATTTCTTGCTCACTCTAGCTTTGTGACTCGTAATCCCTGAAAACACATGTGAAATGTGTCACCTGGTGTGAAGATAAGAAACTCTTCACTGACCACAGGGTCAGCTAGTTGCAATGATTTCTGGAGTGCTTTGCAGTCATTCAGCTGGGCTTGAGTTAAAATCTTGAGTCATTTTTTAAAGGATAAGTGAATGGACTCCAGTCAAACTGGACTATTTGTTCACAGGGCAGCCCTGGCATAGACTGCAGTCTGCAGAGGACACGCTGTTGTGACTATTTTCAGTTGTATTATTTGGTTTGTTGTTCCACAGTATTTTCAGAGGAGGCATTTTAAAATGAGCTTGTCCTGTCAATCTCACCAAGCAGAATGAAGGTGTGAACAGACCACACTTTAGGACCACATGCAAAGGAGATGTTGTCAGGGATCACAGCCACAACCTCACTGTTCCATCCTCGGGTGAAGGTTTCCTTTAAAGAAGGGACCTACAAGGTTAGAAGTCCCTTCTCACTCTCCTTCCTGTGGTCACTCCTTAGCTTTAGACATACTAAAATCTGAGTGTGGGCAACAGGTTTCAGTTTCAAGTCACAATCTTGCCTTCTGAAAAAATCATTGGAATTGTTCGATATGGTCCATGTTAGCTTGTAAAGAGTTGTCAATGCTTGCCACCAGCTTCCAGCGAAGTCTGAATGCTCTGACTCCTAATGCAGTCTCCTCATATTCCTTTCTATTAACCTGCCTCTGTTAAGAATTAAATACTTGTGACTGTAAAACTAAAAAAAGATACCCAGCTGATTGAATATCTGTATTTTGTGTCTGAAGGGTTAGAAGGAGAAGGACCTGGGGATGTTGGTCGATGGGAAACTTAACACAAGCAAGCAGCATGCACTCGCAGCCCAGAAAGCTAACCGTATCCTGGGCTGCATCAAAAGGAGCGTGACCAGCAGCTCGAAGGAGGTGATCCTGCCCCTCTACTCTGCTCTCATGAGACCTCACCTGGAGTATTGTGTACAGTTCTGGTGAAAAGGACCATGACATAAAAAGGACATGGAACTGTTGGAACAAGTCCAGAGAAGGGCCACGAGGATGATCAGGGAACTGGAGCACCTCCCGTATGAAGATAGGCTAAGAAAGTTGGGGTTGTTCAGCCTGGAGAAGAGAAGGCCGCGTGGAGACCTCATAGCAGCCTTCCAGTATCTGAAGGGGGCCTACAGGGATGCTGGACAGGGACTCTTCATTGGAGACTGTAATGATAGGACAAGGGGTAACAGGTTAAAATTTAAACAGGGGAAGTTTAGATTGGATATAAGGAGGAAATTCTTTACTGTGAGGGTGGTGAGGCACTGGAATGGGTTGCCCAGGGAGGTCGTGAATGCTGCATCCCTGGCAGTGTTCAAGGCCAGGTTGGACAGAGCCTTGGGTGACATGGTTTAATGTGAGGTGTCCCTGCCCATAGCAGTGGTGTTGGAACTGGATGATCTTGATATCCTTTCCTACCCTAACTATTCTATGATTCTATGATTCTATGATTCTATCCTGCCATTACTATTCAATACTTTATAAACAAAATATTTTACATTGATATTTAAGTTTCCAGAACATCAATATTTTCTTTGCTGCAGAGTATGGACATCTGAAAGATTCACATACTTTCTGGACTGTGTATTATTCTGCACCCAAGAACTATTCCCAACAACCATTAACAAAGAAGTCCATTGTATTGGTGAATAACTTCAGAATCAATTACTGTAATATTTCAAGTCATCAAGAACTTCTAGAAATCTTTGTGATAAAATACAGATATATAGTTTAAGGATTCTTTAAGAGCAAATGTATTTGTGTTTTATCTGTGGGCATGTTAGAATGTCTGTTAAATTATCCATGATAGCATTATATTATTACTGCTTCTAGGAAGCTTCCAGTTACGGGTCATAGATGATTCTCCTAGGCAGTGGAGACAGCATAGAAGAAGAGCTTTTTAGAAGATGGTTGTTGCTATAAGAAACTACTCAATATAGGTGTACTGGAGTGTGACATGATCTTGCAGCAGCCATATCAATCCATATATGAAACAGAAGCAAACAAAAATGTATCAGACTAGAAAGCCAACATACTCACTACAGTGTTTTTAACTGTAAAATGAATGAGGTATTTTTCCATGCAATAGTTGTTGGGTTTGGAGGCTGAAATTGAACTCCTTCTAAAATACATTATGTGTAAACCTTGCCCATTGCTCCGGAGGATCCGCAAGGTAGGAGGTGGTAATCAGGATGAGTGGCAAATAAATTCCTCATAAAAGACTGTGGTTCCTAAAAGAGTGGCCATTTTAACCATACAGTTATAATGCTGCATGAAACTGCTTTTGTACTATGGGAAACCCAATGTTGCTTGCATACCCTGGAGCAAACAATAGCTGAACATTTTTTAGCAGAAGTTTGGCTGTCCTCCTTTTTCAGACCCTTGAGAATTGGGTTCATGACACTGTTAGAATAGAATGATTGCAGGATAAACATAGATGTTATGGAGCATTTTTGTAACACATCATAGAATCCAGTTTTTATGCAAGTTCTCTCAATATACTAGAATTATCAAGCTTACATATAGCTGCAGTATAATCTCAGCAGTCTGGTAATGTTTTGTTTTATTGTCGTGAATTGTTGAGGGGTTTTTTGCATTTAATGAAAAGTAAATGAAATATAAAAATATTGGGGTACCTAGGATATTGAATGCAGTCCTTTGCGAGAACTGAGCACCAAGCAGTAGTACAAAAAAGTCCATAGGCTACTACTCACACCAACAAGCACCATAAATCATGCCCATTTGATATTAGTCTAAGACTTGTAGTAAATGAGCAAATGCTATACGCATATGACAAAAAGAGGACAGAAAAGGCTGAGGGGATCACCAGTGTCTTATACCCCTCTGATACTAGAGTACATGATAAACAGATTTCCCTTAAGGTTATGAAATACAGATAAGGCAGATGACAGAAGAAAAAAGCCTCAGAATTTCCTGCTGGTCTTACCTGAAGGGAAAATTCACTACTAGACATAAACCTGGAGGCTGAGTGCAAGCACTAACCACTTCTGAATGTTACGATGCAAAAACTAAAAACCAGCCTCCTCCTCCTGTAGAAATTTGGCTGCACTTTGATGTCCAGAGAAAGCATAAAAAAAACCAACCAGCCAGAGATTAAATTCTGCAGCAAGATGAAAAAAGAAATATGTGAAAATCTTACTGCCCTTTGCATACAAGCAGTACCAGCCCTGAAGTCTGAGACTTGTATCATGAGGCTAAAAAATAAGTCACTACTCACGTCTCCTTACAAGCCTGCCTGGATATATTAACAAATCAGACAAAATGCTTCGTTATCTGGGACAATCCAGGATCATAAAAATAGAGTATGAGGTAGTGTCTTAGGGTGGTGTAAGGCAGAGACATTCTGGTTAGTGTTTGAATAACGACTGCAAAACATTAATAGCTTTTCTTTTTGTTAAGACAATCAGGTAATTGTCTTAATTGCTTTTAATTTTGCCAAGACCGTAACTCCCTCAGTGCCTCTGTAATTATGTAGTTGTTCTGCTGCCTGACCAGGATTGTCTGTTCTTTTTAGGCTGTTTTGTGCTTTCTTTCTTTAAGAGGAATTGGTAGGAGTGGGCATTTTTCTGCAAACCCAAGCAACTTGTCTGCTGGACCTAGTAATTCTAAAACTAATTAGTAGAATTGGTGATGATCAGCCAGAACTTCTGCAAAATAATCCCTTAGATGGAGTGGGAGCTTTCAGGTATCTGCTTAGATCTGGTTTTAATCCCTGCATAGGGTTTTGAACCTGCATTGACAGCCTTGACCATAAAAAACTGCAAAAATTAAGTCAGACAGACCCACTGGAGAGGAGTTCTCATTGTACCCACACTGCAAGAAGCACTTCTTCTCCATCCCTTATAAACAGAACAGTGAGGTTAAATGTGAAAAACAGCATTGTAGCATATATCCCCTGGATATACAATTTTCCTTTCACACCTGAGTAATAAGACTGCCACAGGACTTCTTTCCAAGACAGGTTCTCCCACACCACCAGCAACCACTCTGTAGAGAATGGCTTCATTTTCTCACAGCTGTCATCTTTTAGTCTCTTTGGTAATAAGGTTTGTACAAAACACCTGCTCCTGTAGCAACTTCTGTCAGTAGGCTTCAGGCAGAGCTAGGGGGTGCATGGGCCTAGCTTCTACATTTGCAGACAGCTTGGCAGGTACGGTACCAGCTGGTCCTTGGATTTTGGGATAGATACCAATGATCCTTATTTTCTTCTAGTCTTCTTACCTGTAACAAACCTGCTTGAAGCTACTTTTGATGGACAGTTGTGGCTCACTGCTTTGTTTTGGGCATCTAAGTTCACTAATGTTTCCTTGAAATATGGCCTGTTTTGTGGGGTATGAGGCAAGAAGTGGTCAAAGGGCACCAGTTTGAGCGAAGGAATTTGGCAGAGGCTTGTGTCTCCAGTGCTTCCGCTCTTTCTGTGATCTCAGGGGAGCTTCCTTGACACCCAGCTCCTCCTTTCACTGCAGCAACCGCTGCTGCTGAGACCTGTGGTGAATGACATGGCTTCTGCCAGCTTTGCCTAAAGCTAAAGTGGCCAGGAATCAATCCATTGGACTGACTACATCATCCCATGGGTGTGGCTTTAGGTTTTCCTATGTCAGAGACTGCAGATCGCAGGCTGAGGACCATTCTTAGCAAAGTGGTTGTTGGAGGCTTTAAACAGAAGTCAGAGGTGTTGAGGACCCTCTTTTTTGCCACTGGGTTGGTCATGCAGTTATTTGCTTAGCAAGGTAAAGGAGCTCCCTTTAAAAAAACCAAAGGAGACCTCCAGCCCAGGAAACACTTGGGTTGAACTCTGGAGGAGTCTTCAGATGAGAAGACAGCCTATGTGTACCCTGCCTTTTGGGGCATGTATTAGATAGCCCCAAGGTGTGGGACTTCGGTGTGTCTTAGTTTTAGCCACATCACTAGACTATGACAAAAGTGTGGGACAGTGAGCGATGCTGGAGGTGAAATCAGACTGAGAGGCTGAAGGAGTGGAGCACAGCACAAGGAGATGCAGTAGATGGTGACCTTTAGACACTTTGATTAAAAAAGCTGAAAAATGTAATATCTACAACTTAGTCCTAAGATTTTTTTCTTCCAGTCTAGGATTAATCCCTGATGAAATAGCCTTCTTGTTTTCAAATGAAAAATACACCTGCTGGTGTCACCTTATAAAAATTGCTTTGGAAAAAACATGGATTCAATTTAGAGGTCTCTGGCCAAATTCATCAGTATGCAGCCTGACCATGTGCCCAACACAGGCAGGAAGCCAAAGCAATATAAAGCACCTGTCTTCCTCAATTGTGCAAGAGGGCTTGAAAGGCACAAGCAAGAAGATGTTGAACCAGGGACCTTCAAACCACTTTCATCTGAGGAGATATGGCCTTTCAGTGGTGCTCCTGCTCCACTGCCTTTCCTTCTTTCTCCCTCCTTTTCCCTATAACTTGCTGTGAAAACTCACCTCCTCCCACTGTCTCACTGGTGTCATAACGTACACTTGTCATTTGGCTGAGTATCCAAATGTGGCTGCAAGGCAGCACAGTGGCTGCTGGATTAGTCTTCTCCTTGCAAGGTAGTTCCTTAGAAGGGAAAACAACAACTGAGTAGTATGGGAATTAGTTCCACCTCCCTTTCACTGAGAGGGGAATTTTCCGTAATGAAAATCCAAGACCTCTGGGCTAAGACCCTTAATTGTGTTTTCTATTCATATAAACAATGAGTTAAAGCTTTAAAGTTAGTATTTTTGGTGAATGGAAGAAAAAGAATCAGCAGCTAAAATCTGGAAATCTTACTGTAATTGCCAAACTGCTTGGTTACTGGGAGAGGGATTGCTGGTGAATGGTTGGCTGAAAAATGAGGATCAGGACTTGGAGATTCAATACCCAGCTCTAATTCAATTGGTAATGCATGAAAAGTTTCTCAACCTATGTATGCCTTAGGTTACCATAGTGGTACACAGTAGTATATAGTTGTCTCCTAGCCGTTTAGGAGATTTATGAATATGAGGTTTGAAAAGTACATTGCCATCAGAGAATGAAGGATATTATTATCTACAGATGCGAAGAAGCATTTGCAGCCTCAGCACTTCTAGTGATGGCTGAACACAGAGAATGTTTAGAAATAATAATAATAATACTAAAAAAGGAAGCTGTTAGACTTTCCCAAACTTGTAAAAATGATATGATGCAGTGAGTTTCATGTGGGCCAAAGTTTAGATTAACCATTGCTAATCTAAAACCTCTCATCCTTGCAGCATATTTATTCTTACTGCTGGAGAAAAACAACCATATACTATTTACTGCTTGTTATATGGCATTTTGAATGCAGTCACTGTACACAGAAAGGTAGCACAAGGTAAGGTGTCATGCAAATTCAGCTGGAGCCCCCAGAACAAGAGATGGGGCAGTAGCCCAACTTTCTCCATAAGACAAGCTTGACACTCAGCAAACTGAGCTAAAGAATCAGATATCAAAGTCTGAAGGTTTTCAAGTGGAAAATCAGCCCTTTAGAGCCTAGACTTTTAGGCTCTAGTTTTAGGAATTTTAGGTTTGACTGACTGTAGTCAGTGCAATACTCCTTTTTTAGGTACTGTAGGTACTGTAAGTCTGATCCTCTTCTAATACCTTGTTGCTAGGAAAGGCATTTGATTTCTTTTCAGGCAGTTCAGATAGCAGCGAACAAAGTCAAGCAGGAACCAAATGCTTGCAAAGCAGAATTTATCTGAGAAACAAGTTGAACTTCTGCTCTCTGTCATTTTTTGACTCGCAGGAGTGTAGAACAAGCCTTGGTGGGGCTGTGATGGAGGAGTGAAGTAGCAAAGAATAATGTGTGGCTTTGGTTACTGCCAGCTGAGCACTACAGATGTTCAGGTTTGACTGTATAGAAGGAGCCTGATGACTGTGATATGAAAAGTTTCTCCACTAAAGTGAGCAGCAGGAGTTATTCACAGGTTTGCAGGCAGGTAGGGGTGTAAGAACAAATTCACTGCTGTAATGGCCCTGCAGCTGTGGGCAGCCAAACATGTTTGGGAAAACAGGACTGAATGTTCAGTTGGCACCAATGAGTCAAGGTTTTTGGCAGTGGGAAAGTGCCATGGCATAGTCTATATGTCTTCCCATTGTTCCTGATTATTGTTTGTTCCTGGAAGACTGAGTTCATGCTTCCCTTAGTTTACATTCAGTGCCCAGAGAAAATTTGACACAGCAATGGTCATTCAGAAATGTCATAGGCTGTGACAGGAGAAAGTCTAATAAGGGAGTAGGAAATCCAGATGTGATACCTGGTAGCACACCCTCAGGAGAGACTGCAGCAGCAAGGTTTTTATTCTCACACACTTCCACTTGGCTGAGGCTGAACCCCCTCAGGCTGACTAAGACCTTCCCAGTTCCCACAGGGTTTCCCATGAGGAAGACTCTCCTGTTCAGGCAGGCAGCCAGGCAGGCAAAATCTGTGCTGCATGAGCTAAATAGGTATTGTGAAGCTTATGCTGACACTAATAATTTAATTCAGATTTGAAATTGAGAGTTAAGGGAAGCTTTTGACATATTCCTCCTTGTAGGTAGCCACCAGAGACATGGAAATAAAAACACATATGGAAAAGTCAGAAATTGCTTGTTGCTTTAGGCTTATTTTAATTTGTTGCTTGGTAGGGAATATATGAGCCCTTCAGTCTGCTGGTGTAACTAAAAATATTAGTTCTTTGACTTTGTTTTTTGTGGTAGCTATGAGGCTAAGAAATTCAAAATAATGAATATACCATCTGCAAGCAGGTTTAGCTACTATTACTTGGTTTATAACCAGGAGTTTATGTGACAAAAGGAACCAGTCTTCCTAAAGAGGAGGGAATAAAGAAGTTGAGCACTTTAACAGAAGGAAATAGGAGACAGAAGTTGAGGATCCTCTGACAAGGGTAGATGCTGGGGGCTTTACATAAGCACTGTTTGTTTTCTTCATTTACCATACTGTAAGGAATTTGTCCCTATTAGGCAACTTGCGAAGGAATTTGTTTCCGTCACACAAACTAAAGTGAGTCCATCTGTCCATCATGTAACATGTTTTCCTGGGTTCAGCAGTAGCAGTCATTTTTCTCCTTCTTAGCAGCTGGTGCAGTGCTGTGGTTTTGACTTTCGGCCTGAGAGCAACACTGGTAACACTGATGTTTTTAGTTGTTGCTCAGTAATGTTTACTCTGACCAAGGACTTTCTGGGTCTCATGCTCGGCCAGGGAGGAGGGGAAGATGGGAGGAAGCAGAGACAGGACACCTGACCCAAACTGACCAAAGAGGTATTCCATACCACCGCATGTCATAACCAGGATGTAAAACTGGGGGCAGTTACCCGGAAGGGATAGATCACTGCCTGGGTCAGGCTGGGTATAGGTCGGTGGGTGGTGAGCAGTTGTATTCTCTTCCCTTGTTACTTCCCTTATCATTATTATTATTGGTGGCAGCAGTAGTGATTTGTGTTATACCTTAGTTACTGGACTGTTCTTATCTCAACCCGTGGGAGTTACATTCTTTCGATCCTGCTCCCCATCCCTCTGGGAGTGGGGGAAGCAAGGTGGGGGAGTGAGCGAGAGCTGCGTGGCTGAATTGGCAGGCTGGGTTTAAACCACAACACTCATCATGCAACAGAAGACACTCTTCCTGTTTCTCTTCACTGGGACAAGTCAGCTGAAAGCCCAGAAATCACATTCTGAAGAATGTTTTTGAGAATAAGAGTGTCTGTCCTGTCCCTATATCCCTATTTATGCTACTCAGTGGATCTCAGTTTTGCCACCTATTTCAACTTGCCAGCTCCATCGTTCCTAGAGGCAGCCTAACATTGTGGTGTATTAGACAATGATCAAGCATTCATTCAGCAGATCTGGGTTTTGGTCCTCTGGAAATGCTAAACAAATGCCCATGGTGTGCACACACCACAGAAACTCTACATACAAGGGAAGACTGGTGTTCCTCATGGCCATGATACTGCTTATGAGCTTCTCCTGTGCTGGTTAGTGTCTGCAGTTACTTGTGTGGTGTATCTCAACCAACATCCTCCAGTGTTTTTCTTCCCAGCTTATATGGTGGAAATCAGTGTGCATATTTCTTCTTTGTGTCATTGGAGCAGGAGTTGCTTTGTGTGCTCTAATTGCAGAATACCTCTGCATAAGTTGCAGAATACCTCTGCATAAATTGTAGAATACTGAGGGTGACTTGCTATAGAGCAGGAATGGTCAGTTCAGGCTTTGTGCCAGACTGTGTGGTTATTCAGACTAGGAAGTCAAAAGTTACTTGGTTGTCTTGCAACCTATTTCCCTTATTTGTGTGCCATCAAGTTCAGGACAAGTGACACACAGTGGCACTACAGGATTGCCTGCCTCAGAGTGACATTAACATGTTGTTAGTGGCCAGGGTCATTCATGAGAAAAAATTTGGTGGAAAGCAGGGACTTGATGGGCTGGTATCCAGATCACTGAATAAGGGTTTGGGACCACAGGTAGGTTAATTTTTCCACCAGTCACATGAAAGGGTTCAAACCCTCAAACCATACTTGCAGTGGAAAAAGGTGATTCAACTTTGATGCAGTTCCATTCCGTTGATGATGTTTCACCTTCCATAATCCTGGAAAGAGAAACATGCTGTCCAACTGCTGTGCCCTGCTCTAAATGTCTCCCTGAGAGCCCTCATTCTTAAGAGCAAGGAATGTGAATCTGGAATCAGAAATAAAACAAACCCCTGGGCTAGTTGGGGCCTGGGGCTCATGGGAAACCAGGCCCAGCTTGTCATCTCTGATGCATATCTTCTTGTTTTGTAGAAGGAAAGATCTGGGAAGTCTTAGGTGTGCACTTGTCTGTTTATTCCTTGAGGCAGCTTTTCTCAAGTGTCCATACTCTTTGTACTTGTTGTGTTTGTGCATTTCCAGGGTGCTCGCCCTGGCTTCTCTTTTCTGAAGCAGGCTTTTCAAATTCTTCTACTGTTACTTCATCAAGCCTCAGATGAGCTGGGTCTCCTTTCTTTATCCATTTCAGCTTCCACAAATCCCTTTTCCTCCCAATCCTCTCATGTCTTCCAGAATATTCCTAGTCCTGCACAGATCATAGAGCACATTAGGAATACTTGAGCTGCAAAAGAACCCTAACGAGATTCAAAGGGAACATAAATTGTCTTCACATTGTATCTGGTTATTGATTTATGCTGTCACTTCAACACACAGAAGGTTTTTTCTGCTCCACTAACCCACTGATTTAAGTAGTACCGTGAATCCATAAAACAAAATAAATTCAGTTTAATATATTTGATACGTTTGTTAGATATACCTTCATTGAGTTTGAATAATTAGAAATAGTACATTTTATCACCACTGTTAGGTCCTGGCTCTATCAATATGAGTCAGTTCTAGACATCTAAAGGTAAGTTGAAGCTAGTAGCTTATTTGACTATAATCTTGTTGTAGCCAAAGTGTGGTGATAAACTGTTCATAAACCGCATCACAGAAGACTGCTTATTATGTCATCACCGTCTCCCTAACTGGCTTTGATATTGCTGTGCTTATTTTAGGACACTTGTGATGAGTGAAGAATTATTATTCTTCCAGTTCAATATGAATGTACTATGTGTAGCTCCTTTTTCACTCTGTTCAAGTTTTATTATGTTACGGATGACATTAAACCAGTTTCATTGCATTTATTCCTGTCTGTCTGCTGTCCCATTTCTGTGGGCATGAAGCAAATCATTAGTCAAAACTAAACTGAATAAATGTAATATTAAAAATCTTACTGGAAAGTAGATGTCAGGTTCATAAAACCGTTTTGCCCTCAGCTGGTTCAATGGGCTTAACTCTCCTGAACTTCACCAGTTCAGCCTTGCAGCAGCCACAGATGTAGTTCAGCTGTCAGCATCTGACATGAGGCCCTCATGGACTGGGTTAAGTGCAGCCAGAAGATTCAACTTGATCAGATCCAGACTGCACACAGGTATTTGAGTGTCCACGCTGGGGAGTTACAGCTGCTTTCTCTCTGAGGTGTTCTCCTACTGTTGTGTAATTCCAGTGCTCCTGGCTACTCAATGTCACAGGAAAGACAACCCACCGTCACTCACCCAGCAACCCCATCCCACAGTAGTCAGGTGGTTCTGGTGTTCTTACACAGGCAGCTGAGATGGGCTGAAACTCCTACAAGCAAAGACCTGCAGCTGAAATTATTTCAGGCCAAGTCCTCTGACTGATGGCTGTTATAAGGAAGGAGGCATTGAGGGTCTTTCACTAGGCATAAAAGTCTGAGGCTTTGGAGAACCAAACATGATAGTGTAGCGAAGAAAGCGTTAGCTTTTCTTGTAGACAGGTGTCCTGGGTTCAGCAGTAGCAGTCATGTTTTTTCCTTTGTGTTAGCTGGTGCGGTGCTGTGTTTTGACTTCTAGTTTTGAGAGCAGCGTTGGTGAAGCCGATGTTTTCGGTTGTTGCTGGGTGATGTTTGCCCTGACCAAGGACTCTGTGAGGCTCGTGCTCTGCCAGGGAGGAGGGGAGGCTGTGGGGAGGCGGGGGCGGGGCGCCTGACCCGGGCTGGCCGGGGAGGTATTCCATACCACAGCACGTCATGCCCGGGGTGGGGGGTAACTGGGAGTTAGCCGGAAGGGCTGGGAGACTGCAGGGTTGGAGGAGGTATCGGTCGGAGCTTGGTCGGGCTTGGGGGGCGAGTTATCGGTCAGCGGGTGGTGAGGTGTTGTATTCTGTTCCCTTGTTATTTCCTTTATCATTATTATCATTGGTGGTAGCAGTAGTGATTTGTGTTATACCTTAGTTACTAAAGTGTTCTTATCTCAACCCGTGGGAGTTGCATTCTTTTGATTCTCCTCTCCGTCCCTCCGAGAGCAGGGGGAGGGCAAGAAAGGGGGGGAAGTGAGCGAACGAATTACCTGACTGGGTTTAAACCACGACAGTTCTTTTTGGCGCCCAACGTGGGGCACGAAGGGTTGAGATAACGACAGCACCTCAAAAGACTGTTAAGCTAAAATGACTCTTGTACACAGTTGCCTTTATTTTCCCATATGGTTTGTTTAATAATAAGAATACAGGCAACTCATGCCCCATCTGAATGGCTGTAAATATCCTGGATCAAGCCATGGCATACAGAGGAGATGGCAACAGTGACTAGTTACCCGAACTTCTAGACAAAACCCTCAAGGTGGGGAAGGAGCAGGATGGGTGTGGGGAGTGTTGAGGAGGGGGAAATTACATTTTCCCCATATCTAATATGCAGAAGTCCAGGAAGGCCTAACATTAGTTCTAGGCACATTAGTTCTAGGTACAGAACTAATGTATTTTAGATGAGAAGAAAGAAACGCAAGCTTTCTTGGGTGCAGTGGGGTTCTGGAGAATGCACATCCCAAATTACAGTTCGATTGTAAGCCCTCTCTATCATGTGACCCGGAAGAAGAATGATTTTAAATGGGGCCCTGAGCAGCAACAAGCCTTTGAGCAAATTAAACGCGAGATAGTTCATGCAGTAGCCCTTGGACCAGTCCGAACCGGACCAGATGTAAAAAATGTGCTGTACACTGCAGCTGGGGAGAACGGTCCTACCTGGAGCCTCTGGCAGAAAGCTCCAGGGGAGACTCGAGGTCGACCCCTCGGCTTTTGGAGTCGGGGATACAAAGGATCTGAGGCCAGCTATACCCCAACTGAGAAAGAGATACTGGCAGCCTATGAAGGGGTTCGAGCTGCTTCGGAAGTGATTGGCACTGAAGCACAGCTCCTCCTGGCACCCCGGCTGCCCGTGCTGGGCTGGATGTTCAAAGGCAGGGTCTCCTCTACACATCATGCAACTGATGCTACATGGAGTAAATGGGCTGCACTAATTACACAACGAACTCGAATAGGAAATCCCAGTCGTCCAGGCATTCTAGAAGTCATCATGGACTGGCCAGAGGGCAAAGATTTCGGAATGTCACCAGAGGAGGAGGTGGTGCGTGCTGAAGAGGCCCCACCATATAATAAACTGTCAGAAAGTGAAAAGCAGTATGCCTTGTTTACTGATGGCTCTTGCCGTATTGTGGGAAAGCATCGGAGATGGAAGGCAGCTGTATGGAGTCCTGGACGACAAGTTGCAGAAACTGCTGAAGGAGAGGGTGAATCGAGTCAATTTGCCGAGGTGAAAGCCATCCAGCTGGCCCTGGACATTGCTGAACGAGAAAAGTGGCCAGTACTTTATCTCTATACTGACTCATGGATGGTGGCAAATGCCCTGTGGGGGTGGTTGAAGCAATGGAAGCAGAGCAACTGGCAACGCAGAGGTAAACCCATCTGGGCTGCTGCACTGTGGAAAGATATTGCTGCCCGGGTGCAGAACCTGGTGGTGAAGGTACGTCATGTAGATGCCCATGTACCCAAGAGTCGGGCCACTGAGGAACACCAGAACAACCAACAAGTGGATAAAGCGGCTAAGATTGAAGTGGCTCAGATGGACTTAGATTGGCAACATAAAGGTGAATTATTTTTGGCCCGGTGGGCCCATGACACTTCAGGCCATCAGGGCAGAGATGCAACATATAGATGGGCCCGTGACCGAGGGGTGGACTTAACAATGGACACTATTGCCCAGGTTATTCATGAGTGTGAAACATGTGCTGCAATTAAACAAGCCAAGCGGTTAAAGCCTCTTTGGTATGGAGGACGATGGTTGAAGTATAAATATGGGGAGGCCTGGCAGATTGACTATATCACACTGCCACCAACCCGCCAAGGCAAGCGCCATGTGCTTACCATGGTGGAAGCAACCACCGGGTGGCTGGAAACATACGCTGTGCCCCATGCCACTGCCCGGAACACCATCCTGGGCCTTGAGAAACAGATTTTGTGGCGACACGGCACCCCAGAGAGAATTGAGTCAGACAATGGGACTCATTTCCGGAATAACCTTATAGATATTTGGGCCAAAGAGCATGGCATTGAGTGGGTATATCACATCCCCTACCATGCACCAGCCTCTGGGAAAATCGAACGGTACAATGGGCTGTTAAAAACTACACTGAGAGCGATGGGTGGGGGAACTTTCAAGCATTGGGATACACATTTACCAAAGGCCACCTGGTTGGTCAACACCAGAGGATCTGCCAACAGGGCCGGCCCAGCCCAGTCAGAACTTTTACATATTGTAGAGGGGGACAAAGTTCCCGTGGTGCATATGAAGAATTTGCTGGGGAAGACAGTCTGGGTTATTCCTGCTTCAGGTAAAGGCAAACCCACTCGTGGGATTGCTTTTGCTCAGGGACCTGGATATACTTGGTGGGTAATGCGGGAAGATGGGGAAGTCCGATGTATACCTCAAGGGGATTTGATTTTAGGGGAAAACAGCCAGTGAACTCAATTGTATGCTGTTGCCTGCTGTGTAATGCTTTTATAGCCCATCAACTAGATGTCTCCAGGTCACCAGCGACTGGCCCTGACTTCCCTCCAGCCATCATCCCAACAGAGAATGAACTTGGAACATCATGGACCGAATGGACTCGGCAGCATTATAGGGATTGGTCCATGCACTAAGAAAATGATTTTTTTTCCTCTTGGTCTGTATGTATATGGATGTATATATGTGGGAGAGCGATGGTGTATTGAAAATGTGGGATCTGAGCACGACGTGAATGGTATGGAATAAGGGGTGGATAATGTCCTGGGTTCAGCAGTAGCAGTCATGTTTTTTCCTTTGTGTTAGCTGGTGCGGTGCTGTGTTTTGACTTCTAGTTTTGAGAGCAGCGTTGGTGAAGCCGATGTTTTCGGTTGTTGCTGGGTGATGTTTGCCCTGACCAAGGACTCTGTGAGGCTCGTGCTCTGCCAGGGAGGAGGGGAGGCTGTGGGGAGGCGGGGGCGGGGCGCCTGACCCGGGCTGGCCGGGGAGGTATTCCATACCACAGCACGTCATGCCCGGGGTGGGGGGTAACTGGGAGTTAGCCGGAAGGGCTGGGAGACTGCAGGGTTGGAGGAGGTATCGGTCGGAGCTTGGTCGGGCTTGGGGGGCGAGTTATCGGTCAGCGGGTGGTGAGGTGTTGTATTCTGTTCCCTTGTTATTTCCTTTATCATTATTATCATTGGTGGTAGCAGTAGTGATTTGTGTTATACCTTAGTTACTAAAGTGTTCTTATCTCAACCCGTGGGAGTTGCATTCTTTTGATTCTCCTCTCCGTCCCTCCGAGAGCAGGGGGAGGGCAAGAAAGGGGGGGAAGTGAGCGAACGAATTACCTGACTGGGTTTAAACCACGACAACAGGGAAGGAACCCTCTGGCCACCTCAAATGTTACTGTAGAAATTCAAGGATTAAGTATTGCTGAAGAGAAGACAGTCTGCTTCAGTACTGGGACTTGAGTAGAACTTAGGCTGCTTGGATGTCATCTGCAGGTTCTGATCAAGGAGACAAAAGAAGTCTGCTTCCCATCCATCTCCATCCCTTTCAGGAGCAAATGCCTTCTCTTGAGCCATGGGAAGAGATTGTCTGGAAGTATCCCTCCAATTCTGAGTATTGGGGGATGGATGCATCATGTGGCAAATAGATAAAATATTCAGAAATGAATGTACCAAGTCCCAAGAAACATCAATAATAATGAAATTACTGCAGTCAAAGAAAGAGAGCTGCAGCCAAACAATACTTAGAAAATTATGGTAAAGTAAGAAAATTCCCTTTGTGTCTGGCTAAAAAAGGGAATCCTGTGAACAGAACTCCTCCTGATCTTCACCTAATGACATAGCAAAGGGGCAGGAAAACAGTGATCTCCCTAGTTTATTAAGCATCATTTGTATCCCACTGCTTTCATCTGAGTTTTCTGTGACTCCTTAAGAGCAGGATACCTGATGTTTTAGTCTGTAGTGCTCACTGACCTCACTTTTCCTTCTTCTAATTCATGCAAGGCTTTACGTTCACTTTATGTCTTTTAAGGCATCTTGAACTCCTAAGTAGGTGGAGCAGCCACATTTGCCTAAGCAAGAGACTTACTTGGCTCAGATGTTTTGTGAAAGGATAGAAAGAGGCTTTTGCATGATTTCTCACTACCTTTATCGTCCTTGCACTGCAGATGTTGCAGCCCTTGAAAGAGCTGAAATGATACTAAGTCAAACAGTTTGAGGAGACCAATATGTAGTCCACATCTAGTCGTGTGTGTTAAGCAAGATCAAAGAAATCTAAGCAGTATTTGGAGTCCAAGGATAGAAGAACACTGGGAAAGGTGAGGAGCAAAGCAGGTGCAAAGAGGATTGTCCAGAGACACCAGGAAGAGCATATATCCCTCTTTAGGAGTAGCAGCTCTGTTGCGCTCATGATTCTTTACTGTGGAGCGATATCCTGGCATTCAAACACCCTTTGTAAATTGAATTTGTGCTGATGTGAGCTCTAGGAAAGCTCTCAGGAAAATAAACAAATGGGTTTCAGTGCTTTTTGCTCTGTAAAGACAGCCATCCTGCATTTTCCTTCTGAAAATGATACAGAGTTCAATAGCTCAAATGAATCACAGTGACACTCTCAAATTATTTCTTTCAGCAACGTAAGACGATCTTGACACAAGCTATTAATTACCAAGATCTATCTTTGTGTCAAACACATAATCAACAAAGAAATCTGACAGGCAAAAAGGGAAACCTTCATTCCTGAGCTGCTCCTCTTGAAAGCTATCTCCTTTCAGGGGTTTCTGGGTGTCACTTCCAGCCTGTGTTTCTCTACACAAAGTGCAGAGGTTTCTGGTCCAAAATGACTGATTATAAGGAGAGTTTAGTAAGGACACTTAAGTACCCTGCCTTTTGTGGGAAACAGTGTCTCAGAGAAGATGAAAAAGCTAGATGATCTTAAGATCCTTTCCAACCGTAACTGTTCTATGATTCTATGACAATTGAGGCACACAGAAGCATGGCGAGAGCCATGGGCTATTTCAGGGAGAGTCAAGGATCACAGCTTCCCCACTGCATTGCAGGGTGTACAGAAAATCACAACACTGTCTGTGCCATCCATTCTTTCACAAATCTAATATACTTATTTGCATGCTGTTTGCACATCTATGATGTGCAATATGATGAGTATTGTACAGGTTACCTATTGAGCTACAGAGATGGGGGGGCAGAAAGAGGGTTTCATTGCACTCAGGATCCTAACTGACAGGGCACTTCAGTTAGCTGTTTGGTTTAGTTTTTCTTTTTGCACTCCCATGTTACTGAAGAGACAGCCAAGATATGCTTTGATTAGTTACTGGTGAAGCTCATATTACAGCTGTGAGCCATTGGCTTGCGGCATGCTGGAGGTCTGCACTGAGCTGTTGAAGAATGATTAATGTGGCTCTTGGGCACATCCAGTTCTGAAATTAGAAGGGAGTTTTGCTTGAAGAGGGGGATTGTGCAGAGCGACACTCGGTTGCATTTGATCAATACCAGGAAGAACTCTGGATGGCATTTCCTGCTCTCCACTAATTGACCATACGTGTTGATATGAAGTTTTAGTAAGAATTTCATATGAGTAGTTATAAGATTTGCAACAGAATTGCCATATATCCCGAACCATAATGAACTACCTGAATGCTTTCCTGATGCCTCTGGGTGGAAAGCCAGAGCACATCTCTTAAATAAATTATTTCCCACAAGAACCTCAATTCTGTCTTCTTTAAATGAGCAAGGATGTGAAACACAGCTGTGAGCATATGCCACAATTTTTCATTTTAATCTGTGATTTTATCCACAGCAATAGTCTTCTCAACCCTGGCTTTATCACAGTTCAGAGGTGATCAACAAACGTTAACTACTGTTAGTGCAACTCCTCAGGTTTTCAGCTTGCAGGAAGAGCTGCTTGTTGGTGTTTGGCATTCAGGGATACCTGTGTGCTGCTCAGGCTCGTTCTACTTCCTCACGGATTCACATTTAAGTGGGGTCATCTCTCAGGAGGAAAGCTAAGGTAACTTGCTGAAAAAACAGAGATCTTTCTTTTCATAGAATGAAGTTGCAAGTCTCTTTCAATCTCATTTACGTGACTGTTATACTAGCGTGGACACCTGATTTACGGTGCTGCCTGATTTACAACTCTCTGGCATCACATTTAGCCCTAGGAGTTTCTTGACTTAATGGAAGTGGAAACATAGCTGAAGAAGAAAAATATGGAAAGGAAAATGCACTGTAACAGTTGCTAATGAAAGGAGTAATTATGTGTACCTGATGATTCAATACACAACATGACTGAGCTAAAATAGCAACATTCAGATTTATGTCCAGGTGGAGCAAAGAGCAGAGGGATGTACCCACTTTCAGATGCAAATGTGCCATGCACCATACCTGAAGCTGGGCTTGTGCAGAATCACTCTCCTAAGCTGAGGTCCAGGAAATAAGTTTCTCCTTTTGTGCTCTCACATTCATGTAGGGCTATGACAATCTTGGGAGGCAATTGCAAACCCACTTCCTTTCATGTTGCTAACCTCATGGAAGAGAGAAGCACTGACATCCTGTTGTTCTGAAGTTGTCGGCTTCAGTGATTCACTGCCTGGGTGATTTTGCTTTTCACTGTTTATTGAGATTACAGTGAGTTGGTATTAAAACCATGAGGTCAGACGTCCCAAATTAAGCAAATAAATACCCTTATACATCTCCTTTGAAATATTTCTGCCAATATGCTTTTCTATGAGAACAGATGGTTCCACCATTTTTGCTTTTGCAGAATGTTTTGTTTTGGTAAGACACAGTCATTACCTCTGCCTCTGTTGTTTTTCTTGAACTTTTGCTTTATGTCAGTTTTCACCATTTTTACATCTGGGTACATTAGAACCCAACTCTCTGCAACAAAGAAAAAGTGACTTTATGAATTAATTTCATAATTTCTGAAAATGCTTACAGTTTTCACTTTGATTTGCAATGAAATAACAACACTTCCTGCACCCAGAAATTCTTGTCAGTTCTCATTTTAAAGCAATGGACCAAGGGATGCAATTTAAAGCACTAGATAAATAACTTGCGTGCACTGTCTGCACTGAAATAAGATGGATTTCATGTGCGTCCTTCTCTCGTCTTTGTCGTGTAGACCATCGTATGATGGACAGCCACACAAGGGCTGAAATGTGATTTAGATAGACTTCTATAGTTTGGGTTTTTTTCTCCTTCCTCAGCAGTGGGTTTTAACTTGCAATGATGAGCATGGAACTGTGCGCTCCATTTGGTACAGCTTCAAGAGCTCAATAATTACAGGAATAAATCACCAATATCTGCTCAGTGTTTGTGGGAACAAAGATTAAAAAACACTAGAGAGCTGCAAGCGCTAGTAGCTAGAGAAGGCAGTGCTAGAAAGCAGTCTCTAAAGCTGCCTCCCTAAGGAAGAGAGTTAATTATGATAATAATATTCCTATTCCTTTGTTTCTTTGCAGATCAGAAATTTGGAAATGGGCGCGAGCAGTAGTACAGGCAAATAAATCCAGAAATACCCCTAAATATAAACGCAGCAATATTCATGGCATCATCTTCCACAGAGAAGAGCATGAAGGATGCTTTTTCTACCCTATTTCAGGCATGCTTGGATCTTGATCTTTGAAACTATTCCAACTTTTGGTTCCTATGGAAGGTAAGGGAGGTTAAAATTGTCAAACAAATGTTTATGTCTGCAACGTAAAATAATTTTTATGCTGTCCTCTTGTAGAAGTCACAGCTAGCCCATATTTACAGCCCGATCTACTATACAACAAATTTAGCTTGTATTGCTTCGTGAGGGATGTAGAAATCTAAAAGCATGACCTTCTTCCTCCCTCTTCTTCCCTTGTCCCAGATATAAACATAACAACAGTCAGTACTGCAGCGATTGTGAGTGCTGCCTTACAGTTGTGGCTCCATACAGTATGTTACCAAAGAGCTCTGCAGAAAACTTCCTGGTGTATATACAGACACTGAAACTTTGGGGTCTTTTAGCTTCTCCTAAAGCAAGAAGGAGCTGAGCTACTGAGGAGAGGTAAATTTGTTGCAGACAGTTGTTGAGATTAAATACATTACTGCATCATCCTTGAAGGTTTTTGGAAAAGTTCCACATCTTCCTCCTCCTCCCCCCATTTCCTGAAGGAGTCCTCACAGAATGATCCACCATGGCTCCTTCCAGTGCTAGCCAAGAATTGAGGGTCAAGGCAAAAAGAGTGATAGCTGATATTGCACAACAAATAATAAAAGAGATACCCGGAGTGGTTTTAGACAGTCCTTGAGTGCAAGGACTGAGTTTCTACAGTCTTCAGTTGACTTCCACCAAATGAAGACTGCAGCTGGTCTATTGGTATCTATTTTGACAACCTTGTCAAGAAAAAACTTGTTACCTGGGTGAGACCGTATAGTCTCCAAGCAAAACATTTCATAAATGAGAGCAAGTACCTAACATTTATAGCCACAGGGTTGGCTATTTTCTGTGATAAATGCCAGTGCTGAAAGGCAAACAAGAGCGGAATCTATTCTGTTCTTCAAAATTTTGAATAATAGAGGTTCCAAACTATTTAAATTTGGAACCACTTAAATGCTAAAAAGACACGAAAACCGATATGAAATATTATATAAATATAGTTCAGTGCAACTCATTCATATTGCTTTGATTAAAGTAAGAACAAATCTCTTGTGACATTTTTGAAACAAAATGGGACAATCTCAGGAAGTCATTTACTTTTTTGTATCTATTAATAGTTTGAAAACAGTATCCAGAGAAGCTTCAATGAAGCACTTCCAATGAAACTGCAAGGAAAATCTCTCCTGGCTAAAATATTTCAGCCAGCTCTAGGATTGAAAATGCACTGGGTTAACATTTATTTTACAAACAGTCAGATCTATTTCATGACAAGACCACCTGGCTGGCAAATACCAGAGGATAAAACAAACATATACAAATCTCAGGATTAAAGTTTCTGTCACAAACAAATCAATGTCCCAGCAGTACATAAATGGAAAGTGGGAGAGGATAGACTGTAAGGCTGTGATAATATGAATTTATTAGAATTCAGGTCATGCTGATATATGAAAAATGCTGTCAGGGAACAATAATTCACTTTACTTTGGACTGGGTAGATTAGGAAGTATGGCATCTTGCCTTAGTTTTCGGAGCTGGTATTTCATTCGCGTGGGAAATGTGGAATTCACTGTCAGTAAGGAATGACATTGTAAGGGAGAGAAAACCTGAGGCTTAGCCAAAGCCTTCGAAGTGACTAGTGACATTGGATTGCTAATGGAATCTTACTTTTTGGAAGGGTAATCTAGAAACATCTGTATCTCTTTGATGTCTCTTCAAAACTGGGCACCCAAAAGTAAGGAACACATCCTAATTTAATAAGTCTTAGCCTAAGTGACTAATTTTAGACTCCCTCTGGAACAGAAAGCAGGTACCAATACTTCTCTGTACAACAGAGATTTTGTATTTGTAAGTAATTTAGCACTTGTCAACTCTGGTTTACAAGAACCATAGACAAATCCATAACAAGCTTATATGACCTTTTTATAGTACTTTTTTAGCATCTTGCTTTCTCATTTTCAGACACCTTATTCCAAGAACCTTTGTTTATTGCCCAGAAGTGGGCTTCATCAAGTTTATTAGCATGGTGTCAAGTGACATCAAGTGGTCGTTTGAAGAAATCGTTTGTGTCTTTCCTTCAGAAGAGTGGCCTTGAATTACTCTGCAGACCCCCAAACGGTGAGATGCACAGAACCATAGTAAGAGCTCAATACTGTTCTATGCTACTGTATTAAAAACAAACATTCATAAATGTGTCCACTTTGTGTAGGTACTTTGTGCAATCCATGAAGTACTACAGTCTTTCCATGATCCCCAAAGCCAAATATTTGGCAAACAAATTCTTGAAATTACCCAAGATTTCTCAACTTCATCAGTCAGCTATAGCTGTTGGTATCAGCCAATATATTCCTGAAAATATTGAAACAGAGGTTGTTTCATTAAACTTCATATTTTAACCTTAACAAATCCAAGGTGCTGGTCATCAATGTTCATTTCACAAGCATCTGAGAACTTTTTTAACACTCATGGGCCATCTTCTAGGAGAAACAAAAGCCTTGTTAAATGAGCAGGCTTGAGCAACCTGCTCGAGGAGACTGCTTGAACATGAGTGCGGGATTAGATGATCTCCAGGGATCTCTTCCAGCCTCATCCATTCTTTGAGCCTGTTTGACCACAACAATATTGAAATACATGTTTTGAAAACACTTTTGTGTGGTGGTTTGATGTTGTTTTATTCTTTTTTCCTTAGAATGTCCCTGCCTTCACAATATGGTTCCAGTCTGCTAAAATGTATTTTTGTAGTGTAAAAACACTTTTACAAAACTTTCAAATGCTGTAGTTCTCAGAGTTGCTGTGTGAAAAACTTCCAAATCCATAAGAATCTGCCCAGCTCTAGAAACAGATACTCCAGTCCTTATAACCTTGCTGTCTAGACCAGTTCTGGATTCCTACAGGTCTAATGTATTGCTAACTATGTTCCGTGCATGTATTTCAGGAAGGCTGAAGACAGCATAAATGCTGTAAATTCAGCTCAGTTATTCTTTATGCAGATTGCTGCTGTCTCAAAGTCTCAGAGTTCTGGTGACAATTAATTGCAGCAGTTTTAAAATTTTCATCTCTACTTTTAACAAGTACTTTAGATTTAATAAGTCTAGTAACTAGATTAATGTCATCTAATCCATTTCTCTGGCTTCCCTTGTGATGCTCTGATGGGATTATGCAGCTCCAATCTTTTTTCAGCTGTTCCAGTTGTATTGATAAATATGTAATAGCACAGAAGTGAACAGCATTCTGAAAGTGCTGCATTCTAAGAGTCACTGCCCTTGATTTCTAGATGCTTAGCCTGTCTTTGGAAGGAGTGAGAAGTCCATTATTGGACAGAGCTGGTGCTGGGCAGAAAAAGAAATGTCAGGAGATATCTGGAAGAGTTTGACAGCTCAGGGTTGCTGTTGAGCAGAACTTTTCTGACTTGTAATCTTGAACTTTGGGTCAATTTCGGATTTGTCTCCTTCTTTGTTCACCCTCTCCCATAGCAGTGAAGCAACTTTAAGTGCTACTGGAAAATTAGAAAACTCACTTAAGAAAACGGTCTCTTTTATACCATACAAATTCAGACTGGCATGCTTTGGCTCAGTCGTTTTTCAGATGTCAGTAATTTTATTGCAACTCATCCCACTTCAACCTCGGTAACAAGCTACTGAATCCAAGCTTTCCAGAGGTCCAGCAGTGCTTCCTGTCACAGCGTACTCACATTTCCATGTAAAATTATATTTGTACCAGTCATTGATGTGACTCAAAATGTCACTGCCATTTTTACAGTAACTCTTCTGTTTATTTTTCCTTCCTGTCTTGAATTTCTTCCAGATGTTTCAATGGCTTTAAAACCTTTGTTTTTACAGGCGCTGTAGTGCTTTTCCCAACAGGTAAAACTATTTTCATTCCAGGTATTTGCTGAGCAGTTAATAATTGTTTCCTATAAATCAAACGACCTAACACTTTCTGAAAAGCAATGGAAACTTTTCTATCAGTGGGAATGTGGTAGTAGTTTAATTAATGCAAAATAATCATCATTGCATCTAACAATGCAAGTAGAAAGTTTATGCTTTTCCAAACAAATGAGCAAACAGTCCAAATCCCAAGAGCAACAGAATGAAAGGGAATTAAGCTTCAGTGGTTCCCCCCCTAAAATAATCATTCCTGGCCACTGTATCACAGGTGCTTCAGTTTTTCAATTTGCTTCTTTATTACATTTTCCTTTCAGAATTTTTTTCTCTGACTTCAAGAACCATAATTCATCTATTTCTACTCCTTCATTTCTAAAAGCTACCTTGATCTCAGACAGAAATGGAAATGGGAGAGCAAGCTGGAGAACTGATTGAAATGGAAAATGGCATCAGTCTATTAAGGTCCAAAATAACAAATGCAAAAGTTTCCAAAAAGTAAAAAATAATTAAAAAAATAGTCAGCCACGTGTACAAAATGTTGGCAAATTACCCTTTGGTTGAGTCAATTTTGTCCTGTACATTAAACCACTTCCACAGAAGAGTCACCAAAAGGGCTGGCATGTGCAGGGACTCTAGCATGCTTGCAAAGCTCAGTGGGACACATGACAAAGCACTGTTGTGCAGGAATGATGAGGTGCCCAAGAAAGGATATCCAGGCTCGGATTCAGTGTGTGGGCACCTATGGAATGCTGCAGACAGTGGAGTTCTCATCTGCAAGTGGAGTCTTGTAGCTGTTCTATACTATGCCGCCATGCTGTGTGTAGGCTTTGTTCTTCAGGGTTGCTGAGTAGGCCAGCCACACAGCAATGTCTTATCCTTTGCCAGGCTTCTAGGGAATATCTATGCTGCTAAATGAAAGACAGGGTGCCAACTTAAACACTGGACCTCTATCTGCCAGATTGCTTAGCAGATAACTCAATCTCTAGCTCTGTTGTGGACCTCTTCCGTTAATTTCTAGACAAATTCAGAACAGAAAAGGTAAGTTCTAAACAACGTAGATGTGAGCCAGCTGGCTTAAGCAGCTTTCTGGAGGAATTGCCTGGTTGGTGCTGTATCCCAAAATAATACTTGCAGTTCTTCAGGGTGGAAAGTTACTGGTGAGACCCTGAATCTGAGATCTCTGTTCATTCACAGGCTTCACAAAGGGGCATGTAGAGTAGCATTTAGTATCAGAAAGGCCTGAACTCTTTGAAGTGAATGAGAGAATTTCTCCTAGCTTCATTGTTGCAGAACAAACTTGAGGGACTGGTGTGGCAACTAGAGGTGATCTGGCTGCGCATGGGCTTCTAGGAAAGTTCCCACAGGGATTCTCTACATCAGCAATAGCCTTCTGCACATTGCCTGGCTCTGTTCTGGACAGTTATAGGAAAGCAGAGTTTTTGAGCAGTCCGTCATAATGTGTTAGTGCCTTTTCTGTCCTGTTCGTATCCCATCAGCACTGTGCTGTACTGAGAAGTACTTTTGCTAACAAAATCTGAAAACCTATTAGGAGTGACTTTTGTCTCTTTATCAGCAAAAATGCAGATTTAATCTGATATGAAAACTACTAATCCATTAGGACTTGGACATTTCATTAGCATGGAGAGAAGTTTTTATTGCCTGCTCAAGCTCATAAACTTGTCTCCAACTGGAAGGAAATGGTATGTAGTTTTAAATCCTGGAGTTGGGTAGTACATGTGCTCAGGTCCCACGTCAATCTCATTTGCTCCAGGGACTGCTTGTAGCAATGTACTAAGCCTATGCTTAAAGGTCGCATGAGGAGAGACTGCTACTCTGCAGCCAGCAGCTTTGCCTCTGCATTCACTGTGCTGGGAGCTGAAGCATTGCTTGGGAAAGTGCTTCTTGAGTAGGGAATAGATGAGATACTACTGGCCAGCTAAGCTGTCCCTGTGAGCATCTGACATCAAGAAAAAAAAGAAATTAAAGGAAAGAAAAAGTATTTATTGAGAGTCTTAGTTAAGGACTTGTCTGGGCTTTCCACCCAACAGCATCAATTCCTGCCTTAAAGGAACAAAATAGCAAGTGACTCATCGGAGGAAGTCTTGCTTCCTTTCCTCCTGCTATCACTCTGTGCTGTCCCACCCATACTTTGCTCACAGTCCCTTTGGCTCTTCATCACCCTAACCAGTGCTCTTCCTCCTTATCTTCTCCTTTTATATGGTTCAATCAGGCTTATCCTTCTCCACCTTTCCAGCCTTAGGGAAGGTTTTTCTATGTTAGGTATTCTTCATGAACTGCGAAGGACATAGATTTGAGCCTTGAATGAGGACACTTCTTCAAAGTGCTCCTGGAGAGGACAACAAGGTTTAAGGCTGGCTTTACTTCTGGAAATAAGAGTTGAGTCTACTGTTTTCTCCCTGTGAATCTTAAACTTTATCCAATGTTAGAAAAGATTATACATAGGCAATTATTACTGTGACAAACATGGCATAGATTTGTTGCAGGAAGGTTTATGCATAATGTTGGTTGAAAACGGAGAGAGCTGGTACCTGTGTCTTTGGCCACTACTACTTGTGTGCTGGAGCTGCATTTACAGGATTTCAGGGGAATTCTGATCAACACTGGTAAAATCCCCATCAAAATCTAAATACTGATGCTCTATTCAATCCAAAGGTTGGACTAAGTGGGGTACTTCTGCTGTCTCTCAGCTTCTCAACTCCTTGCCTTGTAAGTTGTCCCTTTATCTCCTGATCAATCTGATAGTAGAAGTGCATCAGTGTAGTAAAACTCAATATCCTGATATGGCAAAAAATGGTCCTGACCCACAAGCATGTGATCCGTCAGCAGAAAGACAAAAACCTCACCACTTCAGCTGTTACACAACAGCTATTTGCAAAGCCAGGGTTATGTCTCACAGCTGGCACAGCATGGCTTAGATAAATATAAAGCTTGCTGTAAGGGAATAGCTCATAATTGGGTTATGCACAGTGTTTTAATTAGATTTACGTAAATGCATACAATGCATTGCAAAAATCAATAGCTTGGAGAGCTTCTTTGGTTTTATTGTTTAATTCAGCAACATCAAGTGAGCTGAATTTAACAGAATGCTTACATCACTCTAAACCTTCAAAAATGGCACTCTGAACGTGACTGATTATATGTAATGTGCTGTGCTGCACAATGTGCTCTGCTGAGCAGGTCCATTGCACTGTGCCCTCTTTTTATTAGTCTGTCCACTTGCAGTTTGGGTACTTGCAGACAATATCTGTCCAGTACAAAGGATGAAGGTAGGAAGTAAGTATTTTAATTCCAGGAAGAATTTAAGGATTAAACAAAATTTTGTCATCCAACACAGTACAAATAAATAGTAATTTGTAGAATCATGGAATCATTGAATAGTTAGGGTTGGAAAGGACCTTAAGATCATCAAGTTCCAACCCCCCTACCATGGGCAGGGACACCTCACACTAAACCATGTCACCCAAGGCTCTGTCCAACCTGGCCTTGAACGCTGCCAGGGATGCAGCATTCACAACTTCCCTGGGCAACCCATTCCAGTGCCTCACCACCCTTACACTAAAGAACTTTTTCCTTAAATCCAATCTAAACTTCCCCTGTTTAAGTTCCAACCTGTTACCCCTTGTCCTATCAATACAGTCCCTAATGAAGAGTCCCTCCCCAGCATCCCTATAAGACCCCTTCAGATACTGGAAGGCTGCTATGAGGTCTCCACGCAGCCTTCTCTTCTCCAGGCTGAACAGCCCCAGCTTTCTCAGCCTGTCTTCATACGGGAGGTGCTCCAGTCCCTTGATCATCCTTGTGGCCCTTCTCTTCCAACAGTTCGATGTCCTTTTTATGTTGAGGACACCAGAACTGCACACAATACTCCAGGTGAGGTCTCCCAAGAGCAGAGTAGAGGGGCAGGATCACCTCCTTCGACCTGCTGGTCACACTCCTTTTGATGCAGCCCAGGATACGGTTGGCTTTCTGGGCTGCAAGCACACGCTGAAGCTGACTCATGTTTGTTTTGTCATTGACCAACACCCCCAAGTCCTTCTCTGCAGGGCTGCTCTGAATCTCTTCTCTGCTCAGCACCTGTAGCTGTGCCTGGGATTGCTCCAACCCAGGTGTAGGACCATGCAATTGGCATGGTTAAACTTCATAAGGTTGTCATCAGCCCACCTCACAAGTGTGTCAAGGTCCCTCTGGATGGCATCCCTTCCCTCCAGCGTATCAACCGAACCACACAGCTTGGTGTCATCGGCAAACTTGCTGAGGGCGCACTCGATCCCACTGTCCATGTCAGCAATGAAGATGTTGAACAAGATCAGTCCTAACACCGATCCCTGAGGGACACCACTTGTTACTGGTCTCCAGCTGGACATTGAGCCATTGACCACAACTCTTTGTGTGCAGCCATCCAGCCAGTTCTTTATCCACCGAGTGGTCCATCCATCAAATTGATGTCTCTCCAATTTAGAGATAAGGATGTTGTGTGGGACATCTGACTTGGTAGGTTGACATGAGCTTATCAGTTACCAGAGTTAAAACATTTACCACCTCTGCACATGGTAGCAATGGCAGAGAATCAAGAAAGGTCTTTTTGTTATGACTAAAAGTAAAAACCTATGAGCTACATGTATCATGTTTCAGAGGCAAGGTGGTTGATTTTCTGCGGAGATGGTAAAGAAAAAATAATTGTATTATTATTTCTTTCAACTGAGAAATTTAGATTTTTAAAAGTAATTACTTTATTTACTAATAAAGAATTCTTGGCTATAACCATCAACTGAGAGGAAAAAGGCAGAAAGAAAATTTTATTATCAGCTATTTCTTAAAGGAGTCAAGTTCCAGTACAGTGTGAGATGGATTTCTAGTACTCTGAGGGTCCTTGCCTATGGCAGGGAGTTTAGAACTAGAGGATCTTAAGATCCTTTCCAACCCTAACCATGCTATGATTCTCTTTTAGTCTTGTTTTGGTCCTCTAAACTTTGTTCTCAACTGGTTCCCCCCCCCCCCCAAAAAAAAAAAAAGTATAAAAACTCATAATAACCAAAACCAAGCAAAAAGGCCTAAGCTGCTTTATATGAATTCTCAGAGTGGAAAAACTTGGTGATAGTATGGGAAAGCTATAGCAGTACAAAACAGAATCTCTTAAAGAAAATATTGTGTTTATCAGGCCTTGCATGCATGAACACATACACCCTGAAATGGCTCAGAAACCATCTTGCTTTCAGTAAGTGGTGTTTCCCTCCATTAAACAACAGAATCGTGGAATCATAGATTAAACAACATAAATTTGTGGTAATGAATGCATACTGTTAATTTAATTCAAAAAAGAAAAGCATGGGTATCCTCAGCAATGTTCAATGCTAACACTGATTTATACCATCATAAAGGTTAAATTTAAACTTGATGAAAGAATGGAAATCATCATTGTTGAGGGTTATAATGTTGAGGGCTTTCATTCTGGCTGGAGCATCACTAGAGTTAGAAGCAGTGGTACATTTGTACATGCACTGGCTAAGAAATGGGACCTCTGAGGACTGTGAAAATAAGCACTTAACAGATATAAAATCTTTGGACCAGCTAATTTGTGAGTCTCATGTTTGCCACTTAGTTCAGTTAAATTTTCCTTTTCTTACCTTCTTTACCTCTTGTCCTTCAGCTTGTGCCATTCACAGCAACACTATAGTTCAAAAAAAATAGGGTAATCTGGTAAAATCTGTGTTCATGCAAATCTTTTGCTAAGTGGCCTGACACCATAGGCAAAAGTATTCAAGTAAACACTGTTTTCAATAAAAGAAAACAGCCAATGCTAAAAATAACTAACACAGTTCTGTGCTTGAGCACCTACATCAGACAGATCCTGAAAATTATCTTGGTTGTCTCGATGACTTCAGAACTGGTTACCAAAAGGTGGTTTTCAGGAAGTAAGATTTAAGTCACAACTTGTATCAGTGCACAAACTTGTGCTAACCAAGAAAACTGACAGGCACTAAAGCTGTTCAGACCAGACTTCAAATGTATCATTCACTGAGTCTTTAATCAGGAGTTACATAACTAAAATACAAGGAATCACTTCAGCTCTATGAAGAGGAATCAGATCATAACCTGTCCATAGATGCAAAATTTGCATATAGCAAGAATTCTGCAAATATGCCAATAAAATATTTCAGATGAAAACAACCATTGTAATAAAATAAAAATAAAAAAAAAATCTTTCTGTTCAGTCTTTGAAAGAGTATTAAAAAATAAATCCTTTTTAGAAATTTTAAAGTATGACGAGGGAAGATATATCATAGAATCATACATGAAAAGAAATCAGAATTTGAGGCGGGAACATGTATCTGTCTGATAAAAGCGGTGGAGTTTTTTTGTAGAATAAGACATTTTTTGATGAATTTTCTAAGACTCAGTTTGTGTAGGAAAATGTTAATGTTGTTGTGTAAAGCAAGCTGTTGGGCCAACTCAAATCAAGTTTGGACTGTATCCTATGAAGTCTGTCTGGTTTATGCTTACAGGAATAAGCATATGCATTTTCAGTGCCTGGATTTGAACAGTAGTCTCCAGAATCATTTGGTTCAATATTTGGCAGACAGGGAACAAGGAAAAAAAGCTGCATCTTCAATAAAATTATCGCTTGTATTCACGAGAGTGATATAGACTGGAGTAAGGCACATTGAAAGTGTGCAAGAGAGCAATCAGGAAGATGGCGCAAAAGACAGTCAAAACCACAAGAAAAGATAAATAAGAGTAAATGTTGTGGTGGATTTGACAGATCCCCTGAATGGGAAAAGGGAAATCAGTTTCACATGGCAGTTAGGAGCCAATATCAAGTTCCATTGATGATGTGGGACGGAATGGGAAAATTCAGTCCATAAATGATTGGCTTCGAGACTGATGCTGCAGGCAGGGCTTTGGATTCTTTGATGACGGCTGGTTTTATAGGGCACCAGTCTGGACAATGACAAGTGGGAAAGGTTTATCTCACAGAGGCAAAAGGATGCTGGGGCACGAATTAGCAGGGCTCATTTGGAGAGCTTTAAACTAGATTCGAAGGGGGATGGGGTTGTAGCTGGGCTTGCCCCAGTCGGGCAGCGCTCCAGAATTAATGAAGACTGGGAGGCCTCCTATAATCCTAGGGTGAAATCGGCGTGCTCAGCTCACTCCCTGGAATGTCTGTACACCAATGCGCGCAGCATGGGAAATAAGCAGGAGGAGCTGGAAACCTGTGTTAAGTCAGGAGACTATGATCTGGTGGCAATTACAGAGACGTGGTGGGACAGCTCACATGACTGGAATATAGTCATGGAGGGCTATGTCCTTTTCAGAAAAGACAGGCCAGCCAGGAGGGGTGGTGGGGTTGCTCTTTATGTACGGGAGGAACTACAATGCACCGAGTTCTGTCCAGGGACAGATGACGGGCGAGTTGAGAGTCTGTGGGTGAGAATTAAGGGGCAGGCTGGCAGGGGGGGATACTGCTGTGGGTGTCTGTTACAGACCACCAGATCAGGGTGAGGAAGTTGATGAGTCCTTCTACAGGCAGCTGAGAGCGGCCTCACAGTCACAGGCCATGGTCGTCGTGGGGGATTTTAACTTCCCTGATGTTTGCTGGAAGGACCACTCGGCAACCCAGCCGCAGTCCAGGAGGTTCCTCCAGTGTATGGATGATAACTTCCTCCTGCAAATGGTGGATGAGCCAACCAGGAGAGGAGCGCTGCTGGATCTCATCCTCACTAACAAGGAGGATCTGGTGGAAGCAGTAAGGGTTGAGGGCTGCCTTGGTTGCAGCGACCACGAGATGGTGGAGTTCAGGATCTTGTGTGGTAGGACTAGTAGAATACCAAGTAGAATTGCAACCCTGGACTTTAGCAGGGCAAACTTTGGCCTTTTCAAGCAATTGCTAGGGGAAATCCCATGGGCAAGGCTGCTTGAAGGTAAAGGGGCCCAAGATAGTTGGCTGACATTCAAGGATTGCTTTTTCCGAGCTCAAGATCAGAGCATCCCGACACGTAGGAAGTCAAGGAAGAGGGCCAGGAGACCTGCATGGCTAAATAGGGAATTGCTGGGTATGCTCAAGTGGAAGAGGAGAGTTTACAGGTCATGGAAGGAGGGGCTGGCCACTTGAGAGGAATATAAGGCTGCTGCTAGAGGATGTAGGAAGGCAGCTAGGATGACTAAGGCATCCTTAGAATTAAACCTGGCGAGAAGGGTCAAGGACAGCAGAAAGAGCTTTTTCAAATACATGGCAGATAAAACTAACACTGGAGGCAATGTAGGCCCACTGATGAACGGGATGGGTGCCCTGGTGACAGAAGATACAGAGATGGCAGAGTTACTGAATGCCTTCTTTGTCTCTGTCTACTCTGCTGCAGGCAGTCCTGAAGAGCCCTGTACCCCTGAGACCTTAGATGAAGTCAGGTCGACGGAGCGGTTTGCCTTAGTCGATGAGGAATGGGTTAGAGACCAGTTGAGCAATCTGGACATCCATAAATCCATGGGTCCAGATGGGATGCACCCGCGGGTGCTGAGGGAACTGGCGGAAGTCATTGCTAGACCACTCTCCATCATCTTTACCAAGTCTTGGGAAACGGGAGAGGTGCCCGAGGACTGGAGGAAGGCAAATGTCACTCCAGTCTTCAAAAAGGGCAAGAAGGAGGAGGACCTGGGTAACTATAGACCGGTCAGCCTCACCTCCATCCCTGGGAAAGTGATGGAACAACTTATCCTTGGTGCCATCTTAAGGCATATCAAGGATAAGAGGGTTATGAGGGGCAGTCAACATGGCTTCACCAAGGGGAAGTCATGCTTGACCAATCTCTTAGCCTTTTATGAGGAAATAACATGGTGGATGGATGATGGCAGAGCGGTGGATGTGGTCTACCTTGACTTCAGCAATGCATTTGACACAGTCTCCCACAGCATCCTCACAGCTAAATTGAGGAAGTGTGGTCTGGATGATCAGGTAGTGAGGTGGACTGTGAACTGGCTGAAGGAGAGAGGCCAGAGAGTTGTAGTCTATGGGGAGGAGTCTAGTTGGAGGCCTGTATCTAGTGGAGTGCCTCAAGGGTCAATACTGGGACCAGTATTATTTAATATATTTATCAATGATATAGATGAGGGAATTGAGTGTACTATCAGCAAGTTTGCTGATGACACTAAGCTGGGAGGAGTGGCTGACACACCAGAGGGCTGTGGTGCCATTCAGCGAGACCTGGACAGGCTGGAGAGCTGAGCGGAGAGGAACTTGATGAAATTCAACAAGGGCAAGTGTAGAGTCTTGCATCTGGGGAAGAACAACCCCATGTACCAGTACAGGTTGGGGGCTGACCCGCTGGACAGCAGTGAAGGGGAAAGGGACCTGGGGGTCCTGGTGGACAGGAGGATGACCATGAGCCAGCAATGTGCCCTTGTGGCCAAGAAGGCTAATGGCATCCTAGGGTGCATTAGAAAGGGTGTGGTTAGTAGGTCAAGAGAGGTTCTCCTCCCCCTCTACTCTGCCTTGGTGAGGCTGCATCTGGAATATTGTGTCCAGTTCTGGGCCCCCCAGTTCAAGAAGGACAGGGAGCTGCTGGAGAGAGTCCAGCGCAGGGCAACGAAGATGATTAGGGGAGTGGAACATCTCCCTTATGAGGAAAGACTGAGGGAGCTGGGTCTCTATAGTTTGGAGAAGAGGAGACTGAGGGGTGACCTTATTAGTGTTTATAAATATATAAAGGGGGAGTGTCACGAGGATGGAGCCAGGCTCTACTCAGTGGCAAACAATGATAGGACAAGGGGTAATGGGTACAAACTGGAACACAAGAGGTTCCACTTAAACTTGAGAAGAAACTTCTTCTCAGTGAGGGTGACGGAACACTGGAACAGGCTGCCCAGGGAGGTTGTGGAATCTCCTTCCCTGGAGACATTCAAAACCCGCCTGGACACATTCCTGTGTAATCTTATCTAGGTGTTCCTGCTCTGTCAGGGCGATTGGACTAGATGTTCTTTTGAGGTCCCTTCCAATCTCTAGCATACTGTGATCAAGTGAATGATAAGGACAGGAGACAGCAGAAGAAAGAATGTCTTGGGCTAATAACCTGAGGAAATGGCAAAAGGAAATGGACAGAGGACAGTATTGCTTACCTACAGTTTTCCTTCCTTGCAGTAGATGGGGATCATATGTAGTGTAGCCTGTCATCCTTAAAAATAAAGTTGGGTGGTTGGTGCCTTGGTACATCACTCTTTTTGCAATTAGTTTCATGGTGAGAAGAGTAACTATTGATTGTGTCTGTGAGGATACACTAGCCACCTCCTTTGAGCCCTTGCTGATGGATACATGAACTGTTCCTTCAGCTAATTAGTCCAGGAGAAGAGGGTAAACTATTCCTCCATCAGCTGGCCAGAGTGCTGAGTCATGGTAGCCTTAAACTGTAGTGGTGCTTAATAGACTGAGCACTCCAGAACTTTCAAATCTACTATTACTGCTTTTATATTTCATCATTCTGTCCTGTCTCTTTCCAACTGAAAATGTTCTGACTGTGCAGTAGGGCTAGATTTTTCCATTACATATTTTATGGAAATCCATAAAGCAGAATTTTCAGAAACAATGTTATTGGTTTTCAAATTGGACTGCTGAGACTGTAAATTAATGTGATGGCAATACTTTTCTTATGAAATGTTGTGGAGAAAGGACACCACATTTCACTGAATTCTTTTTCGCTCATTCCCACTTTAAGAACTCATATAGAAGGAGTCAGGCTTTCTGCAGTGATCCGCTTTTGATGGTTATTCCTGACACTGGCCACATAACCTTGGAATGCTCTCAAAAGAGGACTTCTTCCAGGTCCTCACAGAACAATGAGAATAAAAACTATTGGTACTACTGTGGCTAGTGGCAATTCCCAGGAGATGCGTCTGGATTGTGCCTGGTCAGTGGTTGCTAAGAATAAGAATATCGAAAAGGATTGCAGTTAGGGTGTAAGATTAACACATCCTTGGCCAGAAAGAGTCACTCTGATCAGCCAGTCTCACATCTTACATAACGAAACCAGATTCAGGAAGGAATTTATGTATGAAGCTCATAGTTCTTCTTTGAGTTGCTTTAAATTCTTCTGCATGAGGTTCTGTCTGTTCTTAAATACACCAAGGGATGGTGAACCCATCACTTGTCAGCCATAAGTTTGGGAAGCCAGTGCCTGTCAGGGCAATAATGGTGCTCTCCTCTAATGTGAACTGGTCCATTAACCTGCACACTGGCTTTTTAATGTCTTTCAGAAGCAATAAAGTCATCAGTGATTAACTGGGACATTTTCCCCACCATGATCTTGACCATGATCTTTATAACTTTCTCTTGGTTTTGCTGAATAGATGGCACCAACATCTCCCTGGCTATATCTGTATCATGCGAATGTATGGGTTGCACACTAGAACCAACAATTATTGTTGATATGCAGGAGCAGAGTCCAAACAGGGCCGTCTTCCCTCTCCTCATGCTGCCCTGATTGTTGTACTCACCCCCATGACTACTTACCTTGGTGGGATACTTGGTGGGCTGAAAGGGTAGCAAAAGGCTGTAGATGTACAAATATCAAAGGCCCTTCTTTTATCTTGTCTGAAATAATTTGAAGGTCTCCCAGGGCAGCAGAAGCAAACCAACCAGGAGTTGGGTCACTGCATGTGCTGGCTCAAAAGCAGTTCATAGACTGGTTTGGGTTGGAAGTAACCTTAAAGATCATCCAGTTCCAACCACTTTTCCATGGGCAAGGACACCTTCCAATAGACCAGGTTGCTCATAGCCCCATCTAACCTGCCCTTGAACACTGTGAGCAATGGGGCAGCCACAGCTCCTCTGGGCAACCTGTTCCAGTGTCTCACCACCCTCACAGTAAAGAATTTCTTCCCAGCATAAAATCTAAATTTCTGTCATCTTGAAGGCATTCCCCCTTGTCCTGTCATTACGTGCCCTTGTAAGAAGTCCCTCACCAGCGTTATTGTAGGTCCCTTTAGGTACAGGAAGGCTGGTCTAAGGTCTCCAAGGAATTGTCTCCAGGCTGAACAGCCCCAGCTCTCTCAGTCTGTCTCCATAGCAGAGGTGATCCAGCTCTCTAATCACCTTTGTGGCCTCCTCTGTACTCACTCCAGCAGATCCACGTCCCTCTTGTGTTGGGGGCCTCAGAGCTGAAAGCAGTACTGCAGTTGGGGTCTCATGAGAGTGGAGTAGGGAGGGAGAATCACCTGCCTTGAGCTGCTGGTCATGCTCCTCTTTATGCAGCCCAGGATGGAATTGGTGTACATTGCCAGGTCATGTTGAGCTTCTCATCAGCCAACACCCCTAAGTCTTTCTTCTCAGGACTTTTCTCAAACCATTCTCTGCCCTGCCTGTATTTGTGTTTGGGATTGTCCTGATCCAGGTGTAGGACCTTGCATTTGGTCTTGTTGAACTTCATGAGGTTTGCACTGGCCCACCTCTCAAGACTGTCAGGGCTATCCAGTTGGAGATAGAGCCATTGATCAGCTTTCGTTAATTTCTCCTCTATCTTTATATAACATGCAACCTTTTAAAGCAAGAACGGAATGTTTAACTTCAGAAATTCTTAAAATAGTGTGGTGTGACATTCTCTGCTTTTTCTTCACTTCTATTTCCTGTCAAAGGTAAAATATTAGCATAATCATCATGATTTGTACTTCTGTTGAGCTATGACAAGTTGCCTGTGGTGTTTGCTATAGTTAGTTACATTCAGGCAGTCTTTCAGCTAAACTCAGACTTGCCTGGATTCATTCATGGACCAAGCTAACCATACATTAGGGGCTGGCAGATCCACTTAGTAAGGAAAAGAATCTGCCACCCTTTCTTCCAAGGTTTCTTGTTATACACTTCAGTTATTGCCAGTTACTTCAGTGAAAATGTCTGTGCAGTAAGGTACTTCTGAATGTTCAGAAAAGTGATAGAATCCAGCTCTATCTCATTACCACGGCTATAGTGAAATGGTAAAGGCGGAATAAATTGCCTGGTATAATTATGTATATGCCAGATGTTCTTAATCATTCCACTTCAAGCCTCCTTTGCTAACTGCAATTTTGAGCCTCTTCCAAATCTAAAGGAATTGGTAAACATAAGTAATTAAAAAGAAATTAAATGGATTTTAGAAGTGAATTACTGTAGTTCCTGCAACACTATATAATATAATTAGCACCTCTACAATCAATCTGGGCCAGAAGATGTGCTTTATGTGCACAAAAGATGCTTCATTTGTGGTTTGCACTAAAAACATAGTCGTTGTGTTAGTGTGGTTAAACATCTCAACAGAACTATACCAGGCAAGTAAGGAGAAATTTATTCTTACATCTGATTTATAAAAATAGAAACAAAAAGCCCTATCTCAGCTGGTGTACATCACAATATTTGCACTGACTGTTACATGCTGAACTTGCACCAGCTGAGCCTGTGCCCCATGCTCCGTTTGGATTCGTGTAAGCAAAGGTCTATTGGTAGCCCTATTCACAGTAAATGATTTCTGGCTCTGTAGCTAGAACTCTTCTTTCAAATGAGATAAAGTTCCTGTAGCTGAAAGTAGAAGGTCACCTACTATTAGTTCATTTATATTTTTTTATTGTGTTGATATTTGGAATCTTCCTTTTCTTTGCTTTTAAATACTTTGAGGATATGAAGGAAAATGCAAAACTGTAATACAAATTGTCCCCCAAAAAGCAGATTTCCAAATGAAGTTTTTCATAGAGATACAAAGACACTCGTGTTTTGTCGTAACTCTGTGACATACCATAAAAACTCTATTCATCTGGGAGGATATAGGTGTTGCCAGCAGAGGAAAGGGGGTAAGCATGGGATATCTGTTACAGGAATCCCAGACAGAGCAGTGTCGTTTGGAAAAGACCTCTGGAGGTTTATGGTTCAATTTACTGGTCTGTGATTTTGGCTAGCAGGGTCTTAAAAGCCTCCAAGGATGGACATTATAGCAGTTCCCTGTGCAGCTTCCTCCAGCATTGAAGCACCCTCCTGATGAAAAAATTTCTCCTGAACCCTGAAAATGGCAATGTAAGGGTGTTTTTCCTTCTTACATGTTCTACCCCTACTGGGTCTGCCTTTGTAATCTTTGTAATTACCTTTCAAATAGTTGAACTACCCTTCAAGCCACCTAATCATGCCTTAGACTCCTCTCTGCTGGATTAAACAAGCCTAGCTCCCTCCCCATCTCACTGTAGGTCACATGAACTCTTAATTTATATTGAACCTGGTGTTCATCAAAATCCCCTGCTCTTCTTCAACAAGTCTGCTGCTCTTTGAGGCAGTTCACTTCCTGCATGAGGGAATGGGTTTAATTCCAGGTGCAGAACCTTGCACACCTTGTTGAACAACATGAGGTTGCTGCTGACTCAGTCAAGTTTCTTAAGATCCCTCTGGACTGAAAAGAAGCACTAAAAGAGATAATTCTTTTTCTGTATTTTTTATGCAGGGCACCTCCTTGATTTGATCCCAGTAAATTATTTACTTGCACCTAATTATCTGAACCCAAATGACAGAATATTTCCTACAGACCCAGAAGGAATTAACAGTATTTATGTTCTCATTTCTAGAGATTTATCATAAGTTATGGTGCACAACTAACTTGCAAAACCACTTAGATACATGTATACTCAGAGCATCTACTGTCTGCTGCCTGCCTCTTGACTGTCACTGTCAACAAATTGGTATTTTTCTCTTTTCAAATGCTTGCAAGTTGAGAAGTGGGAAGTTGCTTCAGCTATCTGTATGCTAAAGTATGTAGATAATGCAAAAGGCAGCCTCCTGCATCAGAGCGATGAGATGCTCATCTACTTCTTTTCAAACACAGTGGACCAGATCTTCTGCTGCTGCTAAATTGGCTTTTGCTACATTGAAGATATGGAGTTATGCCAACTAACAGCAGGAACAGAGCACCAGCACTTTAATGGTTTTTGCCTTATTTAACTATTGCCGTTTGTTACAGGATATTTCATTAGATGCAGCATAAAGTACAAGGATTTTTCCTAGTTTTTCAGCTTTCCTGTTAGAGGAAGTTCCACTTTCAAATGACTATTAGAAGTACATTAAAATCTTAGCTCTCCCTAATCTTCATGGTTTCATTTGAGTTCATAATACATCTTTTGGTTTATCCTGTGAGTTGGGGGCTATCTATTTGAGGGACTTAGTCCAAAGATACCATATAAGCAGATAGTTTGGTTAAGCTGATTTTTGTAGTTTAAGTGGGTCTAAAGCACATCATGCCTGGGATTATCCTTATAGATGTGGTTAAATTTGACAGAATTTCGGCATTCTTTGTATACTGCAGTGTATGGTTTGGAAAGTAAAAGGCAGCTAGGTTAGTGGTTTATATGCAAAGGAGTGTTTGAAGGAGCATGTAGATGATTTAAATTTTTATTCCTTTGTACATCATTCAGGAGAAAGTAAATGTTTGGCAGCTTAGATCATGTGATAGCAAAAGAAGAGACCTCATTAATTCAGATATTTCAGATTCAGTAACAACAGAAAGGAGGGATTATGACTGCCTAATTTGATCCAACTGGAAAAAAACTAAATCTAGACCAAGGTCATGTACATCACAAACAAAGGAACAATATAAAATACATTTAATTTCCTGAAAGCTGTGATAAAATTTAGATAGGAGCCCTGGGAAGAGAGTCTAATATACCACTCAGCCCTATCAAGTCTCACATATTTACTAGGTGTGTCATCGTTGATTTGAAAGGATGATCCCTAAAAAAAAACCTGAAAAATTTTCTATTTTTCTATTTTTATTTTGATTCTTTTAAGAGGCAATATAGGCCCACTGCTGAATGAGGTGGGTGCCCTGGAGACAGAGGATATAAAGAAGGCAGAGGTGCTGAATGCCTTCTTTGCCTCTGTCTTTACTCCTGCAGACTCTTCCCGGGGGACCCACATTCCTATGGCCCCAGAAGGATTCAGGATAAAGGAGGAGTTTGCTTTGATGAATGAGGATTGGGTTAGGGATCAGTTAAGCAATCTGGACATCTATAAATTGATGGGTCCGGATGGAATACACCTGCAGGTGCTGAGGGAGCTGACGGAGGTCATTGCTGGGTCACTCTCCATCATCTTTGGTAAGTCGTGGGGAACAGGAGAGGTGCCTGAGGATTGGAGGATGGCAAATGTCACACCAGTCTATAAGAAGGGCAAGAAGGAGGACCCGGGTAATTATAGACCGGTCAGCCTCACCTCCATCCCTGGAAAGGTGATGGAACAACTTATTCTTGACACCATCTCTAGACATATCAAGGATGAGGGGGTCACTAAGAGCAGCCAACATGGTTTTACCAAGGGGAAGTCATGTTTGACCAACCTTATAGCCTTCTATGAGCAAGTAACTAGATGGATGGATGATGGTAGAGCGGTAGATGTGTTTTTTCTTGATTTCAGTAAGGCATTTGATACTGTCTCCCACAGCATCCTCATAGATAAGCTAAGGAAGTGTGGGCTTGATGATCAGGTAGTGAGGTGGATCAAGAACTGGTTGGAAGGAAGAAGGCAGAGACTTGTGGTTAATGGGACAGAATCCAGCTGGAGGTCTGTGACTAGTGGAGTCTCTCAGGGGTCAGTGCTGGGACCAGTGCTGTTTAATATTTTCATCAACGACCTGGATGAGGGAACTGAGTTTACCCTCAGCAAGTTCACTGATGATACTAAACTGGGAGGAGTGGCTGACACACCAGAGGGCTGTGTTGCCATTCAGCGAGACCTGGACAGGCTGGAGAGCTGGGCGGGGAGAAACTTGATGAAATTCAACAAGGGCAAGTGTAGAGTCTTGCATCTGGGGAAGAACAACCCCATGTACCAGTACAGGTTGGGGGCTGACCTGCTGGACAGCAGTGAAGGGGAAAGGGACCTGGGGGTCCTGGTGGATAGGAGGATGACCATGAGCCAGCAATGTGCCCTTGTGGCCAAGAAGGCCAATGGCATCCTAGGATGCATTAGAAGGGGGGTGGTTAGTAGGTCAAGAGAGGTTCTCCTCCCCCTCTACTCTGCCTTGGTGAGGCTGCATCTGGAATATTGTGTCCAGTTCTGGGCCCCACAGTTCAAGGACAGGGACCTGCTGGAGAGAGTCCAGCACAGAGCCACAGATATGATTAAGGGAGTGGAACATCTCCCTTATGAGGAGAGGCTGAGGGAGCTGAGTCTCTTTAGCTTGGAGAAGAGGAGACTGAGGGGTGACCTCATCAATGTTTACAAATATGTAAAGGGTGAGTGTCAGGATGATGGAGCTAGGTTTTTTTCAGTGATGTCCAGTGACAGGACAAGGGGCAATGGGTGTAAACTGGAGCATAGGAGGTTCCATGTGAACATCAGGAAAAATTTCTTTACTGTGAGAGTGACAGAGCACTGGAACAGGTTGCCCAGGGGGGTTGTGGTGTCTCCTATGTTGGAGATATTCAAGGCCCGCCTGGACAAGTTCCTGTGTGATGTACTCTAGGTTACCCTGCTCTGTCAGGGCGATTGGACTAGATGATCTTTTGAGGTCCCTTCCAACCCTTGGGATTCTGTGATTCTGTGAAATACAAATGCTTTAAACTGCCATCTCCTTGCTGGTCATTCTAAAAATGGCTTTTGTTCCTGTGGGTGAAAACTTGTTGTCTTCTTCCTCTTTTTAACTTCTCTCTTTAGTCCACCTCTTCAATAACTTTATTTGAATGCACATGGGTATATGGGAGTATGTGTGTGCACATGTGTATGTGCATGTGTATACCTATAAAGTTTTATATAGGGATGTGTGTACTTTAAGACTTTAATTAAACGTGTGTTACTACTATCGATTATAGACTTATATCTTTACAGACTTAGAGCCTCTTAAGGTCTCTATTCTAAATGGTAAATGCATTCACTTATGCTTAAAAATAACACCCAGCATTTTCTTAGTTCTCATTAGATCAGATCTAGGTAACAGGGGGAAGGAATTTCAATTGCCCTCTAACTGAAGCCTATTTTTCCTTCTGGCTTTCACAAAGGTTAGCCACACCTGTAAAAGTGGCTCTTTGTCTTCTGCCCACCCTCTTGCTTACTTCACTCAGTGAAGTTGTGTCCCTGTCCAGAGACCAGGATATAACAGCTGGCTTTTCAACAGTCAAGAGAAGAAGCGTTTGCAACTGAAGGTAACCACTGATGAAAGGGGAGGATGGCAAAATACCTGCAGGCTGCTGAACATTCCCAGTGATTCAGCTATGGCCAGCTGTTGAGTGTTAATTAGAGACATTGTGTCACTGACCTGCTATTAAAAGGCAAGGGAAATGGGTCTGTTTACTTTTGTTGCATTTAGTTCTGCTTATAAAAAGAGTGATTGCTTCCCCTGGGTTTTGAAAAGCGCGTTGAACCTCTGATGCTGCACTCAGATCGCAGCTCCGGCAGCAAGCGAGAGGGGACAGCAGTGCTGGAGAGCAGTGAGGTCTCAGCAGTGAAATTCAGCTGGACTCTGAGAGAGAAGACTGTATTGGTGTGAAATGTAGTCGTGCAGAGTCTCTCTCACATGCACATACATATCAAAGTCAGATTAAATTAATATTTAAAAAGGAAAGAAATCCCAGGTGCTTTCAGAGCTCCAAGTTTAGTGTCACTCCTGAGCAGTCAGCACTGCAGCCTGTATTAGTCTGACTGTGAGCACTGCAGTCAGAAACCACGAGCCTGTTTTCCCCTGGGGAGCAGGCTGATGTAAAGGCAATGATTGCAGAGGTTTGAGGTCATAACTTCACATGCAAGTTTGCGTGGTATTCTCAAGGGTTGGTGAGCCCTGAATTGACTTTAAAAACATGTAAGTGATGGCTCTGGTGAGTTCGTGTGGCTTTAGGGTCTAATACTTTGACAGCTGCCAGGTGTCAGGAAATTTTACGTTATAACAGTAATAATACTAGAAAATTATTAGTTTCTGTAACCCTTAGCCTAAGCAAGTCTTTGTGCTATAGTAAACACTACCTCTGCTCTGTATTCCTGTGTGTCACATACTTGTTCCAAGGTATGAAAATTAAATTTAATATCTTCAGTTCTCTTCCTTAATTTTGTAACAGCAAGTACAGAAGGGCAGAAAGGTTCATCCTCCCAGAGCCATCCCCTTCCTTTCCTGTCAGGCACCAGTATAAATGAGAGCATTCATTTCTCATCTTATCAAGGGAAGACACCTTATGGGTGCAACCCTACAAGTACTAAGAAAGGGTTATTTTAGTTTCTTTCATAGGACAAGAAAAAATGGGATTTTGAGACAGGATTATCTTTTCTCTTTCTATGGGTGATGCATATAACTTTTTCCTATTGCCTTGGTCCTTCAGCTGTTCAAATGGGCATCACAAGTGTCAACAAGCAGTGCTGGGCATCAGGTGAGCATGTGCAGGTCAGTATCAATGAGCTCTGGGTAGTCCTGGACATAGCCTGGGAGCACAGAAATGGGAACACAGAGGAGATTTTTGGGGTGAAGTTGCAGATCAGCAGGTCATCAGGATGCTATAAATGGGCAGCATGTTGGGCTTGGACACTGGCCCCTCTTTGTGGCTCCAGTCCAAAGCTTGGCATAAGTTTTTAGAGTATCTGAAAGCACCTGAAAATTCTCTGAACCTTTCTGCTAATGAGATTCCAATGTAAAATAGAAGGAATGGTGTGTAACCCAGATTAAATTCACTCCTGAGCTATTTTTAGCTTACCTAAACTCTTTCAACCCTTTTGGTAAAACTCATCAAAATTCATCTCTACTAAAAGGGTGTAAATTCAAAGAAGTCATATACAGTAAATGTTAACATGCTTTACTCATTATAAATCATTATAAATCTGGCATGAGTTATAATGAGAGAGATTTAATTTCACTATCTTTAAAATGAAGGCTTTTTAGCAAGGGAACAAACTTTGCTTTTAAAATTATTTTTAAAATAAAAGTTGATATGGAAGCTTTATTTTACATTGTATCATATTTGTATATAATAAAGGAAAAAATGTAGCACTCCACTGTTCTTAAGAAGATGTAGAAGTAGTAGCTTACTTCTGCTCATTTTACAACTGTCTTTTTGGATACACTTCTAATTTAAACTGTAGAAACTGAAAATGTTCCTTTAAAACTGGTTGTCATGGTTATAAAATCCCGAAAGAAATTATGTGTGTCTGCATCTGCTGAGGGAAACATTTATGGCCTGATTTAGAGGGAGGAGGGGAAGAAACCACCCACCACAACCCATTTTCAGACTTAATTATTACATGACTTGAATATAATTCATCACCCTCCCCCGAAAGCCACAGAAAGGATTCTCACACATTTTTCACTCCATGCAGTTCATTAGGAAATATCATATGGTGAGGGGTTAGTTCTGTCAAGTTCTAACAGGTTGGGGTTTTTGTTTGTTTGTTTTCTATAGCTGTCTTTGTTTCAAGCAAGCTTATCTGGAAATACAGTGTGCTAGACTACTAGCATACACTTGCTGTCACAATTCATGCCTTTGATTCTTCCCATTATTTTTCTTCCCTTGCTCTAGTCATCTGGCCAGAATAAAAAACCAACCTCAAATCTGCAGCTCAAATCATCCAGAGCGAAAGTCTGCATTTCCTGGTGGAGCTCAAGAAAGATGAAGGAAAAGGGGAAAAGAAGGAAAAAAACCCCACCCCAATATGTATCTAAACAGGAGAAAAGGGAAGGGAAAGAACATCAGCCTACCAAAGGAAAACTGTGAAACTGAGTCTTTTGTGAATCTGTTACACATCGTATGTTCCCATGATGAGGTTTCCCAATCTCTTGAAGCTGTAGTTTTATTCAAAATGAGTCTGTGTTGGGCCAGGCCTTCTCTCTTACAGGCATGCAGAAGTCTGCACATGTCTTAGAAACTTGTTTGTCACTTTTCATTTTTCAGTAAGAAAAGCTTATTGCATAGACAAACTGTTATGCTGTGAAAGACTGAGGTAGCATTTTTTAATCTTTAGAAAGAAGGAGAAAGACAAAGGGTGGCTGATCTGTTGGCTGGAGGAAATCTCTGCAGCTCCTGACCCTCCTTCACAAAGTAAATGGCAGATAAGGAGGATGAGGGCATTTTAGATAAATAAGATGCTTTGTATTATCAGATTGTGAGCCATTAATGAGATTCAAAGGGTTTGCCTATACACATTGATCCAGAGCTTGTCCTACTCAAAAAGTCCAGTTGAAAAAGGAAGTTTGGCATCCTGAATGTGAAGTAGAACCCTTCTGAGAAAGTTTGGAAAATAACAGCAGGCTGAGCTACTTCTGAAAGGCTGTGAATATTTCCAAACACTTTGACTTTCCCCAACCCATGAAACCAAGGATGACATTTCTCACTGTTCCATTTCAATGGAAAATTATTTCTAATGAATGTTTACTACACTGCCAGCAGAAGCCTGTAATTTATTCCATCTGAATGAGAGAATAGAAGAAACTGGGAAAGAGGTGGAGAGGGGTCAGAATTATGCTTCTCCAATCCTCTTGTCTCCTTTCCTTCCATATCAACAAATACAAAATCTTGCCACCATTTTTGAATCCCTGAATGTGACTTCTGATTGTTCTTGTGCTGCATGAGCATGATCTGTTTTCATCCCTTGCTGCCTGGTGAGTGAGAGACATGCTTTCCCATTTCTGCACTAGCTAGTTCTGGCATAGGATCTGCTCAGCCCTGAGGCTAGAATATATAGAAGAAAGACAGGCAGGCATCGGGGCTGCAACCATCCAGCTCCCCACAGCTGGTCCCACTGGTACCTTCTGCTTTCCTTATTTCCCTGCTAATTATTAGTAAATAGATGTGGCAACCCATCAGAGTGTCACCTTCTGCCCCATGCCAAGGGGGCAGTGGTCTCACCTGCTCTCTGCTGAGACAAAATCTGCTCTGCTCCCTCCAGGGGCTGATGACAACCTGCTTCACTGCAATCAGATTAGTTTGGAAGTATGTTACTTTCCTAGAGAAAATGTCACAGAATTACAGAGGAGAGAGATGGAACAGGTTTATTAAATTGGCTAGTCCATCTTTCTGCCAATCAATGGCAGTTCCCGACAGTGCATACTCCCTGCTCTGCTGCAGTGATGTTTTCAAAGTGCCTTGTGATGTGCTGCCGGCCCCTGCCCTTGAGGGTACTTTACAGCTGGCACCATCTCATGTCAGGAGCACTTAGCTGGCTGCACATCCTGCACCTGCACTCTGACCTCCTGGCCAATAGCCTTTCCTCCTCATTTATTTCCATTTGCTAATGGCAAAAGCATACTGGGAAAACCTTCCTCCTGTTTGTTAAAAGAGGTATTGAGTAGCACAAATCCTGGCAGCAGCACTTGTGAAGAGAGCACCTCTGGGATGGCATACTTTGCTGTTTATCCTTTTGCTACCATATTTAACCTGTCCTAGACTTTTTACCTTCTAACCCGCTCAATGAGAGCCTATTTTAAAAGAACACTTTAAGTTGCACTGGCCTAATGATAAAAAAACCCTTCATACAGTCTGTATAAACTGGGAATTCCTGAAAATACCTATGCCATTTGAACATTTTTGAAACTTACTGAGATAACACAGCACTGGGCTAACATGGCCAACTTTTCTTCTCACCTGACCACACAAGTCATTTCAGCATGGGGAGTTGGTGGTGGCTTTGCATGCAGAAACGGTTGGACTGTCCCAGATATCACATTAGAGCTCTCAGTTTGCTTTTCCACCCTGGGACCCTGAGACAAGCCTTCCAGAAGCAGCAACCTGCCTCTTCGTGTTGCAGTTACTCTCATCCTTGTTTCAGCATCTCTGAAAATCCAAAAGGGAGAAACCAGATTTGTTGAGAAAACTCAGGTCTGGGAATTCTTTAAATACCCATCTCTCCCAGCAGAACCAAATGCTTTAAAATTATGCCCTGAATAGGATGTAAACAAGTGCTCAGCTCTCTGTCCTTTGCTTAGCTGCCACAGAAGCAACAGGCTTCTCCCCAGTGGTGGGACCACTTGGGAGGTAGCAAAGCCTGCGAAAGCTGGGTTGGAGCAAGAGACTAGCAGGCCCTGAGCAAAATGAAGAGACCACAGGCAGCAATGAGTGCAGATTTGAACCACAGAGCTCATGGAGACAGGAGATGTCACACAGATTTGTGCTTTGGCACTGCTGTAGTTATTTGGCACTTCCAAGCAGAGAGACTCCACTCTCGTAAAACCCCACCTGCACTAGCGAGTTCAGCTCTGGGGCCCCCAATACAAAAGAGTCATGGAACTACTGGAGTGAGTCCAGAGGAGGCCACAAAGATGACCAGAGGTCTGGAGCACCTCTCCTGTGGAGACAGGGTGAGAGACTTGGAGCTGTTTAGCCTGGAAAAGAGACAGCAGCATGGTGATCTCATAGCAGCCTTTAAGTATCTGAGTGGGGGCTACAGGGTTGCTGGAGAGAGACTCTTCATCAGGGACTGTACTGATAGGACAAGTGGTAATACATTCAAACTGAAATAGGGGAAGTTCAGGTTAGGTGTAAGGAAGAAGTTTTTTACTGTGAAGGTGGTGAGGCACTGGAACAGGTTGCCCAAAGAAGTGGTAAATGCTTCATCCCTAGAAGTGTCCAAGGCCAGGTTGGACAAAATCTTGGGTGACATAGCTTAGAGTGAGGCATCCCTGCCCATGGCAGGGGGGTTGGAACTAAATGATCTTAAGGTCCTTTCTAACCCTAGCCATTCTATGATTCTCTGCCAAATAAATAAGGATAAAAGCTTTCATAAGAAGTGGCCTGTAAAGGGTGCACTGATATGGTTAAGGAGCCAGTCTGAACCAAGCCTCTGCCTCTGCCTTGTGCTCCTGGCCTATGTTAGCTTATACACGTTGTTTACAGCTGGATCCTTAATCAGTGGGAGCATCAGCCCTGGAGAACATATCTTCAGCCAGTGTGTTGGATGGTTTTCTTGTACAGGGAATGAGATGTGCATATATATTAACTTGTTTCCCCAGCTTCAGGGCTTTTTTAGGCTGATGGCAATGTGCAAAGGTAAAGCTATCTACAATGTGAAAAATGGGCACTTTGTTTCCCCCAGGGCCTTGGCAGTTCTGGGGACTGATCCCATGTCTCAACCACGGGTACAAGCCAAACCCTGTCTCGGGGCACTGGAAGGAGTTTGGGATGCTGGTGATCACCAGTCCCATGGATAATGACAGAAGTTGCCAGCTTGCTCAGGCACAGCTGCACTGCCACACAAACCATTGCTGTCAGCCAGTAACAAATTAGCTTCTGCAAATAAATCCACTCTTGTTTCATCCTTCAGTTTCCCTCTGTCATGCTTGGCAGCTCCCTTTCCAGTGTGATTCCCAGGGCTGGGATGCACAGCCTTGACACAGTCCCAAGCAACCACTTGGAAAAACCTGCAGCACTGATGCTGCCAGCTTCCTATCTGAAAAAGCCAACCCTAATTACAAAAGACAAGCAGCAGGAGCAGTCTCTGTCACCGGGTTTTCAGCAACAGAAATTATGGCCTGCTTGCTCTAGCAGTGCCTGCCATTTAAGTTGCCCTCCTTGCTGTACTGAGCCTGGAGTCTCGTCACCATGCCTGAGGATGCTGAGAATAAGTGCTCAGAAAGTCAAATACAGAAAAGGCCAGCCATGGATATTTTTCACAATAGAAAACTTTTTCTCCCCGTAGAATCTGTCCCTACAGGTGGCAGCACCTATCTGTGGACAGTTAGATTTGGATCCTTTACTCTTGGACTGAATTGGTTCACTTTGTCTATTCCAGCTGTAATAACCCTTCCACACCCTGATAGCATCAGTGGTTGGGGCAAAGCCTGTGGGGTCTGGGGTAAAGTTACTTCCAAGAGAACAGAAGAAACTCCACTGGTTTCCATGTGCTTTGGTTTCTGGGCTGAAGGAGTGCCAGAGCAACCGTTGTTTCAAGAATATGTCAGCAATGTTGTGTAATTTATGTCAGAGAAGTCACTTGCACATTGGTACGAGTCATTCTTCGGGAAAAGCTACTTGTGACAAAGCTAATGAGGAAAGAAGCAAAGTGAGGAAATACCTTTGAAATCATTTATATTTCCAAGTGAAACACTTCTGCCTCTACACTACCTGTCCAAGCTTCATTTTTTTGTTTGGAATGCAAATGCAGAGTTTTTTTGAAACAAAGTTACACATTTGCACCAAATGAAATGGAACATTTGAAGAAAAAAAAGGTTATAAGCAAATACTTATTATCCGTTTGATAAAGTACTCCCTCTTCACCCTGATTTGCTTGGAAAAGGGAATTAGATGCTACAAAAATTTTATGGATGAGATACCTGTGCCCAGCTCAGCTTGATTTATTTCCTACTGTCTTTAGGCTAGTGAGAAAGGCCAAACATTGTTCTGTATACAAGCCCTATTCTAACGATAGGTTTATGTGTCTCCCTCATCCCCAAGCCTCCTATAAATAAGACTATGTTTTGCTCATTAATCTCAACAGACTGTATTCTGCTTTGAACAGGAAAACAAGAGTTATCGCTTTTATGGTGCCAGAGATCCAGAGACGTAACAACACAAACACACAAGGTCAATAAAATGCACTTTTTATTCTGTATCAATGAAAATATAGCCACATGTAAATAAAGACGTGTGGAAAAAAAAAAAAATCAACATTGATCCTCCCTGAAGAAGTACAGTTCATTGTGCTAAAACCCATTATCCTTTGGGTTAGAAACAGTTGTCTGCCAATGCTTTAGTGACCCACATTTTCCTTGTTGAATTCTAGCAAACAGAAAAGTGCAACAAGAAACTTGCTACAGATTAACCAGTTTCAATGGACCACACATGGCAATGTCCAAAAGCAACAGGGGAGACACGTTTAACCACAGCGTCCCCACACATTCGTCCTCGGCAGTCATGCGAGCGGTCAAGGAAGCATCCACTCTCTATGAACTGATGTTTCATTTTTAGTAGAAAGATAGTCCTTCCTCCATGTAACTCATGACCGCTTTGCAGATTATGGATATGGCAGCAGAGGTGCATTCCTTTTACAGCTGTTCAATTCCAAATGCTTTATTTTTATTTTTCTCTAGGTTTTTATAAGATTCCTGCTGTCAAAATACAGTTCTCAATTGCTTTTGTAGAAATAATCCTGAAAGGCAGAGGCATTTAAAATCCCCCCCAAATCCTCAGTATACTAACAACAGCAAAAAAGATAGCTGGGCTGTTCAAAAATATCATCAGTAACATGAATGTCATTTGCATTGGCTAATGTACAAAGAGCAGCAAGTCATAACAAAAAAAAACATTACCCGAGCAATAACTTTTCCCCCAATTTCTCCCTTGCAAAAAATAATTTTCTCAAAATATTTTTCCTCCCCACAGTCCAGTGCCTGTGAATCACATACATTCAAAAGCTGCAGTTACTCTGTAGATCAGTTTTCCAATGTGAGCTTTTAAAACCAGTTGTTTCGCCCAACCTCTCCATGAGGGTTGCACAAACAAAATTATACCAGCTGGTGCTTTTTCTGCTAATGGAACACCTTGAATTTGAGATCAAAGCTAAGAGCTAAGGACTTCAGGGTATAAAGAAGGCTTTAAAGCCCATGTCCTGCCAATGTTAGCAGAAAGATTACCACAAACCAGGGATGAGCATTGCAGGATTGTCCCTGTTCGGTGCTCAGGTGTGCAGGGTGAGACACCACAGCACAAGCATGGGTCAGTGAGTGCTCAGCTGGTGATACAAAGCTGTCTGCTTCCAGGGAAAGTTAAAAAAGAAAGCATATTGGCCACGCAGCTGCATTTCAGCAGAGAAAGCGGGTTATGCCTTGAGCGGGCGCCCAGCACAGACTGTGTGGGCATGTGACGAGGGCAGGATGGGTGGTTTGTTTAGTTTCTGCCTCTCCCATGCAGGCTTGTATAGCAGCTCCCGCTCAGTTTAGTTTTCAGTTGTCAGTTGGGGTGAGGCTAAGAAAGAAAGCTAGAAAAACACTTCCATGTTTTGACTGTAATGGGGTCGTCTGTTACGACAATTTGTTTAGAAAAATCTCCCCCTGCCACTAATTGTGAGAATCCTGTGAGCATGCTGTTATGAGGGTGCTTCACCAGACACCACTGGGGAGCTGGGCATGCAGAGAGATACATGCAAGATCATCCCCTTCCCTTATCTCTCTTTCCTCCCACTATATATTCCCCAGATTTTTCTTCATTTAAGAGCCTAGGATGACTAGTTGCCTAAGCATAAGTGGGAACTTATAAGCATTTCAAAGGGATGGGGTAGGCAGAGAGAAATCCTAAAGCCTATGTGAAAACTCCACAGCCTCATGGGGCCAGGACTTTACCCTTTGGAGCCTGATCTGGGGTCAGCGCTACACTTCATGAAGTCCTACGCAAGCTGCTCCTTCCCTTCCTGATGTTCTGCTCCACTCCAAGTGTGGACAGACATGAAGGAAAACAAACAGGACTCAACAGTTGAGCACATCAGCCTATGTCTGCATTAGCAATGCTTGGACACAGGGCTGCAGGACAGGATTCAGAGTCTCACAGTACCTGGTGCACAACCTCCTGTCTTTGTCATCATCCCTCAGTGGCAGCAGTAACTTTAATAACTGTGTTTCTCCTCAAAGAGAGAGTTTGCACAGCTTATGTACATATCTGGCCTGTAGGATGATATTCTAGACAGTCATGAATTTTGAGCAGTTACTTTGGGTGGAAATTATTGACAGTTCAGACACTGAGAATAAGTCATTTGGATTCGAAGATGTGTTAATTAAAAAGTGCCCTTTCCCTGATCAGTTCAGCTGATTTTTATGGCAAGTCACCTTGCAGTCCCAATTCTCAAACATGCCCTCTACATTTCTGCCTGCATTCAACATGCAGTATTTGGTAGGGCATGAAATCTTGGACCCATTTGCATTAGAAAATGGTCTGAAATTAAAATTCTAGTACCGTCAAATCAGCCCACACTGGAACTCACTATCCTGGTCCTTTCATGAGAACTAGGTTAGAGAAATTAATGGAAAGATTCTCACTGACCTTAATAAGAACACTTACACAAGATGCTCTAAGGATGAAAATATCTACCTTCAAAACAAAGGACATAATTTACAAGATCTGCGAGACCATTTTACTGAACCACTTGGTCACTAGCTGGTATTTAAGTAGGACATTAAAAAATCATTCCTAACTACCATTCCTATTAGCATATTATTTTTTCTGAACACAAACAGCAAAACAGATCATTATCTCATTAAATCTGCTGATGCAACATTACTTAATCAATCTTCCTGTTTCTACAAGTTGCTAGCCTAATAACCTAGGCAAGAAGAAAGAAGTCAAGGAAGGAAGAGAAAGAGAAAAGAGATAAAGAGCACAAGGAAGGGAAACACTGCTTTTCGTTGTAGAAAATATTCTGCTTCGTATTATGTAGCTTTCAAAGCACACAGAAATTAGATACATAGCTATACCTGCATGTAAAGGCCCCAGCCAACTGTTATACGCATAGCAACAGTAAATTGGTATGTGAAGTTTACAAAGCATACCATGTCCTAATTCATGTGAGAATGGTTTGTTGTACTAATGGGACTTCACTACATAAAATGTGGTGGTAAGTCACTGGAGCTTTAGAGAGTTTGCAAGCGTATTTTTATTACTGGGGTGTTTTCCAGAAAAAAAAAAAAATAAATACAGTGAACCTTTATCTTCACTGCATCCCTGCAAGCTGCAGGTTTCTCATGTTATCCCACATCTCTTACAGGGCCCACAGCTCTCTTCAAGGGCAAAGAATTGACAATCAGTGACAAGCAAGGAAAGGAACAAACCTGTTCTGTGAGAAATAGGTAGCAGCTGTAGTACCAGCTTTAAGAGCATCATTGAATCACTGTGAAACCAGTGTCAGGGGAAACACATTTGAGTTAGTTGTGAAATTTGCCCATGCTACTAAAATAGTGCTAATCACTACATTTGAAGAAACATGTTGTATGTTTAAGTTTCCTGGGAAAGCTGATTTACCAGTTCCGTGCTGCACAGAAACAAGCCTTAGTTCCCTTGTCTGAGTACAGTGATTTTACTGGGACAGTTGAAAGGTACATTTACAGGCTTGCTTTGTACTTTAACGTTAGTGAGCTTTTTCACTGGTATCAACAATTCTCCTGCTCACCTGTTTAACATGCCTTTGGTACACATTGCCAGATAAATCCATTATTGTCTTTCTGGTAGGTTGCCCAGTTCCCACAAGGCACATTTTTAAAACCCAAATCCTGCCTTATTGCTAGCTAGTGCCTCTCCCACTTGAAAAATTGGATTTACCACTTGATAGAATTATGTAGTTGGTGGCACCCAGCCCTTACTTTAAGGGAAAAAAAAACCAAAAGTGGCTAGGAATATACAAAGCATCAACGGGCAGTAGGAAGAGTTGGGAGGTGCCATTAACTGCTTGCACCCACAGCCCTTTTCTAACAGCCATGTTGTGGGAGCACCCTGCAGAACAAAAAAGCTTCTGTTTGTTAATTGATTTCAGAAAAGGACATTCACACTGGTGAACTGATTATCCCAAAGCAACGAGCTCTGAACACACAGTGAGTGCAGTGGGGTAGTCCGTCCTCAATAGCTAGGCTTAAACTACTAGTTTAGGTGGCATTTCAGCGCTGTAATTTTTAAGTAAGTATCACCTGACTGAGCTTGTTTGTAATGCCCAGGCTCCTAATTATAGCTAAATAAAAGAAAAAAAGAAAAAAAAAAAAAAGCTGTTGCCAAACAGCATTTGATGATGCAAGTGAAGAAGGCAGTAATTAATCCTGCAGGGACAACAGAGGACTAATTAGAAGAGCAGAAAATTTGTTTTGCTTTAGAAAAAAAGAACTTTTTCCATGAGAGCTTGAATAAGACACCCAATTTACGAACTGAACTGTGACCTCCAACTAATGGTCCTGGCAGCAACGCTGGATGCAACTGGATTCTCAGCCAATCAGCCAGAAAATGCAGAGTATGGCATTGTTCCTCACATGCTTGCAATGAGCCGTGCATGTCCTCTCCTGACCCACCAGCTGGAGGAGTTAGACACCAGCACAGAAAGTTTTTTTTCTAGAAAAACAAAGTGGTGACAGAGAAAATAGGTGCAAACAACTCAGGGAATTCTTCTGAAACCAAGCCCAGGACAGAAAAGTGCCTGAGTGCCCTGACATAGCACACACGGAAATGCTGAGCAGAGCCCTAGAGTCTGCCCAAGGCAATGAAGAGGACTTTTACTAGCACTACATGGCTTCAATTCAAAGGCCCACCACATTCCTCAGTATGGTATTTACACTGAAAATTAGAAAATAATGGAGCATAACTGAGAACCTTCATATTTTATCTCCTCTCTATCTGTGCTACTAAAATCTACAGAATCACTGAATGATAAAACAACATAACTTGCAAGGGACCTTTTGGAAATCATTTGGTCAAACCCCCTTAGTCAAAGCAGGGCCAGCTTCCAATACAGTAGTCATACACTGATGCTACACAGTTTGCATACTCCATGCCCCCTTCTGACAGGACTTTGGCAAGCAGGGAGAGCTTTGATTATCCTGAAGCCCACATTTTCCTCTAAGGACATCTATATTTGAGTATCCTCTAGTGGCCCTTCCCTGTCCCACAGCTGTCACCCCAGAAAGGGCTGCCAGCCTCATCCTTAAATGCCACCTGAAGGAAAGAGGAGTCTGCCAACTTCCAAATAAATTAATTATGAAGATGAAAACAACCCATGTGCAAAGACTAGTAAGTATTGATTTCAGTTGAATATTGTCACCATTTTTGGACACCATTCTTTAGATATTTTATTCTCCCTCTCCCCTCTCTTCCCTCATTGAACAGCACAGAGCCAGTTCTCTGCTGTGGCTCGGGCAATCGCTTGACAGTCGGTCACTCTCTGTTTACCTTGGAAGCTCTTTGCTGCAAGTTTTTCCTTTCTTGGACATTTTTAAGCCTTGGCCTCTTTCCACTGCATTACACAGCTCATCAATAAAACTCCTAACATACTCAATACACCAGAGCAGCCAAAAATCCCAAATAGGTGGCAGCCTTTAACTGTCCAAAAATTGACTGGTGATTTCTCCTCTGTGCCTTGGCATTGTGCACTGCAATGAAGAGCATCTCAGCCTGTAAAAATGGGGTACCTGGAGTATCCTGCCATAGTATTTGAGTAAAAGCTTAAAAAACATGATCACCACAGGCCAAAAACTGAGCATCTGAGTGCCTTTATGGAGCCTTCATTAGCAAATTAGAGGCTGAATGCTTTGGTTTTGGTTGCATGCTGAGATATTTCAGTGTTTCCTGTACTGCTAGCCACACCTATGTAAAAGTGCTTCTGTGCTGGAAAGGTGGTAAGTGCTCCCTTTTAGAGGCATCTTTTTACACACACAAGGTCTGGCTGGGAGCTTGAGTTATGGGTTGGATTCACTTCATTTACCCTCTAGCAGTCTACAAATCAAGCGCCTAATCTCAAGTCATTAAAACGAATGACGAGAGACTGGCACTCCTGGAGAACAATTTATCCTACCTGTCCAAAACACCTGTCTTAATTAAATGGGCCAGATCTGAGCCCCCATTCCAAATGGGTAGGTGTATATGCATATGGTGTGTCTATATATCCTTGGCAGGCAGGCAGGCAGGCAGAAATATAGTGTGCCATTGCTTGGTCTGGACTGAATCTGCTCTGGACCAGATAACGTACAGTCATGTCATTTGGTTGGTGGGGAGCACTGAGCACAACCTAATAAAAAATCCATTTTATAGGGCTTTTAATTAAGCCTAATTGATGTATTCATGGCAGACAGCCAGATATAGAGTTGGTGCACACCAACAGTCTCAGATTGTGGGCCAAGCAAGCTTGTATCTCCAAGCAGAAAATAATGAAGAAAAGCACTAGACTGCTTTATGGATAAATGCATAAAATGGTTTGTGAGAATACTGCCCCAGATGCCTGGTTCCACTTGCCTTGCATCAGGAGGCTGATTAGCATAACATAACATAAATTAATATAATTTATTTACTGTGGTTTGGTCAAGCCCTTTCTGAATGCTTCTATCATTTGAGTATTCAAAATCAACGTGTGCCTTCTTGTCCCACTGTGCAATACAAGGTCAATTTTCTCTATGACTAAATGCACCCTCAGTAAGGATGATTTTGTTTTGTTTGTTGTTTGTTAGATACCACAAGGCTGATCTTTGCACAATATTCTTTACGTCAGTAAGAAAATTTGCTGCTTTTGTGCAAGAATTCTTTATTTTAGCTTCATCAGCACTTTAAGAATGTATTTCATTTTGAAATGCACTATAACATATTAAAACCATCAAAACACATAGAGATCGTGTTATTTGTTTGTACCAAAAATATAAAGGGAAAGTTATAAAACTAGTCCCAGATGTAAAAACCTAGCTAGATCAAACTTTTCCTCCCTGTTGGCTCCACAGGAAAGCACTGCTCTCCTGTCTCAGGATGGGAGAGTGACAGAGCCCAGGCTACCACAGAGAGATGCCTTGCCCCAAAAGAATCCTGATTCTCATACCCTCTCTAACAAGCACGTTAGCAGCAAGACTATAGAGCAATATAGATCATATAGACCTAAAGATATGTCTTATCACAAAAGCTTCTTGTACAAAAAAAGAATGAAAAAAAAAAGCCTTTAAATACAGCTTTTTATAAACAACAGTAGCAAAACCTATTAAATCCCTTCTCTGCAGGAAAATGGTATTTGAACACTTATAAAAAAAGAAAAAATCAACAAACAGCTATCACTTTGATGCCACCTCACCTAGGAAAAAAAAAGTTATTTTAATACATAATCTGTCCAACTCTGACGTCCAAAAAGATAGGTCTGGGTTTTCTAAATGCTCAAAATCCAAGTAAAAAAGTGTTGACTCATTATAATGTATTCCCCTACTTCCTCAGTCCCAAATTCCCTATTAAACTTTTGGCTTTTTATTTTCTCTTTCAGTTCAGGATGGTTTTTTTCCCCCACAAAAGCCTCCAAGCTATTTAATGAAATACAATATCTGTTTTCTGACCCATGCAAATGATGACATCTGTATAACTGTCTTGGTCACTTCCAGAGTGACTGCTCATGGCTTGCAAATAGTACAATGTTATTTCTGCAGCTGCCAGTTCTCGAAAGTTGTCTTGGGTTCCAAAATACACTTTAAGGTCCGATACGATTACCAGATTCAACCTTCAGTTCACACCTGTGTTGCTTCCCATGTGGTGGTAAATGAAGACTTAATCTGAATCTAGCAATGATCCCAAACTTTTGTGCCAACTGCATTGAGTCCCTATAGTTGTGCTACTTCTGCAGAACAGGGAAAAGAAAAACGGGCAAAGCTTAAGTTTGTCACTTCCAAGTCAGCTCTGCTCTAACCCCTGACAGAAAGTGGGGGGGGAAAGGGTTTACAAATACAAATTCAGAAGAACTGAATCTTCACTACAAGTAATTTTTTTGCAGGTATTATCCTGAAGTGCTGGCCTATCTCATATATGTAACATCACACAGAAAACGTTATGAAAGGTATTCTAGTACATTTGTTTTGGAAAGTGTTTACTTTTCTGTACACATTTTATTTCTATTCCAAAGTCTAGAAAGATAAAATCCACTTATGTGCAGGTAAAATGCTTTGAACACACAAAGCACAAGGTAAGTGCTAAGAATGCTGTTACCAGCATGTGGCAGGAAAACCCATACAGGTATAGAGCTCTTAGAGGAAAGGAAAGCATGCAGCCAAGAGCTCCCTCCACGTGGTATATAGCTGCTTGATCACTGGCCTAGGTGGAAGAGACACATTAGTATCCTTATTGCACTTAATGGCTACAGGTGGTTGCTATCAGTCAAGCCTGAACAAGACTCTGACTCATTTCTTTAAGAGAAAAGGAATGCCCCAGTTGGCAGTACACTCCACATGCACAACCGCAATGGTGTGGGAAAGCTGAACCAGTGCCCTGATAATAACTCCATGCAACAACATGTAGTGCTTCAATCATGAAATTTTGGAGGCAAAATGCTTCAGAATTATGGAAGCCAGATTTCCAGAGCAACAGCCACCAGAGTCAATCCCACAAACTTGGCCTCTGGCTGCACCCCAAAACACAGGGCTCTTCTGTAGGCTGCATATATCACGTTTCCAAGACACCCATCATGCTACTGCCTCGTGCAAGGTACAAGATCATTCAACTGAACTTGCAATGGACAATACTGGAATATCAGAGTCAAAGAAACTTTAAAAGTGGAGCTGGAAACACCATATTTGTTTCATGAACTTGGTACTTTACACTATTTATAGCTTTTAGCCACTACATATTTTAACCAGTTGAGTTTCACTTGAACTGTAATAGACATTCCAGGCTCAAATAATTTTCAAGGTCAGATTAATCTTGTTACATGTTCTCTCATCATAAGGTGGCACAAAGTTACACCTGACTTGCAAGATAAACCTAAATAGAGATCTGTTTGCATGCCATGCAGTTCTAGCTAGAATTAATATCATTTACAAAGAAAGAAAAGAAGTCCTTCACAAAGGCAGAGGAATGCCATTAAGGCTAAAACTTTCTAACAAAGTCACTCCCAGTACCCTGATGGCTCTTTTACAGCATCACATCGCAGTAGATTCATGCATTCAAGGAACTTTACCAAAATCTGACCCCAAGACAGCCTGTGTGATTCAGCTATTCACTGGGCAGCTCTGGGTAGATGCTGCACGTCTGTCTTAACCAGCAATCCAAGTCAGGCAAAAACATGCAAATCTTCAAATGTCGGCACTTAAATTTGTACCCACAAGGTCAGTATATACTCCAGCAGCCGGCAGCGACCCTGTATCTCCCTAACCCTATAAACCTCTGATTCTTTCAGAGTCCCAGGGTAGGATTTGAAGCAGGATCATGAAGGTCCTGCTGTTTTGCTAGCACAGTTTGTCCTTGCAGACCAAAGCATGGTTGCAAAGTTCCAGATCTGCACTTGTGACAGAAAAGCAGCTGCAAAATACAGTTGAAAGTTTTGACAATGGCAACTGCAACTGTGGAAAACTATAAAGAGCAGGCAGCCTAATCACTAGACTTGGGAAGAGTTGTCCATTTTGGTGGCCTTTTATTCTTCCCCTTTTTTTGGTTATAATTTTCTAAAGAAAAGAATTGAAGAAGGGGGAGAAACAGGACAGAAAGAAACAGCAAATGAGAAAGACCATCATCTCCCCAAAAGCCTCCATGAATTGACACAACAGAAGCAATGACTTCTTCAGCTTTCTTATGAACTTTTGGAGGTTTAGTGATTTGGGATTTCACAGCAGAAGGTATGTTCACCCTAAGATGTAGGTTCCTAATTGCCACTACTGCAAATGATGGTTTGTTTTGTTTGTTGCTTTGGTGGGCTTGGGGGTTTGCTGCTTTTTTCCTCTTTTTTTTTTTTTTCAGGAAACAGTTTAGTTTAGTTTCTTAATGTTAAGTAATGGATCTGGTATTGGTGTCTGGTCAGGATGCCTACTAATTCTAAGCATGTCTTTTATTTACCTGATTGATAGCGATACTTTCTGGTACATATACGTTTCAGTCCAGGCACTTTTGAAAACATGGGATCATGATACAAGAGGCTATTTAAGTGTGGAGGGGACTTCCTTCTTTTAAGGAGCCATTGCACTCTGCTGGGCTGGCCTCAAGCTGTACAGGTTAACAGCTCTGAATCTGTGATGGCCATTTCTGCTGTACATCACATGTATCTGGATTCAAAACCAGTGCAGAGAGCCAAAAAAACCCCCACCACACTCAGGGGCAGACCCAGCCAGAGTTCAAAATGTCAGCTCCCAACAGGAGAGGATCCAGTGCAAGAGCCTGCCCTGCTGCAGCCCTGTGAAACCAGCAGCGCTGCATAGAGGACAACGTTCCAGCCTAGGAGGTGGAGATAGGGTCTGAGCATAGTTCAAGACTGGGAGATGCTGATCAGAGCCAGCTAAGAGGACAGACCTAAGGGACTTGGTACACGTGACAACTGGCTGTGTGGGCATTGCAGGCCTGCTTGTGAAGTGTGCCCCCCCCAAGCACTGAAACCTTCCACAAGTCCAGGCAAGAGCAGTGGGCAGCACCCTAGGGAGAACTTCATCTCCCAACACACCCACCACTCCCCCAACCAAATATTCTCACCCCGATGCCTTGGACTAAAGCAAATTTCATCTTGACCAGTTACTTTCTCTTGTCCTCAAAGGCAGTTTGCAGACTGACAAACGTCCTCAGTAAAGAGAGTGGAGGGGGATTAACAGCAGCCTTTCAACTTCAGACTTTCAAACCTGCCCACACAGCTGCTGAGGAGCTGAACTACAATTGTTCTGTCCCTTGCTCAGACCTTGTGCAAAATCTTTCTGCAGGGCCAGCTCAACCCTACAAAAATGGGACACCCTAATGAAGATACTGACAGAACCGGACACCATCGCTGAGTGTTGCAAAGAAAATCTGCGTGATTTTACTCTAACAGTTCAGTAAAAATGGCATGAGTAAAAGGAGGCTTCCAAGAAAGTTACCTCCAAACACTCAGGGAGTGCAGCTGAGAGTTTGTGTTAGTTTCATTTTGTTACATAAATCACCATTATTATTCCTTACTTACGATGTTTAAAGAGCAGGCAGATACTTGAAATAAAAGGCTGTGCATGCACAATACCCACATAAATAAATTCCAGTGATCCCCCCAGCACCAGACATGGTGACCTTCCTTGGCCACTGAGCTAAGCCCTCCCTTTTAGGAGGAGTAGGGGAATTTATCACCAACTATACAGTATATTGCAATGGAATGATACAGAAAATAATACTAATTGGAGTCTGAGCTAATTGGAGTTCCTCCACATCATGTTAATCTACTGTTTAACTCGGCAGAAAGTACAGTGAGGAAATAAAAGCTCAATTCACCCAGCCTGAGATCAAAACTGTCATGGCAATATTGGCAGGTTAGACCCTGATTCTTTAAATAGTACATTGCCTTTGTTACACAAAAGTCATTCTTTTATTACATAATAGAGATTATAAATAAATGTAAAGTGTGCATGCAGTCAACTGCATATTATACAAGCAATATCTATGTTAATAATTGTTTCTTTGGCAGGCCAGAATCCAGCTGGACATGCAATATTTACATATCAAAATCCTTGGTGTGTTCAAGTCATATTGGATGCAAGTGAAAATATATATGTATATATATTTACTGTATACACACACACATATATATGTATAAAGGTATATATACACCTCTGCATATATACTGTATACATATATACACATAGGTATATGCTAAAAGTGGATTTCATCTTTTTCTGATTCAGGTGAGGCAGGCCTTGAAACACTAAAAATATCCTGACGGGGTATCTGGAGGGGGTGCTGGGGTGATAAATGAGACGTGGGGGAAGAGATCTGGGGTACGTTCTTTTCAGACAATATTTTTAAAATCTCTGCCACCTGCTTCTCAAGGGCAGCCATCCTACTGCTTAGCAGCTGGATATCTTCTTTGAGTTCATGCTTGACTTCCTGCAACGTGGTTTGTAAGGCCTGCTCAGGAATAGGGTAGAAAGGATACCTAGCATCAGCCTGGATGGGGCTGTGCTCCAGGGGGCTGCGAGTCTCACCAGCTTTATCCAAGCGAAGGTCACTTTTTGTTATTCCACTGTCACAAGAGTCTGTTTTCCTCAGTGGGTTTTTATTTACACCATTCTCTGAGTCAGTGGACTTGGGGTCCTCGGACAGCAACCCCATGGACTCAGCCTTCGTGACATTGTTCCAGTCCTCCTTCTTCTCCTCATGGGTCCCCATTGTGTTCTTCAGTCGAAGCCACCCTTTCCCATTCCCATTTTTCATCCGCATGGGACTGTTTACTTTGAGACATTTTTGGTCTCCATTTCCATTTGGCTTGAGCTCCATCGCATCCCTGTTGTTCTGCTTCACGGCCTCACTGGTTTTCACATAAGCCAGGGATGTCTGGATGGGGGTGATCTGAGACACAGTAACCACATTGGTGCCTGTGATGGAGGCCCCATTCTGCACGCTCCGGCTTTCCACCTGAAGTTGATTCCTTTCTGGGTCGATGTGGGTTGAGCCTTGATTACGCATTTCCTTTTGCTGTTTGAATTTCTGGAAGAGTTTCCGCACGGGGTGATCCACAGGGATGCTCAGCGTCACCTCGTTCTTCTGGCGCAGGCGCTCCTCTTCTTCTTTCTTGACATCACTGATCTTCCGGAAGATGATCTATGGGGGATAAACCCATAACAGATTCAGTACTCAAAGGACATCACATAGGGAAAACACTGGGACAGAGGGAAACAGTACTGAGATAAGAGCCATTTCTCCTTCCTTTCTATCTTCAGTTCTTGCAGTGAATTCAAATGAGGCTGATCAAGACATAGTAACCTCAGATATATGCCACTGCATAGATAGGTTACATATATATACACACATACTTTTTTAAAAGTGTAGATCAAAAGTAGGTTTCACCTTTATTTTTGATGCAGAAGATAGAGCCTTGAAGAACTAAAAATATTCTGACACCAAGAGAAGGAAAGAAACTGAATAAAGAGAAGAAAGCAAACAAGCAAGAACCTAAATAACATGATACCTACCTACCCATTACTCATTCATACCTGCTCCATCGCTGTCTTTAGTACAGCTCAAAAGGAAACACCAATTCAGTGGAAACTACACAGCTGTAAGTTTAATCGACATACATACCCTTCCAGAGACTGGAAAATCCAAATGTGCTCAATATTTTTTAGCTTTGCTTATCACTAGTTTTCTAGGAGTGGCTAGAGGGTGCAATTAGGTTCCCCATGTGCTATGTTGAGTGGCTTCATATAGCAACACAAGCATTTCCTGGAGTGTTTATATGTCTAATATGTGTGGGTGTACTGGAAGCATCATGAAGAAGAACCATAGCAAGGATGTGTGGTTTCAAAACCCAGCAATAACCACTGTTTTTTGACACTATGCCATTTAATACTGCTGTTATTTCACCTTGCAGCATCTCTCGGGCCTCTATAGAAAAAAGGAATGTAAGCCTCAAGCTGTAGAAAGGTCCAGAGAATAAAAACTTTTCTGATGATTTTATGCACATTACTTACATGATTTTTTTGCTTTGTTTTGTTATTGTTTATCCAGTTTTCTTGAATATGAGACTGAGGCAGGATAGGGAAACTCTTGGTCTCTGTGTGAGGAAACTAAAATGAAAAGTAGCGCATGCAAATGCAAATATGGTCTGTGTAGGGACAGTGTTGGTAAGAAAGCCCCTGCAATATGCAAACAAAACTGTGACTGTCAGCTGTAGGTTCTGAAGTATCCACTCGAATATCCATATTTCAGTATCTATTTACTTCTTATAAAAAGGCCTCTCACACCTGCCCATATTTGCAAAGAAGTAATTGCTTTCAAGCCTCAGATCTTCAGAAGTCGGCAAAGGAGTGCCATGATGGCTACAGCTCCTTCTCTGCATGAATCTGGGATGAGCTGGACTTCAAAGCTTCATTAGAGAGCTTTCAAATGCAGTAAATATATACTTGTGTACTGCAGCTGCTTATAATAATTTGGAAAGTTAACATGTTTATTAGAAGCCCAGATTAAAAAAAAAAACCAACAAAACCAATGAGACAGAAACATGGAAGATACTTTCATCTGACTCCTCTGACCTAGATGCAGCAACGCATACACTCATTTGGAAGCTCCCCTTCATTAGCACCTACCCTCATGGAGCAATTCTCTCCCTCAGACAAGCCACTGGGGACAGCAAATAAATGCAAGAGAAGTTGCCCTTGATGCAAAAATAAGTAATTGCATTTAATTGAAGCCAAACTGTCTAAATGAAGATTTGGAAAGTGTGTTGTGTTGTTTGGTCTGTGCCTTTGTTTCCCTGGGGGGCAGTGTGGTACCTCTGGCAGATGATGCAAAACCAAAAGCAATGAGGTACACGGATGTGTCCCAAAGCTGTGTCTCACAGAAGATGGCTGGTTCCTCTGTTGCTCTCCCTGTTGGACTGTGCTGCTCTGCCCTGTGTTGTGCCAGGCCAGAATGACTAGGTCCCTGAAGATGTCTGGTGTGGGAGAAACATCCTTGACCCCATGTTTCACTGCTCTCTGGCCATGACCCTGTTTCACAGCTTGAGCACCCTCCTCTCTGCATCCAGCTTGTGCCTGGCGGGTGGTGGGGAGAGGCAGTTGGGGATGCTGCAAGGCTGGCAGCTGCCTGCAGCCTGGCAGGGACTTGCAGCGCTTCTGTGACCAGTGCAGCACAGAACGTGTGGTTGGAAGAGGGACTTTGAGATCTTCTTGTCCTGCCAGCTGTTTATAAAGACCAGACCGACAAAAAAAAAAACAAACAAAACCCAATCCCCCAAACCAAAATAGCACCAGGTTTTGATTCCTCTCCAAAAACTTGCACTTCACCAAAAACTACCCCATCTCCCTTTTTTGCCCCCACCCTATTCCTGCTCTTTCTTTTCTCCCTTTTCTCCTCTCAGTTCAAAACACCTCCAGCCAAAGGTTATCTCTCTGCATGGAATATAATTACCCATCACAGCTGCTGCTGCCTTCTGTAGAAGAAAAGCCAGGACTTCGCTAATTTGACACTGCCTGTGCCTCAAACTCCTGGAGCGGGCTCTTCTGGAAGCCTGGAAATCACTGTAGGTTTTTTGCCCCAGAACAACTTGGCCAGATGTGACTCAATGAGCAAAGCCTAGTGGCACAGGGGTCTGAACTCAGGCGCTGCCATGCCTCAGCATGGTGCAAATGCTCTGCGGAAGGCTGAACATGTCCCTGCTGTAGGGACAGGCAGTCAAGGTGACAAACAGCATCAGATCTACAGTGCAAATCTGCTCCAGCTAAGTGAGACCATGGCCACAGGAACCTCTCAGTCAAAGGATTTCTCCCCTCTTCATACCCATGCAGTGGAGAAGACACACTCCCAAAGTCCTCCTGTCACCTCCACAGGAGAAGATATTCCTTCAGTCTCTTGTAGGATGCAGGCAGGAGCCTGTCAGAGCTCTTCAATCTATCCTTTCCTTTTTCTCTGCTTGGGTTAGAAAGTGCTACATCCTAGAATGACTGTGGGCAGCTCCTTTGAAGAAGCAAGCTTGCTACACTCTGAATCAGCATGGTAAATGCCCAGGGACTCAGAAATCCAGGTGTTAGCTGGGTGTCAAGAATTCAGGACCGATCTATACTGGTGGAGCTGTATTTCCAAGGGAGCAAAGGTGGGATGATGCAAAGGTCTGTGCCTATGCTCCCCTTGGCTTTCTCATGTAACATGAATGTGTTTACAGTTGTATATATCTTGGTTTTCAGTCTGAAATGCATAACCAAGCAGACCCTCATATCCCAGCTGATACTGTGAGATTACGGCACTTGGGGTCTTGGTCCTCAGTCACCCACTGAACTACTCTGTCACCACAAAGAAACCATTTCACCCCTGTGTCACCCCATGGAGACTGTCCCCTCTTCAGGACACCCACCTCAACCAAGGGAATATATATAAAGAACTGGGAGAAAAAAATAAGATGTGAATTGTAACAGTAACTGTGCATTCAGCACATCTCAAGGGGTAAAGAGCCATACCCTGGTCTCATGGCAAGTGTTAAATTCATTAATGTGATGGAGATTCTGTGATTTCCTTTACAGATGGGATTGTGAAAGACTACCTCATGTGACACAAATCCTGTCTCATGAGACCAGGTTTCTGTTTTTCTTGCTTTTAATGCATTTATTTTGGGAAGGAAAAAGAATGCAGGTGGTGTTAATTGTTGAGCTGGTGAAGGTTAAGTGGAAGTTAACTGATGGCCAGCCCTGGGAACTGAAGTATTTGGGTTATCTACAAGGCAGGCACAGAGGAGACAGCAGCAACTTGAGATTCTCCATTTGATCTTAACCCCAACTTCTTTTCCTCCCCACTGTACCCTGAGGTAACTCGCCACAAGTGTGAATTCAGCCCACCACCACTTCTAAAGAGGGACCTTACCAAAAGTACAGACAATGGGTACATTACTGCTGTAGCAGCTTCTGTGAGGTGTCAGCTTGTATAAGTGAACCCAAAGCCAAGTGCAGACGAGGGCAGCAGCAATGAGAGGTCAGGGAGCCAGCTGAAGGCTGAGACACACAGAAGTTCTCCCATCTCCTACTGAAGTAATCAACAAAGCTGTGGCCTTTCCAGACACTTTGAAATGCACCCCTTGTCTGTTATCTTTTTTGCATCAGTATGTGAAAATCATCCCTCTGTGACTATACTCCCTTCACAAAGTTCTTTCAATAAGAGACTCCTAGGAATGCATGTTAATGGATTAAAGGACTGACAGAAGTCTTGAAGAATTACAGTAAGTTCATAAAAGTGGCAAATATTTGATTAGAGATCATCCTGTCCCATTTCCTAGAGCAACCCATGCTGTTAATGGTGTTCAATACACACCCGTCCCTCACCACAGACATTCACAGAAATGCATAACAAGACGTATACCGAAAGGGCACACAGTTGTCATGGTGATGAATAGAGCAGGTGTGCACTGAGCCATCAACGTAAAGATTTTCACGGTGACTAATAAGCTTTGGGTGCCCAAGCTGTGGCATCCTACAAATGTGGCTGCTGGTCTGGGGATGATGGAGCCCTGCAGAACTGGCCTGTCCTAGCAGAACTAGCCTGGCTCAGCTCATTGGACGTTTCTGCAGCACCAAAAACTGGAACAGAAAGCAAACACAACATTTTAGTCCCCACAGCTACAGACATCTATGTAGGGCACAAGGAGGAGCCCTGTCATAACGCTGGACTGGAGCCACAATCAGTAACCACCAGGTCACACTCACTGCACAGGATAGGCAGATGTGGTGGTGATCACCTCTCAAGAATTTGCTCCAGGGGTAACTATCTTGCCTGTATTAATGTCTTAGTAGAAGCTCCATCTCCCTTCTGGCTACTCTCAATCCAATGGGTTTGCCCAGATTCCTGTATTTTTGTTCCCATTTAATACAGGTACATCCTAGAAGGCACCTTAATACATAGGTCCTTCTATATAGGTCCTTTTTGGAAATATGACAGCTGTCTTCAGTTGCCTTCTTGGCCTGAAATGATTCAAGGCAAATCCTTCCCACAAGCTTAGCTAAAGCTGGCAAATGGAATTTAATGGTTGTGGTGATATAAACAATATCAGACAAATAATACAATCACATATACCTCATTCTGTTCAGAAATAGTGCTAAAGATCCCCCAACAAATACAACTGAAAGTAACAGAAATCTTAATGCATGCTCGGGCTGTACAATATAGAACAAATTTTGTAAAGATATTTGCAAAAAATACTATTAATTTTCACCTCTCAGAGTGCATTGTAGAAAAGTAATTGCCAGTTTTCTTATGCTAATGAGGGAGGTGAATTTGTGTCAGATCCAGGATTTAGACACAGGATACCCCAACCCATGCAGTACTCAGGCAGATGTGCTATTTTCCTGCTTTCAAGAACAATCTACAAAATACATCCAATTTTGAGAGCACAGACACCCAGAAGAGAGTTCACCTACGAAGCCTGTGTCTGCATCTAAATTAATCCTCCAGGACACCTGCACAGTCAAGAGAGGTAAAGGCACTTGGAGGGTGTGAGTCATTTCACCTGCAGCTAGATGTTAAAACAAGTTAGACGAGCTGTATCCAGAAATGCCTGTTTGTCGCCTGTGTCTACACAGGGGGCTTTGTACGTGTTGCTTGGCTGCAGACATCCTCCACATGATGGTGGGTAAGAAGCATCCAAACCCCTGACTACAGCAGTGCAAATATCAGGGTTTGGTGCAGTTAGTGTATGAAGCCTTCCTATAAAGCTTTTCTCTGTGTATGTATGTGTGTGTACTACACCCTTCCACTGATGCTATTTTTATCCCCCCCAACATACTGGGGTATTGCCAGTTCCCAACTGGGATGCACTTCCCACCCAGCCTCAGAGACCAGCCAGTCCTTCCAGATAAACACTTATTTTAAAAGCTGCAGAGGGAGGACGAATGACAACTGCACAGAAGACCATGCCAGGCTGGTGGGTCCAAGTGAGAGCTTGTGAAAAAACAGACATTTTTGCCTGCACAAAGCAATCAGATCAACTACTAATAGGAAAGGCAAAGCCTTCCTGTTCCCTCCATGCTTCTCAGGAAAAGCCTCCAGCAGCTGGTGGGAACTCAGCTGGTCTCTCCATAGCTCCTAGGAAATTGAAGCCCACCTGGGATGGCTTTGGCTGCTCCTGTACAACTACCCTTTTGCACTGCAAATCTCAACCCAATCCCAGATATTGAAGACAGATCCCACTCAGATCTAACACACTGCTGGCACCGTGCATTGCTAAGGACTGTCATCACCAGCAAACCCTTCCTTGGCCTTTGTTTCGATGTGCTCAGGTAAGTCTAGGGTACTTCTGCCCTCAGTCCTTGAGGACTAGTCCTCTCTAGGAGCCGTCAATGTCAAAACAGGGCATATCTGGGACCCTCTTTTTTGATATTCTGAAAACTAGGCCAGTCAAGCCCAATTTCTCACGTGTAATCTTTGATAAACAGCCTTGCTCCAAAGCCAAAATGTTTTTTAATTCTAGGCAGGTCACAGAGAACGTGATTCACTATTAACACTTGATGTTAAAATGTTTTAAAATCTTATTTTTTCAGCTTTTTTTTTAATAACTAAGACTTTAACAAATCTTCCTTTTTATTTACATGAATTTTATTTACATGAATGTGCTCATATTTAAAATTATAAACTATTGGAAGACCAGACAGAAATTAATAAATGAAAAGATTGCCTCACACAAGCCTTTCTGTGTGCAATTAAGCAAAATTGAAGCCATGGTGCCTGGGCTAGAAGAGCTGTGAAATGCAGTTCAGTGAAGGGCCATGGGATACCTGTATTTGTCTTTCATCTGAAAGTCCAGCCCGTTAGTATCATGGTGAGCTAGAGAAACCCAAACTGCTGGTGTTAATGCAAACCTTCCTTTGGGATGGATGGATATAAGAAGCTGCTGCCACACACTGTGGATGGACTCACTGTGTCTGGACTTGGTTCCCTGTCTTGAAAACCTGTTTTCATTTCAGGTTTACTGCCCTTCCAAACCAGAAAGGGTGACGGCAACGTCCCTCACAAGATGCACTTCCAGCCCTTAACCCCAAGGGAGAGTTTGGAGTAATGCCTCCTCCTAGGTCAGGGCATGGCAAGGAGGTAGGAGCAGACAACTAGGATTGGAAGACCAAGCCAGCAAGACCAGCAAACACCAGCAAAGGGCCAGCAAGGAGCATTGGTTCAAACCCAGCTTCTGTTAACAGCTCATGCATGACAGCAGCCTCCGATCACAGTGTCCTGCACTGGCAGGAATCTCTGCAACTGAGAAGCATGGTCAGAAACCCTCTACCCAATATGACAGTGACAAGAAACCTGGCAGAAACAGAAAGGAACTGAAAGCACAAAAAAGACTGAAGCCAAGGTGCCTCTTTCCAAATGCAAACTGCATTTAGGCTGCTTCACCTAATATACTCTTGTAAATCTCCACATCCTCTTAGCTCACTTCATTAATCTGAACTAAGAATGCACAATAGATGACCTGAAACGATGGCTTTATTGTTCTTCTGCTCTGTACACTCCTCAGATAAACTTCCTTTGATGTGAAATTCAGCCTCAAAAACAAATTGTTCTAACAACTGCTTTAATTACTCTCCAGTAAATTCTCTTTAATCTTCCTGTCCCAGGAACCTTTTTCTGTTAAACCATTCCTCCATCTGTGTGTGAGAAAGGAATCGCTGTCCTTGGCTGTGCAGTGAAAATGACTGATTGCTGAGCAATTAATTCATCTCTGGGATAGGAATGTTTCACTAAACAGTCTTTCATGCTGGATTTTGGAGAAAAAGAAGATTTTTGTAGGTTAGTCTGCTGACTGGTTGAAAGAAACAGTAAATAACAGTCTTACTGCAAATTTCCATTGATCCTGACTTCACAGACACAGTAGCATGCAAAAGCAAAAGCTTGCTACCAAGCACATTTTAATTTTGCTTTGGAGAAACTGTATTCATGTAGTTTCCTCCTAAGCAATTACAGAATTGACTTGTAAGCGATGTGGAGATTTCCAATCCAAGTAACAAAGTCATTTCAAGGAAAGTAGAATTAAGTTCATGATGTTGAAAAAGCCCTTTTAAGGGAGATTTAATGGCATTTTATTTGCAAGAAAGGAGTTAATCCTTTCATCATTACTTAATAAAGATCTGTGTTCCCCAAATTGCTCATCTAAAGAAAGAAGGGGGCATGTAGGGAGGGAGAGACCCTTCAGAAGAACCCAACAACAATCAATAACTGATTTCACAGAGCCCAGAACTTCCATCACAGAATCACAGAATCCCAGGGGTTGGAAGGGACCTCAAAAGATCATCTAGTCCAACCCCCCTGACAGAGCAGGGTAACCTAGAGTACATCACACAGGAACTTGTCCAGGTGGGCCTTGAATATCTCCAATGTAGGAGACTCCACAAACCCCCTGGGCAACCTGTTCCAGTGCTCTGTCACTCTCACAGTAAAGAAATTTTTCCTGATGTTCACATGGAACCTCCTATGCTCCAGTTTACCTTCTTAAGCTTGCTCTGTGTTTTAGAAATTGGTTACTGTAGGTCAAATTTTAATCTGGTTCCATTTGTGTTTGCAATCAATCTGCACAGCACTCAACTACTCTTGCAGGGAGACATCTGTGCATGCTGACAGTCAATTAGGCTGATCTGCATTTGTGAACAAGCATGCATATAAAGAAGAGAGTGGTTGAAAGTTTGCCCCATCTACTTCATACTTAGTATGGATCTGAAAGCATTCTGGTTTAGTTTAAATCATGTCTGAAGAAGAAAGAGAAGGGAAGCAGGCAGAGATCCAAGTCACATTTGTCACATCCCAAGAGCATCATGGCCCAACACAGAACCAGGCTGGGATTCAGGAGAATGAATTATTTTGCTGGCCTGACCTTTGGCCGAGTGCAAATCATACTGTGTCTTTACGTCTCCATCTCTCCCTGTGTAAGACAGGATAATAACACTGCCCTAATTTCTCAAATTAATAGGAAATCTCTATCATTGTTAACTATTTACAACCAAGGGACTAGGATCCATGGCTGATAGCAGAGACAGGTCACTGGTTTATCCTGTTGCCAAAATCAAGAAAGTTTATTAAAAAAGCAGCCATAAAGAAAATACACATAGGTGTTCTCAGGATTTGAACTCAAGATTAAAGGCCTAAGGCACTGCTGCACCTCTAGGGCAACGCACAAGGGATGTAAAATGCTACACAAAGTCCTTTCCTGATGCTCTAATACATCAGTCAAACCTTGATTAAGGGTAGCATTGACACCTACCTTTCAAGAAAGGATCAGTCAAACAGCTCAGCTTGAGTGATAGGCACTGATTTCTCAAATGCTGTGATTACATGTTTAACTAACTATGTGCGGAGCTAAGGAGTCAGGTTTCTCAAAGAAATGCCAAAGCCTCTTACTCTATTTGCACAATTGCACACATTTACACCAATCACAAGAGCAATTTTTGAGAGCAGCTCAGTCTCCTGACTCAGAAGCTCTTCTGTTCTTCCAGTTGCACAGGCCTGAGCACCTCCTGCCCATACATTCAGTACTTACAGATGCCTCCCTCTTTTTGTACCTCAGGGGAAAACAATGCATGGATTTTCTGCTGCTGCCAGCTTAGCTGTTAGATGCCCGTTGGGCTCTGTATTTCTGTGTTTCTTCTTGGAAAGGGATGCTGAAAGAGGACACTGTGCATCTTTGGAAGTGGGGAGACTTGCCATGGTTTTTAAACAAGATTCTGGAATTGAAACTTACCACTTCTTTTGCTGCTTTGCCTTCACGATTTTCTTTTTATTTTGCTTTAACAAAACAGCAGATGCTTTACTACGTGTCTTACCATGCAGAATGGCCAGATTCAGTATAGTATTTCTCCAATACTATCAAAGACAGCAAAACACACTTGCCACATACAAAATTATTTAAAACAATAAACCAGAAAGGCTACTTCATTTATGAATTCAAGGTATTTTTCAACCAGGGTCTATTGCTTGTTGGCCAAGTTTAGGGTCAGTCCATTGCAGAGAAGAGTATTAGTCTTTGTGGCCTCAGGAGAGACTGAACTGTGGACCGTGATCCAAAGAGATACAATCCCTCCCACGTGGCTTCTGTCATAACTGGGGGCAATGAAAGCTAGCTTTAGGGTTGATAGAAACAAAATCCTCTTCAGGACCCTAAATCCTACACTGGACTCAATACAAAGACTAAATTGGACCCAGAAGCTGAAATTCTTTCTTGAATCAAAACCTAATTTGTTTTCTGTACACAATACAGAGATGGCTAAGCAATGGGAAACTGAGCAGAGAGCAATGGGAACTGTTGCAGCCTAACTATTACAGAGTAGTGTCTCATTGGGACCCTTTTTCCCCCTCACTGGTTGTTTGTCCACTTTGGGATTTAAACTCACACATTCCTTTTACTCTGTAACAGCTCTCCCATGTAAACAAGTCTAGCCTGGGTTGGTCATCTGGTAGGTGAGCAAAAGAAAAGTTTCCTCCTGCTTACTGCCTCCTTCTACCAATCTCTCCTTCTTGCAGATGTACTCTTGATGAAGATCATCATGTATTCATCTACCCTTCGCCTTTTCTTCCTTACAGATGAAGTTATTAGAGGGAGCAAAGGGCTTCCAGATTTCTCATACTTCTTTGCCTGGCACTAAGGCAGAGAGGAGAGCAGATTTCTAACACTCTCACTGGACTTTCTTTCCTTGATCTTACAGATGTTTCTTCCTCTGTATAGCACAGAGCTCTTGAAAGAAGGGAAGCTGAGGTACCAGCAGAGACCATGGTAGATTTCCAGACCCTGGAAAAGAGAAGCCCTGCAGAAGGCTAAAAAGCCAAGCTCAATAGACCCAAGATCTTTCATTGGATAGAATCATAGAATCATAGAATAGTTAGGGTTGGAAAGGACCTTAAGATCATCTAGTTCCAACCCCCCTGCCATGGGCAGGGACACCTCCCACTAAACCATGTCACCCAAGACTCCATCCAACCTGGCCTTTAACACTGCCAGGGATGGAGCATTCACAACTTCCCTGGACAACCCATTCCAGTACTTCACCACCCTTACAGTAAAGAATTTCCTCCTTATATCCAATCTAAACCTCCCCTGTTTAAGTTTGAACCCATTACCCCTTGTCCAATCACTATAGTCCCTAATGAAGGGTCACTTCCCAGCATCCCTGTAGCCCCTCTTCAGATACAAGGCCCTCCTCTGGACTTGTTCCAACAGTTCCATGTCCTTTTTATGTTGAGGACACCAGAACTGCACACAATAATCCAAGTGAGGTCTCACAAGAGCAGAGTAGAGGGGCAGGATCACCTCCTTCGACCTGCTGGTCACGCTCCTTTTGATGCAGCCCAGGATATGGTTGGCTTTCTGGGACAGCTCCTGTTCATTTTCTCATCAACCAACACCCCAAGTCCTTCTCCGCAGGGCTGCTCTGAATCTCTTCTCTGCCCAACCTGTAGCTGTGCCTGGGATTGCTGCAATCCAGGTGTAGAACCTTGCACTTGTCATGGTTAAACTTCATAAGGTTGGCATTAGCCCACCTCACAAGCGTGTCAAGGTCCCTCTGGATGGCATTCCTTCCTTCCAGCATATCAACTGAACCACACAGCTTGGTGTCATTGGCAAACTTGCTGAGGGCACTGTCCATGTCACTGACAAAGATGTTGAACAAGACAGGTTCCAACACCGATCCCTGAGGGGATTTTGGCAGGCACAGAAGTGAGACTGACTGGCCTGCATGTGGAGGAGAATCCTAGCAAAGAAGGCCTTCATCCACCACAACAAAACCATCCCATTTTAGAACTCCACATTGATGTAAATAGTTGGTGACACATACCAAGTGATACACTGAGATCATGTTGCCACCACCAATCCTGCAGGCACATCAACATGAGGTATCCTAGGGCTCAAGAGTTGAAGGGAGCTTCCCATTGCCTTGTACCCCAGCTGTGGGGTGATGTGCTTTCTGCAATACGATGCACCTTCAGCAGGACAGTTTCCAACTAGATCATGCAGGCTTGGTCCTTGCAACCTTGTACTGGTCATTGGATCAATATCTGCTATTGGCACTGGCTTAATGAAACGTCAGTAAGCAGTAGGGTGAATTCATTCCAGCTTTGCGGTGGTACAGATGAGTTTCAGTCTGTGCATTTTATTACAGATCATTAAAAAAACAAAACTCCTCAAAGAATCCAACCTTCGCTTTGCCCAGTGCAGTATCTCCTATTAGTGACATGCTTTTCAGCATAAATAAGGAAAGTTCAAAGCCTCCAGATGACAGCAGGGTGGTTTAAACTTGGGACAGACTGCAGAAATGATGCATTTTGGGATGGTGAAAAATGCCAAAAGACTTCTCAAGCTGCTTTTCATCCTGATTTAACTCAAAACAGAATCTATCATTCTTCTTTCCCTTTTCTTTATTAGTCTTCCAGGTGGGCAATGAGGACATCTCTTCAAGAAGACTGAGGGGACTCAAGAAGGACTTCAGGGCCTTGGGGTGACTAGTTCAGGGTTTGGGAGCCCAAGGAGTGTTCTTGTCCTTCCTGCCAGTCACAATCAGTGACAATGGTTACATCAGAAAAATCTCACTAATTAATTCCTGGCTCTGCGGCTGCTCAGAATTTTGGGGTTTTGAGCATGGGTCAGTCTACATGGCACCAGGTCTTCTGGCAGCAGATGGGGTACTCCTGTCCAAAAGGGGGAAAAGGATTCTAGCCCAAGAGCTAGCAGGGCCTATAGAGAGGGCTTTAAACTAGGTTTAAACAGGGAAGGGACTTGCTAGAAATGAGCCATAGGGTAACATGCTGCTGTTGGAGTCCAAATCCACAAGGCAGCTTAAATGCCAGTGCCCGCATCATGGGCAACAAACAGGAGAAGCTGGAAGCCATTGTGCAGCAGGAAAATCATGACATAATCACCATCACAGAAATGTGGTGCAATGATTCGCATGATTGGAGTGGCAATGGATGGCTACAGGCTCTTCAGAAGGGATAGGCAAGGAAAAAGAGGTGGTGGGGTTGTGTTGTATGGGAGTGCATCAACTAACCTGAACTCAATGATGTGAGTAAGAAGGCTGAATGTCTGTGGGTGAAGGTCTGGGGGAAGGCCAACCAAGCAAATACCCTGGTAGGAATCTGTTCTAGACAGGATGAAATTACAAATGAAGTGTTCTTCAGACAACTGGGAGATGTTTCATGATTACTTGCCCTTGCTCTCATGGGGGATTTCAACCTACCAGATGCCTGCTGGAAGTAAAATACAGCAGAGAAGAAACAATCCAGGAGATTCTTGGAGTATGTGGAAGATAGCTTCCTTACCCAGCTAGTGAGGGAGCTAACTAGGGGAGATGCCTGTCTGGATTTGCTCTTCACAAACAGAGAGGGACTGGTGGATGATGTGATGGTTGGAGCCTGTCTTGGGCAAAGCAATCACAAAATGATTGAATTTTCAATCTTTGAAGAAGTCAGGAAGAAGGTCAGCAAAGCCTTCACCTTAGACTTCTGAAGAGCTGACTTTGACCTGTTCAGGATGCTGGTTGCAGAATACCTTGGGAGACATTACTGAAGGACAAAGGGGTCCAAGAAGGCTGGACACTCTTCAAGAATGAAATCCTTAAGGCACAGGAGCAGGTGGTCCCTATGTGCTGAAAATCAAACCAACGGGGAAGAAGACCTTTCTTCAATAGATTGGATATTAGGAAAAATTTCTTCACAGAGAAAGTGATCAGGCATTGGAACAGGCTTCCCAGGAAAGTGGTGGAATCACTGTCCCTGGAAGTGTTCAAAAACTGTAGATGAGGCCCTCAGTGGTATGTTTTATTGGTGGTGTTGGCAGTCCCGGGGTAATGGTTGGACTTGATGAACTTAAAGGACTTTTACAACCTAGTTGATTCTATGATGCTATGTATTGGAGAAGGTAAGATTCATGTGCCTGCCTCTTTTGACAGATGCTACAACCAGGGCACAGAAAGGTCATATATCACTTGCCCAGGGTCACTGTGCTGCTCAGTGGATGAGCAAGGAGGATGGAACAAAGGTTTCTAGCCCAGAGCCCCCATAATAGAAAAAACTATATTAAAAAAAGAATAAGCACAAATATAAAGGTATTTATTAAAGTAAAATAAAATTATTAATAATGCACTTTATTTTCACTAATGTCCTGTCTGGGAAATATAATTCTGGATTTGAAATAGTTGGAAGAGTTCAACTGCAACTGCAGTTAATCATGGAATTAAATCCAATCCAGGAAAACTTTTCTATTGTTCAGGTTGTGTTGAAACAGGGGAAGGAAGGTGGGCAGCACTATATTTAGTGAAAACTTTCAGGTGGTCTTGTTTTTATTCCAATAAATAAATTGGAATTTTATTCCATTGGAATAAAAACAAAAAATCAAAATCTTCGCTTTTGGCTTCTGGCCAGTCCTACTTGTGACAGACACAGTATTCCTGCATATCCTTAGCACAAAGCCACATAGAATATGGGCGCAGAGGATTTGCAGAATTTATGTTTTGCTCTCAATGCTTTTGTCTCTTATATGTTTCTGCCTGAAGACCAAATGGTCTCAATAAATGATTAAGAGAGACTCTGCATTTACAAATTAATACATCAGCAAAAGAATTGCAAATTGTTCCCAAATGAACTATCCTCTCCACTTTAAGTGGAAATGTAAATTAGTTGGAATCATTATGTTGTGGGTTTTTTTTTACTTACATATTACTATATCAGACTACAAAGTGATTGAAATATAACCTGAAGTCTTCAGACCTGAATAAATGTTTTGCTGCTGAGTTGATTTTTTTCCAGCTATATCCACTAATCTAACAAAAGGCAACACCCTTTGCTATCAGTCTTGCTTCTTACATTGAGGGCATTCTACCTGGCTTGCAGAAACTTTGTTTTTATATGGAATGTGCTATTAGCTACTCTGTTCACTTCATCGTTTTCAAGGTTTTGTTAATTTATTGAAAAGCTTTTAATACAGGAACTTCAATTAAAACAATGCATTTCCAAGTGCCATGCAATGTAGCCCACCATCAGTTTTGTTTGGAATTGATGAATCAGAAATGAACAAATAATTTTAAAGGGCAGAACATGTGAACCACAGACACAAATGAAAGGGACAGTGGGCAACCTCTGTACCTCAAAGAGCCAAGACATCAAACCTTGTTGTGTTTTTCTGTATTACAAAACAGAGGAGTAAAACATGCTGTGCTGTCACTGTCAGACATTCCTAACCTGAACCAGGTGTAATAGTGGAAAATAGTCTGATGGTGAGAACCACTGACTCCAGATTCAGGCTAATTCAAAAACATAGTAGTATTCCTGAGTTGAGCAGATTTAGGCTGCTGGCTGGGCAGTCATGTGCTTGTTTCCTATTTGCTTCTAGATCCCAGTCAAGGACCCAACCTTTTAAATGCTTGAAGGGCTGAAGGTGAGGGCTTGTCTATGCCACACGGCAGTGACAGGCACAAGGACCCCTGCTGTAGCATAGTGGTGCTCCCCTACGGAAAGGGAGGATTAATCAGGTTCATTTGAGAACTACTCTAATCTGGCTCTGTTGTTTTCAAGGGGAAAGCTCACACTTCGCCATCGTTCTTCTTTCAGCTAGCCAACCATGCCAAAACCACCTCAGAGTTACTTCTTTTTCTTCTTGACTCATAAATACAATCTATTGCCATATCAGAGAAGACTGAACACACCTGGACCAAATTAAGAGAAGTGCTACCAGTGCTCACTCCCTTTCTACAGATCATTTGGATGAAAACCAGGCTCAAATGATGGTTGGACATATCCCTGTGCCTACCTTCCCCATAGGATGCCCTGCAAATGAAGACATAGGGGTGCTGCAAGGGAGAATGATCTGGGGTAATTCAGCAACCCATATCTTTGCTTCTCAGCTCAGAGTCACCAGCCCAAAATCCACTGGTGGTGTGACCTGGCAATTCTTTTAAGTTGAAATCAAGACTGAGAAAACTGACTAACAACTCTGGTAGGTCATTCACAGACTGAAAGACAGGATCAGCCCACTATATAATAGATGTGAAATAACTCAGCTAAACCGTTGGGAAATCCCAATTTAACAGGAATAAGATGAAGAGGTCTATTTCATTTAAGTGTAGAAAGCTCTGTGAAATAACCTTAACAAGTATCCCTGGAATTCTTCAAGAGAAACACCTCACCCAGCAAGAGCTAAAATTTTCCCAGTTAAGAATTATCATTTGGCGATATGTAAGTATGGAGTACTGGCTGTTGAAATATACTGTAATTGTGTTTAATATGAACACAGCCAGTGCTTCAGTGAGGAGGAACCCTTTGAAGGGAAAAAATAAAAAGACCAAGATATGAGCATGTAAATTTTGAAGAGTATCCAGTCAAGAAAAAATACACTATGAAGAGGATGTCCTACTTTTACCTAAGCATCTCCCTGTAGACAGAAGTGGTAAAGCTACCACTGAGGGTGCTTTAGCTCAAGAGATTGAAGGAACTTCAATTTTTCAGAGGCATCTTTAACTGTCAGGTGAGCGGGGCCCTTCTATTTATGGCATAATGAAATATTTTTAGACAGCAAAGACTCCATTTCAATGATGTTGCCGATATTTTCTTGTACCTGAACCTGCAGCAGTGATGAGCTCTTCCTTTCTGGGACACAAAGTCAAGGAAAATCAGTCACAGCCAGAAGAGTATGGAAGAGAGCTATCCACTAACTAGTGAACTGTTTACAACAGCATGGAAATACTACATCAGCCACATGAAACTTCACCACAATGAGGAGTGTGCTGTTCCCTGAAGGTTACTTGTGCAGAAATGAAGTTACTAATGACAGTTCTATCAGAGACTCTTGCAAGCAAAACCAGCAGGTTGTCTACATAACGAACACCTAGGGAGGATGAAGTTCTCGGACTGTCCCCAGTGGGATTATTAGATATTTTTTTCTAACCTCAGAAGATATGACTGAGGAACTCAGCAAGTGGTGACTCTGAAGAGCTTTGTATTTATTACTGAACAATATCAGCAAGAGGAGAGACAGCACAAAAGAGTTAACCAGTGGGGTTATGGGGATGGGATAAACAGATGGTGTGGTGAGGAACCATTTCCTTCCCATTTACATGCTGACTGCATTAAATAAATCCCTGGGCTTTCATGGCAATCAGCTAAGGCTCTGCTGAGAAGTATTTAGGTGATCTGACTATATCCTAGTTGTGGCTATCATTCAACTGTGTCCAAGCATTTAGTCTATTTTAGGGGGAAAAGTCCTTCCCTTTAGTTGTTTTCATGTGATTTTTCATGACCTTGTATCTATCAATACCTGTATCACAGCTATCACCTCTTTTCTAGATGTGGATCTCTGTAAAGTTCATCAGCACTGTTTTATGTTCGTATCCATGTATTTAGGCACTGACACAGGATACTTCTTAGGGGCTGAGCCTGCTGTTTTTGCAGCCTTAGCTTACTGCATTGCTCCAGACCCAAACAAATTAGTTCGTAATCCTCAGTATTGTATACTTTGGCAAATCTGGCTTCAAAAGTGATCAGAAATGACCCCCTCATGTGAAAATGGAGGCAATCTAGTTGATTTGTTCTCTCTTCCTGCCTGGGTCTAGTAAGAAAACCCTGTACCTGTGCAGAAAACAGGTCTTTGCAATAAATAACATTGATGATTCTGTATTTTTCCATTTGTGACTACACTGCACCCTGTTTACACCGTGTTTGCATGCTTTCTACCACAATCAATAAAAAAATCCAACTGGTACAGGATAAACACTGCTGCAAGCATGCAGACAGGCACCAGGCAGAAGCAGTACAGATCTCTACTTCTGTCTCTGTTACTTTTCACCTCAGACACTGTGTTTGCTTCCCAGAGGCCCTTTTGACCTCTGAGACTTTGACTAAAGCATCTTCTCTGTTTTTTCATGGTTTGATTTTTTTTCTGGTGTCTGAAAAAAATCCAGCTAACGCTAAGCCTCCCACATGAGACAGCAGCTCTTCAGTTATCTTCTCACAGGAAGGCCTTGTCCAGGCATTTCTAGGAGGTTGACTCTTCTCAGTCGGGTGCAGCACCCACCTCAGATGCTAGGGGATGCCTACAGATGTGCAGCTGTGCCAGATGTTTCATCCACTGGGAAGGGCTCATGATCCATGGAGCAAGAGCATCTGCCCACAAGAAGGCTAGCAAGGCTAAAGAAGGCTTTTTGCGATTTTGCAAAGTCAATTTGTGTCCCAGCAGAGCCCTTATCTACCCTATTAGCAGCTATCTGACATGTTGGACTGAATTTGAGCACAGTTGGTCTAGGACACGTTACTGATGGACCACAGTGCCTTGGTTCAAACTTTCTGACAAATGTTTTAAGTTATGGCTGATGGTTCATGTGGATCAGTCATGTCTGGTTTATTAATGCATGGCTGCATTGAGCTTGTAAATTATTATTCATGTACTTTTGTAGAACATCTTGAAGTTACTGGCTAGGACCTTTAATAAATGGAAACAGGGACAATTAATAACACATGAAAAACATCCATGATTCACTTAATCCATTTACATTTCTACTATAGCCTTTTTCCAGCAGGAGTGCTAATAGAGCCTGGGAGGATGGGAGTCAATCATAATTGAGCTGCTCTGAACTACCAACAACTGTTCCTTTTAAAAATGGATTTGCCTTAGACACATGATGGAGATGGAAGTTCATTACAATGGCAGGCAGTCAAGGAAGGCAGAATTGGTGAAAATAGCGAGGCTAAACACAGAAATTAATTGCTGGGCTGCCAGGATGCGCTGATAAGGTCAGGGACATGGAGAAGGAAAACGGGATGTCTGTGCACTGAGGGGCAAGTGATGGGCACAAATGGAAAAGCAAAGCTAATCTTAATAAAAATGCTACATTCCAGCTGACGAGTAGAAATATCCTGCTTAGAAATCGCTGTTCTTTGCTGCTGTCATCTGCTTGTTGCTTAGGTCCCCATTTTCACATTTTTAAGGAGTGCAAAGTGTTTTAGGCTCTCAGAAAAAACCAAAGCCTGTTCCTGTGGTAACAGGAGTGCTGTCAATAATAGGAAAGAGAGCACAATGAATCGTCTCCAAAAGGGATATGTACTCACAGGGGACAGAGTGTTAAGTCTCTCTGTTCTGGAAGTACAGTGATGGAAATATTTAGGTGGGAAGTACTATAGAAAAAATCTTTTTGACAGCTGAGATAGCTTTTTGAAGTAATAATAAAATAATCTAAAATTCACCTAACAGTCTTTTAGGTGAGGGACTTGTAGTTCAAAAGATCAAAAGATCACTGTCAGTTTAAATAATGGAGTCAAGAGAATGACAGACTTCTATAACTGCTTACACTATGTTCCTTTTTTAAACAGTAACTTACATCTGAAAACTATATTATGTTTTTGCTCTCTTTAGGAAGGGAAAGAAACTAAGACTAAGTGCTGTGAAAACTGAGAAGTAAAAATATGAAAAAAAACCATGGATTAATAATACACATTCTTTCCTAAACACATGGAATATTTTTGCCTTTATGCAAGCTACTCAGAAGTGCAATAACAGAGGACTCGGCTTATTTCAGGTGGTTCCCTGAATCTTCTTGAATTCAGCTCTGGCCACCTCTGGCATATATGTAAATCAGCTACTCTCAAAATTGCTTCTCCAGACTTCCTTTGCATGGGACCTAAACTGAGGCAGCTTGCTAATCACAGCAACTGGCTGACAATTAAAAAAGGCACAGTCAATCAGCCATCATTAACTTGGAAGTGACAAGCTGGGTTTTATTTTTAACTAAAACTAGTGGGATTGGTTCAAACTTCCCCACAAAGTTTCTCTTGCATATTTTGTGTGATTTAATACTTTCTTACATGCACTGTTTCTTTGCTGTAGAAAGCAGGCAAAAATAGAACTGGAAGTAAGGTAAATCTAGGATTTGCAGGACTGCAATGATTATCACATGCTGAACTAGCACATTTGGGTATTATTGCATCTGTGAAGCGTATGCTGCAAAACAGTAGATTGATGGATTTATACTTGTAGAGAAAAGAAAGACCTTACACAGAGAGCTTTATTTAGCATTTTACAGGCTCAGATTAACTCTCACTCATAACTGGTGAGAAGCCTTTTTTGTGCAGCCAAGGCAAAAACCTGTTCAGAGAGGGTGAGACAAGAACAAAATCAGTGCTCTCTACAGTGCAAAACAGCTGTGAAATTGTTCCTGATCACTTCTGCATTGGTCAAAATGGATCCCATTTTGGGCAGAGACAGAAATCTCTCACTTGGGCAAATACTAAAGCTCTGTCTGCTCCTTGTGAAGCCTCTGGGAATCCATTTATATTATTCCAATTAATACGCAAGAAGTTTTCTTTCTCCAGCCATGGTTTTGGATACATTGCAACTGGCATTCCACGTCTTGCAGAAATAAGGTTTGGGGAGTGAGAAGTCTGGTGTAGAAACTAATTTTCATACCTACAAGTCATGCTGTGCTGTTTTACTAAAACTTCAGGCGTTCAGCTCCAGAAGGCAACGATGGAAGCAACCAGAGCACTTGGAATTAATCATCTGTTTTGTAACATCCCCCCCTTTTTCTGTGGTTATCATGTTGAAAAGGTTGTAGATCTACATAGAATTAGGCTCAGCAGCCCATGCAAGAAGAAATCCATTGCTCTGGGCTAATTGTTTGGAGGCATGTGAGAGCACAGTAGACCTCTTTCCCCACTTTCTGTGCAAAGCCTACCTGCTAGTATGCTGGTCACCTCAGTATAAGGCACAGTTGTATGTAACGGAGGTGGCCCACAAGCAGGGAACCACCTGCAGCAGCGGCAGCTCCCAGGCACATTGAGGGCATCACAAAATGAATTGGTGACTCTCAGCAGTAGCACAAATGCATTTTCAATACTCCCACGGATTCTTAGGTTCCAGAGGAGTCACACAAAGCTATGGGGAGATCTGTTTTCTTAGGACACCTGCTCAAAAGGGAGCTTGCCACAGAGCTAAGCCTGGCTGTTAACATTACAGCTAATGACGGAAGCTCAGAGACAGTGACGGTGATCCACTTGGGTCTGCTGCTGGCTGAGTCGCAGTGCCCATGTTCATCACAAAATCAAAATACAGAGGAGGCTAATGATAAAAAACTCAAACTGGTGATCAACACGAAAATGTCGATGTTGCTTCCCATTGCATCATGCACATTCCCTTCCCTTTCCTAGCAGCTGGAAGAAATTAAAAGCATCAATTTTAATCACTGAGGGGAGGTGAACACAAAGTGTTTATATTTTAATATCTACAAGATTAAAATAGTAAACCTTTGGTTTTTTAATCATCATTCAAGTTCTGTACAAACAACACTGCCCAGAATCGATACTAGCAGACAGCCTGCAGAAAGCTGAGTCAGCTAAGAAAAGTCTCTTAGTTATGAGAACCTTCTAAAGAAGAAAATGGTATTAATTCACAGAAAGCACAACAGCTAATAATAGTTAATCTAGCTCTTCATTCTAACATAGCCAGTTTACATTTTTGTTTTCCTATGGATGCTGCCCGTCCCTAACATTTCCTGTTAGATGATCTTTCCACATACCAATAAATCACCCAGATGACTGAAGAAGAGATGCTCATACCTTTCACTGGGATAAATCAGTAGAGTGCCTTTTATAACAGCTGTTGATCCTCTGTGTGCAAAAAGCAGTGCATCAGCACATATGATTTTCTTCTGCAGCCATACCACTGTGTTCAAAGATCCTTGAATGAAAAGTATGCTAAACTGCCCAGCATTTCCCAACAAAAACAACCAGTATGATAAACAAGATCAAATAGGGATTATACAAGATTATACAGGGAAGCTTCACATCCAAAACCAACACTAAGTCTACCTCTGGTTATCAGAACTGTGCTCCATCCTACTTTTGACAGAGTTGGTGGTGCTTTGCCTCTTGTTCCTACAGAAGCCCAGTCAGAATTTCTGAAGAAGGTACTTAATTTAGAAATTATATTCAGAATAGAATAAGGGCTTGCTGGTATCCTGCAGGATTAATGTGGCTCTGAAACACTATTAAAGCTGTACTGGCTAACATAGAATCATAGAATAGTTAAGGTTGGAAAGGACCTTAAGATCATCTAGCTCCAACCACCCACCCATGGGCAGGGACACCTCACATTAGACCAGGTCACCCGAGACTCCTTCCAACCTGGCCTTGAACACTTCCAGGGATGGAGCATTTATCACTTCTTTGGGCAACCCATTCCAGTGCCTCACCACCCTCACAGTAAAGAACTTCTTCCGTATATCTAACCTGAACTTGCCCTGTTTAAGATTGAACCCATTATCCCTTTCCCACTGCTACAGTTCCTTATGAAGAGTCCCTCTCTTCATACAGAGGGATAAAAGGACATTCTCCAGGGTAGGGAGGCTGTTCAGTCTTCTGGCCAAATCTGTCTTGGTCAGGGCTGAGACTGCAGCTAAAAATTCTGATGGAACAGTATTGCCTGGTCTGTTTTTTAAATAATAGTTTATTTTACTCTTCCACAACTCATGCCTGACATTCTCCTTCTCTTCCCAATAGTCAAGAGTTCTGAGGGGAAAAAAAGTTTATGTATTTTACAGTTCTTATACTGGTTCTCCTATTTTCCATTGTCTTCCACCCACTGCCTTTGCATATTTTAGGTACTCTCCAATGATACCCTTGACATCTGCATCTACGCGCAGTCTAAAGGCAAAATGTATGAATCCAGGCTGTGCCAGGAATCCATACCACTCCAGGCCTCCCAAAGACCCAAGGGGATATACAGTGCCCTGTTTTTCAGTTAAGTATTTAAACACTTACTACAATACCCAAGCCTTTGAGGCGGCAAGAAGAGTAGGGGAGGGGAGAGGACATTTCAATTGCAAGGTACATACAATGATCACCTAGACCAACTGCCTGACCAGTTCATGGCTGATAAAAAGTTAAAGCATGTTATTAAGGGCACTGTCCAAATGACTCTTAAACACTGACAGGCTTGAGAAGTCAACAACCTCTCTAGGAAACCTTTCAGTGTTTGACTACCCTTTTGGTAAAGAAATGCTTCCCAACGCCCAGTCTAAACTTCCCTTGGCACATCTTTGAACAATTCCCATGTGTGCTATCACTGGATGCCAGGGAGATCAGCATCTCTGTCTCCACTTCCCCTGCTCAGGAAGCTGTAGAGCACAATGAGGTCACCCCTGCTCCTCCTTTCCTTCAAACTATAAAACCCCAAAGTCCATAGGTGCTCCTCATAGAACATTCCACCCAGCCCTTTCACCAGCTTTGTTGCTGGCCTCTGGATACATTAAAGAGATTTCAGGTTTAACACCATTTCTGCACTCATCCACAAACACGGTCACAGCCAAGCACGCTGTGCTTGCTGAAGGATAGAAATCCACTATGCTCCCTCTGTGCCTCAAGGGGGGAGTTCAAAGCTTCAATTCCTCCTGCACCCCTGATTTCCTACAATCTGTATGCCCTGAAAGGTGCTCAGAAGAGACCACTGTAAGGAAGGTATGAACTGACAAAAAGGGGTGGCAAGGGAGTGAGGCACGCAGGAAAGAGTCAGGCTCACAGCTATGAAACAACCTTGAAAAAGCAAAGCTACTGACAGCTTTTACAGCAATAGCTCTGCTCAGACAGCTGCCTCATGCCGTCTGGAAGAGGCACAGAGAGGTGAAGTTAATACTGCTGCAGCTTTCTCTGAATTTTTGTGTTGCTCTTCTACCTAGCAAAGTCATGCACGGTCCTCCAAGGTTTAACTTCTATGCTTTGACTGCCTTAAACTCAAATCCCCATGTCCCTGAAGTACAGCAAAGACACAAGGAAATGCTTAGGGGAACAGGAGAGGGGAGGGAAGAGCTGCAGAAATAAACTCTAGGCTCAGATATGTAATCCTCACCCAGAAGGAATTGCATAAGTCTCTCAGTGGTGGAAGGTGCAGCATGGACTGTGCTGTCCATGCTATCTAACCACATAGCTGTCTAACCACATAGCTACAACTACACAAGGAATTGCTCCATTCTTCATGCTGATAAATTCCCCACGTGTGTGGCCCAGACCCATTAGCAATTTCTTCAGAAATTCCTGGGCCCTGACCAGCCAGGTACCACTGCTGACTGGCAGTTTGGATGAGGTCACATTGTTTGAATGTTTGAAGCTGACTCTTCCGTCCTATGCACATTCAACCTACAGGTCTAGAAACCATCAGAGATGGTACGAGATCTAAATCAGTGAAATAGTCCTTTAGGAAATACTGCAATGGAACATTAACATATCTGGAAATAGCTATGAATGCAATGAAGCTGAACAATAACAGAAAAATGCAAAAATTTTCTTCAGTGAAAGCTTCTTCAAGCGTAATGGAGGCTGCAGAGTTTGCTAAGATGTGAGCAAAATAAAAACCAAATTGATTTTTGAGGGCATAACTTACTTTTTCTGTGCTCATACTAAACTTGCTACTAAACTACAGCTGTAAGACTTCATTTTCTGGGACATGTTCATATAAAAGAAGAAAAAAAAAAGCATACAACTAAAGACCAGAGAGGGACAGGAAGGGGCAGGAACACCCTGAAATAAGGTTAAAACAATCTTACCTGTCTCACTTACAGGCATAGAAAAAAATTTGGTGAAATTAAAACCAAGGCTAGCCTCTGAGCTCTACAGATAGAGCATGGGGAGATAAATTCCCCTTTATGCCCAAACCAATCTGAACTTACTGATTGAAAAGCTAAAAAAAAAGGAGGTTAAAGGTGCATTATATTTTTGTTGGAGTTACACATAAGGAAGGACTGAGGAGGAAGCGGTGAGACCTCTGGCTTACACAACTGAGAAGGGTGCCCTTTGCCACAGCCACAAGATAATTGCCTATTATTGTAGTAATTAAGCAAGAGCTGTAAACATCCAAACACTATGTCATGGGCAGCACAGCTGTGGGCTGTGACTAACGTCACTCTGTGTTTGCCCTGGAGAAGTGAAGAGGGGTGTCAGCAGGCCTGGCTGGGGAACCTCTCTGGGTCCCCTTGCTTCAGCTAGGATCAGGAGGCAGCAGGATGTATGAGCCTGCAGATGCTTAGAGACCTTGAAAAGATACAGACAGGGAAAGGAAACATGCCATCTACATTGCCAACAAGAAGTTGAACAAATTAATTTCAATGGGCTTGAGCAAGCCATTGAGTTATAAACAAACTCTGGATTAAGTCATGCCAAAAGCCTGCTGGCCATATGAGCCATAATAGAAATTGATCTGCTTTATCTGCCCTTCCAGGGGCTTGACCCTTGCCACTAGCTCAGACCAGCAGAGGAATAACCGGCACGTGCAAAAGGAAAGTGCCAGGAGTGAGAGATGGATGAGGATTGAATATCAGCCTTGGGGGCGGGCACAATTCCTTACCACAGGACGCAAGTCCAAGAGCCCACTGAAGCCCTCACTGATCTACAGTATTAGCACAGCAGCTTCCTAAGCATTGTGCTTTTCTCCCCTGCTTCTCTTCATTAGTGATGGAAAAGCTTGTTTTTCCCAGATAGCTTTTGCCATCATTGCTGTCCCACATGGAGAAAGTTCCCAACAATAGACTGAAAAATGTGAAAATGGATGATGGACCTGCCAGTGTAGATGGACCACTGGGCAGAGGAAGTGCTCAGCACATCCTGCTCCACAGTTACCCCACAGCTTTCTGTTTGCCAGAGTTATCCAAGGACAATGCTCTGATCCATTTCTATGTAAGCAAGTCACCCCCAACAACTGATGAGGACTGAGTGTGAGCACCAGCTGGCAAAGTGCAAACAGCTCTGAATTAAGCTGCTGTAATTGCGAATAGTTTTCAGAGCTCAAAACCTGCAAAAATCCACAGGTCTGATAGAACATGTGCAACCTTCGGGAGCAAGGGGCAATATGTAGAGCAATGCTTTCTGCCTCTGACACTGCTTTTGCATCAGGGCACTTGCTAATATAGCACACCATCTGGAGAGTCTTAAAAATGAAAAAGAAGGGGGATCCTAAGTGAACCTTGGTACAACTTTCACGAGACATGAATGCAGAATTCAAATTAAAATAAAGCTTTTCTAAAAACTATGTGACATAGAAATGATCAATGATTCAGTCAAGAAACCAAATGTGATTCCTTAAAACTTCAAGCAAAAACAGAAAGCCAATTTAAAAAGAAATTATTCTAATCTGAAATAGAAAAAAAAGGGACATGTGTTAAGACGGTCTGATGGACTCACCCACTAAAAAAGCCTCAGAGATTCACAGTGTTCTGGAGACATCAGATAACATCAGTTGCTCACAGTGTTGTCCCTGGCTTTAAGAGCATCGCGGGAAAAAGAACTGAGCCTCTCCAGATGGTATTTCACTGCCTTACTCATTTCTCCTTGCCTCATTCCACAGCACACCTTCCAGGAGCAAGTGCACCAGAGGTCCTATATGGACAATTATCCTCTTCCCTGGCTGCTCCTAACTCATTTCTTTAACACAGCTCATTTTGTTCATTGTGGAAAACAGCAGTATGTGACTGTGTACCTTAAAAGCTGTGGGGGAAATTTTTGCTTTACTTAAAACCAGGAGAATTTTAGCTGTGATTTCAGGAAGGCCAAAATTGCATTTCAATTTTTTTCTGCACCTGGACAAACTGTGTTGGTATAGCTATTGCACCTAAACCATCTGTTTCCTATGGGAACGTATTTGGTATCTTGATGTAGACCTTCCTTCTTGAATTTCGACCATCAATAAAACATGCATTTATTTATACAGTTTCGAGCTTCCTAGAGGTCTGCCTTGGTTCCCCTGCTCAGGCCAAGCTGCATGGCTCAAGCTTGCAGAGACGCCTTCCTCCAGATGTTTGAAATCTTGAAAGGCACTTAATGAATGATACATTATTAATATTCCCTTACAACATCAGAAGACAGTAATTAACTCTTTGAAGATACATTCCAAACACTGCTTTATAACTTCCAGTCCTCAGAGGCAGCTATGTAATCTCATTATGATTTTAATAGAATATCTTCTATGAAAATATGATTTTAAAGAATATTTTCCCAGAATAATTGTTTTCCCTGTTTGGAAAAAAAAAAAAAAGTTCAGAGTGTTTTTTCTGCCTTGTAGTATGTATTAGTGACACTAGATGTGCCATAAAGATTTCAGAGCACGAAACATGATATGCTGCAATACTTTGCAATTACAGATTAAAAGTCACTTCACCGCCCAGGGCAGGAGAGATGACTGCAGGTTGAAAAGCAGGCAGGCATGCTCACTTTATGGTCTCATAAATGCAGTGTGATGGCTGAGCTATCTAACACAAAAAAAGACAACAAAAATCCAGAGCTGATAATAGCATGTTGAGCAGATGCTTTAAGTAGGTCATTCAACATGTCAGGCCTCTAAATATTATTTGGGAGTGAGAAAAGATTATTTTCCCACTTTGCTGAGGCTTTCTCTTCCCTGTCATGTGGAACTAACCTTTTGTACTCAGTACTATTATTAATTTATTAACCTTCTGAACGTCTAAATTGCTTTGCAGTCTATGGACCATATTTAAGTGCTGGGTGAGGGACAGTGCAGAAAAATCACATGTGTGTGTGCACCTACGTACATGTACATGTATTCTGAAGAGCAGACCTGAGGAAGAACAATTCTGTCAATTATTTTTGACAGTGAGAGCAGCCATTTTCTTGAATACAGAACTGCAAGTAGGGTATTCTTGTCTAATTAAATGTCAAACGTTACGAGGGATAACTACTCGGGAAAAGTGCTAAATATATTTCTACTGAAATCACTTAAAGGAGAGAATAATTTTCTTTCCATTTATATTACATGACTCCAGCACAAACTGCTGCAGTACAGTACAGCTCTTGTCAGCCCAGTCTCCCTGCCTGAACAACTGCTTTCTGTTTGCTTGATGAAACTCTTCTGAAAAGCACTACTTTTCATAATAGATGAACTCAACACCAAACTCTTCTGTGCCCTGAAGGAAATCACTTTCAGCAGATACAGGTTTTGAAACAATACCCTGAATAAAACAATACCCTGAATAATTTTATGTAACAGGATTTAGATTGTGTTCTTGGTGTTGAAAGTAGCATGAATCTATGAATCTGTGAATCTATTTAGAAATAATACACAGAGTTTCTGCAAAGCAGGCTCTGGCTCAGTACTAGAGCTGCAATACTTCTTATTGTATCTTACTGCAATACTACAAGTAAGACTCCTCCCAAAATAGTTCTTGAGTAAAACTGTAGGAGACATCATAGGTGGGTTTATCTGAGTACCCATGTTAGTGATCATGGAGTCTTTCAAAAGTCAGCAGAAAAGGGATGGTTTTCCCACCCCAGACTGGGCAGTGAAGAGGGGCCAAGTGATTGCTTTCTGGAAAAAACATTCTTCATGTGTTATGCAGGTGACAGGTGACTGCCTTGGACATCATCACCCAACTTTTTGTGAAATGAAATCCACTGTGCATGTACCACATGGGAATGACCTTTCTTTCACTCTCCATCCATTCTCATATAACACCCACACATGCCCCTGACTAACATTTCCTTTCATTCCACAAAATCTAACATTTCTTTAGAAGTGCTGCTCCTATTTGCTTTGAGTCACTACCCCCATGGCAAAGTCCATATACATAACACTGAGCTAGACAGCAGGTATCTGTACTGAGGACCTGAACTCCATGAGAGTTTCCACCTGGGTGGACTGCTTAAACCAGGAACCTGAAGGGGAAATAATTCTCCTTAAAAAAGGTGCATGAGAGAGAGGAAAATCCATAAAAATCCAGCCAGGAGGCTATTCCCCAATATGCATCCACAGACTATAGAGTTGAACTCCAGCACATTGCCCTGTTGGGAGAAGGTATGTGCATGTTTTTGCTGTACACAGCCTTGCCAAAGCTATCAGGGGGAGGGGAGCCCCAGGAGGCTAGCTAAAGTGATAGGTTCTATGTTTTCAGAAGCAAAGAATACATTTTGGCACAATACATGTGGCATTATCTTGTCCCATGAAATCACCATCAGCAATGCCTGAGCAGAATTGCCATCTTGGGTCTGTAGTTTATGGCACATAAAAGGTAGGTGGAGATGGCAAAGCTGGGGACACTGAAGTCAAGGCTTGGAGGACATCTTATTAACAAAGAAATGATAAGCTAGAAACCACAAACCAGCTTTGAAGCCCCAAAGCCCTTCTTCAGGTCTGAAGCAGAATTAACCTTCAAGTCAGAGGTAAGATGACAAGCTGGAACCAAACCTCATTATAATTCAGCTCTTTTAAGCTCCAGCACAGATCCCCTTACATCTGCTTTTTGCCATGGTTATTTTGTGCCACACTTTATACATTAATGAGCACAAGAAATCCACTAAAAATTGAAAGGAGTATTTGTAAGATGTTCTCATGCCTAGAGAGAAACTAGACTCAGAAAAGTAAAATTCTAGTTGGTCTGAACTCCTCTTTCTGCAGCAGTTGAAATTGCCTTGTGAAACACTGAGGTAGCCTTACTACTGTACTGAGGTACATTATCAGGTAAGATGCTCAAGGTACAGCTGCAGAAAAATGCCTTTCAGCAGCTAGAGGATCACAGCTAATGCTCAATAATCTATAAATCATTGTTATAATATTTCTCTATGCAAATGAAATTTATATAACCCTCATCGATCTTAAATAAAAAAAATCATAAAGATCGAATTTTGCAGCTGCAATGTGAATTAAAGAACCCCTTAACCTGTTTTAAAGATATGTCCTTACAGCTAATTCATTTTTAGATGGAGTGTTCTTTGAAAGGATTAATGGATAGTGAGCATTGCTGATTGATTATAAAATGAGCAGGAGGGTTTAAGGAGTGAGCTTTGAATGTAAAATTGCTACCAAGCTTTATTAACCTTGCCATATTAAAATTTTAAAATATGCAAGTGAGAGAAGCAGGTATTAATACAATATTTTGGCTGAGTACATTCCATTTATTTAACTTAAATAAATTTCTCTTAGTTGGTCTATGCCATGCAGATCCATCAGACTGTCCTCTGGCCTGTACTGTAGCAAGTGAGACACTAAACCCCACCTCTGAGGAATCCAGAATCTGTATTCTATCAGACTATAAAATAAAACTTCATACATCATGCAATGGGTAAAAAAAGCCAAAACCCCAGAACTGTGAAGAAAAGGAAACGTAATCCATGTATTAGCCTGCTAGGAGTGCTTCTCAGAGCTGCAAATCTACAGGTAATTTTTATAGAGCCATCATTAACAAACAGCGACAACATTTACTGAAAGGCCAGTTAATCTGCAACGACCTGAAAACATTGAGAGTAAATTAGGTGTTGTTAAACACTGCAAGCAGTCTTCAAAAGTGTGCAATGTCTTGGAGAGAGAAAGGGGAAAACAAAAGCTGTTGCCTTACCCGTTTCCTCAAATTGCAGGTGAGAGTGAGATTCCTTGAGAATGAGTTTGCAAAAGCCGTATAAAAGTCCAACACTTTAAGCAAGGCTTCTCGTTTAATAATATGTAAATCGCAGTATGTCAGAGCCCGTACATTGGCACACGCATGGGCCAGACTGGTTTCTTTCCAGAAGATATCACCAAACACATCGCCTTTACCTGAAAATCAGCAGGACAAATTTGTTAAAAGGTAATGCTTATGCAGTGTTTATCAGCACACAAATGATTTCTTCCCAAACTGTCTTATGCCTCCAATCATTCTAAAATAAGCTCCCAACTGTGAAAACTAATAAAGATAAATGTTTTAAAAGTATCCAAGGTACTTGGGTATCCTCACAGTAATCCCAGGTTTTTACGGTACTTATATATTGCTCTGTGAAGTGTCACAACACATAAAAGCCAGATTGTAAAGGTCTTCTTGTAGCTGAAAATGCAGGCAATGGATTTTTCAAAGGCTCCTGAATATAATAAGTACGTAACTGATGTTCAGGTGATAATTATTTCTGAGGGTCTCCTCCTAAATGACTTAGGAGCCCTGCTCTTTCCAAAAGCCTGTGACATCAGGGTTCCCACGTCACCATGGCTTTGCAGTATGATGCAGGAGCCAGTTTCCAGAGCCCAAGGATCTCATTTTAAATTTTTGAATTAAACATTTTTAATTCAGAGTGAGCTGCAACACTCCTGAAAAACCCATCACAAACCTCCCTGAGACTTTCGACCTCTAAATAATCAGCTCTACATCCTAAACATATCCAGACCGCTAGTTCTAAACCCAAACATATCCACTTAAGTAGAGGCTTACACTTTAGTCTGTATTTCAATGTTTGCTAAGACAGGGTTTGACACCTTAGACACCTGCACATACAAATAATTTCAACCAGATGTGAAAATCACACCTGAGGCTATTTCTGCTTTGGTAGGCAGTGAAGCAGAACAGCTGATGCGTATTTTGAGGATTTAAGACTAGCTGTAGTCCCATCCCACAGACAGAACTCCAAGGGATGGAAGTGCATGAAATATGTTCAAACATACCCCAGTTTCCTTTCATCTGCAAGGAATCCACATAGACAGCCACACTAGACACTGGATCAGGACAAGTTGGGAAGATCAGGATATCAGGTTGAAAATCATACTCCTGACCTAACCATAACACCAGCATGGCTGCAGACTGGAGTTATGCTTTCAGGTTGCGATGCTACGGTTGCTCTGAGGAGAAGTAGGGGCAGCAACAGAAAGCACATTGAAGCATCCAAAAGCTGCCTTTTGCTCCCCAGCTGCTTAACAGCCATGGGCTGAGCAAGAGCCATAGTAAACCGTTTGTGGCCAACATCTCAAATCTGGAAGCAGAAGCCATGGTACAAAGGTTTTGGTTTGTTTTTTTGCTTTGTTTTGTTTTATTTGTGTTTTATACCTCAATGTTATCCAAGCTCTTTATTTTAGCACATATTAAAAAGAAACTAGAATCAGTCAGTCAGTGGTGGTATTGATATTGATTTCAGGTACCTGAAGCAGCCTCTTGGTCATTTGGGGATAAAAAAGAATGTAATATATTTTAGTATTTCCTCTTTTAAGAACATGCAACATTTCACTCAACTCTATTTTGGGAACACAGACCAGAGTAATAATTTACCCAACCTTATTACTTTTGGGGGTCACATATATTTCTCTATTTCCGTTTCTGTTTAGGTATTGTACCCAGTAGAGGATATCTCACATTCCTCATGCAGAGTAAAATAAAAAATGTAAGTCTTTAACTTAATTTCCTTGACTTTATTTTCTAACAGCAGTCTATATAGCAGAATCATCTCTTACAAAGGTTATAACTGCATTCTCGTTGGACGGCTTTAAATTCTACATGTTTTGATATAATTAAAATTAACTACTATACATACTACAGCTGGTATAATTTTTAAAGCAAGCTGTTTTGAAATACTCTCATCACAGAGCATTTCTCAGTCACATAACATTTATCCAATGTACTGTTTTGAAATTACCCATTGCAGTTAATTGTCCTTGTCTATACCCACAGTTCAAAACCTGGTTTACAGACATACTCAGCACAGTTACATAATTTATAGGAAATAGACTATTTCTGAAATGCACAAAATTGCTTAATGGATTTGCTCTCTGAGGTGGACACAGAACAGAATTGAGTCTCACTTTCAGTGGCTGCAGAGTGCAGTTAAAAAGACACAATTCAATAGGAGGGACTATTACAATTTTCCCACTGAAATGTCAGCAAAATACTTGTTTTCTTCTCAAATTTATGGTAATACATAGTTAATCTAAGCCAAGAAGTTGAAAGCAGTGCATATTTGCTCAGAAACTCTGCATGATGGTACATTACGGTATGTGTACCCACACCAGAGATAAATGAAATCACCATTCATACACTTGAGAAGATCTTCTCATTGCCTTCAGTGAGGCAGGCAACTGCACTGGGTCTCTCAGAAAGGCTGGGACATGATGAACTGAACCTATTCACTCCTCCATGAGCCATCAGTTGATGGATTTGAATGCTGAAACCATAAGCTCCTCTTACATTGTGGTTTATTCTCTTCAGAAAGCAGAATGTCTTGGAAGTGTTTAAGGGTTCTTGAATCTGACATTTTTCACACACACTTCCAAGTCTTATTTCCCTCTTATAAATATACCAAGAAATGTACCGAAAGAAAACAAAGCCAACCAGATTCTCCAAAACACATCTTTTTCTCATAAATACAGAGATTAATGTGCTATACTTTGTCCCTATTAACTGTAGTTCACTGAGTAGAGAGTGGTAATTATTCATTCAAGTACAATTTTACACAGCACAAAGAAATGAAAAGAAAAAAAACAACCAACTTTCAGAGTTGCAACTGAAAATTTAACTGGTAGGTCTGAAATACCAGCTACTCAGAGGCATGCATACGTTGTGCCCTACCACAACATATACACACCTTCAGGATAAGCCCAGTGCTGGGCTGGGAATACAGGGGTGCTTGGGGCTGATGTGGCCTGCAGATTTTTCAAAGCCTTTCTCTAGAGATTTCTTGAGGCCTCAGCATATTACCTCCCAAATCTGCACTGTTCTGAGTTCTGAGCAGTCTTAATACTCCACCTGAATGGAGGTGAAGCTACGGGAAGTCCTCCTGCTCCTGCTCTCACCGTGATCAGAGCATCGCTGCAAAAAAGAACGCTGAATTGGAGTGGGAACTGCTTGCATACCTTTTGCACTTGGTATGAGGAAAGGGAAGGGGAGGATTTGGATACTGCTACATTAAAGCTGGTAGGAACATGGGTGTAGGGATTTGGGAATGAAAGAACCACAGAAACCAGGAGGACATGTGGAAGGTGTTGGTGACAGGCATAATTTTTGCTAAAATAACTACACTGGCATCATCCTAGGTATGGACAAAAATTTGCTGGTGTATTATGTCCATATGACTGTACATAATGTATACATAATATGTACATAATATGCACATATGTGTACATAATGTACATAATATGTAACTATATAATAGATATTTCTATACACTATTCTTTTATGGTACGATAACTCTCCCATACAAAAGTGGGTGGAAGGGTGCTCTCCACAGCCTTGCACCGTACACTGACTTGCCAATTTGTGAGACAGCAGCTCACACAGGGACCGTTCAGGCAGAAAAAATCTGAAGGGCCTTATGAAACTCCTCAGGACCTTGCAAAGGGAATGAAAAATTTCTTGCATTTAGAAAGGAAAGACTTATTGAACAGTGTCTCAGAACCCTTGCATATCTATGCAAAAGAAAAAATTAGCCTTCTCCAGATGAGAAATACTTTAGTAGACACGAGAAGTTGATGGGGCCTTTGGAAGAAAATTTGGGAAGGCAATGAAACAATAAATTTCTGGTGGAAAAGAAGCAATGAAGAAAAATACATAAAAGGCACCAAGACTTCTTAAGGTGGTAAGGTGTTTTTCTGTGCTGTGCAGTCATATGCCAGCAAAGGTGCTTTGCATTATTTAACACAGGGCAACCTTCCCCATCTGTGCCTAGAAACGCAAAAGAAATGTACCTTTCTTCCAGCATTCAGGACTGCTGCAAGAAGACGAAATGGTATATATACATATTCTGCCTCATCTCCCCCAGTTTTAGCGCAAGTGTCCTAGTACTTCATCTTTTTCTGGAAGCCCAGAATATCTCCAATTTGATTTTATACAGAAATAATTTTTTATTCTTCCTAACATATTTGAAAGCTTGACCAGTCTCACAATCTTCAAATCTTATACAGCAAATCAAACTGCCTCAAATTGTTAGTCTGAGTTAAAAGAAATACATCATATGATTTTTAAATAATTTTCCTTTTCTGTCACTGCCAAGACTTCTGAGTCCCTCTGTTTGGCAGTGAAGTGTGCAGGTCTAATTCAAAAACTTTTCAGTTCAGTGAAAGGAATCTTTCTGACATTGAAGGCTGCAGATCACATCTCTAACACACCAGCTGGCACTAAATTAAGACTGATGCTTCTTATTATAGTTAACTAGCATGCAGATAGAGACAAAAATATTTTAAATTTGCAAAATAATGCGAAAAATTGAACTTTCCCTTCAACTCTGTCAGTAAGAACTAATAATGCTTTAAACAAGCATGCGTAGGACTAAATGTTATGTGGTACTACGTATGCCAACTTAGACCTGCAAGATACTACTTATTGCAAGGCACATGCTCAAGAACTGTATAGCACAGAGCACCACATCACATTGGTTCTCAGATCAGTAATTCTTCAAATATTTTGCAAAATACTTTGAGATTCAACACTCAAAAAACCATCATGTGTCACATTAATTTTTGCAATGCTGATAGCTGAAAAAAAAAATCTCCAAACCCCAACCCTTTCCTTTATGAATCATTTTACTTTTAGGCATTTTAGAGCTTTAATTCATTGGAACAAAAGGGACTTTTTCCATAAATGAAATAGGAACAAGCTGTTCCATAAATTGCTACTGGGTGCACATTATTAATCTGAGGAAACTCTCACAACTAGTCTGCCTTGGTTTACATCACATGAAAAATAATGTTCAGTGTAAATATCAAGAGCTGATATGACACAGGGGAAAATTCTGCTCCCTTCATTCCACCTGAGAAGAAACCCAAGCTCCAACTAAACTAATTAAAGTCGCAGAATTAATTACTAATACTATGAGATGTAATTGCATTGACAGGCAGTTTTTTATGTCAGAGAGTGCATCACAGTGGGTCATACTTGTCCTGCACAAAGTACATGACTGGCTGTATAGCACCAAGGAAATTCAAAGTGTTGATGCCTGCATCCCAGACACCAAATTACAACTATTGAACACCTACATCTCCTGCTCACCTAAATGGATGTTCTTACTTGCTCAGCCTCTAAAGAACTTTCCTCTGTGTGATTTGATAGGAGACTTAATCTTTTGACCTCCAAACACATGTACGATTAAGAGTAGAAAAAGACTCATCCCAGTTTTCAGCTGTCATACCAAATTCACGCCACTTGCACTCTTGCTTTCCTTAACTCCTCTGATACTGCATAATATCCCCTTCCCAGACCTTTAAGAAGTGAAACTCTGGCTTGCGAAGACAAAAAAAACAACAAACAACAGGTTGCTCTGGGAGTATATACAGAACATGCTGAGAATTAACATGCATAAAGGCAAATACAACTTAATAGAATAGATACAGGATCAAGACCCTGAGTGTGGCTGAAAATGAGCTATTAAATATACATTCACTCTGGCTTGACTATCAAAATTGAATTAATTCAGACTCCACTAAGATTTCACTGCTCGATATATTTTTATCGCTATGCAGTCTGAGCAATATTTTTGATCAATTCCTACAATCAACATTTGAATGTGGTGGGTCATTATTTTTCTGCTGGCAAAATGACTTCTTTAAATCTTCTTAATCAATCTGCCTGGTTTAAATTACAGTACAACTTACGCAGTCAGCTGTGCAAAATAATGGGAGCTGGAAAGCAGCTTCCAGAGACACTTGGTTGGCATTGCCACTTACACAAAACTCCTTGCCAGGAGCAAATTCAGGTTAATTGCAGCAGGGTGAACTGTTAGGTGCCCTCTGCTAGCAGATGCCTCATTTTGTTAGCCTGGGGGGTGTAAAACCTCTGGTCTTTCCTGAGACTTCTCTGCTGGTAACACCTCCCCCAGGCAGAGCAGTGGCAGCTATATTGTTTACTCCTGCTTGAGATGGTGGAAAATTACTGATGTGTCTTCTTAGGGTCACCTTACTTGCTAGGAAATTTTTGATAATTAGAGACAAGACTGTTTGCCCTTCTCCATTATCCTGGCAACTGCAGATGAGTTATTTTAAAATGACTGGGTCTTGTTTTCTCCAGATAAGCAGCGCCCCATCACACCAGCTCTGCAGGTGGTGCACTCTCTGCTACAGCAGCAGTCAGTACCTGCAAAAGGTGGAGATTGTCCTTGAGAGATGGAGATAACTAATGAGGGAAATGTAATGGAGCACCTGGGTATCTCCATTAATGAGACATATAAACTGCAGAGCAGTTGGATTCATTCTCTCAATGTACTGATTTCTGTAATGCTGATAACTACAGCAGCTGGGCATTTAATTATGCTCCAGTAAGAACAAAAACAAACCAGGAGAGAATAAAACCTCACAGTGCTGCAAGTTGCTCTGTCAACCACTGGGTTTCACCTGCTTTTGAAACACCAAAGCTGGGGCCACTGAGCCAGGAAGACTGCTGCTGAACAAAAGGATGGCTGTCTCCACAGCAGAGCTGCAGAAAGCACATGGATGGGATGCCGAGTCTCCTGAGCACACTGTCTCAGCAGGCAGGGAGGCTGGATGCCCCAACTCGCCATGGCTGTTACAGAACATAATGTGATACGGCAAGATGAACAAGGGGGAAAAGCAGCAGCACTATGGAATGTTTTATGCTGGGACCTGAGGGAAGACAAAACCCTGCACTCTGGACAGAAGCACGAATGTAAGTGATGGAAGATGCACATTCCTAACACATGTCGGTGTGCCTATCTGATTCACTTTCTGAGGATGTTCCACTTCTAAGAATATACCAATATATTGGCAGGTGAGCAGGATTAACAAGAAAAAAAAACAACCAAAAAACGGACACACCTTCTCCCCTTCTCCTTCTCTCTCTCTTTAAGCAAGGCAAATAATACTACCATATTAAACAACATTACACTATTATTTCCTCTGCAAGGAGCAGAGGCTGGCAGACAGCATGTCCTGCTGTGTTCCAGGTCCCATAGTGGAAACTGATGAGGACAAGTTTCCAAAGAATATTCATTGCATTTACTCTCTGGGTTACTGCTGAAGGATGGAGAAGATAGGCAGACTGGTAGTACAACCCTGTAAGTTGTCTTTCCCTAGGAAACCCAGTGTGACAGCAGATGCTTGGAGTATTCAAAGCAAGCTACAGAGGTTTTCACATTAGGCAGATGTTTTAAAATCTGATCTCCCCCTTAGGCAGATTCATTGTGCTTGAACTTCTCAAGGCAGAACAGATTGATAAAAATCATGTTTATCACTGTTCTGCAGTCACTATTTCAGGTGCCACAGCTGGCGCTGTAGATATCTGTTGTGGTTTCAGTCCAAACGGTAACTCAGAACGACACAGCCATTTGCTCACCCCTTCCATCCCCTCCGCCTCTGGGTGGGATGGGGAGGAGAATCAAAATAATGTAAACCCCATGGGTTGAGATAAGAACAGTCCAGTAATTAAGGTACCATACAAAACCACTACTGCTAAGGGAAATAACAAGGGGAGAGAATATAAAACAAAAAACTGAAAAGAAAAAAAAATCCAAACAGTTCTCCTGGATTCCTGGCTTCTTATGCCCCTACTCACTGACAGAGCATGAGAGACAGAAGTCCTTGATCAGGGTAAGCACTACTTAGCAACAACTAAAACATCTGTGTGTTATCAGCATTGTTCTCAGACTAAAGCCGAAACACAGCACTGCACCAGCTACGAGGAAGGAGAAAAATAACTGTTACAGCTGAACCCGGGACAATATCATTGCAACTACATGTGGGAGAGATTTCCTTTCATAAGTGAATTTTCAGCATACAACATCTCATAATTACTCAGGTCACTATTCCGCTAAATAATTTCTCAGAGCATTAAAGCACTCTTCAGTGTGCTCCAGGACTAGAGGAAGCGGATTATTTTAAATTACATTTACACATTGTGCCAGTCCCTGTAGTACACAATGAACATAGCTCTGAGTCATGGGACTGCTTGCCAGCAGCCATGGCAGAATTGAAGGCACTTCTGGTAATTAGGGTAATTCACTTTAACTAGAAATGGTTAAAAGTCTCTCCAGGCAAATGGACAATAACCTAAATGCTAGATTTACCATATCTACAAGGTAGAAAAAAAGGGTTTACTATTATTCCAAACAAACAATATTCATTAGTAAAGGCAACAAAGTTTTGCATGTAATCCATTTAGTGATTGCTTCTATTCAGAAAATTACGTATTTATTGTTTGTAATACCCAAAAAAAACATTTATTTGTTTAAATGCTGCTACTTAGTCTTAAAGCTTTTGATTTTTAAAGCACTGTAAGCAAATACATCATCACTGAAACTAATAATAAACATGAAACAGTCCAGTGACCTAAAATACAAGGAATTTTTTTACTTTGGAAATTCCATATTTAGGAGCTTTCATCATAATAACTCTGCAACTGAGTAAGGAAACAGATTAATTCTTTCCTTAAATCTCTCTTCTTAAAAGCTTTAGTATACTCTAGAATACAGAAAGCTGCAGCAGGTATTTCAAAAGAGCATGGATGTGCATTTTCCTGAGTTCATACTCTCCAGCTGGGAGGACCTGGGTTATGCCCTTGGGGAATACCCCCATTCAGTCTCACCCACACATCTGCACACTGCCTAGTTCCACCCAAGTGCAGGACACATACACAGGCTTGTACAGCAACACATCGGGAATCTTCCTTGGCTACACACTTGTCCTAATTTCTCCTTTTCTCCCCCTTGTTGCCAGCTGGGAAGGAGCTGAAGCCTTGATTCATGACCAGTAGTGACTCTCCATGTCCACTCTCTTCCCACATGCCAGGGCAACTCCAAGTGTAACTTTCATCTCACAGCTGTCATCCCCACGAGATACAAGAGGGTCCCATGGAGCCCTCTGGAGCCACCCTTACAGGGAAGAAGTACAGAGCTTCAGTGGGGTGTAAGAAGTTCCCTAGGACAATGTCACCACTGGATTTGCTCTCAGGGAGCCACAGCTCCAGTTTAAGAGAAAGCAAATAGCTACTATTCAACTGGAGACGAGTTCTAGAAGTGGTTCTACTTTAAACAGGCAAGTCAGACTCAGAGTGGTTTTTAGGCAGAGCTACCATTTCTTCATCTACACTGTTCTGCCTCTGATGATGACTCCTGCCTCAGCACTAGCGCTGATCATTCAGTCCCACCATCTGCTACACCTTTCCCAATTCCTTACAAGCTAGGGAGGAGTCTGCATGAAGCCTTTCCCCACCCACTGCTGGCAAACCAGACACCACAGTGAGGTGACAGGGTGATCAACTTGGACCTTCCCCACTCCTGAAACTTCTCATGCCTGTTGCTGGGTAGACTATGCAAAGAGATAGGTGCATCGCTATCTCTTTGCATAGTTAGATGAGGCTGATTTTCTCTAAGGCCAGTTCACTATAAGTGACAGTTTTGCTTCCCTGTAGAGACTGTTTCCATCTGTTATTCTGGGCCAGTATATAGACAAATTAAAATGCCAGTGTGAAGGTTAAAGTGGAAATCCTCCCAAGAGACTAATATAAAACAATCTGCATTTTCTCTACTGGGCTATTTAAAAGATGTCAAGCACATAGATGCCATTCTCTTCTGCTCTGAGACACTTTGTGACCAGTGAGCCATGCTGGGCAGAAAGAGCATTCCCAATGGCATAAAAGATGAAGGGCCTTCTTCTACAGCAGTATCTCTGGAGACAAAACATCTCCATCTTATGACAAACACTAGCCTCCTAACAGTCTCAGTTGATGTTAGGCAAAACTAGTTAATATTCAAAGCTGAGCAGAAGGCAAATTTATCCAACCCTCTAGAATTTCAGTGGAGATCACTGTACCTAAAATAGCCACCACCTCGTCGTCCTGGATGACTTCTAGGGATCCTGAGACCACAAAGCAAAGAGCATCAACACTTTCCCCAGCGTGATAGATGAGGTCTCCCGGGGCGCAATGGATCGTCTGAAACTCCACAGCCAGGGCTCGCAGGCAGCCGTCGCTAGCCAGCCGGAAGGCAGGATGCTCATTAAAAACTTTCCGGTTTAGGTGCACACATATATCTGCTCTCATGTCCTTTGGGCAAATTGAGAGAACCTGAATGAAAGAAAGATGAAAAATAATCAGCTGGGAATATGACACATGGCCAGTGTATGCTTTACAAAACAACTTAACAGACGGATCTTAAGATCCTCCCAAGCAATCTTAAGATCCATCCATCCAATTATTTCATAAAGCTCCTGGCAGGAGTTTTATCTTGAATTGGGGTAGTCTTTTTCTACCATCTACTGCTTTCACTGCAGCCGAAAGAGTGATGTGGAAGAAGGGACTATGCTGTTACACTGTTCTCATTCCTAACAGTTTTTACACTTGTTTTCCAGAATTGCAGGTGGAACAACTATGTTCTGTTTGGGATATCCCTCCAGATACTCTGGCTATTCACCTGCTGCTACTCTCAATCCCTGCAGGAGCACAGAATGGACACTCAGAGCTTAAGGAGCTTGAAGACATAGAAAGACAGACCATTCACAATAGAAAACATATTTTGCTCACATCCAGAAAACCTAGTCTTCAAAAGTCTTAGTGTAGATGACCACTTACCGACATGTATCCAAACACACCTAGGGTTTAGTTTCAGTGCCATATAGATGTATACTAAGTAACCTGCCCTGGAGAGTTTAAAGACTGGAAAATCCAAAGAGTTTGAGATTAGAGCAAACAGAAAGTATTATGAAACCTTATGATACATAAAGGTGAATGAAAAACTGTCCTGTGAATATGAAGATAATCTTCATATCAGATCAATTTAATAAGACCTTCAATTAATTTCTTAGTTTAAATAGTTTTCCCCATTGAAATAGTACCACAAACACACCTGAAGAAAAAAAGTGAAAATCTGTGGGTCTTCTTAGGTTTGTAAACTGTATGTTAAATATTTGCACATCCTCCTATACACACTAGCATCCTTATAACCCTAAAATGGTATGGTAGGTAATTGAACTGAGAAATATATAAAACTTTTTAAAGTTTTCCTAGGATAAATAATAGAGAAGAGCATGAGATAAAGAGCACTTCAGAAGTCTAATATAAAGACTGCAAATCAATACTACTGATTAATTTCTCTTTGTATGGAATTAAACTAGCAGCTAGCTCTACAGAGAGTGCAAGAGAGGGACATTGGGTCAATGTGTTGACGACCATTGAATATTAGCAAACAGAGGGAGACTTTGGTAAACCTGACTAAGCTTTGAGGCAAATGGTCATGTTAATATAAAGCCACAATTTTAATTTCTGTTTAATTCAGAAGAGGTACATGATTGTAAAGTATTATTAAAGGTCCTAAAACATAGAATGGGAAAATAGTAAACAATTTCTAGTTTACTAATAACATTTAGTCCCTTTCTTATTTCAATAGGTCAAAGTTGCTCTGCAAAGATATGAATGCAAAAAAGTGAAGAAGTTATTCTAGCCTCTGTACTATGACAGTCCAAGGCTAGAAGGAGCTACTCTAACCATCTGCATTAGCCTCTTGCACTCATAGTTTTCATAACAATCCCAGACTACCTTTTAAAATTATAACCTAGAAGGCCTTGATTTAATGTTTTCAAATGATATAAGGTAGTTGTTCCTATGGACAACTACTTGTTGACAACTACTAGTTATTGACAACTACTAGTTGTTCCAATGGAGAGCTACTCTCTCGTTTAAAATGTGCTGTTTCTGAACTAATTTTTTTTTCCTCATTTTTCAGCCAACAGCCAGGAGAACTCATCACGTCACTAAGATAAAATACTTGCAATCACTGGAAATATCTTCCATGTGTAGGTGTTTATAGAATATAACCATGTCATCTCTTGATCTCATCTCAAATAAACAAGAGAGATAATGGTTCTTGTGCCGAACACTATGAAGCACAGTATCTCTTTGGAAACTTCCCCATAGCATTAGGTTTCCTCACTTACAACCACCTTCCCAGATAATTAGATTTTATTTGATTTAACAGACAGTAAGTCAGTTTGGCTTAATGCTAATTTTCCAAAACAAAACATTGTACAGAACACATTAAAATACCCTCCATAAGTTAGTTTTATCATAAAAAACTAATAAACATATTTGACAAGACATTCTCTAATAAACCATTTTTTGCATTAGTAATGTCTTGTCTGCATCATTGTTGGCATATGCTGTATCACCTTTCCATAGTTATATTAAGGGTAAATGTCAGCTTTCCAAACGTATACTTACTCCAGTCATTCCATTTATCATGAGAAATAGGGCACACCTTAGTTTTCCAGTAAAATAAAAAAAAAAACAACAAAAATACTTTTGAGAGTGATTGATTCACCTCATCCCTGCTTCTGGATCAAACAGAAAGCATGTCTTTATTACAATAAACATCAACATGACAACTTTCTTCTTCTCAATAGTAATTTAATGAAAATTCTGCCTTTTTTTTATTTGGTATCATGATTGATGATTTTTTAACGTTTTATCTGCTCTTGGGCCTAAATTATGGTTATAAGTTTTTTTATGTCCCTTTAATACTTTCAGTAATGTAAATGCCTTTGACTTAAGGCCATGAGTTATAAATTCTCAAACACTACTCTTAAGAAAAATGTGTGTGTTCATACCAAACACTCCTCTTAAGAAAAATGTGTGTTTGCACATGACTGATTTCTAGATTTTACCCTTTAAGCTTTCAAACTGCAGCAAGACAAAATTATTAAATGATTGCATAGGTTGTTACTACAATATTCTGAGATGTTTCAGGAGCCTTTGTTTTTTTGGAATGTAAATTAACTGTGTCCCTAAAGAATAAAAGCCACTTGGAGACAAAGCAGCATAGTGTTTCTTCACAAATACAGAGTTAAATACAGAATATTAAAAGAAAGCACTCAAAGCATTACTCTGTATAAACACAACAGACCTATCTATCATCACACACTTCATACACTGTAATATGAAGAGACAGAAGAAATTCCATTCCACAGAAAAAGCCAATCTTAGAAAGCATAATTTAGGAATTTTCTGATGTCATGATAAAAGTGATTCTCCTAATGACGTATTTCTGTATGGAAATATCACTTATCAACTAGTAGTACAGCAGTAAACAAGTAATGATGCAAGAGTTAGCTAGGAACAAACATTCTTTATTTCAGTTTTCTTGTCTGCTACACTGCAAATACTGAGAACAGAGAATGAAACAGATGACAACTAAAAGAAACAATATTGAAAGATTAGGCAGAGGAACTTTGCTAAAGATAAATGTAGATATACATAGGGAGAAAAAAAAAGCAAAGATAAAAATATCTTAATATTCAGCTATTTGTTTTCCATATGGTCCAAGCACGGGACATCATAAGCTACAACCTGACTTTGCAGCACTTCTTTTTGTGTTTACAAATACCGATGTCATGAATTCAGAAGGAGTCTTACAGATGCCACCAACTTCTCTATTAGTTGTACTGTAAAAAGGGGTTGTTGGTGACACATTACAATATGCAGCAATTTTCCTGCTCCCAAAGAAGATGCATAATGTGATACAGGATCACACAGAAGCATGTGGAAGCTAATGATAAGTAGCCCAAAGATTTTAAAAGCAGAAAATGAGAAAATCAGCACTTCAAATTCGTGTAAACATTTTTCTGAAAATGATCCCTTACTAATAATAGAAGACGCTGACATTGTAAAATGCTCTTACTGAGATCTCAGCATTTTTAAGGTAGAGCACAACTAAAAAGATACAAACTAGTGGCAACATAGTTGTATGTGAGTCCATTTGCACACACACTGGTGTAAAAGAAAAATTCAGTTTAAGGTACGGGATACCCTGTAATACTTAATCTATTGTTTCAGTGTTAAGGAAATGCCTCCAACTTCATGTTACTAGAACCAAAGTTCAGATGGGACTTTTTTTGTAGCCTGTATATTCTTTCAGCAGTGCATCAAACCCCACCAAGAAGAATTTCTGAAGAGTAAATTTCCTTAGAGACTTCAAGAAACCTATCTTTTATAAGCGAAGTAGGTTATTAAGATTGCTGACTGCAATGCTTTACTAACATGGTTTTGGAGCACATGGCTTAAAGCAGACAGTCTGCAGGGACCAGATGCCTTTGCCGCTAAAGTAGTTGCTTTGCAATAAATCTGTAGCCACAGACTTTGCAGTCAGCTTTTCCATATGTATCCAAGCAGCATGAAAGAACAGAACCTGTCATGTTTCAATGCAAAATCAGAGGAGAAAGTTAAATTCTACCCAGAGGAGAATCTTTGCTGGCTATATTAACTGTATTTCTACCAGAAAAGGAGCAAGGTTCCATGCCACGTGTATCTGGGAAGACCTGAACCACTACCAAACTGAGAGAGGAGATAGTAAAGCACAGAATAACATTTATCTCTTCCCTTCTCTGCAGAGAAAATTAAGCCTCCTCAAAGTTGGTGTAGGACAATTGCTGAGCTCTGCCATCATCACCTGGAATCTGACTGATACAAATCCCAACACAACACTACCCAAGGCAGAGATTCAACACTGCTGCCATCTCTAGAGCACCTTATGGCATACATAAAATGCTGGTGGTGAGAAAAGCTTGTAGCTGCTGCTAGAAACTCAGAAAGTCAGTTACCAGCTCACAGGGAATTGGCACAAAACATCTCACTATCTTTTCAGCTGGAGATCTGTAAGGGGGGAATAAAATTCTCAAGGAGGTTCAATCTGACTTTTTTCATCTCCCATCCATTTCCTCAGCATGCTCAGGCAGTTTAAGATAAGCCTCTTGAACAACTCAAAGAACCCTACGGGGAGCAGAGATTATAAAGAACTCAAAGTAAAGCAAATGAATCGAAACAAAAACTGTACAGATTAAGAGTGTGTCCAAACAATATCTGTTAGGAGGATTTTAAGTTTTTTTTAAAAACCTTCCCCGGCTGGAAAACACTACAGAATCGCTTAGCAAATGTTACAGAACCTGTTAAGACTTGTTAACAGAAAGGGCAGAGGCCAGTGAATCATGAATGCTATCTATTTGCAATTCTCTTTCTGCACACAGGATTCTCACTTTCTCAGGTTTTAGCTAGGGGATATATTGACTGAAATTCAAGTGAAGAGCTTAGACAGTCTTAGCAGTGGAATAACAAGGACTATTTCCTAAATGAATAACTGTAACAAATATTGAATATACTAAAAAATGTCAGCTTTAACGACAAATAAAATCAATTCCTCCAACTTCTCAACAGCTACAGGCCACAGATAGCTCTTTTTATTTTGTGGACAAAGGCCACTCTGGGTTTTCAAACATACTCAGCAGCCATAATCAAGGTCAGTTCTTTACAAAACCCCACAGTACTCTCTAGGCACCTGACCAAGTTATTCAGATGTTTAGAAGGATTTGATTCATTTCAGTGTTGCATTCTTTTGCAGACCTGACTAAAAGTGTTACATTCGGCACTGCCTAGAGGCCAAAGAGACAGAGGTGAGAAAACAGCTGATTGGCAAATCACAGAGCATTTTCCTGTAATAATCAGGTAATTTTGTAAGTAACTCAAAGGTGATGTATGGAACTAAGCAGTTATTAACCCTGCAGCATAAAGGCAATCTTCAACACATCACTGAATATCTTGGTACCAAGAATTGAATTTCAGAAGCAATTGTATTCTCTGTTTTAATTGCATTAAAACACAAGGTCACTTGGATTTCGGTGCTCAGAAATTGAGATCTGACAATCGAGTCTAATAAATTGAGTTTGTCTTATTTTCTTATGAATGAGCTGAACCACTGATCAAAATGCTTAGATTTACAAGTATAGTAGCAAAATTAACTATTGTTGTTAACTGAGTTGGTTTAACTGAGTAACAAGTGTTAGAGACATAAAAAATCCCTAGAAATTGGCTCTAGATTATATTAAATTCAGTATTGTCAACATTGATATAATCTGGCTATAGGTCTGAAATCAGGGGAAGATGAGAGGCAATACCATGTATTTTAAGGCATCAAGTGGTTCACCATCACAAGGCCTGCCTGTTTGTCTAACACAATGGAAAGTGTAGTACATTAGTAATATTCACTGATGACCCAAAGTAGCAGATTCCAGGATGCATAATGGTTGTAAAGTTGAAGTTTTCAATTTTGCTATAATATGTATCCCAAGCACAGTCATAACATGACCTTCTAACGGGGTAAAGGACAGCAGACTACAGGGAATTATATCATTAAAAATCTACTTATGATAAAAGAAAGAAAATTAAACATCAGAAAGGATATGGCATACATCAAAGAATCTCTCAAGTCACAATATTTTTGGGGATAACAACTTCTGTACCAAGGTCACTCTTTCATTGGAAGAATGAAGCCGATCAATGGATTATTTTATTTTTGTGCTTCTTCTGGAGGTGGCTTTATTTTCTAACATGCAGCTTTTCAGAAAGACATTCAAGGGTGAAAGCATTAAAACAGATCTGTAGAAGACCTTACCCTAGATGTGGTCTCTATATGTCTGTCAGCCCTTCTGTCAGATCCATCCCTTTGGTACCAGTGCTCAGGAAAACAGCTGACCCCATCCACTCAGGTACTTACTCCCCCAGGAATTAAGCTCATGAGCTGTTACATAACTCTGGCATTTCCTCAAACATGACAGGTTTGTAGTTTAATCTGAATCAATCCCAAAATGAACACATCCAAGAGCAGAGAAAATAGTGTATCTTTCCTGACTCTGCACAGTGCATACGGTGGTGAATAATCCATACCATCCATACAGGTGAAACAGAAAGACCCACTGGTGCACAGGCCCCACTCTTGGACCTGTGTGAAGAACAGTGACACCCTGACCATCTCTTCTGCATCCCGCTCTCCAAACCGTGGATTGCAACTGTACCTGGTCCTAGCTCAGCTGTGCGAGGTGAAGGAAGACTTCTTGTTCACCTCGTCCCGATCTGCAAGGAACGACCAACAACCCCGCTTCTACAACGAAACAAAAATACTTGTCCAAATGATTTTTACCTTCCCTCTTCAGCAGGGAATTGGTTGTAGCTGTCACACCTAATTTTGCAGAAGGTCTCTTCGGCCATGAAGTTTGGAAGCTTTCTAACCCCGTCATCCACAAGGAAATCCAGCCAGCACTTAACAGACACCTCTATGTGATGAGACACTTAGGAATAGCAGCCTGATTCCCCTATTCATCTCAGAGTATCACTAATTATTACTACAGTTCTTGAAGATCTTGTTAACAGCAAACATGACTAAAGTGCACTGTCTTTGTGTAGATTAATGTTTAATATAGTTACAACCTCTCTCTATTTACCACAAACCCATCTCTCGTATAAAAGCTTAGTGAGCCAGTGGTGAATAGTTTTAATATTGCATTATTTTCCCATTATTTCCATTTCAGTCATTGCAATGTGGAATTGGCTCTCAGTATTCAACTGCCATTGATGCTTAGGTTGAGACTAAATAGATGCCTTTTTTTTTTCTTTCAATCTGTGACTTTTCTGAAAGAATTGGCTGTTAAAACATGATAGACATTTATTTAATTGCCTTCTGATCAAATCATAAGCCATACCATAGCATAGAGGTCAAGAAGAGAAAATCTTTGGGGTTTACTGACATTTCAGAACTTTATCATTAGAAGAGACCTTGAGACATTTGCATCTGGTAATGGCTGTTCTACTTTCATGTATAGTGACCTATTTCTTATAGAATAGCTAATATCTATAAATTTTTCATTTGCTGCCTAGAGATTTCAATAAAAACTAAGAGATTTGAATTCAGTGTATGTGTCATATATCAAATTATTATTGTAAAGATTTTTCTCAGCTGCTTAAAAATGGTCATATACAGGGTATATACTGCCTCTTTTTACCTCTATCAAAAAAACCAGGTTCTGCTGGATCAGAGATAGTGTTTAGTATATAAAGGCCTCTTGATTTTGTCATCTATTTAGCTCTGCTCATTATTAGATGAAGAACCCCAAAACCTGTAGCACTAAACATAAAATAAAATAAATTAAAAAAAAAAAAAATTGTCTTGTTTGAGCCACCATTACACCAGGAGATAAGAGTTCATGTGCTTGTATTACATATATCATTCAGCTGTCAGAGGAGGGCTCTCATGTTTAAGTGATTTAAGATTATAGATCAGAGGCCACTTGCTTCCCCTTAAGTAATAACAATAAATAGGCTAATGCTTTTAGTGTCATTGTAAATTCCTTGTGTTTTGAACACTCAGAGACAGGCTGAAGCACTGAGGTTTGAAGACAGGCTTTGAAGATGAGCTATTTCCAAGAACAGGGAAGCCAAAACAGTGTGCTTTTAAGTGCCATTACTTCAGTGTGGGAGAACAAGTCCTCTTTCCAAGGACAACAGACAGGGGCTTTAACATAAAGTTCTGTTTGAGACAGCTTGCTCCCACAAGCAGCAAGGACCAGATCTTCATATATCTTCCTCCATGCTAACTTCCACTTTACCTTCAGTTCCCATCTAAGGACTCAACAGTTTTAGCCAAGATCTGTTTTGGGACTACACAGTTTATGTGTCATTCTAGCACAGAGAGTTGAGATGTGATGCAACAAATCTACATGTTAAGTGGTAGTAATTCCAATCAAGTTATTAAATTTTATTTCAATTTCAAGCATATTAATTTAAAATCCATAGTTATCAAAGAAATACAGGCATGGGTTTATTTTTATTCCATCAGATTGCTAGGATTGTTTATTACCATAGGAACCTACCATAATGCTCATGTAAGAAATTTCATTCTCTGTTAGTACATTAGCCTTTTTGTTCTTCGAATTTGGATTTCAAAACATGCTGATTTCAACGTGCTGAGTGACTGAATGAAATGTTTTATAAATTCAAGGTAAATGATGTTGTAAAACACATTTCACTCTGACAATGCTGTTATATTTGGAACAGTTTAGGATGTAATCCTGTATGTTAGGTTGAAAAACATCCTTGGATGATGGAAACTGAGCTGTCTGATGGAAACTGAAAAGTTGAGAAATTCCTCACTAATCGTCATGTGCCACAAGCACACGCGTTTTGCAAAGTAATAAGAAGCTTCTTGAAAAGTTCATCAAAATTAAGGAGAATGGGAAATCACAGGATATCCAGACAACAGACTGGTCAGAATCCTATTACTGGAGCTTTGAAAACTAGATTAAAAGAAACCCCTAAGGTCATGTCCAGGCCATTAGACAAAGCAGAGCAGAGAAGCAATTCAAGACCTGGGGCAGTAATCACCTATTCCAACCTACACTGGAGCACTATCTGGATTTAGCAGCTCAGCTAAATCCAGTTTAGTCCCATTACCCCACAGTGCCTACGTTAATAAATCTGACTTTGTGTACCTTGGAAGTTCCTACAGCATACTCCCATTCACTTCCTGCTCTAGGTTTAGTACAGATGGATTCCATTTAAATGCAGAGGGCCTTACAAGTGGGCTTGAAGGGGTAATGAAGGACCTAATGCCAGAGAAATGATGCACCCTACATGACTATTTTCTGGGAGTGTACCACTGTTTCTACAGTTTTTCAGCTGGAATTTACACCATTTTCTCTTTTCTGTTTTGGTGAAGCACATCACAACACCTTCCTGAGTGGAGATAAAAGTAGGAAGGCTGCCTGGATACAACACAGCTTTCCACCTTTTTGCTAAAACAAATCCTGACTTTGGCTAAGGTCCTGCATCTCAAAGCAAATTGCCTGATCCTTACACTCGTACAGTCCCAGGGGTGATCAGTGTAGGCACTTCTGGCCACTGCTGCTATTGCTTTTACAGACTTGAAAGCTGTAAGGGATAGAAAACACCAAAATATTCAAACCGGTGCTCAAGTTCTTACGTTTATCTTGTCTCCTGATCTTCTGTAACATGGGGTTTTCTGGGAAGTTCGATTAGATGCAACTACTGGTGTCCAGATGCAGAGGTTCCTGAAATCCTTCCACTGTTTTAAATAGGTTTTGGATCCAAGCCTAAGTTTAGGTAAGTCTTTACCAAGGGAAAATTGTTAAAAACCCAAGTCGCAGATGTTACAGCCATATTAATTATCTAGCTAAGCAGCCACTACTATCTTACAGATGAGAGAACACTGCTTACCAGGAGTCGAATATTATGGCCCTAACTGCATTTTTATAATCTATAAAAGTGGACATGCGGAAACTATGGAAGGAAATTTCAGTAATTAAAGCATAGGTTCTCCTAATTCACTGCAAAGCATCATTAAAATCTAATGAAACTGTAGTGGAATAATACAGGATTCTGGCTTAACTGCAAGGAGATAAATGCAAATGAAAGTTGAATTTTTATATGGTTTTGAGTTTACATGATAGGACTGAATGCATTTACAGTCGTTTACACTATAAAAGCTCACTTTTAACACTGCATGAATCAGGATTGGAAAGTTAGAGTATTAGTGTATAAGAAGTTAACATCTTACAGAATGTGGCATACTGAAGCACAAGAACCAAAGAAATAAAAATCCTTGTTACTGAAAATAGTTGTATTTTTGATGGTATCCAAATTTTACAGCCCATGATTAATATGATAACTGCTATTGCACCAGCATGATGTAAGACTAAATTTTTCAGTGGAGCAACTTCACCTTGGCATATCTGAGCAAGCTGCATCATCATCACATATCTTGCAATAGATTCAACTGAAGCAAGAACTTCAAACCTCTGCAAGCACTAGACATTTTAAGATATTAATATGCCATGACACTTTCTTACCCTCCCTCAAACTTTTAAGTTCTTAGGAGTGAAATCTTCATGGTAACTGGAGATTGAATGCCTAATTTCAGCTGATGTGTGTCAGGTCCACAGAAGCCACAGGAGTGTCGATCTCCACTAACCAAAAATCTAGACCTAAAACTGTTTTATCTTGCCTGCATTCAAGGTATTGCAGTTGGAAACCTTCCCATCTGACTTCGGTTCTCTAAAATATCCAAGACTACTCATTGCACATATCATGGGGAAAGAGAAGCCCTGAGGACAATTCACTTGGTCTGTCCTGGCACACAGTGAATCACTCTCCAAAGATGACCTTCTACTTTAATCAGCTTTTGAAGAAACCTAAATGACCAGTCCTTTCTGAAGGCTAAAGTCCTGTAGGACTTCTACCCCACATGGCTGCCAGCAGTGCCACATTTTCTATATCTCCCTACCAAAGACCTTAAGTTCTAGCTGTGATATTTTAGCTCAAGGAGATCAATCTCTATTGCCATTAAATCCTACACTAATTACGCTGATGGATACGTCGATGTCCTGGGTATCAGCAAAGGTCCAAGCCAATCAAACTCATTTCATTGCAACTCACAGATACCAATAATTTTCAGAATAGTACCAATGTAGGTCAGACATCAAATTACATTCATGGACTAATTTGAAGACCAATTTCCCATTGATTTCAATTGTTAAGTATATTAAAATTATTTAACATTTAGGCAAAGAAAGACTGGAAATCTGAAAACATTTACCATAATGGAAAATAAACGCATAATTCCAAAGCAGCAAAGCAGTCTTTTTTTAAAACATCTAGGTTTAGATCAAAACAAACAGAATAATGGAGAAGCATGCAGTTAAGGACTTGTTAGTAAGTTATATACTGTTATACAGTCCTGTTTCTAAGAATGTACACAAAGGACACAAAACTCTTCCTGTCTAAATTGTTACCTCATGTACTCATACCTTCTCTGTGTCAATTCCTTTAGACATGGACCAGGTTGAGACAATATAATCCATGACTCTTTCACTAAGGCCTTTTGGGACTTGATATAATTTTAGGAAATCCCTCACATTGTTCAGCATCTCATGGTATCGGTTGGTGTTGGCATACATTTGCTGGAAAATGGTGGTGACGTTTCCAAAAATAGTTGCATAAAGGAGAGCTGAAAAAAAAACCAAAGGTGATTAAAAATAAATATGTAAGTTCCAGTTATTGCTACTTATAATTCAAGGATAACATCAAAGAATTTTATGTATGGTTACAAATTACTGCAAATACATAGGTGTAAACTGAACAATTCTATTTACGCATATACTCTCGCACATATACATGTACGGAGTTATTTCTTGAATTTACCTATACAGCTCATACGGCCACTCAGTGTGCATTAATTTACAAAATCAGTCATACAGATAATGTCAACACATGGAATTATTTAAAAACAGACAGTGCATTTTAACTCTACACTCTATCCTAATCCAAACTAATTTTCAAATGTAGCTTCAGCCTGCCAGTAAACCCTGAAGGCACTATCCAAAGAGCCATGCTGAACTCTTGTAAGACCATCTTAGTTAGCATGTGCTATGAGTAACGAATGGCCTCAGTGCCAAAGAAGAAATGAAATGGAGAAGAAAGGAACATGGGAACCCTGTCAAAGAGCTACCTAGACAAGTAGGGTCCTGTGTCAACAGCCAAGATGTGCATAAGAAAGATTCAGAGTGGCATTTCACAGTCCACTTTCACAGCTAGTCCCAGCAGACAACTTGGGTATGTCACATCAACAGCTAATGATTTCAATGAGAGAAACACTGATGAGGGGACAACAGAAAGTTCCATTGCTGAAGGCATATGATTAGGACAGAAGGAGCACACGGTAGAATAGGAAGCGCTACCTCAAACCCATTCCTGGAGTTACCTTTTCTTCTAGTTTGATTCTCCTCTTTCCGCATGTGCCACCATTACTGTCAAGTTCAGCAAGTTAAGTTGCGCAATACCAAAGAATGGCATGCCATAATTGAGAAAATCACATGCTTTAAGTAAGCCTTTCCAAATGAAAAGGCATAAACCTCCATATATTATTACAAGTGTGATACAGTGAACACTGTTTGATGGAGAGTGAAAGCTAAATTTGGCAAAGCATTTAAGCAAATACTTAAATGCACACCTTTACTGGTATTGTCTTAAATAGTGGCGGATGGAAAGATTCTTCTAAAGTCAAGCAAGTGCAAGATGCCTTATTGAGTCACAATGTAATTACCTTTGCAAGCAAGCCCAAAATGACGTTCTTCCTTTAGGCATTACAGATTTGCAGAAAACAGAATTATTCTGGTATCTCATAATACCAATGTGTGGCACCACTTCTGCTTTTGACGTTATCAAATACACAGAAATGTGCCTATCATTTTTAATAATCTTTATTCAGAGGTGCTTTATAGCAGTGCTGCTATGCATTTCCATATGGCTTTTTTGAAAAACTGCAGCCTACAAACGGCAAGAAATAACCCACTGTGAAGGGAAATAATGTCTTCCATCTCTCAGTGAATAATGCCTTCACTCTACACAAGATATTTCTACCTCATTCAAGAAAACTCACTTTCTTTCATACTAATTTACTATTGTTTATCACACCTATTTGAGAGGTCACATTAAAAAAAAAAAAAAAAAAGCTGCTTTCCTAAAACTGTATAATAAAAAAAATTGTACTTCAATTTCTCACAGCTCTTTTTACTACATCCATGTAAAACTTAGATGCTGAAGTTCATCAGAAATGTGATGTTGATTGTTTTACCAAGTCTTGGGATTTTCCATCTTGACACACAAGAACATAACAAACCAGGTCATAAAATGTGCAGCAAAATCAAACACGAGGTTTCAGTTTTTAGAAAACACAGCAGATTAATTCTGTATGTGATATCCAGAAATAAAGCTTTTTGCAAAGGTAGGTTTTTACCTTGCTTTACTGATTGTTGCATCACACCTGCTAGCTACAGAAAGGTTTTCTCTATCTCTATATGCATTCAGATATGCAACAACAGTCAAAGTAAAGAGTATGTGGATTATAAAGAAGTCTATACTGGTGAATGCCACCTGATTCTTCTCTTTTTTTCATCTTTTTCCATTCTTTTGAATTGTTGTAGAAGGGAAAACTTATGAACTGTCACTTCTAAGTGCAACATCCCTCATCCTTCTGAAGAACAGTTGCTGATTTATCATAAACTCAGTCCATCATATATGTGAGTGCACAATACTTCTTGTCTCCCTCTCTGATGTTAGATGAACCTGCAATTACTGTGACTACAAATGTAAAGAGAAGCTGGGACTATCCCCAAAATGTAGTTACAGCTAGACTGCATAAGCGGTTACAATGCATGAGACCCAACTGACCATGCAAACCTACACAGAAGACCCAGGCTAACTAAAAATGTGACAAAGTTCCCTGCAAGGTCAGGAAAAGAGAGCTCCAACTCTGATACCTCCCAGGTTGAAAAGAGCAAATAATACCATGGCAAAAACAGCTTGTCTGAAGCAAATGGCACATGTTACCTTCTCTGCAAAAAAATTACTCTTTGGCAGAGGCAATTTTTAGAAAATATACAGTCAGAAGAGAAATTCTAGTTCTGTGTCTTCTAACACAGCATCCTGGAAAGTTTTACTTAAAACAGTACGTATGTTCAAGAAATAAAGGACAGGATAAATCATTGGACCAAGCCTGCAAAATCACTGAAAGCATTACCTAGCAGTACCTCACTAAGCCAGAATTCAGGAGTCTACATGCTGTAGAGTCAGCACAGACAAAATCAGCATTATCTCTGTGTTGGAAATCAAAGCCTTCCTTTGTCTCCTATCAGAAATGGTAAAGACACATGGTTGAGTTCATCTAAATATTCCTCTTCTCTTACAGGTCACTGCATGGGGGGCCTTTGTCAAATATTTAAAGGGAACCTACTCAGATCTTCCCAGCTTTGAAGCTGTGCGAAAATACTCTCCTTGCCTGTGGTGCTTCCCTGCACCAACACTGGTAGCTGCCGAGACTCATTTTCAGGTTTTGAGCACATTTTTCGTAATCTGGCATAGACAATCCAGCTCTCTGTAAATCATCTCCCCATCCCTCAGGGTTTTACATTCTTCCAGTTCTCCTCCCTATCCCCCCAAGAAGGAGAAAAGCGGGGGGGGTGGGGTGGTTGAGCAAGCAGCTGCTTGATACTTAGTTGCTGGCTTGGTTTAAAAAATCACAATCTGATACTTAGTAAAGAAGGTCATTTAAAAACCCCTACTATTTATTATTTTGCAGGTCTCGGTATGCAACAGAACAAGTATGTGCTGATAAGGAAGTAATACATAAATAATTTGCATTGTAATTGTGACACCTGTTGTGACACTTCTCTACAGGGAAAGGACCCTCTGCTTGGGAGAGTCTAATGAGAAGAAATCAGTCTGCCTTAAAAATACAATTTACCTGTCTTTGCTCTTCGCTACCCAACTTTCAACTGGGGTAGTTGTGTGAGCTGCAAATATGAGAGATGGGACAGGACAGAGAGGTGAGCTGGATCAGCTCCTTAGTTGCCCAGTATGTCTCAGCTCAGGAAGTTGATCACCTATAGAGCAGGTTGGATCCCGTGCTGGCGAGCATCTAAAGCTGCTGTTGCCTTTTTCAGCCTGCAAAAGTTTAAGGCTCTTCATCAATAATCCTTAATGCCTTAAGCAAACAAAGATTTCTCAGAGCATCCCTATTTAATGAGCAGATGCTGAAGTGCCAAGTGTGAACCTTCCTCCTCACCTTTAAAAAACAAAGGCAGAGGACAACTACCAAGGGCATTTCACTTTTTCTGGATTTTAATTATTTTTGGCAGGCAGAACTGGCAGTAAAGATCATTTGCAAAAGGTTCTGAAGGAAATAAAATACTGTGCCTCTCTTGCCAGTAAGAGGATTTAAATAATCTCTAAAGAAATCTCTACATACACTTCAACAGTTTAAATTTAGTCTCCCTCGTTACAAGAAATGGGAAAGATGATGCTACAGAGGTTGAAGGTAAAAATACCCAGTTTCTTAAAAGGTCTGGATAGGTCAAATTGCATTTATTCACCTCCTCTTTTATGAACTGTATTTCTCCAGACATTTCGTGTTATGTTCCTACAGTCATGCACTGCTTATTTACTTAATTGTCCCATGTGTGTAAATCTGGAAAAGTACTAGATTTCATAGAGATCAATTTGATATAATGATACATAAATACTTTTTCTGAGTCCTAAAGGTGAGGTAGGTGGTTCAACTGTTGGTTTTATTTCTATTTTTACACTTCACTGTTGAAAAATATCCTCTAATTAATATACAAGGGTCTCAGCGCTATGTATTTTTATATATAAAAAGTGTTACTGTATTTGCACATATATAAACCATTTTTGAATGATTTACCAATACTGTTCTATAAATCTTTTGCTTGTTCAAAAATAAGGACCTTTTTAAAATAAAATTATTTTATTGCATATAAATGATTATATTTACCATACAGTCAGATTATGCTGACTGGACACTGAATATGTCCAGAAAGAAACATCTGTCTTTAGGAACTGAAGTCTTGCTTGAAAGATCTAATTTTCCTACAGTCTGCTCTATGCTAGATTATTATTAATCAAAGCATATACAATATGCCTGTAAACTCTAGTTGTAAAGAAAATTAGTGAGGTGGGTGTCAGTCTCTTCTCCCAAGTATCAAGTATGCCAGTCTTCACTGGCAAATACTATGATCACATCACCCAAGTCATGGAAGGCAGATGCAGGGACTGTGAGAATGAAGACCTTGGGCCCACTATAGGAGAGGATCTGGTTCGAGACCATCTTAAAAATCTGAACGTGCACAAGTCCATGGGACCTGATGAGATCCATCCGCGGGTCCTGAAGGAGCTGGCAAATGAAGTTGCTAAGCCGCTGGCCATCATATCTGAAAAATTATGGCAGTCAGGTGAAGCTCCCAATGACTGGAAAAAGGGAAATATAACCCCCATTTTCAAGGAGGGGAAAATGGATGACCTGGGGAATTACAGACCAGTCAGTCTCACCTCTGTGCCTGGCAAAATCTTGGAGCAGATTCTCCTGGAAGGCATGCTAAGGCACATGAAAAACAAGGTGCTTGGTGACAGCCAGCATGGCTTCACTAAGGGGAAATCCTGCCTGACCAGTTTGGTGGCCTTCTATGATGGGGCTACAGAACTGATGGACAGGGGTAGAGCAGTTGATGTCATCTACCTGGACTTGTGCAAAGCGTTCGACACTGTCCCACATGACATCCTTGTCTCTAAATTGGAGAGACATCAATTTGATGGATGGACCACTCGGTGGATAAAGAATTGGCTGGATGGCTGCACGCAAAGAGTTGTGGTCAATGGCTCAATGTCCTGCTGGAGACCAGTAACGAGTGGTGTCCCTCAGGGGTCGGTGTTGGGACCGGTCTTGTTCAACATCTTTGTCAGTGACATGGACAGTGGAATTGAGTGGGCCCTCAGGGAGTTTGCCGATGACACCAAGCTGTGTGGTTCGCTTGGTACCCTGGAGGGAAGGAATGCCATCCAGAGGGACCTTGACACCCTTGTGAGGTGGGCTGATGCCAACCTCATGAAGTTTAACCATGCCAAGTGCAAGGTCCTGCACCTGGGTAGGAGAATCCCAGGCACAGCTACAGGTTGGGCAGAGAAGAGATTCAGAGCAGCCCTGCAGAGAAGGACTTGGGGGTGTTTGTCAATGAGAAAATGAACATGAGCCGGCTTCAGTGTGTGCTCGCAGCCCAGAAAGCCAACCGTATCCTGGGCTGCATCAAAAGGAGCGTGACCAGCAGGTCAAAGGAGGTGATCCTGCCTCGTGAGAGCTCACCTGGAGTATTGTGTGCAGTTCTGGTGTCCTCCAGAGGACATGGAACTGTTGGAACAAGTCCAGAGAAGGGCCACGAGGATGATCAGGGGACTGGAGCACCTCCCGTATGAAGGTAGGTTGAGAAAGTTGGGGCTGTTCGGCCTGGAGAAGAGAAGGCTGCGTGGAGACCTCATAGCAGCCTTCCAGTACCTGAAGGGGGGCTATAGGGATGCTGGGGAGGGACTCTTCATTAGGGATTGTAGTGACAGGACAAGGGGTAATGGGTTAAAACTTAAACAGGGGAAGTTTAGATTGGATATAAGGAGGAAGTTCCAACCCCCCATGGCAGGGGGGTCGGAACTAGATGATCTTAAGGTCCTTTCCAGCCCTAACTATTCTATGATTCTATGATTCTATGATTCTATGATCAAGCAGTAGGACAAGGAGAAATAGCCTCAAATTTTCAAGGGGAGTATTAGATAAGGTATTAGGAAAATTTTCTCTCTGAAAGGTCTGTCAAGCACTGGAACAGGCTGCCCAGGGAAGTGGTGGAGTAACCATCCCTGGAGGCATTGAAAAGACCTATATATGTGGCACTTAAGGACATAGTTTAGTGTTGGGTTTGACAGTGTTTGATTTACAGTTGGATTTGATGATCTTACAGGTCTTTTCCAATGTAAATGATTCTATGGTTCTACGAGGCCTTGGTGCTGGAAAAACATAGATACTCATTTTTTCATGCTGAGGATAGCTGCAATTTCTTCAATGTATTTTTGTAATGAGGTATTCCTGTAAGGTTATTATTTTGACATTGTTAAAGCAATATCATTCAGGAGAGATTCAATACAAACTCCAATATAGAGATATTAGATATAACTAGATATAAGCCCAGTACCCAAATACCTGATCTACTATTTTAAAAGCTGAGCAGTTTTCTGTTATTTCTTTCCACCTCACCTTAATACATCTGATTACATTGCAAAACTTTTGTAGATGCTATTCTGTGACAGCTGGCAGTACAGTGCAGTGTCCATCTCCAAAGTTCAACAGCCTCAGTAAGATGCAGCAGCAGCAATAGGCTGCTACTGTCACAGTAAATGCCTTTCTTCAAATCCATCAACATTATTCAATGAAGCATATTATTCTGAATAAAATAATTCTTCTAAGCCCCCTTCCTTATCATGGTTTTATAGCACTTTTTTGATGCCAGCCTCAGCCTTCCACCTCCATCCCACAGCCACACCTGCCTGCCAGCCATGCTAGTGCAAGCACCACACAACCCATGGTTTTACAGGTCTTCAAAGGCCAATTTTGATTTTGAACCCTAGGCCCAATAAACATTGTGCTGTTAAAATACACTCCCCCGTTCCAGCAATGCTGGCACCAGTTTTACACTAGTGTTCGGTGAGTATCCTAAATACAATTACTCCCCATTAACAGGGAGGAGGTAACACCAGAGCGTATTAGTTTTCAAAGTCTACTTCCAAAAGTACCAAAAGAAAAGAAAACAATCTTTCCTCCTGGAATCTTATCACTGCCTATTCCATGCCACATAATCCAATATATTTATCCTCCCACAACCCCAAACTATGCATTGTTACACCCACTTTGCAAAAGAGAAGCTAAAGGGCAAAGGTCTGGATTCAGCAGCTAACTTCAGCTCTGAACTTACCACCAAAACCACCTGACTGCTGAAATCAAGGGGGAGTTGGATGCAATTTTGTCTAGGTGAATGCATACCATGGTCAGTCTGATTTCATCATCACCATGGCCTATATACTCCTGCATCCAGAGGTATACTCCATATCGCCAATGCATTCCTATATACCATGCAGCAGTCACGTAAGATGTATGGCTCCTCCATGGGTCCAGCTGACATTCACCCCTGTTTTCCTGACTCAACACCTTCCTGATACTACGGTAATGCAAACTCTAATTTAAGAGGATAACAATAATAGAGGGCTGTAAAATCCTTGTCAACATTGATTTTTGATGAGGACAAAGTAATTATGTAATTAAGAACAACAATACTATACTGTAGGAACTTACACTTTCTGTTCTTGCCTTTATACAGGACACTTTTTGCACAGCAGAGCGGGACAGCTGCTTTGGAGACAGTTAAGTATTTTGTATACTTTATTCATAAATTCTTATTTATTCAAAGTAAGGGCTTTCAACTGCACTTGTATAGTCACTAATTTTTAAATGGTGAAACTGTGAGCTGGGTTTGTGGGGTTTTTTTTTATGAGAGCACTTAGCTAACAGAAAATATTTACTTTAAAGCTTCAATGCCTCTCCACCATGCAAATGTGATGATCTAACTAGCAATATTTTTGCACACAGTTGCAATCCAAGACTGGCTGAACTGGTATTGCAAAACACAGTCTTAAATTAAGGCTACTGCTGTCCACAGCTATCAGTGTGTTTGGCTTCTAGCCCTGAGGAAGTGACGGATATGATCTAAGGTTGGCTAAGACTAGTCAGCAGCATAGGCAATAAAACTACACATTTCCCTCCCTGAGCATCAGGGTCCACCAGGTGCCTGGGTCTGACGATCCGGATGTTAACCAGCTTGAAATGACAGTTCACACACATCTTCCCTGCTCAACAACGCCTTCCACAGCCAGCCTATGTTCATTCACCTGAGAAACGGTAACAGTCACCAGAAACAGCACTCAGCACAGGTTCAGTGGTCTCCTCTGGGCATTTGGATGCAATTTCCTGCACTTTCTTGCAACTGGAAAGCTTTACATGTATTGGGTCTGCTAGGGTCTGCTTCCCCCTCCTCATATTAATCAAGAGTGTTAAGCATCATATGGGAATGCACATCCTGAAAATGGCTGCAATTACACCGCAGCAGGCAGCAGGGCAAACAGCATTACCCTGTGTTAAATGAGAGGCAAAACCTCACTTTGCCTGAAAAATCCTTGTCTTGTAGTAAAGGGCCCTTAATTATGGGTTTGGTTTTTTTTGTTTCCCTAAGAGCTCTGGAGTAAGAGGCTGAGTTAAGGCTTCTTCTACACATTTCATCCACCCTGGAAGTTGGGTCTAATGGATCACAGCTTTTGGCGGTGATGATTATGGGAGGAATATTTAGATTTCCATTTATAAGAACAAATAACATAAGCACAAATAATAATTAACTAGGGAGCTAAACCATTTCTTCTACTCATGCTTCATAATTCCTGTTTCTTTAGAAATCCATCTCCTCCTTCCCAAATGGCACATCTATCACTTCACACGCTGCATAGTCTTGCGCAATGGCAAATGCTAATTACAACGCAATCACTTCCCTAAAGGAATTACAGTGAGTGCAGAAGGAAAGCAGAGAGGCAGAAGATGACCAGAATTCACAAGAATTATGTTCACTATGAATGCCAGCAGCCCCATAGCTCTATCACTTTGCTCCACCCCTTATTTATCATTTTCTCTATTTTGAGTATTATCTTTAATATTAACTCATTTCCATGTAAATTTCACAGTATTTCAAAAAAAGCTGACTTGTGTCTGCCAAACAATCATCTACCCACCACATACATCTCTCCCCCTCTCCATCAAAGAAATGAAGAAGCTGCTTTCCCAGAGAGCTGTCTTTACTGGCCTGTGCTGGCACCTGTGGATCAAAACCATCCCACACGCTTTCCTCACTGTGCCTCACCATGCCGAAACTGTCACCAGTAACAAGCCCAGGACACAAAGGGTCTGCAGCACTATGGAATGGAAGCACAGGAACCAAAGGGATCATCTCCAGAGAAAAGTTCTGTGAGCAAAGTTGGCAGCTGTCAGTATTACCATGTGAAACAACTTGACAGCTTGTTGCCAGATTTGAGCTGTGAGGATTTTTTCTCTTGCTGATACTTTTCTTTTTTCCTGTAATATTTTTAAGCGATTTTTTTTAGTGGGACACCAAGTTCTTGTCACATTAAGATGGACCCAGGATAGCAATGTTGCTAGAGGCAGGCTGCCAGAACATCACTTGCAAGCTGAAGAACACCACAAGACATTGCCTGTCTTGTTACAATATAATAGGAAATTCGTAAACATTCCTTCAAAGCGCTGGATTATACTAGAAGATGTTTCTATCTCTCTGCTCCTAGTTCTTTTTTCTGTATATGCCAGTGTAAAAGTTTTTTTCTGTATAAATCTACATGTTGGTATGTTTAAATACTCACAAATATATATATGTGTGTACATATACCCAGATATAGCTGTAAGGGTGAACATACATACAATATGAACAAGCTCAGAGTTTCTGCAGCTTCTCATTTTCCTTTCTCTCTCCTAATTTGCTCATTCTTTCTATTCCTTACAAATCTAACTTCACTTATTCATACAATTAAGCGTTCAACTTTATCTCAGCACAATAAGTAAGAATGGATTTGGGACAATTAGATGTACTATTCCAGCTATAAAACACAGGCCACACACAGCCTTGAGAGGTGTGGTAACCACATCTGTTAGCATAACAGTGCATACTTAGACAGCATCTGCTTGAAAACATTAATGAGATAGAGCACAGGTAAATCAAGCTGTTTCAGTTCAGTATCTCTTTCTTCGTGTATTTTAATTCATCAACCTGAACTCTGTGATGATAGATTTTTGTGTGTAATTATAGGGTATATTTAGAAAACAAAAGGAAAAAATAAAGTACTTAACTGTTAATATTAAAGGCGACAAATTTGGAGATGCTCTTTGCATCCCATTATTTTGAGAATAATTTTGCTTTGTAAAATGATAACAAAACTGGCTTCATTGAACTGAATGTTAATGTTTCTTACTCATCTCAGTCATCTGCAGAAGCACCTTCCCTCTAATTCTCAGTTCTGCAAATTCAGCATCTCTGGATAGAGTTGGGCAGAATTTTCCATACAAAATTTTCTATGAGGTGATGCTGACAGTCTGTCTCAACTTAAATTTGCCTTTCCTGAAGTGTTTACACTAAAACCAAGGGAAAAAGAAACAAAGCACCAAAATACCACAAAACAAACACAAACCAACCAAACAAGCAAACAACAAAAAAACAACAAACCACCAAAAACAAACAAACAAACAAAAAAAACAGCCAACCAAAAAACCCCAAAACCATAAAAACCACAAAAAGCTGAGATGTTTCACCTCCAGGTTTTATAAAGCCAAAGTAATTCTTAGCAAAACATTTTGCCTCCAGTCTTCTGATTTTAAACCTCTGAAATCTGAACAATGGGAGAAAATCCTATTTGGATGGAAAAAAAAAAAAAAAAAGTCTTAACAGCCTAAGAAAAATTGGCACATTCATTGTCTTCACACACCTCCCCCAGTCTCTATTATAATGGAATATTTTCCACAAAACCAAACCATGAGCTCCTAGCGCACTGCTAGCAATCTCAGCTAATGCAAACCCTTTTATTTTCCCAATTTATTAGCACCAGCTTTCCATTTTATCAGAGCATTTGTGCACATGACTGGTGTAAAGCCTGCTCCCCACTCCCAGTAAAGGCAATGCTTGGGTAGACTGCTTCTCAAGGCTGGACTTCAGCACCCCTCATATTTTGCTGGAATGATGCTGGTTTTGTTTAAAAAAAAAAATCACACTAACATTTTCAAGCTTTCAAGGTGAATTAACTTTACTCTACTTTTATTATCCACTTTGGGAACCTGTCCTTCATCACAGTATCGATTTAGCTGTGGCAGATGCTGAGCTGTCATTGAGCCTGACAGCTTCTTCAGAACTTCTTTGGTGATTGCCTTATAAAAGTCAATAGCCAAGTGAAACTTAACTGCAAAAATGAGCATGTTTCTCACTTTCATACTCTGTGAAATCATAAGTACTATTCCATACTGCATCCTACCAAGAGGAGCAGGGAGGAAAAAAGTTGACCTCAAATTATCATTCATCATTATCAATTAACTCTTTGTGTATCCAAAGTATATCCACCTCTACTGCCCTGACACATTGGTAGGACCATGTTTCAATCATATGTCTGTGGCTTTGCTGTCACTCCCTGCTGCCATGAAGTGAGTCCTCACCTGTGGAGAAGGGTTTTAGGGGAAGATATCAGTATGAATGTGCTTAGTGAGAGGGCTCCATCTCCTACACACGTCAATTTGGATCTCAGGATATTCAGGTAGTATTCATGGCACTTGGGAGAAAATCTATGGTCCTAGGAAGATCTTCTCCACATTCACCTTTGCAAGTGCCACAAACTGTTCTGCTGAAAAGCAATGACATGGCAAAATGACAGGCACAGGCTATACTTTAAATATATTTTTGCATTGTCTACCAGAGGATCAGACAGTAATATATGTATATATATATATGTGTGTGTGTGTAGAACTGGATATCAGCACTCCATAGGTTACAAACAGTTCTGTTTTCAGATGAATCATAGAATATTTAGGGTTGGAAAGGACCTTAAGATCATCTAGTTCCAACGTCCCTGCCATGGGCAGGGACACCTCACACTAAACCATGCCACCCAAGACTCCATCCAACCTGACCTTGAACACTGCCAGGAATGGAGCACTCGCAACTTCCTTGGGCATACTGTTTCAGTGCCTCACCACCCTCACACTAAAGAACTTCTTCCTTACATCTAACCTGAACTCCCCCAATTTGGTTTTAACCCGTTATCCTTTGTCCTATCATTACAGTCCCTAATGAAGAGTCCCTGTCCAGCATCCTTATAGGCTCCAACAAGAAACAATGAAACAAGGGCTATCTGAATACTATATTAAGCACATTACCTCCACCTATTTCCACAAGTCCCACAGCTCTCCACCTCTTCCTTCTATATAATAACAAGAATAAAAACATTGCTGGAAATAATACTAGCCACTGATGCTCTCCTGGTAGAAGGGTTTGAGCATATTCAACAGAACAACAAAAGATTGCATAAATTGGCAAACTTAACCAAATAAAATCTGGCTTTTCATTTGAGCCTCTGTGCATGTATTGCAGAACTCTCCATGACTATGAGAGACTTTATTTCCTGGCAGCAGCTTCTGGAGTTCTCCTCCTCCCTGTCCAACTTCTACTGATCAGCACTTGTTTCTGTCTGACCACCTCTCTGGTCTCTGGTCTTGCTCCCTATTCCAGGAAGGAGATGCTGGAATTAGATTTCCTGCATTACCATTCCTACATTAACACTAATTTCACCAAAGTCAATGAAATTACACTGACGTCTGGAGAGTATCTGAGGAGAATAACTGAGTGCATTTCATTGCCTTCCTTTAACATTTTTGTGGTTGCTTTGTAGCATTTTTAAATGTCCTGTGAAAGGCCTACACAGATGTGTATAGTGACAGAAGTGGTATGCAGCATCACACCAATTGCCCATCTAAGCCAAAATCCTTCCCCTGGATGCAGCCCTTTCTGGATACTTATGATCAGAGTACAAGACAGAAGGTGCATGGGCCATCTCTGCTCTCAGATACTCCTTCCAAATTTCATGAACCTAGAGACCAGGGACTTCTTAAACCACTCATTGCTTCCAGTCCATGGTCACTATTAGCTACCAACCAGACATCTCAACCAAGAATACCTCTTTCCACAAATTCATTTATGTTTTTTTCTCACCAAAACATTATAGAATCATAGAATCATTAGGGTTGGAATGGACCTTAAGATCATCTAGTTCCAACCCCCCTGCCATGGGCAGGGACACCTTACGCTAAATCATATCACCCAAGGCCACGTCCAACCTGGTCTTGAAAACATTATGTGACATTGTATTTTGTCATGCTGTTCTGCAAGTCTGGCTGCCCCAGCCTTTACATTGGCAAATTCCAACTCCCCTTCTGCTAAAGTGAGTAATTGCTCATCTTCATTTCCTGTGAACCACTCTTAATTTCTGTAAGCTGTCCTCCACTGTGTTTTTCTCTGTCATGAAAAGCCTTTGTCTACTGTTATCTCTCCATCTGAGAAAGTCATTCCATGCTTCATTCTTGCCATCTTGTAGACACCCTTTTTAATGCAACAAAATCTTGTTTTAGTACAGTGCAGTGTGGTGCTACAACGTTCATTTCAATTACTTGTCTAGAAATCCTATTTGCCTTTTGTTGATTGGTACTAAATATTACATGGTATTTTAAAGAAACTATCTGGAATAACAGTCAGATGTCTTTCATGAGTGGTAACTACTAATTTAGAAACAATTATATTATGGGAATAGCTAGCTATTTTTTGCCTACTTGTGTTCATTTGCATGCACCGACACTGAATTTCATCTGTCCTTTTCACAATCACTTCTGTGGTGGGATTGCTGTATCAAACTAGAAACTCTAATTTGAGGATTAAGCAAAAAAAAAGACCTGAAGGGAGAAAAAAAAAATGCACTTAGATACAACTCTAGGTAAAGAACAACAACAACAAAAAATCTGGGCAAAATTAGATTGTTTCTGAATTTTTTTTAGGTTTATGTTTTCATCACGTATGAGTTCCCAATAATTAGGAAGATTTTATCACCTTTCTACTACCAGCAAGACTATTTCCCAGAGCAGGGCAGATGCAGGCAAAGCTGTTCTTTCTTGGATTTTACCCAAGAGTGACTAAGCAAACCCTAAAAAGTTCAGTGAAAATAAATGAGAGATTTGACAGAATAAAAATGTCCAAGATGTGATCCAACAGTTACAACAGTTACAGGATGTCTCTAGAACATTAACTCTTGAGAAGCAAGAGTAAGCATTAATTTTTTAAGTACACATTTAATCCTCAAGTTTAGCAGTCTCAGTGTCACACCACTGCATGCACCAATAACAATGTTGAACAGCTATGGTCCTTATTGGAGGAACAGTGAGATCAGCTAAGAATGCAAAAGGTTAACTGGCTTTTGACGGTTTTGTTCATATGCTGACAGCTGAAGGAATTACTGCAGGGGCTCTCCCCCCACTTATTTTGCCAATACATGAAGCATCCTCAGGTGCTCCTCAGCCAAAGCTGGGCAAGTACGCTATTAATTTCCTTTGTTAGGGGCGGTGACACCTGAAATTATAAACAGAATCAGGATTATATGGAGAATGGGGAGTTTGACAGTACTGTCAGGTTTTTTGGTCCATCTGTATTAATAACCTAAACCAGCTAGTGCTACTAATACAGGAAGTTAATCATTCACATTCAGTTTTTCCTACCACCGATGACTACAGTGAGTAAGAGACAGTTGTAAACTTTGCAGGATGAAGTTTTCAGACCCAATGAAAATGAAATTCAACAACCCATTTATCAGCACATCTTTTTAGGCCTTCCAGCCTGCTTGTTCCCAAGCTCCTGCAGAACAGTACATTAAATTTATACTGAACTATTAATTGTAGTTGACTTTGCAAAGCTGCTTCCTTTACATTTTTATTCAGTCTTGCCAACCCAGTCCCAATGGAGTTCATCTTATTCCCCACAGTTTGTTTGATCAAATTGCAAATATTTCCTTTAATCTTTAAGGCACTCAGATTTAGTATCTATGAAGCAAAGCCTCTTCAGCTCCTCTACTGATGGCTTGGGAGAAACAATCTTTCAAATATTTCTCATTTTATGCAAGTATTTATTCCTGCAAGTACATATTAGCAAGCATGACATTAACACACATTGACCTAACCTAAATAAAAACACTTTGAACCGAATTTGCAAGCTCACCTGCTTTGGTTCTTAATGATATTAATCTGAACTCATTTTTCCCAGAGGTTGTGATCGGTAATTCACTGAGGTCAACGGAAAGTAGCTGCTGAGATAAGTGAGTTTTAGGGTTGGTAATAAACATTTATGTGTACCTTTTCCTTTGAGAATCTGTATGGGAAATTTCCCAAAGGAAAAAGGCCTTTGGGAAACTATTTAATTTTTTTTCATGTCTATTCATTTTAAATGATAATAATAACAACAATAACTATCACAATCATTCTATATTTGACATTTATACATACATTTTACAAAGAAAGATAGATTATTCAATTTTGCTACATATCTGTCATTTACTTCAATTGTCCCTGTTCTATTTTTCATTGGAAAATTCAGAATGTTTTATAAAATAGAGCCATTTCCTGCTTTTAAAAATTATTATTTCCATTTTATTATTTTGCCACTTTTTTCCTAGTGGAGTATGGCAAAGTTTAGCAGAAAAATGAGAGGAAGTATCACCTGTGCATTTTCTAATCCAAATCTGTTGTTTTAGAAGATCTTCTAAAGTGAAAGTAGAAACCCAATGTCTTCTTTACTAGTTTTCCATCAAGAATTTCCAGTTCTTTACTACATTTTCTATCACCAAAGTGAAAAGTTTTTTAAAGACAAAGTAAGATTTTCTCTGATTTTTTTAAAACCTTTTCAGCAGAAGATAAAGGGAAGGATTTTTTGTAAAAAGATATGAAAAGCATAGTAAGACAATGAGCAAGAGAGAACTTTTCTATATTCTGGAAAACAGGGACATATTAGTTGGGACATACAAAAAAAATTAACCATTTTCTTCAAAATATGTAATTTTCAATAAAAATACTTTTTTCTTAACAAAACTAAGGGTTTGACTAAATACTTACTGAATAAGTTTCTACCACAAATTTTTTTCACTATCTCATTCATTGCTTCAATTTCTTCCTCCTCTCCACACCTCCTTTCAGCCTCTGCTGAAGTCTTCCAGAAGTGATATAGCATATTTTTTATTTTGTTTATAAGCTTAGCTGCCTCCCACCTGACATCACTCTAATCTGTTTTTCTTCATTTCACTCAATGTTGCTCCTAATTATTTAACCTAACTGATCAGATGCCTCCTCTGGGTAGAGTTGGTTGCCATGACACTGGAAGAAATTACTACATATTTCTCCATCCCTGGATTTTTCTGAAGAATTTATACAGAACATCTTGCTTTCATCAACTCCTCAGCTTAGCACACATACATAAAAAAAATAGCTGATGAGGTAACCTTTACAGCCAGGTTTCATTGGAATAATAGGGCTAAAAATGTTGGGGTTCGGGTTTGTTTTTTTTTTTCATAAATTTTCTCCTTCTGCTAATATTGGCCAAGATCACAAAGCTTTATAGAATCACAGAATAATTTAGGTTGGAAAAGACCTTTAAGATCATTGAGTCCAACCCTTAACCCAGCACTGCCAAGTCCACCATTAAACCATGTCCTTAAGTGCCACATCTATATGTGTTTTAAATATCTCCGGGGATGGTGACTCCACCATTTCCCTGGGAACACTATTCCAATGCTTGACAGCTGTTTCAGTAAAGACATTTATCTTTATATCCAATCTAAACCTCCCCTGGCACAACTTGAGGCCATTTCTGCTTGTCCTAACCCTTCTAACTTTGGAGAAGAGACCAATCCCCACCTCACTACAACCTCCTTTCACATAGTCATAGGGAGTCGTAAGGTCTCTCCTGAACTTCCTTTTCTCCAGACTAAATACCACCAGTTCCCTCAGCCATTCCTCAGACTTGTGCTCCAGGTCTTTCACCAGCTTTGCTGCTCTTCTTTGCATATGATCCAGCACCTCAATGTGTTTCTTGTAGTGAGGGTCCCAGAACTGAACACAGGATTCGAGGTGCGGCCCCGCCAATGCCAAGTACAGGGAGATGATCACTTCCTTAGTCCTGCTGGCCACACTATTTCTGATACAAGGATGCTACTGCCCTTCTTGGCTACCTGGGCACACTGCTGGCTCATGTTCAGCTGGCTGTTGACCAGCACCCCTATAATTAACAGACTCATCACCTTCTGCCTTGTTAAGGCTCTTACTACAATTTAGTAGGGATACCAAAGACTCGTCACTGCTTAAACGATGAGGTTCTGCCTGGTTTCTATAACCTGGCCACCGCATGATGCTCCCCATAACTTGGCTTCAGTCTAAGACACAGGACACATGACATCACACAAAGACTGTCCAGGGTGTTAGCCCAGCTGCTACCCCAAAGACACAGACAACTTGCACACTCTACCTGCACATTTGCCCTCTAATTCAGTCAAAATAGAGGCAGAGAATACACTGTCCTGCATCTGCCATCACCTTCCATGTGCCGCCATCATCACAGCTCAGTTGAGCAGGATGGGCTGCACCCATGGCAAAACAGCTATGACTCCCAAATGCTGGCCCTAACTCATGCCATATCTTTATCTACACCTGTGATAGAGCATAGGATTTGAGGCATTGCAAGGCAGAGACACTCTTTACAAGTTTCCAGACAGCAAAACACAGGTAATCAAGACAACAGCAACAATTAACCTTATAGACGACTTCCTCCCTAATGATTTGAAGGCACCCACGAAGAAGAGAAGTTTCCAGTATCTTTGTGACCATGTATAAACCTCCTCCTCCTCAAAACGAGGAACATGGAAGGTGGCACTTACCTGAAAATGTAATGAGTGGCTGCTAAAGGTAGAAGAGGTACAATGGGCTGCTCAGAGGTAGGACTACGACTTTGTTGGGACAAAGCTGGGTTACAGCTGAGTGGCTTTGTAAAGGCCCCTCAGCATTCACATCAATAAAAAGTGGTGTGTTTTCAAAAACATGGAGGAAACAAGATGCAGTTTACAGTAAGGTGATATCTAAGAACCTGGAGCCTAACCCTGAAGTTTCAGGCAACCTTCTAATAAGAGCAATATGATTTGAGACAGTGAATTTCAGAGAAGGTGTTAATGGCTTGAGATGTTTTAAGGGCCTTGTGGCTCTCCAAGAGTTTTATAATTGCTGAAAAAGGAGCACACTGAGAGAACCTCCTGCAAAGAGCAGGGACACAGTAAGGAGCTGTGATCCCTTGCTAGAAGTCCCAGCTGATGCTTGACAACCCCAGCTCCTCCTGCCTGATGACTAAGTCACCCCAAACCTCCATCCCAATTGCTTCACAACCTCCCCTACCTCATGGCCCACACCTTTCCAACCACGACATTCTCTTAAAAACATGAAATGAAGCCAAAGCATGTTGAGTATAAACCAAGCAGCATTAAGAGCTCATTGTCTACAGTCTGCTTTGGACTGGTTTTGGCCAGAGATCACACTGCTTATATTGCAGTATGCTGGACATTTGTGTACAATTTAAAGGACCACAGCTGGTAGCTGAGGCAGTTTGAAATACACAGCATGGACAATCCTCATGGGGTATTTTCCCTGTGAAAGTTGCTAGTGAAACAAAGCACAAGTTATACCTGTTTATTATTATTTTCACACACCACTAAAGCTCTCGTTCTGCTCTTCAAATCTACCTGCTTAATACTGGAGAACTGATACAGGTTTGAAATAGCCAAGCTTTTTATGGTAAGAAAACTCTATTTTTCACATCATCAACAAACTTGCTGACTAAAATCTGCTTTTATTTTTATTGATGATGATTCATCCACAAAGCAAGGATGAGAATGTGGAAGAAGCTAATGAAATGTTAACTAACATGTCAGATAAATTGCCCCCAAAGTCCTTGATGTTATCTCTGTTTAACACTTCAGAGGCATAAGGCTATTATTAAATTTCATTTTTTTAATTATTATTTTGGGCAGATTAATGCCAGATTCAAGGACTGATTTATTTACCTCAGGTATTTATTTTCATTCATGAAAGACATTTCCAAGTGCTCTAACCGAAGTAACAACAAATTAAAATTCTGAAATGCTACTGTTTACTGATTGTAATTAGTAAGTTTGCCCATCTCCCATTTCATTTACACAAAATGAATGTACAGTCCATTTCCAGGCCCATCCTCCACAAGTAATCAGCAAACATAAGTACTTTAAGAACACACACTGAGATGGACTGAGTAGAGAATGAGATATGATTCTTTCAACCCTGCATGGAACCCACCACCAACGCACAAACAATTTAAGCAAGCCTGTGCCCACCCCATAAATCTCCTCCTGCCTTATGCAGATATAGAGTCATTAATTGCTCTGTAAGTAGACAAGACCAAAGAAATGAATGTCACTGAGCAGAGTCAGTGTGCAGCACACATGGCAGAAAATGTCCTCTTACGGCCTCCCTAGTGAACAGGTACCAAGTGGATGTACATTAAAGACAACAGGCTGCAGAAAATCATGCTGCATGGCCATGAAGAGTCACCTTGATGGAAAGGGAAGTTGCCAAAGACATACAAAAACATGCATTAGTCAGCACACCATACACTCACTGGAAAAACAAGCCAGCAAATGCAGAACAACAAATACGTTTTATTTACCTACAGCTTTTTTTGACTCTCTCTGACTGCTAAATCTGTATGTTTGGTCCCATTCACGATCTGGTGGCCCAGGCTGGTTTACTCTGCCATTTCCAGCTATTACTGGAATGAGACATTTTACCACTGTCTTTTCCAGGGACTGTTAGAAATTCAGAATTTGACCTTTCCTTTCCCTCCCCTCCCTCTCCCCCAGCAAAGTTTGATATTTACCTCCTTTGTCTTCAAAAACATTTAGAGACGGATTTGCCTCAGATTTTCTCTCTCCCAAGAAACTATAATTTTGAGATCAAACTAGAAAGAGGGAATAGTTTTTACATTTAAACATTGCGAGGTAGATTATGGTGATAAGAATTACAATTAAATCATTTTTCCCTATTTTATAATGCACTAGGTAACACTAAAGAATAAAAAACTCAAAGCAAAGGATGCTTAATGACAAAAATCATACGTCAGTTTGTTCCATATGGAATTTATCAGCACATAATAGAAGGAAGAGGACACAGAGTGCTAACAAGTTTTTAAAAAATGCTTTGGCAAGAATAATTAAATGCTTCCTCTTTCACAAATTAGCTTCGTCTACTGAAATAATATTATTCCTCAAAAAATTTAACTAGTTTAATGATTTTCCAATCTACTTGCTAGTAAGAGATTTCTGCAACACTCCAATGGTATTTGCATGCAGGGCATTCAGACTTATAAGGGCCACATTGAATACCTTTGTATTTAAACTCCTAAGGATGTTCAGAAAAGTTACTGTTGTGGCACAGTCCAGTATTAAATTACTATAAGCAGCTTGAAAGTAGCTGCTCATCTATTATCCTGATTTTTCTTAATTACTGGAGGAAGAAAACTCTCTCCTTTTTCATCTCATGATCCTCACATAGCCTGAGATGACATCTGACAAAGGCTATTGAACACATGTGCCATATGCAATCTTCCACGTGACATCTTCCATCTTTCTTCAGAGAAAAATAAAGGATAGTATTTCTCAGTATCAACTACTAAATGTATATATACATATCACAGTTTTTCAAAAGCAAGTCTATTTCTCACTGTTTCACCTATTTTATTTCAAAAAAGAAATTGAATCATTCAAATTCTTTTTTTTTAAAAAAACATTCCAAGGGCAGCACACCCCATCCACGGAGAAGCGGTGATTTTGTCCTACGCTTAGATCTAAAGTATGACTGAATACTATACTGTTGCTGATGAACTAGAAGCTCTGTAGGCTGTTCACCATGTCTTTGTAACCAGCAGTTGGTCAGGGAAAAGAACGTTACCCAGCACTTCATTTTCCTAACTAAAGACAATTTTTAACAGGTTCTATATTTGTGGGTAGTATAAAAAGAATATTAGGTGTAATGCCATCTCTTCAGAGAAAAGTGACAAAAGAAGTTTTAGAGATATAACATAAACATGGCAACAGAAGTATCAAGCTCCAATCATCGCAATAGTCTTTCCCTACAAAGTGACAGAAGTTCCTTTCAATAGTCCCCTGCTAAGAAAGAAAAGAAAGGGAAGGAAAGGTGGATAAAAGACAAGCAATAAGGACTGAGGTCCTTATTTCATTTGTAGTAGTAATTTTTCAAGTTGTTGGTAAAAAAAGGTTTTCAAATCCTTTTATCTTCACTACATGCACATTTCATGACCCATTTGAAATCAATACAGAAAAGCTGCCATCTATTTTGAGAAGCCAAAAACTGTCTAAATCCAGACTGTTCCACATTATCTGCATTATTGGAGGTGCTGAATTAACACTGTTCTGACAGCAAAACTGCAGACTGATTCCTTTGCCTCAAGTAGCTTCAGAGACGTATTTGGGAGATGTGTATTGATTTTAGCACCAGCAGAAGCGAAGACGGAATGACAGTGAAAGGCAAAAGAATTTAAGCATTTAAGCACTGCTACGCTTTGTTACCCTAGGACTATTTTTGACTGAGAAAAGAAATGAAATAATGAGTGATAAAAGATCTCAAAGAAGTCAGCTGCACCAGGATGGTAAATGCAGGTGCAACCTTCTCCTCTCTGTCCATATGCAAAATAGCCACCTGACTGTGGCTGTTTTCAGCTGCCTGTTTTCAGCTTCTCTTCTCAAGAAAGATACTATAGCTGCCACTTTTCCCCAAAATAGCAGTAAACATACAGTGAAAGCCATTTGAGAATAAAAGCTTATTAGTTACACTAAAAAGTTCCCTTTTCTCAATATGAAACATTCTTATTTTCTTTCTTCTTTATAAGTTTAAAATTGCTATAGCATTTTCAGATGTTTTACAACTGCACATTAGTGTTCTCAGAAATTTTTGCAAAAGCTGAAAGAAAACCCTCAAAAGTAGCAATCATTTGCACAAAAAAATACAATCATGATAATTTGATTTTTCAAGAAGCAAGACATCTTTTAAAATACCAGTTTTGGAAGCAGCCTTCAATTTAAAAATTTACTTTTTCTCATAATGTGATTATGTAATTGTATTAAAAGCTCATAGCCACTGAAATTTTTAAGAACAAAATGCAAGACAGGGTACTGCAGATGAAAGTTTTGCCATAATGCCAGAGTATTTCAGCATAAAGTTTCAGAATGGAAAATTTAACTTGGGTGAGTGCCTTTCAAACTGAAAACAGGACCATTGTTAGGGTCTTCAGACATCATGAAACAGATCCAAACAAGCACAAGTAGAAAACAAAGGTTAAGCAAATTCAGATGCCTGTATCATTGTGCTGCTATAAGGACTAAGCCTGGAATTACTCAGACTCATCAGCTGCTTCTCTTTTTAATCTAAATATTCCTAAGTCACCTTCAATGCTGCTTTTCTGCAGAGACAAACAGCCTTGGCAAAGATATAGGATGGACCAGGCAGAGGCATCTGAAAATAATGGAGTTACTGAAACAAGGAGGATGTGAGAAAGAAATGAGAATAGTCAGGTTTGGTTATAGGAGGTGAATTAATTCATCTAGGAGAGAAACAGGCAAGAGCCCAGGGCAGGGTACAATAAGTGGGTATGTAACCTGGGACCTCTAGAAGGTGAAAGGAGTAGAATTCATATCCAAGACCAAGGACGGTTGCCCAGGTCGTAGGGAAACATTCTGATGACCACCTTCTCCTCAAATATGTGGGTGAGGACAGTGACTCTGCCACAATGACCTCTTTTGATTCCTTTTAAAGAATAACTTCTAACTCAGACAGCATTTGTGGTGGTGGATCTCAGATGGACAGCAGAACCTAGTAGCCACCCTGCCCTATAAGCTTCTGTTCATGGGATTTCCAACATTTCTATCCCCACTGTGTTCAACAAGAAACTTGCTAGACAACAGCCAAGTCATTTGGCCATCTCCATATTCCTATCCCACGCTCCCATCCTGAAACCAGGTAAATGGTACTTAGAATTTATAAGGAGGTTTGTAGCTTCAGCCACTGCTTTGAAGATTTGTTGTGGTGGTTTTGGCTGGGATAGAGTTAATTTTCTCCTAGTAGCTGGGACAGTATGTTTTCATATAGGCATTTTTGTAACCTCTGGTGTTCACCATTCAGAGCAAATGAATCATAGAACCATAGAATAGTTAGGGTTGGAAAGGACCTTAAGATCATCAAGTTCCAACCCCCCTGCCATGGGCAGGGACACCTCATACTAAACCATATCACCCAAGACTAAACCATATCACCCAAGGATACTTGGAGAAGACCCTGTGTATCCAGTTGAGCTATCCTTGTTTACTCACACTTGTACCAGAAAAATAAGTATTTATTTTCTGTCTTCAAGTAACACTCCAATTTCAAAACTGCCAAACAAATTGAGCACCCACATGGTGCAGCTTTGCCAAGCCTTGGTTGTGGCCCAGCTGAGCCTGAATGAGCATGGGGCCTCATTCTGGAGCTCACAGCACTTGCAGTACCATCAGAAACACATGGACAGTATTACCAGAAGACAAGACCTCTGACATCAGGTCTAGACTTCTGTTATCTTTGATACCATGACTGCTTTTGCATTTAACAAATTAAACACAGCTAATACTGACACTAAAATGCAGGGAGCACTGACATCCCTGGTTTTGGCTAGCTTTTCCAAGTTTTTTTTTTGCATTACAGCTGTTCCATGTTTGAAAGTCAATGTACTGTCACATATTTACTATTTAAATTGCTGAAGCTGTTGAGTGGATACAGAGTTGACATTGAATTTTTAAATAAAGGGATGAAAATAAAAAAAAAAAAGAGAGGCAGAGGCATAGCAGACAATCTTCTTTTTAATTAAACAGTGTTCCTTAAATAATAAAGGTAATGATAATTTCCACTGATGAATTTAACCCCAGGTCAGGTGAGTTAGCTTCTAGGGGACTGAGCCACTGGGACGGAAAGGAAGGAGAAGGTGCTCAGGAGCAATGATACTCCTGATGAATGCTTTGTCAGCATTTTTACCATATTGCTCTATACCTGATCAAAAGCCAGGATAAGCAAACAGAAAAGCTGTAAAGCAGCAATCTATATATTTCCTAGTAAAGAGTAAAAAAGAAATTAGCACTTGAAAAATGCCTTCCTTCCTATCTGTAAGCAGTAGTTGAGTATCAAATCCCATATTTACTCAGAGTAGCCTTTTCCCTCTACATCTTACCCAGAAGGTGAAACACAAACCAGATTGCTAAAGAGTCAAAAAAAGCAAGTTACTGCAATGCCTGAGGTCACGGCAATACTGAAAACTATCTCTAAGCCACAGATGCACAACAGCACATCCCTGCAAGACTGCTAATTTGGGTGTTTGCTATCACTCCCAGCTGACTGCACTCCACTCTGCCCTTGGTAATCAAGTCTTAAGTACACAAGAACATAGTAGTACCTACATGCCTTATACCGTGACTACCAGCAAAGGGGCTCACCACAGACAAAAACAAGCAACTTCCTAACTAATTTTCCAAATAACATGATTATTTCTGTAGTGTGACAGACAGAAGGAAACAAGCACAAAGAAAGGGATTGGGCACTCAAAGTAACATAATGTAAATAGCAGATGCTTTTACATAGTGGGCAAAAAGGAAAAAAGTAAAGAAAAGAAATCCCTTCACAGAAGGGGCTAAAATGTTGTAGATTAAAGTCTCAGTTTAAAAATTGATGCACTGTGGGAAAGTGAGTAGCTTGAAAGTAGAAAAATTACAGGATGCAAAGTCTTTCATCTCCCCATTCTTGGCCTTTTCTACATGCTAGTCACTAAATCTATATTCTTCACTGGGTTCAAATACAGGCACAGCACACTCAAACCCAGACCTTCCTCTCACTTTATAAGCATGATCATCCAATTCATTTGCAAATCTTCCTAACTCAAATCCTCCGAGAGGACATCATTGCAATAATAAAATAATCAAGTTCATAAGACTCATTTTAAGAGTAGTTTAATGTTCATCTATGCCAATGATACCCTTGCTAAAGTAACTTGCAAACGCTTACCTACATTTCCTGCCCTAAATGTCCCACAAGAATGTCTGGGACCAGAAACAGTTGGATCTCCCTTGGAATATATTTGGGTATGTGCATAAAAGCCTCTTCTAATTCTGTTCCCACCATTTGTCTTTAACCAGAAATAAGCTAAGGTGTCACAGTGCTAGATTTAAAGATGTGCTTACACAAAACCCTACTCAACACGGAGTGGAATTAGTAGAAGAATTAAAACACCAGCTCATGGAATAAAATTTGCAATGGAATTAGAACCCCAAAATCAAGGAACAAACTTATCAAAACGGACAAAGTGCCTTGAAATTCCCCTCCTGCATGCCCCAAGCATAGGATTCTGTTCCTCTTTCTTTTTTTCCCCACTGTCATTTTTTTCTGGGCCAATAAAGGAACAGATGGAATAAAAGCTCCAGATGTAACATTTCAGTCTGATTACATTGGTCCCCTCACTTACAGAAATTTTCCATTATCTAAAATGAAAAGAGTGTATTGTTCTTTCCATGAAGATATTTCCATGGCAAACAAGCCCCTTGCACAGAACAACTATTTCAGTTTCACCCTAGGTTTTAACATGAATCCAGGTTACAACTTACACTCCAAAATGTATGCCATTTTCCTCCATAAGGTCTGGATGATGAAAACGGCACTTGCCTGACATTCTTTTCTTTGGACCATATCTGCCTATGGTTATGCTCATCTTTTGTAGAGTTGAAGTCTCCGGGATCCGCACAAATAGTACAGAAATGAGCTCTGTGCATGCAACCACTGGAAGTAAGAAGCAAGCTGAATCCTCCACAGAGAATTTAGCACAGCTATTTGGTACTTCTTATATTTCCTAATCCTTAGAGATTGGTCAAGTGGGACACCTTGCTTTTTGAAGTAAGTTTGCTGCACTCTCTACTACATGCTGTGTATGTACTGATAATGAAAAGGTAGGAGTCTGTGCTTTTTGTAGGAAAAGTGTGCATCAAATCTTCAGGTGAAAAATGGGTAAGATTAAAGCTGAAACAAACAGAATGACTGCTATGAAACAGGCCCACGGTGCTTTTTAACTACATTTTCAATGTCTGAAATATTGTGCACTTCAAGACTTTGACAACATAGTTCTGGGGGAAAAAAGAAATAAAAATCTTATTTATCCTGCATAAAGATCATAGAGCACTAACCTCCCAAAGGAAAGAAATACTTATCCCCATTGCTGTGATAAATGTTTCAGATGACAGCAGATTATCTCTCCTCTAGTAGCATGAAGAAACACAGGGAACAAACCTCACCACCAGCTCTCACATCCCAGTTCATTTATATACTGAAGGTTGGAAAAGAGGAAGAAAAAATCCTGACCATAACTAATTTGAACCTTTTCTAATTTCACCATGATCCATGCTTGTAAATATTTTCATTAACTATCCCATACAACATTCAGCTATATATTTAGCCTAATTAGATTACAGAAATGGTTTGAAATCAGGAAGGTTTAATTAGCAGCAATGATTTCACATGCTATTTCCACTATGTTATGGAATGGCATGGATAATTTCATAACAAAACAAGAAAAAAAACCAAACAAAACTTTCTTACAGTTCCATATTTTACTATGATGCACAGCACAGGCTTCACTTTCTGCTTATACAAATAGATGCTACTACCAGCTACAAAATACTATACTGCATTGATAGGTACTCACTTTCACATCTCAACATCATAAGAACACTCTGACTAAAGCTAGCTTGTTTTCATTAAAAAAAGGAAAAAGAGAAGAAATGTAAGAAAGATAGGAGCTGAAGATCCTCCCTGATTTAATGAGAAGATGCCATGTAAATCAGCCCCCAAGATAACACTCAACATTCTACCTTGTCACAAAAAGTGATTTGAAATTCATATCAGCAAGACATATGGTTGCATAGTTCAGCCTATGGATCCTATAGATCTCCACTTGTTGTCAAAACAACAAGGGTAGCATTCTGGTTGGACAGAAATAAGCAGAAAAACTGTCAGGTTTTACCCTGGGACAACATAGATGGCCTTATTCCAGCTATAGCTGTACATAACTACCTAGCTGCAAGGTGGATCAACAGCTGTGCCATGTCAGCAACTTTGGAGGGAAAGATTAGGGGAACAAAAAAACAACTTCACAGAAACCATTTCAAGAAAAAAAACCAGCATACGAGGAGGCTAGACTCCCTGAGGATAACAACGGGATAATTGTCAAAACGTCTCAATCTGATACATGACATATCCAAACTACCTAAACAGAATTCAGTGAAGTCTGTTGTTTTATACTGGGCTCTAAAATCAAGTAACAGGATCAAAACATAATAAATGGATTTGTCAGAAATTAACTTTGTCCTCTCTAATGACACTTTTCCAGCCAAATTATTGGTTATTAGTAAAAATTAAATATCTCCTACACTCCTTGAATTTAACCCAAGGTCTGAACCAGGTATGTGGAGTGAACTACAGAAATTCAGATTAATTCACTGCAGTCAGACTCCGTTTTTTGTGACTGTTGAATCATTTTCATCTGTTTCTGTTGGCTCCCTCTAACTTGGACTGTGGTTTGGTAAGCACTGTACAAGAACATGTGGAGTTCCTGCCCCTAAACACTGAACACTTAAATCAATAAATCATGCATAGCTTTGGAGAGGAAGAAAGAACCACAAAATTCATCAAATGTGAAAGTTTATGATTCTACCAAATGTCAGATGTGGAAATGAAATGAGTGCCTTAACCTTTAGACATCTCTACCCAAAAGCTCTCGTTCCTCTGTTAAATGCCACTGATTAAAAGAGACCACAACTGACTACTACTCCTTTTCATGTACACATGAAAACACATTAGTTAACAACCTGCCATTAGATGTAAAGGTACTTTGTTGCTACCATTATAAACTGAAAGACAATAAACTATGAGAAAGTCTCATTCATTCTTACATTCTTATTGTAGCAACATAAACCGCATTAAAAATGTTATGGCACTGCACCAGCGTCTGTGTCATATTGACATGATGATGTGCCTTTATCCAAAGTATAAATTCGGTCAGAAATATTTGTACAGCATGCAAAGGAGAAAGGAATAAATCTCTGGTGCAGTGATAAAGAACAGAGGACTCTGTTCCCTTTGATTTATAACCGTCAAATGATATATTTCAGCAAACATTCTCTTTGTTGCTTTCTTAGCCGGCTGAAAATGGATTATAACGTGAGGATGCATAACTTTTCTACAGTCCATTATTTATTATTATCATCCAGATGGAGCATGGCTATTAGAGCATCACTAAAAACTCTAATGAACTGTAATGTTTTAGATTACTAATTCTTCAGCAGCATGTTTGTATATCAATAATAGACTGTAAAACCAACAACAATTTGAGTAATTAGGCTAGCTCAAATCTGCTCAGCTCGGCTTTCTTTCCCTCCTCTTCTGTGTGTTCATGTGGGGGTTCAACACTGATGCAGTTTCCATTAAACACCTTCCAAAGCCTCTAATCACCCCTTATAATATAGCAGACATTTAGAAGTATTTAATGGCTTGTGGTGATTATAGAAGCATTTAAACAAAAACACACACATGTTTAAAACATACGGATAATTTTCTCACTACTCTGTCTGTAATGCAGGCGAGTTTTAATCTCACTTGTTCCTAAGATAGCTAGAGAGTAGTTTACTTGTGAGGGCCCCAATATTTATCACTAAATCTTCCATTTAGCAAAGCACTTTAGGATTTAATTCATTAATATTTGCTGACATTCCTGGGTTGGTTTGTTTGGAGTTTTTTTAACAGGTTACACAGAAAGTTGATTTAAGCTTGTGCATTCCTGGATTGCTCCTTTAGCAGTTGGTAGAATATGCAAAACAACTGCAGCGCTAGGTCCTACTCTGAAGCTTGGAATAAAAGAAATTGCCAAAGCAGGCTGTAGGATCTATGAAGTCACTAGCATCCCAAAATTGTACTCCTGCTCCAAAGCCCATCAATGCAACAAAAAATAATGTGCATCTGTTATGATCCCTGAGAAATACTAAGGAAGTTCTGGCAATGAAGATTTATTATTTTGAAATGAAAATTAATGCTTCAGATAAACCTCTCTTATTCTGCTATTTGAAATCCCGTTTCACAGCCAATGCTAACCATAAACTTCCCAAAAGGGTGCAACTATGAGCCTCTGCCTACTCCTACCCGAGGAATAAAAATGTGGATCAACCACAGAAGCTCCCACAAGGTCCCACGAGACACCAGCAGTATCACCTGTATTTTGTTTCTCAGCAGGACCAGCCTTCAAGCCTGTGCTACAACCGAAACGTATATGACAGGGCTCAACACGGTCAATTGCACGGAAGCACACGCACACAGGTCTTCCACGTCACTAAACTGACCTCTCTGCTAAAATTACCTTGTGCATGGGGAAAGGGAAGGTTGCCTACATACCTAAAGGGCTGTGACCATGCCACAGGGGTTGTAGGCACCTCACGATTGTTTTCCCCTTCTCCCCTCCCTTACCTCATTCATCCTCAGACAAAGAGATGTGATTACAAGCTCCATCTCTTGTGACCAATTTTCACCCCCATTTTATTATTTCAGCCAGCAGCTTTTTTCTGAACTTCTTTTTTACCTTACTGACTTTCTTTTTTTTCTCAATTTTTTTTTAAGTGCTAATGTAGAAAGATTGCGATTGATTAACTAGAAAGTTACATTTCCTTTACATAGTTGGAGTATCAATTTGAGCAGGAAATGTCTGCATTATAAGGCACAGTAGTAACCTTCCATATGCGTCAATTTCCTATTCAAAAATAATGGAGTGGAAGCATTCATTCATATTCCATACTTTAGAATGTTTCTGCTCTAGGAGGAGTAACGGCAAATGAAGCTACTCCCTTCACCATATAAAGGAATGGCAGTTTGCTCCCACGTCTTTACTAAGCAGGTGATCACTCAAATCTATCATGTAAAAAAATGAAATAAAAGTCAATTTCCATACATGGGATCTCACTGAAATGGACAGTTAAGTTTTACAATAGGCCTACATGAATTTTAGGCATGAGTCCTAGTGACCGTCAAACGGGACTTAACCCTCCTAATTCTCTCTCCACTATATTTGGAAGATCCGCCCATAAACCTTAAATGTCAGAAATGTTCGTTTCATTATGGCTTGTGGCCAGAAAAACACTTAGAAGGTAAGTTCTCATTAAGCAACAATGAGGTCAGTGGGACTATTCGAGGGCTTAAAAAACACCACATATTTAAGGTCCTAGGTTCAGGAAGGACCTAAGGACCTGAATAAATGTATTTAAAAGATAGATGAGAATTTATCACACCTTGCTCTGCCATCCTAGACTTTAATCTAACGTCACTTGATCACATGTGAGGCAAGAGAGATGAGATTTAGGATGCAACACCCCATCCAAAGGCAGGTAAGGTTTGCCATTAGGACAATTGATACTGTTTTCAGCTGCTTAACCTTGCCAATACGTTTTTAGAATTATAATTTTTCCAGAGCTGCTACCATTACTGCAGCATGTGCAGGGACAAATAAAAACTGTGACAGGACGTGGATATCCAGTGTCCCACCTGCAGGAAAGATCTCAGTTTAAGGGCCTTTTACCTCAAAACTAACCATCTTTCCCTGAGAAAAAGCTGACACCATGCCATTTACATAGAGATGGGCTTTTTCCTGGAGAAGAATTCCACCTCCAAGCCACCTCTAATTGTCACATCACCATGTAGAAACAACAGAGATTTATAACCCCTTTTCCATCAACTTTATCCCATTTCAATTCTGGTTACACTTCACAGTATAGCTTTGAAATATGCTTTAATTTTCACGATATACTTTATAAGAAATTAGATGTTCTACTCTGTTAGAAATTCCTTCATGTTGTTACGCAACATAACTATAGACAAAATAAGATAAAAGCTTATTAATCTGCCAGCATTTTTATCTGCTGGCCTTCACTCTCTTACCTGCTTGCTTAGTTTCCCCTGGAAAAGAGAAAAATTGTTGAAAATCAGAAAACTACTCCCAAATCTCTTTCTCTTTTTTCTCACTCTTTAAGGAAGATTCTACTTTCACCCTTCTACTATTTTTCCAGTGGGTAATACCAAAAGATTTGGAATTTAAAAAAAAAAAAAAATATTAAAGGGATAAACTCAGGAAAAAAAGAGAGGAAAATAAATTTTCCAAAATAAAATTAATATTTTATCGTTCTTTAGTGTATTTTTTTTCTTAATGAAAAAGTGCTGATGAAAACACTGAGGGAAGAATATTTAGCTGAGAGCTGTATTTCAGCAATAAAAACTTTTAAAGCAAAAAAAAGTCAAACTCCTCTTCTGAAATTACTTTTCCCGTTTCCTGCAGATGGAGTTGATTCAGACCCACAGTGAGAACAGGTTCTTTTTCCATAAATAACTGGATCAAGATTTGTCATCCCCAAACAATGCCTTCCAAATCTGTTAAAGAATACGAATGCTGTCATGCAACCTTTGTACTTGAGAAAAAAATCCCACTGAAACTTTGTCTTGGTGTTGGACACCCCCATTCATCTCTCACTGCCTTGCACAATTTGGATGACAACATTTCCACAAGGAGCAGAAATTTCCCGTGATGAGTGTACCCCAGCATATGAATGCACATTTTACAATTCAAACAGGGAGGCAATACAGGATAAATATGCAATGCAAACATGTAGCAGCTACATCGTGGAACATTAAAGATCACTGAATATTAAAGGATGGTTAACCACCTAGAGAAAGTGAGTTTTGCTAGCTTTACCTTTCTTAGCATGTAACAGAGGTTTTCAGCTGTACATTATTTGCTGAGGAAAATTCAAATGAAAAAGAGGCTTATAAAAAGTGGAAGCAAGGACAGGTGGCCTGGTAAGAGTACAGGGATGTTGCCTGGGAAGCTAGGGACCAGGTTAGGAAAGCTAAGTTAGAATTAAACTCGGCTAGGGGTATTAAGGATAACAGGAAGGGATTCTACAGGTAGACAGCAAATAAAAAACAGACGAGGGAGAACGTAGGCCCCCTCAGGAAGCTCTCGGGAGAACTGGCTACACAGGATTTGGAGAAGGCTGAGGTTCTGAATGACTTCTTTGCCTCGGTCTTCACTGGCAAAGGCTCTGAGCAAACAACCCAAGTCTTGGAAGGCAGATGCAGGGACTGTGAGAATGAAAACCTTGAGCCCACTGTAGGAGAGGATCTGGTTCGAGACCGTCTTAAAAATCTGAACGTGCACAAGTCCATGGGTCCTGATGAGATCCATCCGCGGGTCCTGAAGGAGCTGGTGAATGAAGTTGCTAAGCCACTGTCCATCATATTTGAAAAATCATGGCAGTCAGGTGAAGTTCCCAATGACTGGAAAAAGGGAAATATAACCCCCATTTTCAAGAAGGGGAAAATGGATGACCCAGGGAATTACAGACCAGTCAGTCTCACCCCTGTGCCTGGCAAAATCTTGGAGCAGATTCTCCTGGAAGGCATGCTAAGGCACATGAAAAGCAACAAGCTGCTTGGTGACAGCCAGCATGGCTTCACTAAGGGGAAATCCTGCCTGACCAGTTTGGCGGCCTTCTATGATGGGGCTACAGAACTGATGGACAGGGGTAGAGCAGTTGATGTCATCCACCTGGACCTGTGCAAAGCATTCAACACTGTCCCACATGACATCCTTGTCTCTAAATTGGAGAGACATCAATTTGATGGATGGACCACTCGGTGGATAAAGAATTGGCTGGATGGCCGCACACAAAGAGCTGTGGTCAATGGCTCAATGTCCGGCTGGAGACCAGTAACAAGTGGTGTCCCTCAGGGGTCGGTGTTGGGACCGGTCTTGTTCAACATCTTTGTCGCTGACATGGACAGTGGGATTGAGTGTGCCCTCAGGAAGTTTGCTGATGACACCAAGCTGGTGTGCAGGTGGTGTGGTTCGGTTGATACGCTGGAGGGAAGGAATGCCACCCAGAGGGACCTTGACACGCTTGTGAGGTGGGCTGATGCCAATCTCATGAAATTTAACCATGCCAAGTGCAAGGTCCTACACCTGGGTGGGAGCAATCCCAGGCACAGCTACAGGTTGGGCAGAGAAGAGATTCAGAGCAGGCCTGCAGACAAGGACTTGGGGGTGTTGGTTGATGAGAAAATGAACATGAGCCGGCTTCAGTGTGCGCTCACAGCCCAGAAAGCCAACTGTATCCTGGGCTGCATCAAAAGGAGCGTGACCACCAGGTTGAAGGAGGTGATCCTGCCCCTCTGCTCTGCTCTCATGAGACCTCACTTGGAGTATTGTGTGCAGTTCTGGTGTCCTCAACATAAAAAGGACATGGAACTGTTGGAACAAGTCCAGAGGAGGGCCATGAGGATGATCAGGGGACTGGAGCACCTCCCATATGAAGACAGGCTGAGAAAGTTGGGGCTGTTCAGCCTGAAGGCTGTATGGAGACCTCATAGCAGCCTTCCAGTATCTGAAGGGGGCCTATAATGACACTGGACAGGCACTCTTCATTAGGGACTGTAGCGATAGGACAAGGGGTAATGGGTTAAAACTCAAACAGGGGAAGTTTAGATTGGATATAAGGAGGAAATTCTTTCCTGTTAGGGTGGTGAGGCACTGGAATGGGTTGCCCAGGGAGGTTGTGAATGCTCCATCCCTGGCAGTGTTCAAGACCTGGTTGGACGAGGCCTTGGGTGATACGGTTTAGTGTGAGGTGTCCCTGTCCATGGCGGGGGGGTTGGAACTTGATGTTCTTAAGGTCCTTTCCAACCCTATTCTACGATTCTATGATTCTGTCGGCAATCAGGGAGAGATGTAAGGCTGGGAGGGACCTCAAGGAATTGTCTGGTCAATATGCTGAGGCATATTGAGGCAGGAGCAAGGATACCTGGAGCAAGCCTGACAGATACTCATTGATGAAATGGAGTCTACCAAATCTGTTGATGGCTTTGCCCATAGTTTGATTCATACCACAGGTGAAAAGTTTTGGTGGGAACCCTTGTTTCTAACATTAGTCTTTCATCTCCTCCTAACTGACCTGGGAGCTCTTTGGAAAACTTAGAGGACCAATGTTTTTTCCCCATTCAAACACACCCTTTCCATGTTAGAAGTCAATCTTCATGTTCCCCTTCAGCTTCCATCAGCTTAAACCAAAATCAGTTCCTTCAACTGCTCCCCTGAGATCCTGTCTCATAACAGAATTTTATTGATCTCTCTCTACAGCTACTCTACAGCTTTCTTAAAGCCCTCTATAAAAAATCCAAAAAGATGTCTCACCAGCACTGATCCCAGTGGAATAAATGTTGTCTTTGGAATGCCTATGATGCTGCTCCTGATACTTTCCAGAGTGAGATTTATAGGTTTTAGTCCAGTGTTTTGTTACATTCAGTCTGCAGTTGCCTACCACTTCCCCAGTCTCTTTTCCAAGATCCTCTCCAGCCTCACAGCAGCTAACCAGTTATTTCCTACACTGCACTTATACATTTGATTTGCCCTCCTTACACATGCTTCATTGCACTTGTCTTTATTGCCATTCACCTTGCTGATTTCGAGCCACCTTTTCAATTTATCCGGATCAGTATGGGTTCTGATGTTGTCCACTAAATCACCTGCAGCCCTTCCCGTAACTCTTCTGATGTTCTCTCTCTGTATTCTGTGATGCCCTAGATTACTTTTTGAGAGAGATTTTTTAAATAAAACTTTATTATGACTGTGTTGAGATCATCTTTCACTTGTTTTCTATGAGACCACTATGTAGACAAGCGTCAGACTTGTAAATATGTTCAGTTATAGCATATCTACTAAATTCCCCTTGTTCACTAGACATTTATTTTGCCAAAGAAAGAAATCAGATGAATTTGCCATGAACTCATCTTGATTAATCCACCCTGGCTGCTGGCCAGTGGAAAAAAAGTTAGTTTCAATCCTTCATGACTAAAATATTCCTACTGAAGCACAACTGTATTTGCTGGGTTTTTGTTCATTTGACTGTCTGGGATGCACAGCAGATACCCAGAGAGTGATGCTATTTTGGATGCTATCTTGTCCTTTCTCCAAACTGAAAGGAAATGGGTAAAGCTCTTTAAGGAGGCACCTGCACTCATACTCTAACATAGGATATGCTTTCATCAGCAGAAAAAAAAATCCCATTTCTATTAAGGTTCTTGCAGAAAAAGCTGCAGGAAAAGATGAATGAAGACAAGAGATGTGCAAGCTCAGACCTCCGTGCTCTCAGTATTTTCAAGATGAACATGAACATTGTACTACTTCAGACGTAAAAAAATGAAGCAATGACAAACCAAGATCTAGTATCTGTCATCTTTCATCCAATTACCTTGTATTTCTCAGTAGCACCAAACGTGTTACAGTACCACAGGCAGCAGTGCAATAATGAACTCCCCCCAGAGACTCCAGGTTTTTATTTCTTCTACAAAAACAATAACCACCCCCCCCCCCCCCAACCCCCCAAGTCTATCAGCCTCTCTGGATGTGCAACGACGTCACATAGTTTTTCAGTTCTGAAATTCTACCTAATAAAATTTAGGCAAGAAGATCTCTTAAATGACCTGGAAAAAAAAATAAATGTTTTAAGGCCTAGTATGATTCAGCTTTCTACAGTGGGGCACTTCCCAAAACAACTTGTCTCTTCACTCCACTGCCAATCCTAACAACTTTCATAGCACTTGTATGCAAGTAAATTTAGGCCAATATTAAAGGGATTTAACAGAAAGTACCTGTTTTACCCACTGAAAAGTAGTGACCACAGAGGAGCACAGCTCCACTGAAATCAGGCAGGACCTCCCTGAGTAACTGGCCTGACTTACTTGGGTAACTCTCCCTTTTGAACACCAACCATGCATGGGTATTATCTCATGAGTATACAAAATTAAGCCCTGCAGATTTACTAGGATCTCTGTGCAGAAACAGGAGCAGATCATTCACTTGGCTTTTTTGAAATATCAGAACAGAAAAACATGAACAATATCCATAAACCCTTCCACACAAGGGGTATAATATCTTGGGGGTTATCTTTTTTCTAAGATTTGTTTATCCCTCTAGCACAATATGCTATAAAGCTGTACTGTGTTGTGAGCTAGTCAGATATATTTGCTGATCTAGTTGGATTAATTAAAACTTTTTGCTTCCTGAGAGATACAGATGTTATGAGTTATCTAGGACAACCTGATAATCCCACTGGGACCATCTCATGTGGTTGCTTGCACTGTGTGTGAGCAAGAACACTGTGTAAAGGTTGATTTTCCACATTTATGTTTCATTTATTTAATAGCAATTTTCAGTTATTTTAAATAACATAGCTCAATTGCATGAAATAACATTTCTTACTTCATTCTTACCTCTCCCACTCACTGCCCCATCTCTCTTGATACCATAAATTAATTTAAACATATCAAGCCAATGATTATAAAAGTAACGCTTATATAAATCCACACTCCTGTAACCTTGCAAAAGACAAAAAAAAAATCCCATAAAGCTTCCCAAGGAGGCTATTTTACCATTTTAAAGCTCATTATGTAAAGACACACGGTTTTGCTATAAGCTAGAACCTGAATATCTAAAACTGCCATGTCAGAGTTAATGCAAAACAAAGAGCATATGCCCCCCGGTGCTTCTGCCAATTACCCTCGTTTTAGCCACCCCAATCTCATTCTTAGACAAAAGCTTCATGAAAAAGTGGATGATACTAGATCTTTTACTTCCTAAGAGTAACTTGTTTTTTACTATAGGCTACTGCAACATTTATAGTCTAAACCTCTTCCATGAAGCTGTTCAGAGAATATTAAGATTGCCAAATTCAGCTGCTGCACTGAGACCAAAACTTTGCCTGGAAACTTTTCATCTGCTCCAGATGTGAAACATAAGTGAGAGTGCTAATAATTAAAAGATATCACAGAAAAAATCATTATATTGTTGCTTTTCAGAACTGATAGCACTGGGACTATGGTCCAGCAGCCCAGTAGTGTCAAAATACTTTTCAATAACACTCAGAAGTGGAAATTTCAACTTGCAAGGCAACTTCATGCAACTTCCTGTGTCACTTCCTTCTGTCTGCACTGATGGGTAAATGTGAATGAATAGTTTTACTCTCTCTTGATGTGGATGTTTAAGAACTCATCACCTTTCTCACTGCCTCATCTGAAGTATTAAACTAATAAATTTATCCCCAGTTTCACTTACGGCTGTTACCACTGACTTAGTCATACAGAAATCTTTACCCCTAATCTTCTAGGTATCTTGGCACTGTTTAAGAAACTTTCTTCAAGCTCTGAAATATCATGATATACTCACTTCAAAGACAGTGATGCACAGCTTTACTCCTGTTATTTCATCAGTGGGATACTGGTGACGAGGCCAAATGCCAGCAGGCCAGAACAAGACAGCTAGAAATACACTGAAATCAGCCCTTTTGGGAAAATCTTTGGCACCCTGTCTCAGTGTTTAAAATCACTATGGGTCAAGAAGTTCTTTACTGCAAGGCAGTCCCAACATCAACATCTCCTCCTCCATTAGCCCTACTTCTCTCAGAAGTCCAACTGGAAACTAACAATCTCCTCTAGACAATCTCCACCATGTCTAAATAAAGTGCTCTGCCTTTGAAACATAGTTGTTGATGTACAGCTGAGTTTCAGGCTTTCCAGGTGGATGCATGATTGTGCAGAGAAGCAGGAGGGAATTAGCTGCACACAGAAGAGCTCATAGTTTAGAAGCACCCTTGTGCCTTCGTCTTCCTATCAGTAGGATTTATCAGGGCAGTTTTACTAAACTATGTGGTAGATTCACACTGCAATGTAGAAGACCATGAAGAAGTAAGAAGCTGTTTCATCCCTCCTTCAAGGGGCCAAATTCTGTAGGACATTCAAAACTAGGTCCAACCTGCAAGTGATCCCTCCAAGGTGAGCAGGCTGTCACCCAGCAATTCAGCCACTTCACACCAATTGCTGTGGAAGCATCCTGCACTCCACCTGCCTAATGCAGTTTGGGGGTTACATCTGTACCTGAAACAATTAAAATCTCGCTAGAGAGGCCATGCTCTTGATCAGAGAGACATGTTTCCATCCACTGTCTCACATTATAAGAAACTATGAGGAACAGCACAAAACTGGTATAAGTCCTCTACTGCTGAAGAGGTCAAACCCATCTGCAGCTTCTGGACAGGCAGTGCAGAGCCGTGTCTCTCCCATAACCCACATCTCTGCAGAAAAAAGAAAACGCCCTTACATAGGACTGACTCCTGTAGGACACCCTTAGTGCAGAGCTGGATTTCAACCATAGCTAAACACTCAAGCCTATGAATTCCTATACATGTAAAGCCTTCTCACATCACTTTCTGTTGCTGTAGAAAATTATGATTTAATCTATGTTAACCACTTTTGCTAGAAGGTGCTATCTCACAGATACATTTTCCTCGGGATCAAAAATTAAATCCTATGGACTCCTGGGATTGCTTGTCTGGAAGTCTGCCAGACAAGCATTCTCCTACAGTTGTACACTGTTTTGTCAGTGTGTGGGCTTAGCCACTGCTTAACAAATTTACTAGATAAACCTCCATGATTCATGCAAACAGCACTCAAGTGGCTAACTACTATATATTGACAGGGAACTGATGAATGTTACTTGAACAATGAAAGAACTCACTTGAATAATGAATTAGGTTTTGGCAGATCAGTGGAGAAATGACTGGCAGTCTGTGGCAGTCCATGTCACAACTCCAAAGCAAAAGCTGAGCAGCAGCAAGGGGGGATACAATGAACAATCAGCAGCCTTTCAGCATCATTCGCTCAAAAGGGAGATTTTAGAACCAGAGGTGGCTCAGATGGCAGCATCTCACCTAATCTCAATAGGAAAGAAGGTGTCCTATTCTCTCTGTGTAGTAAATTGAAAAGCAGAGCAATCTATCAAGAGGAGCCCACCCATCCTCTCCTTCATCAGCTCTTCCCTGAACAGTAACAACATGGGGTCAAAGTGTCAGCACTGAGGTCCCTTTTCTTTTCCAACCTGCAAATTGTCAACATGGGTATTTTTAAGATGAAAACAAGAAGTCAGCATTTTAATCCATGAAATTAGAAACTGAGTTTTTTTAAATGCTGCCTTGAAATTGCTCCAATAGTTGGCAGAAATGACCAGTTTTTCCAGAGAAGGTATCCTGTACAATAACCACAACAAATTCTTCTGCTCATACACAAAAACAATTTGAATTAACAAGCCTGCCTTCATCATAATTTAAAACCACGTATTGAAAAATATTCTCTCTCTCTACAACCACCTCCTCAGAAATGTGGAAGTAAACAGAAGCCAAAGCAACTACACATATGAGATACAAGTATCTCCCCACAGAAAGAACAACAAAGCACCTTTTCTCAGCTCTTCAGAGAATTGATGGATGACTGAGGGATTCTTGTGGAACTTTCACATCCTGAGAAACAGTGAAGTATTCAGTGTACATTGACACTCCTGCCTTTGCTATCTTGTTCTGACCTTCCCTTGCAACAAGGATCACTGGAGCATTTCAGTGACCAATTGAACATATTAAATTTCTGTTGTTGCTTAGATGAAGTACACGCTTGGTAGGGCCCACTGAGCTGGACAAATAAACTCCTGTAAATGCCATATTTACGTGGCTAGACTGACTCTCCAATGTGCTCTGTGTCATTTCAGAGCAATTTCATTGCTGCACACAGACAGGGGCAAATTGATTGCTCCAGGTGACATAAGCATGCAAAAGTGGGTGTTGTGGTTTAACCTGGCAGGCAGCTAAACACCACACAGCTGCTTGCTCACTCACCTCCCAGTGGGATGGGGGAGAGAATCACAAAAAAGGTGAAACTCATGGGTTGAGATAAAGGCAGTTTAATAGAATGGACAAGGAAGTGAAAAGAATAATAACAAAGAGAAAACAATATACAGAAAAAGTGATGCAGAATGCAATTGCTCACCACGCACTGACTGACGCCCAACTAGACCCTGAGAAGCAGACTGACACCCTGCTAGCCAGATCCCTCCAGTTTTATTGTTCAGCATGACATCATATGGTATGGAATATTCATTTGGCCCGTTGGGGTCCTGGCTGTTTCCCCTCCCAACAGCTTGTGTATCCCCAGCCTACTCGCTGGCAGGGCACAAGAAGCTGAAAAGGCTATGACTTGGTGCAAGTGCTGCTCAGTGACAACTAAAACATCAGTGTGTTACCAACATTATTTTCATCCTAAATGCAGAGCACAGCACTGTACTAGCTGCTAGGAAGAAAATTAACTCTGTCCCAGCCAAAACCAGGACCCCGAGAAGCTGGCCACTTTGTTCGCAGTAGAATCACAGAGGGGAAGAAGACACACAGCAGTACACCAACTACTGTAATTTAAACAATCACACTCGTTTCTTCAGAAAGCCCCATCTCTCTTGAATTCTGCAAGCTACCTTCCCCAAAACGCCTCTTCCCTTTTACAGGTTCTCTGAACACTGAAGTCCTGTCTATGCTGAGTTACAAAGTAGTAATGGCGGACAAAGCAGAAGTATCTTTCTGGCTTCTTTCTTAATACATTCCTTTTTAGTTTTACATCTACATCTATGGCTGCAGAAGCCTAAAGCCTGCCTTTGGACTGAGCTAGAGCAACATGCAGCAACAGAGACAAATTCTTGCTGCAGGCTGTGAGCAGACAGAAGATAATGGAAGGTTTATAAGAAAGGTCCTTCCTGAGTGATAAATGATTCCTTGTCCTTTCAGAGGCTCTGATGGACATACCTATTTGTTCTGCTCTGCATAGAGAGGGGACAAAATGACCTATATCAACACAAAAGGAGCTATAGAAATCAGATTATCAATACATATTCAACAACTTTTTGCAGCACAATAGGTATTTAAGCAATAACCCTTGTAAAAGCCTTGCTCCCTTGTCATAGGGTGCTTTATGTTTGCTATTTTTAGCTTTTGAAGTGTCAAAAAGCTACACAAAAAATGTTGGTGAACAGCACTGGACACCAACAAAAAGCAAGTGAGGCAAAAAGAAATCTGAAGTAAGCTGCACAAGATGAGGTTAAGTTATTCAGAGAGCGATTTCTTGCAACACAGGTGATGTATTTCGGTCTAAATATCCTTCTCAATCCTGTCCTCGGTGAAAAACCAAGTGCCAAACTGCCAATCAAACTGAAAAGCATCCCCATTCATCTAGGTTTCCCTCACCACTGCCCTGCAACAAGCAATGCTTGATCAGCAGCTACAGAACTTAATTTAGCTATTTTTAACAAGTACACCATTTTGCAATCCTGCCCACCAGAAGGATTTGCAAATCTCTCCAAATACTCCTCCCTGGTCCTGATAACTTTGCCAGCATGAATAGGAAACTTGGGCTTGCAGAACAAGCTGCTGCTAGCTGACAACGCAATGAAGGTTTTCTTTTGTATCTGCAGTTTGCATGAGTAGGCAGCTGAGATTCTGATGAATTACTGTCTCTGATCTCAGTGTTAAGACTTTTTTTGGCACAGTCTGTTAGAAAAGGCATTGCCAATATCAACTATTGGTATTAACAAACTTCTTCAGGAAAGGTACCAAAGGCATTTCACAGTCTCTCCTCTGCTTGCAACAGGACTGAGTTCAGGGACCAGAGGTTTTACTCATCGAACTGTAATGGAGTCTTGATGACCACTTATGTCAAAACACTGTTTCAAAAGAAAAACTGTAACGTCTTGTTTTGAAAACTCAATTTTCATTTTTCAGTTATACCTTTTCTTGGGGCCAAATCCTTTTCTCAACCTCACTGTGCCTGAGAAATTGCATTTTCCATTGGTTATTTGTGCCTCCCTGTCTGGTTTTGTGTCCACACTGTTGTTATGTTTTCAGCAGCTGGCATTGAAAAGCATATTTTTACAATCCTGCATGTCTGATCTCTTTGCAGAAATATTGCAAGCAACCCCTTTAGATTTCAAAAGCAGTCATTGTACTGTTGTGCATGAATTTAACATCTTCAGATCTTCATTGATAATTAATAATCACTTCAACTAGTTGATCATAATTGAGCATTTTTACCCTTGCAAATGATAAAAAAAAGGTTTCTTCTGTCTGTAGCCTTACTGATGCCACAATGCTCTTCACCTCACTCACAAGAGAAGCCACATTATTCTGATGACGTTATTTTTATGCAATAAGCCACACAGTTGTCCTTTTGCCATGCTTCTTTAATTTTAGATTCTATTTTTGACTTTGCCCAAAAGCCTATAAACCTACTCACAGCTTCCCAACAACTAAGCTTACAGGTACCACTTACAATTTTGACATGTACATTTAATAATTTTTTAGGTAACACCTAAGAAAACTAAATCAGACAATGACACATACATAGATTGTTGTAAATGTCAACCTTAATACTGCTACGCGTATTCCTCATCTTTAACGTGTTTAAGAGATCAAAAAGCAAGAGAACAATCCACCTAGACCAAATACAGGGCAGGTTATAATCTCCACTTCTTTTTCACTTATTGAGGCCATGTATCTATTTTGGTTTGTTATTATTATTCATTATGTCTTTATGGCAATAATAATAAAAATAATAATAATAACAACAAGAACAAAAACAATAGTTAGGGCTCTCACCTTACCCTAAATCATTTACCACAGCTGCTTAGTTCCTCCTGTGGGGGTCTCCTTTGCAGGGCACAGAATTCCCCACAGAAGACAAGGCAAGTAAATATTAAATATTTAAAATGTGCTATATCCACTTTATTCTCCAAATCCCCAGCCTTCTGTAAATACCACAAAGCAGTTTCAACAAATGGCTAATCAGCACCTATAGGTTTTCTATGGCCTAACTGCAATAGCTCATTAATGCTGTAGCTTGGGGATTTGCTTTTATGGACTTTGAAATATTTTGCAACACATCAACCTATCGTGTAGATGCTGTTCAGCAGAAATTTCATTGCACCATGCTGCAAACAGAGTCCTTAAACTACAACCACTTTTTAAAAAAAGCATTTAAAAATCTAAACAAATAGCTTTAATCTGCTAAAGCTTTAGAAAGACTTCAGCAAGAAAACTTTTTATAGTTCAGTATTTCTCTGAGATGAGCTCAAAGTGTTAGCTGGGATAATTATCAGAGAGATTATGTAGGTTTTATTTTCAAAAGGTTTTGGTTGCTCTCTTTTTACATAATTGCTTAGTGCTTGCATGTAGCTCAGAAAACAAAAAGCATAAGAAAAATAAGAATTATTTATTTAACAGAAAAATAATTCTAAATGTTATGAACATTTTCAGCAGTGTTTACTATATTTTGAAGATTTCTGTTAATCTGGAGAGCTGCTCAGTGATCTGACCTTGGCAGCACATGAAATGAGAAATGTGCCTTACCACTATTGTTTCTAAACCATTTCAGCGGAGCTACAAAATAGCAGGAAGCAGAGAAAAGGTGCAACATAATGCCTAACTACTTCCTTCATTTCTAGCTTTGCTGGAGACAAAGGTCACCACACGCAGGATATAAAATCTGGCCTTGTAAGTCAAACCAGTGCCATAAAGTACACAATGACTGTATAGAATCACTAAACGTGTCAAGAATTGGCTAAAAACGCTTCAAACATTTCCAAATTCAAACATTTTGCAAATTTACAAGCAAAACTCAGTCAGCTGAATTTGAACATACATTGTAACTTCTAACCAAATTCCAGCCAAGACCTTTCAAAGTCATCTTTGAAGCATAAAGAGGCCCTGAACTCAATGTAAGATTGTCACTGGGCACACTTATGAACATATTACCCTTGCTCTCATAAACAATTTAAAAGCTACATAAACTACGTAATTTCATATCCTGTTTTCAGTAATTCCAAGTTCATTTCATGATTATTTATATGTACTTCAGATATTTTAGGATGTCAAGAAAGCTTACATCAAGTGTGCTATACCACCACCTTTTGCTTAAACACAATAAAAGGAAATTCTACTTACAGCCAACCATCATCATGGCCACTGAAAAAATCTTCTCTCCATCAGTCGTTGGTGCTATGTTTCCAAATCCTATTGTTGTAAGGCTTGTCATGGTAAAGTAGAGAGAGGATATGTACAAGGAGTCTTTACTGGGTCCTCCTTCCCACTGCCCTGAGCCAGTGGTGTTGTATCGATATGGTGTCCCGATACTCAGTGCCAACTGGTAGAGCCAGCTATCTGTTTTGATTGTATTAGTGACTTCATCAATAACTTCATAGTCCCCGATGCTGTACCATATGCAGGCTAGCCAGTGGGCCACCAGTCCAAATACACACACCAACAGCACCAGTACAGCAGCACCATATTCCAGATAATGGTCCAACTTCCTGGCAACTCGACCGAGTCGTAGCAGACGTACCACTTTTAGGGAGCTGAAGAGGCTACTGATCCCCTAGAAAAGAATAAAAATCATTATTTCATCTGAAATATCCTTGCTGGTTAACACAGAAGGCTGTATAGCAATTCCCGTATCTACTTTAAATCTTCCTATTCAATTTTTTCATGCCCCAGATGACAGAATACAAGATCAAACCCTCCTTCCCTCCAGTACTTTTGTCCTCATCAGGGTAAATCAAATTTGGCACTCGTTAGGTGGATAAATTACTTCATTCAAGCTCAGTCTTTCCACGTAACAGAAGAGTTCTGTGTAATCCAAAGTGAGAAATGGCGTGTTTCTTATAAAAAGGAGTTTATTGCAAAATGTTTGCCAGTTTGAAGTAATAAGATACTCTGTTTAGACCTCAAGGAGGAAGAGCAGTCACAGATGGAAGTACACCATTCAAGTAGAGTCTTCTCAAACCTTCTCAGAGAACAGAATTCTATGAAATCTAAGCAGAGAATTGCTATTCTGGCCAAAACAAGGGTCCACCTACTTCAACAACCTTCAGCATTAACAGATGTTCCAGAGAAATGTCAGGAAGTAATTGTAATGGGTAACTACATAAAAATCTGTTTATTGTTACCCTCATCTACCAGAAAATAGCTGAGTAACCTCCTCTAGTCCAACAGTTTTTACCTCATACTATCTTTTACCACAGCTAATATAACTCTGGATATTTCATTATTTATAAGAAGTCTCACTGAATATGGAACAAACATCTGTGGGCCCATCACCCTTCTTAGTAAGGGTTAATACAGACCACAAGGCACTTGCAAGGAAACCACATTCCTTTGCATATCAGATTAATTTCCTTTCTGATCAACAGCCATTGCAGAATTTTCCTAAATCAAGTATTTCTGGGGTGTTTTGGTGTTTTTTTTTTCACACATTATAAATGAAGTCTATAATTCTAAGTACAAATAAATAGAAATACAAATATTTAGGGAAAAGAAGCAGACAAATCATCCAAAAGTTAATAGAAACAGTGCAGAGGGAACAAGAAACATGTACACCCTCCTAAATGCACAAATGGTTTGCAGTGTGTTTTAATAGAGTTTATAGATGCAAAAAGAGATGAAAAACATGTTCCTGATCTATTGCAATCCCATGATATACTTAAATTGTGCATTCAATTAATGGCTTAAAATAAAAGGTTCTTTACAAACCTTTTTTTTGGAAAGAAAGGTTTCTAATATAAAACATTCAGAAGCTGAAGACGTTTAATTTAAAGGAGAAATTAAGACATAGAAAGCAATGAGGCAAACATTCCTACTTATTGTGTCAAGATTAAATTGCCCTTTTCTATGCATCATTATCACATCAGTCTAGTCAAATACTGGCTAATAGTATTATCAAGCAGTAAAAGTCTGAAGTTTCTGGAGTTTTCCATACTAGAAAAACTTTCATGTCTTTTGCACCTCTGCTTTTTTTCACAACTTATGTTTGAAGGGTAATATACATCTGATATTTCTAGAGGTAATCTGTTCGACAAAGTTCTTGTATGCTTTTCAAATCCTGTTGGAATTTGTTTCAGATCCCCAAATCCTTCATAAATTGAAGTTTCATATTTGCATTCAAGCTCACATGATGCTCAATACCAATGGAGGAAAGCGGAATTTTCCCAATTTGATTTCTGTATTTTGCATTTACACGAGACACATATCTCGTTTATAATTCTTGTTTCCACCTAAATATATATCTATTTATTTGCTTTGGGATAGATGCCTGCGAGGCACTCTGAACAGGAACTTGCCCAATAAATTAGGAAGTACCCTACAAAGTCCATTACACAATGGACAGGGGTCAATGTACTCCTGAATGAAGGTTACACCCCACAGAAACTGTATCTACATTACAAAAGAAAACTACAGAGTATTTTAATAGTGTATTTAATGAAATTATTCTGCCATGTGTTTCAGTGAATTAACATTGATTCTGCAAGTTTACAACTTGCTGTGAAATCAGAGGGAGAAAACAGCAGGGTGGGTTTTTTTGTAGGATCAGATCCTATTGCATTAGGAAATTATCAGATCCTAGATATGCATTATTTCGTATAATTTGACTCAAAAAAGTAACTATTCATTACCAAGATTAAGGCTAAGGAAGGAGTTAGAGACCTGGAATCTAAACTTGGGAGTCCCCTTTATTCACCCAGTAGTTCATGTTTGTCCCAGTGGCAAGGCTTACACTGCACTGTCTGCTACACAAACACAAACCAAGACAGCCTTTAAACAGGAGAGTTTACAGTCTGATGCTCTGTCCTCCGTCCATATTACATCTGTCTCTAAGTTACATGGGCAGTTTAGCAGCAAAGTCTGGGTGAGATTTTATGCTGTGATTGTTTTATTTCTTTTTCCTAAACACAATCACATGTATTATGCATAAAACAAAGAGAAATGTTTCATTTTAAATGACACTAAATGTTTTATTTCCAAAGATCAATTCATTTAAGCAAGTTTCACCATAAATCTTAAGGGGAGTTCAGTCTCACCCACTACTTTAAGGCTGAAAAATCAGAGAGATATTTGTTGAGTATTCACATTTCAAGTCTAATCTTGGAAAATATAAAGACAATATTTGAAGCTTTAAAAGCTATTCTATAAAACACCAACTAGCACATTCTAAATGAACATGTGATGCATTGCACTTTTTAAGTACTAGGTTGAGTCAAGCTAGTACCATTATACTTAAAAAAATTGTTTGATGTTAAATTCATATCTGGGAATGCACAGAGCACTGCCTAAGATTCGGCAACAATCTCTTTCGTGGAAATTATGTGAAAGATTAACTGCCTTGAATCATGTTTGGGCTATTAAGAAATTCAGTATTCTAAGTTCAAAAGATTGTTGTCTGCCTTTAATTTCATTTTTCTTATATTTCTTCTAAAGGATGAGCATCTGCTTTAACTGAAGTAACCTCAGTATTCAAGGAAAAGATAGATTATTAGAAATGTTGAAAGGAACATGTAATCCCATTTGATACTAGCATTGTGTAAATAATTCAAATTTTTGGACCTTATATGAAGGTCCTACCATCTGGGAGAACCATTTGTCACTCCATTGAGTATTTAGTAAATTTGGCCAACTGACAGTAATATCTGCTCTTCTGTGTTCTCTGACTGAGAATATTTCATTACATTATGAACCATCCAATCCTGCCCCTTGAGGTTTTGGCTAATGTATTTGATCATGTCTTAATCAGATGAAGACATTCCACTTGCTTATCTTCAATCATCCCAGCTGCAGAAATCTTTTAACTGAAAGCCCGCCTACTCCAGAATATATTTTTTGTGGCAAGTTTGGAACCAAATTCCTAACTGATACACGTCATCGACTTAAGTGTTATAGGTACAAGCCACAGATGACTTTCCCAGTGACTTCAAAGGCCACTGGATCAGGAGAGGACACAAGCAGTAGCTCTGAACTAGCCCTTTTTATACAACTATTTCTATTTAGACAGCTGAAGCAACCACAAGGACAATGTCAAATTTATCCAGAAAGACATTTTTGACGAATGGGTATTCAACTTTGGAATTTAATTAGCCATCTGTGATTAAACAAAGCCAAACTTTATTGACATAAGTGCCTTGCAACTTGTGTTCTCAGATTCCCTTGATATACTAAGAAAGGAGAGTCAGTCTTAGAGTGGAGGCATAAGTTGATGACAGCACTTAGTCTGAAATGCAGAGGGATCACTCCTTCCTATTAAAATTACCCAAATCTTGCCATTTCAGATCCTAGATGTTATCATATTATCAAACTTTAGTCTTCCAGGATGAAAGAAGTGTGTAAGTTGTGTGTCTACACCTGGCTAAACTTTTCTGACCACAAGACTGAGAAAGACATTTCCTGCAATTGCAACATATGCCATGAGCACAGACCTCCGCACATCGAGCAAGAATAGGGAGCTAAATTCTCTTGTACTTAATGAATTTCTGGTACTGCAGGCAACAGGAAAGATGAAGCTGTCAAAGTCATGTTATATATGGGTCAAGAGCCAAACATGCAAGAGGATAAAGGGAACATTGTCACCAAAGGAAAATGAAAGTTAACAAGTGCAGGAAATCGTTGAAGTTAGTATGAGTGCCAGAGATGTCCTTGCAAACCAGAAAAGAGAGAGTGGAGTCTCTTCTACAGTAAAGCAGCAGAACAGCAGAGCTGCACCTTTTAAAAAGCCATTAAAGATTTAATCAGTTGCTTACTTGCTAATCTAATAAGTTTTCTGCAGCAGGAATATATTGCATAGAAGTTTTAAAAAGTAAAATAAAACCAAAAACATCCATTACTTTCTATCATCTAAATACACTAAAATCTGCTTAGACCTCAAAATGAAATCCCGGTTTGCTGAAGTGGTAAATTTCATGCTTTTTTTTTTTTTTTTTTTTTTTAATTATTAAGAAAAAATGAGGTTTTAACTCTAGGAACTTTTCCAATTAGATTTTACTGCATGATTTTTCATTTATTTGTTGTTTGCTGTGGACACATAAGCAATAGTAACAAAAAAAAGAAACACACATTTTAAATGTGTTCTAAAACTGAAATCCTCCTGGCTCTTAACTGCATCATTTAACAGAAAGCACTGTCTCAGAAAAGCTCAGAGGAAAAAAAAAAGCAGAAGAATATTCACTGTGTTTTGATGCCCCGAACATTGTGTTTTTTAAGATTTTATGTAGTGGCCAAGAACCAGAGCTTGGAAACTTGCTATGAAATGCTGTAGGGCATGTTGCCACTGCAGTCAAAGGTGTGACTGCAGTATATACAGACCTCAAGCTAAATTTAAGCTAATATGCTTAGGGTTGCTAAATGCAGCAGTCACACTAATCTGCATATAACAAAACTAGCCATTAAAGCAATCAAATCCTCTGAGGAGTTTGTAGCCCAGGCTGAACTTTTTATTTCCATGCAAGAACAAAATGGTTTCATGTAAGCTGAGTTTGAGCACACCTGAACAAGACACAGACACGGCATGACTGAGCTCTACCTCCCCTGCTGGGGTGGGATTGATCTTACATAATGCTGCAGCCTTACAGCCAACTATTTGGTCTATGTGAAGAGTCAGCTTCACTCTGTGGCAAGTGAAGAAAGTGGCATGTCAGGAGAGTGATTCACCCAATCCATCTCAGACAGCTGGGGATGGGATGAATCACCTCCTGGAGCTCTCTCTCTCCCCTCCCCCTGAATACAAAGAAGCTAAAGCCTATCACTTACACAGCTTACAGGAGGAGAAATTAAACCCATCCTTAGAAACCTGGATAGCCTGGATCTGGGTAGCATCCAAACCTGTATTATGTTATTACTGAGATATATATTATAGAGATAGATATTATAGAGCACTGCCTCACAATGTGAGACTTATCTCTCTCGATATGAGCTTGGAGAATAACTGCTATTAATAACAGTAGACTGAGATTTGCTACAGATCTAATAGCATGCTTATTTCTTCACTGAATAGCCAATTATTCCACAGAAGGTGATGCTACACTACATTTAGTTTTGATGCAATTTTGCAGAAGTCCTCATTGGCTTGAAGAAGGAATTGAATCAGTTAATAAGGAACTATCACAAAGAAAACTGGATTTGGGTTCTTGATCACAAAAAAAGCAAGAGCTGTTACATTATAAGTGATAGTATACTGAGCTATAGACAATCACACGTGAAGACAACTGGACCATGAGAGATATTAGGGTCATACACCTGGCAGCAGAGAACACCTGAGTGTCCTTACAGCAAAACGTACAAAATTTCCAGAGGCTGTATCTCAAAGAAGGAGAAAAACTTGTAAAGCTGGCGTTATAATTGTGTAAGCAATCACCCAAAGGAAGAAAACAAAACCAGAGAACTGACAATCTGTAAGAAATAAACAATGGATCAACAGAAAGCTACACCTTAGAGGGTATAAAGAACAGAGATAAAGTGAGAATTGCCAAATGTCAGGTTGAACTTTTCCTTGTAAAGAACAAACACCCAAAGATTCTTCACATTCATAAATGAAAAAAAGAACAACAAAAGTAACCAAGCTGCAATGAAGTAAAAATAATCCAGGCTTGGGCTAAAAATCAATTAATTCTTAGCTTTAGTTTTCAAGGATTATGTTTATGTTTTCCAGAAAAGGTAATGCATCAAGAAGGAAATAAACAGATACATTACTTGAACAAATGTTAAGGGAAAGAGTAATTAGAAACTCTGAGATAAATCAAAATGCAATCAGTGTATAGGCTTTCTAAGCTTAGGTTAGCTGAGATCTAGCCAAGTTTTCCTGATAGCTTTCTTTGATAAAACACCCCATTTTCTAAATAAAATAAATGCAGTCTTTCAGAAATGCAAGGGGGGAAATTATTAGGAAGCACAAAAAAACAGGAACCACAATTAGGTGGTGTTGAGGGACAACAGGATAGCAAAATGGGAACCATTAAAAGGAAGTCTAGCAAGGGTTACAAATGTCACCTCTCAGCTTCTTTGTGAAGTACAGAGGAATATTACAGGATCACAAAATATGCTGATGGCACACCCTTGGAACACACTTTAAGTACAAAAAGTATCTGGGTGGGAATAAAGGAAAGTGCGATAAATCTTAATGATACAGTCTCAAGGCATCCATTACAGGGCAAATTAACAAAAACCTCTAGAACTAAAAAGATCTTTATCTGAAGATTATCGAGAAAAAGAAATATTTGGGTCTATGAGTTAATCCCACAGTGACACATAGTGATTCCACTCACAGAAGAGGTTAATGTAGTTCCAGGACAGATCAGTTGAGCGCTTTCACCATCAAGAGGAGAAAAACAAACCCCAATTACAAAGCCAAGATGAATTCCGTACTTGGAGTAATACATACTGCCCTAAAGAGATGTACTCTAACTTAGCTCCGCGCAAAGAGAGGCAGCTGGAATGGCCAAGAAAATTTTCGTTACATTTCATAAACAGGGTTTCTGGACAAGGTCAGTTTGCTTAGATTAAGGAAAGGAAAATAGGAGGGAGAGGGGAGGAACGCACACAGAAGGATAGACGTAACATGACTATTCTAAGAACATCGAGGAGATGAGATAAACATGAAGGCAAGAAAAGAAACATTTAACCTAGAAGGCTAGCACAAGGACACATGCACCAATTGCAAATTAAGACAGATTTGCAGACAACATGAGTTAAGGTGGATTTTGACCAGTTTATCAGAAGGGTCATGTGATGCATCTGCCCCACCAAAGCCTGTGACTCAAGAGGTCCCTGTAAGTTTTACCTCTTTTTTTTTTTTTTTTCCGGTTTTTGTTTTTATCCTCTGAAAAGTTGAAGTGAGGAAAATACAGTCTCAAGGGAAGGATTTATCATCTCAATCCAAAATGTATTGTGGAAGGATCTGCATGTGAGCGCTAGTCACACTAGGATGTCATTACAGTCAATGGTGGGAAATAGGTATTTTAGGGCAGGGTGACTCCTCATACCTATTTTGGAGACAAGGAGCCATTCCCTGAATGTGCCTGTATCTCCTGCGGACTACACGTGGCCCTGTGTTTCATCAGATTAATCACATGTTAGTACATTTTGAAATACAGACCAAATACTTTATTTAAAAGAGCATGGACAGAACTTTCATTACATTTCTGTCATTAGAAGTAATTATAAAAACAATCAAACAAAGAAAACCATTAAAAAATCACCCAAATCACTTAGATGATTCTGTAAAGTCAAGGTATAGCTCAGCATTTGCTATTGAAGCAGTGAAAAAGGCACCAGTTTTGTAAACCTTGGCCAATCTTCTCTGAGCAGTTACTGCATGATGGTACACAGTGTAACAGGAAACACAGTACCTACAGATTTGGGGAACCAAAACAGTGAGTCTTGCCAACAAGAAGCAGGTGAGCCGTCTGGCACATATCCAGAAGATACTATTCTTTGCAGTGCAGGAGAACAATCCAGGAGGACGTACAGGCTGTTTGAAATTTAACCAGCAAATCATTTCCAAAAGAAATTTTTGAGCTTAGCTACTTAAATAGAGCTTAGCTCTAAAATCCCTGGATAGCTCCTTAATGCTTCTTTACTGGAGTTACTGTTAAAATAAATCTTCCACCATACCTCAGAAACCCTTCTTTTTAGGTAAACAATTAATGTAATAAAGTTGCATAGTAACAAATCAAAATGAGAATAGAATGAGAAGAATAAAAAAGCAAAATTTCTGATTTATCACCACTGTAAGAATTTAATTTAGGGTTGCATCCAATTTATGTAAATCTACATTACATGGGAGTGAGGGACTTTGATTCTGCACAAGCTATCTAGATCCTGGGTCCAGACAGCAGCAGAGCCTATTTAATATTTGACCCTCCACCAGTGGTAGAAATGGGAGTAGACTGCAGTGAGCACAAAATCAAGTCTTTATAGTAAAATGAAAGCAAGTCAGAAGTCAGTTTTCTCATGCAGTTTCTGAAAGCACCTCTAAATTTATTGCTTCAGGTTTATCATTTTTTCCCCAGGAGGATGAGGAGATATTCTCCTCCCTCCCTCTTTTCTCCCCCCGTCCCCCAAAAAATGTCAATAAGCTATAACATTAGAAATAAACTTTGACTGAATCGTTTATGGCACAACTATACAATGTAATACATTTCAAATAGTGAATAACTGAGATTATAAAAAGAAGGGTGACTTCAAAATATTTCTTCTAGATTCAAGTTAAGTGGATGTGGCATCTTGTACTGTTAGTGCATCAGTGTGCCCAAGTGGGGGAAAAAAGAGGATGATATCATAAAATCCGGTAATTGTCACTTAGGGTAGCTGGATGGAAGATGAAATGGGAAGGGGAGGAAGGCGTATCACATTGGTTAGGACAGCTGCTGAACAGGAAACTGAACTTAGCCAGTAATTTAATGCCAGCAACTAACTACAAATTTCCTCTGCCTATATAGAAATAAAAAGAGAAGAAATATCTGGAGGAAGTAACCTAAGCCGCAGTGTTTCTGCAAGTACTTCTGGAAGGAACTACACATAACCCTGAGGCAAGGGGCAGATTTTACACAAACTCAGTCTTCAACAAAATACTCACACCAAGCTGCACGGCTGTTCTGCTAGTAAAACGTTGCTAATTCTGATATTAGCCATGCAGTTAGTTTCTCCAAGGCTATACCTTGGCTCCATTTTGTGCAGAGCAATTGCCCATCCCTAAGCTTGCGACTTTTCTTCCCATTTATGGCTGTGTTTAGCAATCTCTGTAACGTGGATTTGTGCTATTCCCATCAGCATTATTTCAGTGAATATATGACAGGATTACTTCATTTGCCTTATCTCCTTTGTAAGCCTTTCCCTCCTCTGCAAGCAACGGGATCACACAGGACTCAAAGCTTCCCTTGAAAGTACTCCACACACAATTTGCCCGAATTGGACTCCATCACTTAATACGGCTCTGACTAAAGATTTGTTTTTAATGGCTTGTACCCAACATCTGCTTCCCAGTAACACATACAGCACATTAAAAACAAAACCAAAAAAACCCACTGAGACATGTAATTACAGTTCAGTATGCATATTGCTCATGAGAGTGGTGTAACATCCCTGCATTGACTCTGGTTCAGGCCTTTCCTGTCACAAGTTGCCTCTCATATTAAGACGACATTCATGTGTCTCCACAGGGGAACCTGCAGAAACATCCCAGATCTTGCACAGCATTGAAAAATCTGGTAATTAAACAGTAGAAGAAACTGAATAAAAACTTTGCTTGAATAAAAGATATACACATGATACAATTCTGCAGTGCAATAGAGGTGGCAGGAGTGAGTAAGTGACAGGGATGAATAGAATCACATAATCATAGAATCACTGAATGGTTTGGGTTGGACAGGACCTTAAAGATCATATAGTTCCAACCCCCCCTGCCATGGGCAGGGACACCTTCCACTAGACCAGGTTGCTCAAAGCCCCATCCAGCCTGGCCTTGGACACTGTGGGCCACCTTTGGGTACTGGAGGGCTGGTATAATATATGCCTAAGGTGGATACATTTATATTTGGACATCATAACCAAGTCATTGTATTATTATATTTCAGTTTTCTGCACACTACAGCACAATGACAGCATTCTTCATATTTCATTGACATCTGACTGAATAACAAAGGGGAAAATGCCAGGTCCCAGGCTCAGCACGTCTATCATTATATTGCTAAGAGTTTTCATCATAACTTTAACACTTGGCTGTAGTAGGGATTTAGTTCTGGGTTTTTTTTTTCCTCCATGTCAGCCTCCTATATTTAAGAAAGGTAGCTAGCCATAGACTTCATTTCAGAGCCAAAGCCACATTCTAGGAAACCACTGATTCATCTTCACCTTGCATATGTCACTCAGTCTGGGGTCCATAAACCCATTTTCAAATATATCCTGAAAATAGAATTTTTGCAGTACAGCACTGAAGATGTGAATATGGCTAAACTAGTTGCATCAGGTTTTGCTTGCTTTCAGTTTATAGACATTCCTGTTTTAGTTACTATTGAGTGATGCAAAGAAGTTTCTGCCACTGCTGAAATAGATCGATAACAGTAATCAAAAGTAGATTACAAAGATTCCATGTCTTAATATGTCCTGCAGTGATCACTGAATTTTGAAGGCCAATTTTGAAGTCTTGCATTATTAAACTGTAGACATAGAACTCCAGTGTTTTAGGTCATTTAAATTTGTCTTCTTTCACTTCCAGCCACTAGCTCATGAAAACTAATTTTTGCAAAAAGGACAATCTTTTATACAACTTATTTGAAAACCATCTATTTGACTATCTGTATGTATGCTCCTAACATCTGGTCCACTCATTGCAATATGTAATACTCGTTGAAGTATGTAATATTACTCCTGCAATATGCACATACGCCTGTGTCATGTCTGGTAGAGGTGAGATCAAGTTTCTAGATTTTGTTTCATTACAAACTCAGAAATTCATGAATCTCAGTGAAAACTCCCACACAAGAAGAAGGGAAAAGAAAAAACAAACAAACAAACAAAAAAACCAATAACAACAACAACAACAACAAAGAAAAAAAACCACAAAAAACAATTCTTTTTTTCAAATAGGAAAGGTGAGGGAGGGGGTGTCAGCTGTATTTAAATGTATTTAACACTTAATTTGGGGAAGCACTTCCCATTTGGCCAAAACCTTGTTCATCTACCTAGTCCTGGGAATATTTACTTTATACACTAATTTACAAATGCTCAAATGCAGCCCTCAGCAGCACTGTATCAGCCTGCTTGTACTTGAATGTGAGTACCTGAGTCCCTTCCAGTTCCAGATACTCTCCCAATTGCATGGGTCCATGGGACAAAAGTCAAGCACTTGCAAACATCCCGGAATATAAATCTATGCGTCTGGTTCCAAAGAGAGCTGTGGCATGGTTTGATCATATCTGAATAAGCAATAGGATCAGTGTCTGCAGGCACACTGTAAACCCATCTGCTGACAACTTCAGTACAGTGTGACTCTGATAATTGTGACTTGTATGGAATCAATAGTTACCCACGTTATAATCAACCTTTTGGTAGCCCAGACTGACTGAGGTTGGATATTTATCTCTCTCTAATAGGCAGAACACATAAAAAGGCTAAGTCCCAAGGTAACATAATTCTCTAGCTTCAAAAGTAGGAAGTTATGATTTTAGAAATACAAATGACAGCGCATATACCAGTGGAAGAGCTAAATACTCAGGGAAAGAAATAGATTCACTACATGGGACATGTAACTCCAAGACAAAAATCAAATATTCAGTTACTATACACTTCCCAGCCTAACAACAGTAAGAACTTTATGTGACCAAAATCTTTGGGTGGAAACACCGTATCTCCCATTACTCCAAACTTTTTTTCTTTATTCTTTATTTAATTTAAAAGAAGAGACTGGCAAACATGCACTTTGGGACTAAATCTGAAGTTCCAGAGTACTGGTTTACTTTTAAAAACGGAATAATAAAACCAGCCTAGCTCCAGACTCTGAGCACATGCCCTCCATTCTGGTTTGTACCTTGAGAATTTGCTGGATTCCTCAGTATGTTTTATAGTGCCCCTTCTCACACATCCATATAGAAATGTTTTTCTGTATTTCTTTGGCTTAGCTAGAATGTATTTCAGTGCATGTTTCCCAATTAGAAAAGATGCTCTGCATTTTCCTGATTTCTAGGACTATCATTCTACCAATTTTCTTAAATAAAGTACATATCCCACTACAGATTCCCCTTTCCTCTCTCTGAACTCATTTTCTAGAGCCTATTTTACCTTGTTTTCCTACCCTTTCAATACCACTTACCACTTATGAACAATTAAGTGGTACCCTTTCAATACCATTTAATTCCTCTCCCTTCACATCTATTTAGATCACTCTATGCTGTGCAAGGTCTCTCTCTCATTATCTTACCTTTCTCCCTCCTTGCCATACATCCAAATTCCCTGAGCTGACTGTAACAGCCTGGCTCTGTAACTCCAGGTATGAAAGTCGACACCTCTAATTCTACCTCAGATCATTTTAATCCTCCTAGTTCTCTGTTTGTGTGTCATAATCCTTTCCATCATACCCTTCTACTGGGGCTCTGCATCCAGTCACCACAAAATAACTTTGATTTGCAGTCATGTTTGCCTCAGGTGGGAATTTCACAAGACTCCAGCCTTGGCCTAATGTTTTCTGTGATGGAAATGGCACTGTTCTTATTCCAGCAAAGACTAACTGCATTTGAAGAACTTCAACCCTCAGTAAAGAAACTCAAATTTCCCTTTTTCAAACTCCTTTTTTTATTTTAATCTTTTGACTAATCTCCTTAATTCTTACTTCATAAAATAGTACTCAAGTGCATAAGGCATCTTATACAATGATTCAGCAGGCTCTGAGTGAGAACCTTCAAGCACCTGTATCACATATGGTACTCTCCATCTATAACTGAGAGAAACAAACATAAACTTCCTCAGCCATAGCCTTCTTTATGAGAGACCTGCCTACAGGGAAGGAAAGAAACGGCTTGCAGTGGCATGCACCCCTACTCACCCTGTCCCTTAACAACTAACAAGAGTGCATTTCATGCTTCATGGGGAAAAAGGGATGAAGGTAGGACACAGAAGGAAAATCTGGAAAATAATATTTCACTCAGCTGGCTTTTAGGGCTATTCACTCTGATTTGGGTCCATCCTTCACCACCATATCATCGGGACCTGCCCCCGAGGTCTTTACCACTAAGCTCTGATTTTCTGTTAACTTTTGAAATGCCACAATCACCAATTTTAATGGTAAAGACGAATACTCTCATCAAACACCCAGGGGCAATATAAAGAGCTAAAACTTACCAGAATCAAGGGCTAAAAGAGCTCTTCTCACTTCTACTTGCATTAAGGAGGAAACACCTTCTAATGAGGAATACTCTCCTTTAAATCAGAGTATTTCTTCAAATTAACATTATTGATATACTTATTCTTTACCTATGAGCAGTGTTTGAGCTGCTAGTGGGGCAAAAGGTTAAATCCAGGAAAAGAAGTACCAGTTAAAATAAATGCTAAAAGCCATATGAAGAAAGAGCACTTGTAACTACAACCATCCAGGACACACCCATCAGCTCAAAAGACTTAAATGTCACAAATGAAGGCATATAAATATATATATATATATAAATATATCTCCCCTGGAAGAAAGAAAAAAAGGAAAATGTATACCCAAGAGGGAAAGACTGACTGTTTACACACCTTTCTTCAAAATCAATTCTTTACAGGCACTAGGGAAAACTGGAGTTGGAGGGTTTTGAAATCAAGTACATAAGCAATTATACTCCAGTGTTTGCTGCAGGCTCAAGAGCCATGACACACAGTTTCATAAGAAAGAAATGGTACTATGGGTTCTCTTAGTAAAAAGGACTTCGTATTTCATTTGTCTGAAAGAAACTGATCACAGCTTTAGGATCCCTGTTATCTTGTTATTGTTATTACATCTGGTTAAAGTTTGCCACTTTAAGCATACCTCAATTATAATGCATCATGCGTGCAATTCTCTTCACTGTCACAAGTATTGCAGATGGTTTATTTCCTCTCTATATGTTAGAGAAAGAAGTTAACTCATCGTTCAAATCTGTACTGTTTGGACACAGAATTTTTTTATTTGTTTTACACAGTAAAGCATGAAAATCTGGAGACAATGCTGCATTTTTATAAAAATCAGGTTCCTCTTAGTCTGAAATTGGTTATCTTAAATAGTTGTACTATATTGACAACCCTGATAATACCACCTCCTTACACAGCCTGACTGTACATCCTGCTTCCAGACGGGCAGCCCTCATATGATCTTGCATTTAAGCAGCAAGTATTATCACTTCTGTCATATTTGCTATAAATAAAATGGAACAATGTCAAAAGATGGTGCTCAACACAGAGACAGGGATGGAATTTTAATGGAGCTCTACAAAACCTGCTCCAAAGTCTGCATTAAAAAAATAAGAATGTAGATTTTATATAGTGAAGATATAGAACCGCAGAACTTGAGAATAAAAAAATAAAATAAACCAACAAAACAACCACTCAACAGTGTTCTTAGAAAAAAACGGAAAAATGTTAAAAAATGAGCAAAGGTTTTTTTGTCTGTTTATAGCCCTAAAGATAAAAGGCTCTAGAGAAAAATTAAAACAAGTCCTAATGCCATTATAGTTGCCTTTCAGTAATTAATTTTCTCTGCAGTGACTTGTGCGTGCATTATTTGTCATAGTTATTGCTTGTTTTCTCTATTATGTCAGGCTGCAAGCTTGATTTCATAAATGTTAATAACATTTAGCAGTTAAGCTTTAATTCGGTGTCTAAGATATTTATGTTTTCTCTCCTCAGTTTCTAAAATTTCAGCTATAGCTCAAGATCATTTTTTTTTAAAATAAGAGATAAATCTCCCTCTCAATTAGACATTTAAAAATATATCACAAATTAAAAAAAGTTACAGCATGTTTCAAAAACTAACCCTAGCGCAGGATTTTAAAAATCCTCATTCTCTACTTTTGCGTAAGTAAGTTAGTGGCAAGCCTGCCACCAGCTTCAGCCAGAGCAGATACAGAGTTTTGATTATTTACACACAGTACACACACAGTACACAGTATGCTAGAGATTGGAAGGGACCTCAAAAGGTCATCTAGTCCAATCGCCCTGCCGGAGCAGGAACACCTAGATAATGTTAATTTATGATTTATGTCAAGTCATATTAGTCTGCCTTGCAATGGATTAGAATTTCTTGGGTGAGATGGTTTAGTGTGAGGTGTCCCTGCCCGTGGCAGGGGGGTTGGAACTAGATGATCTTAAGGTCCTTACCACCCCTAACTATTCTATGATTCTATGATTCTAAGAATTGCATAAAGGCAATCGCTGGGTATGAAAAGGGAGGCTGTGACGGGGGACATACCAACTGGTCCAGACCATTTTGATATGGACATGCAACAATGTGTTTGGAAGACAAGCAAGTCATTCTAAAACCCACATGCATTAATGTACACATACACACATGGTGCTGAAGTGATAAGACACCTCCTCTTCAACACAGGAATTCTGCATAGCTAAAGACCAGCAGTTTTTGTCTATCCCTGCACATTTAAACAGACCTTCGCAGCTGCATATTATTGCTGCCAGATGCCAGGGGGCATGCCCTTAAATTAATTCCGAATTAAAACTACAATCACTTACCTCATCCACATTCTCAAAGGCATTGATGATGTCATACGGTAAACAGGATAGAAGATCAATCACAAACCATGTTTTCAGGTAGTTCATCCTTATGAGTTTGGGATCAGAGATAACCTCTCCACCAGGGCCAACAAAGGTTGTATGAAAGTTCAAAACAATGTCAACCAAAAAAATAACATCCACGACACTGTCCAGCACAAGCCAGGCAATGTTGTTCTGTTTTGTTTTGAAGGAGACATTGTATGGAACCATAATTGCCGTGTAGAAGGTTAGAATTAAAATGACCCAGTCCCAAGTGGTCTTAAAAGCACAATAGTGTAGTATAATGTGTGGTGGAGTCTTTGGAGCTTCTTGCTTGTACTGAGGAAGAATATCAGATCCCAGCTGGAGAACCTGTAAAGGACAGAAAAGAAAATGTTACTGATTTCAATTAATATACTCCAATAAGGGGGCTTATGGATTTCTGTAAGGAGCAGCACAAAGATGTGACTGTGTTCGTTGGACATTGCAAGTCAACCCGCTGGTTCTAAATGATTTGATTTATTTAGAGTGTGTGGAGGCAGCTATCACCCGGTGCATGGGAACAACATAGAATCTAAGGAAATTCTTGCAAAAAGGGAGGCTTTTGCATATGGACTGATTGAAAGGAAAACCATCCCAATAGCAAGGGCAGAGGGGTTCCATAAACAGGTTGTGCATACTGACATACCAGCTTATACTTCGCAGTTATGAATATGTGTATCCATTCACCTTTGTAAGTGTTACAAGACTAGCCCTTCATGACTGACCTCTTTTTTAAACCACTGTTGTGCCAGAACAATAGTATATCAAGGTAAACCAGACTTCAACTTTGCTGGCTGACCTCCTTCTAAAATGAAGCATTGCATGCACAATTTCTGTCTTAACACCCTAGCAATATCATGTTTCCCTCTCATTTTCTTCAAAACATTGTTGCACTTACAAGCTCAATATCACTAGTGGCTTTTATTTCTTGTAATTACTTTTCTTTTTTGCATGCCTATAATCTCCTAGATGCGCACTTTTGTAAAATGTGGTATTGGAAACATTTCATAGAAACCAAGCCAAATTCACTTAAGACATTTCTCCCAGCTAATCTAATTACCTCTTTTCTCAGTTCAAGACAAGAAACAAAAGCACGAAGGAATGCACGTGGTGGTATATTGCACTGACAATTGAAAGATTCATGTGTATTGTGGAACTAATAACACCTTTTACTTTGGGGGATCTCAAGACTGTATGGGATAAAATGAATCATTCCAGCAACTTTAAACCTCATTTCAGCCCTATACCTGTCCCGTACTGAAGCAGGGACAGTTAGATTGCAAAACACAGTCCCATATATGTAAAAATGATCAAACACAGGATTCTTCCTCGATGAAGAAGACTAATGGCTCTGAATAAACAGCACAACAACTAAGAACATGAAAGTACCACACATACGGATTCTCCCTTAATTCTTTGCAGTCTTATTTTTAAGATGAGAAAGCTGTCACTGAGATCAGGTAGTAAAAGTCTGGCTCTATTGAAAATGTGTTCTTCAGAAATCACCAGGGGACAACAACAGCAGCCCCTCTCATTCTGTGTTGGAGGATGTGGCTTCCCACCATGCCTAATCTGTCCCAGTGACAGGCTGTAACCTCATGTGATGCAAACCTGCTTCTGCCTACCTGATCCCACCCTCCAAAAAGTCAGTTTTAGTGATCAAGACCTGTAAAGCAAGTTGGTTAAAGTGACATATAGTGTTTAATATTTTCATCAAAGACCTGGATGAGGGAACTGAGTGTACCCTCAGCAAGTTCGCTGGTGATACTAAACTGGGAGGAGTGGCTGACACACCAGAGGGCTGTGTTGCCATTCAGCGAGACCTGGACAGGCTGGAGAGTTGGGCGGAGAGGAACTTGATGAAATTCAACAAGGGCAAGTGTAGAGTCTTGCATCTGGGGAAGAACAACCCCATGTACCAGTACAGGTTGGGGGCTGACCTGCTGGGCAGTAGTGAAGGGGAAAGGGACCTGGGGGTCCTGGTGGATAGGAGGATGACCATGAGCCAGCAATGTGCCCTTGTGGCCAAGAAGGCCAATGGCATCCTAGGATGCATTAGAAGGGGGGTGGTTAGTAGGTCAAGAGAGGTTCTCCTCCCCCTCTACTCTGCCTTGGTGAGGCTGCATCTGGAATATTGTGTCCAGTTCTGGGACCCACAGTTCAAGGACAGGGACCTGCTGGAGAGAGTCCAGCACAGAGCCACAGATATGATTAAGGGAGTGGAACATCTCCCTTATGAGGAGAGGCCGAGGGAGCTGGGTCTCTTTAGCTTGGAGAAGAGGGGACTGAGGGGTGACCTCATCAATGTTTACAAATATGTAAAGGGTGAGTGTCAGGATGATGGAGCTAGGTTTTTTTCAGCGATGTCCAGTGACAGGACAAGGGGCAATGGGTGTAAACTGGAGCATAGGAGGTTCCATGTGAACATCAGGAAAAATTTCTTTACTGTGAGAGTGACAGAGCACTGGAACAGGCTGCCCAGGGGGGTTGAGGAGTCTCCTACATTGGAGATATTCAAAGCCCGCCTGGACAAGTTCCTGTGTGATGTACTCTAGGTTACCCTGCTCTGTCAGGGCGATTGGACTAGATGATCTTTTGAGGTCCCTTCCAACCCTTGGGATTCTGTGATTCTGTGATTCTGTGACATGATGAAAAACTAACTTATTGTTACATTAGTTAGCAATTTGTTTTCTACAGAGTCAGCTGAATTGCAAAAATTATCCTGTAGCCAGAAAACCACTAGACCCACCACAGAGGCAGCAGTGAGAGTGTGGCAAAGACCTCCAGGAGACCATGGCTGCTCCCTTTGCCAACAGCCTCATATCACAACAGCTTCAATGTAACACTAAGCCATGGGTTGAGCTCCAGATGAACAGCAACGCACACTGAGCAGTGTGGTCCCAACAGCACTTGCCAGAGACCCTCACAGATGCCAAACATCTGGTAATATAAAAATATCAACCTTCAGGTGCTCCTTCCCTAGTGACCAGGGCAAGGCTCACTAACAGTGCTCCCACAACCACCAACTGGAAAGGTTTAGCTGGCCACTGAAGCGCACTGAACTTGCTGCTGGATTGATGGGTCCTTCCCTGGAATAAAAGCAATGATCAATACAGTCATTTTTTCACAGCAGCCTTTGTGCCAAAATAATACCCTGCATTTAACACACTGTTTTGGCTTTGACTCATAATCTGGTCATTATTGCCAGTTATGTCTTTGGGCTCATCTGTGGTCAACACTTTATTGGCATGATAAATCAGGACTGGGATTTATTCCTCAGTTTCTCCAGACCTATTTGTTTCCTGCCTTGTTCACTGGGGCAGAAGCTGGAAACAGCCTCACTATAGCTGGAATAAAAAGCTACTTAGGGCTCAAGCCAAATGTAATGAACATATGCTTGATAGTTCCCTATGCCTCCGGTGGTGGAGTGCTTAGGAGTACCCATGATACTGTAAAAGCATAATTAGCATTCTTAACATAATTTCATGCTGAGTTTGACATGGTGAGTGGGCAGCAAGTGGCTGTGGAGACCACTGAACTATAATGATTATTTCTTTTATGCTGCATGAATTTTTAATTTTAAATGACTAAAGAATACACAATGTCGTGTTAGTCAGCTGCATTCGTTAGACTCTCTGAATTATTCTTATTGACAACTAATGAAAATGGCTGATAATAGTTATGGCTGATGAAAGTGGGCAGTACTGCAAGGGATGAACTGTGACAATGCTTCTCCTCAGACACAGGAGTACAGAAAGTGGGGCCTGTACCATGATGGTGTATAACTCCACTCAGTCTGCATTCCTCACAGCACTTTGCCTAGAAAGCAGTCTGCAGCTCTAAGCAACTTGTAAGAGAAGACTGCACACTCTTCAAGCAACTTTCTCCCTCCTATTCCTGAGTACAACTTTCTCCCTTACCTGAACTTTTCTTATTGCCCAATCTAAATCCTACTTACCGTGACTTAATGCCATTACTTTTTCTCTAGCTATAGTGGTCTTGGTGAACAATTTCCTCCCTCATTCTATGTAACTGCTTTAGACTTATTTGAATAATGTTACCATATCTTTTCCAGTCTTCCCTTCTCTACATCAAACCAAAAATGGATGTAACTGGATTTACAGAACACTGAAATGTCATGAATTAGAAAAGCAAGATGTGAGAGTAGCTTCAGCAGTCATCCAAGTTATTGATACAGGGTAATTCAAGGGGAAATACCACACTGCCAAACACCTGAAAACTATGGGTTTCCATTCTGATTTTAATTAGTGCCTTTATTATTGAAGTCCACTAAAGCCATAAAGGGAATGAAAAAAAAACCAAAGCATTTAAAGTTGCTACTAGTTCTTAGCATTGAACCCAAAACAAACTCTCTGGCATGATGTGTCTAGGGCTGTCATTTTCAGTAAACCATACATTCTGACCATATATTTTGACCCATATGTTTTTCATTACCAATGTACATGAAGATGAATGCAGTACCTCTGTTTCATCAGTTAACCTGAAGGCATTCACTTGTTGCACCATCTGCATTGTTAAGGAGATGTTTGCAACCTGCCAAAGAGTTCATTCCATCAGTTTTGAAGAAAAAAGTGATGAGCAAAATATTGCAGGAATGACTTTGCAAGAAAGTTGAGATTAAGGTACATATGTAGTCAGTGTGCCTTGCACAAGCCCATGGACCTAGACAGGGATACTTCCAAAGAGGTTCATCAAACATTTCCCTGGGAGAGTAAGCGACCATCCACAGGGCTCAAAGATGTCAAGTTCGGTTCCATGTCACTGTGAAACAGTTTGTAGAGCAGCACACTGCACACCCCAAGTTAAGCAACAGGCAGCAAACTGAGAACTGCATCCACAGAAATAGGGCAGTGTAGGTAAAATGACCTATGGAGACTGTTTTCATGACTGAAAGAACATAACCTGTCCCAGAAACATGGGCTTGGCACATAGTGCTGCTTAGGATGAGCAGAAGGGATGCTGAAAAAAAAATCAGGGTTCGGAAATATTTTCCTTTAAAAATATTTCTTCTTAACGGGTATTAGGGCTTTTTTCCCCATCTCTTCCTGCCTTACAAAAGTAGCAAACTGGTATCTGCCCCACTTACTTCTGCTAACCGGGAGTGCTTGTGCACCACCTCAGCTTTGTTCATTGGCGTTAGCTGCTGCAGTACGCTCCGGCTGTTTGTCAGGGCCCGCGTCAGCCGAGCAAATTTCGTCCAACCTGCAGGGAAGAAGGAAATCCTGTCAGAAGTACTCAGACCTCATTCATTGCTAGTAAATCTCCTTCATGTTTATGGATATTAAGTCTCAGACTTGAATAGTTGCTCTAAATGGCTGCACAGAACAGCATCAGACTCCAGGCTTTAAGACTTGCAAAAGAGGAAAAATACCCCTGCTTCAAGGCAACTACAAGTAAATCTGAGTGAAATCAAAATGCTCTGGCTCGTTCTTTCTTCTGCCTTTTGGAGACATTGTGTTAGAGGGATCACATTGTGCTTTCAGCCTTCTGGGGCTGAAAGCTAATTCTAAGCCACTGAAGTTAATGCAAAGTATTCCCAAGTCTGTAAATCCTGCTGAAGTAAAATCCTCCCCAGCTACAGAAAGGCTCCTGCTGATTCAGGGCCACTGGAGCAGCCCCAAAAGTCTGATCCTGAAGTCTTTACTGTTTCTTACCCCAACTAGATTTCAGGGACAAAAAAAAAAATAATACAACCAAAATCAGCAAAATTCAGGACTGCATCAAGAGCAACACTTCAGAATTAAAAAAAATAAAATAAAAATCATTAAGACTTTAAAGACAGATTAAGTTCTAGATTTTAAATGGCATCAAGAAATACATTTAGCTGTTAAACTAATGATAAACAGCTGCCTTAATGGTAGCTTGAGACCTACACACTGGGCAGGCCCTAGGGAATTTTTTGTGCAACATTTAGAAAGAGTTTGTTACTGACGGTAGCATCGACCTGGAAATGTGACATCACATCGTTCCTGCTGGGAAAACACTCAAACATGACATCTGGAGTAATGCGTCAATGGATGAGGTAGACCCGCAGTAGCAAAGAAAACACCAGGGGTTTAAACAGTGTAGCACCTTGGTGTTAAGCAGGAAAACTGAAAATCCATGTATCCACAGGAAGGACATGGCTCACCAGGAGCACTGAAGGATACGCTCAACACTCGGTTTAGGCAGGTATAACCTGGTATTTTACTACACAAGTGTGTATAAAATGTCAAACAACTTATGGACAGGAAATGGGTTCGGGAGAAGGCATTACTTTTAACTTGAATGCTGAGTATGTGAAAACTGGGGGAAATGTCACAGCTGAGAAATAGAAATGTTGTGTTTCCTGTTAGCTAGGTTTATTTTTAAATGCCTGTTGTCTGGTAGGAGTCACGGACTCGGAAAGTTAAAGGAAGCCCTGCGGTAGATAAAATGAAGAGCATAGAGCAGACAAGACAATAGAACTTCAAGAATAAAATAGTTTACAATTTGGTTTTGCAATTTACCACATATATATCTTGATCACACAAACGTAAATCCGTTATTCATCCTTTAATAATCAAAACAGATCTAAACATCATGACCCACAACCAGCTCAGCACAAAGCATTTGTGTCAGGATATTTATATATGACCTCAAAAATGCACATAAAAAATGCACTGGGAAAAGGTAAAAAAAAAAAAAAGAAGTATTTTATTAACTTTTCACATCTAAACCTTAAACGTGAACTTTGGATATGCCTTATGCTTCTTGAGCTAACAGGGATATCCAATTAGGAACGTGTACTTTCTGTATTTAAACAAGGTCAAGAGAGACTATAGTGATCTGAGTATGAACTATTAATTTGTAGGATAAAAAAAATGTGGCTTTCTTTTTCCTAATTGTCTATGAAACTGTGGCAAAGAGACAGCTTTAAGACAAAAGTCAGAACTGTTCTTAGCCAGTGATTTCAAAGAGTCAACTGAGCATGGTAACAGCACCATGGCAGCTCTGCCTTGACATTCCTCATAACTGCTGGAGGCCACCATGCATCCAGCTACAAACACACTGCATGTCTGTAGCATGCCATGTTTGGCACACTACAAACACACTGCAAGAGTGAGAGAAAAAGAGCAGCTCACCTCTGGGAAGGTGGTTACCCACCTCCAGGCCCCGGGCAGGCACGTTCACACACGTGCACACACTCAGTGTCCTCTTCCCCTGGAAAGACGCTTCCGTGGTGGTTCATGGGGATGAATTCAGGCCATTCCCCAAGCTTTCCTTTTTCACCCTGCCCCACAGAGCTGATACAAGATTGACTGAAAAGCACTCAGCAAAGCCAAAACCACCACAGCTAAACTGCTGGATTCAGTCCCGAGCACCTTCATTTGTCACATCCCAGCTTTGTCAGCTACTCCAACGGGAACCTCATGAAGTTCAACAAGAAGTACAAAGTCCTGTTCCTAAGGAGGTACAACTCCGTGCACCAGGATGTGCTGAGGGCCATCCAGCTGGAAAGGAACTTGGCAGAAAAGTACCTGAGGATCCTAGTGGACCAGAGTGAACACAAATCAGCAGTATGTCCATGCTAGAAAGAAGGCAAATGGCATCCTTGGCTGCATTAGACAAAGCACTGCCAGCAGGTCAAATGAGCTGACCCTTCCCATCTACTCAGCACTGGTGAGGCCAGTACTTGGAGTGCTGTGCTTAGTTTTGGGGCCCCCAGCACAAGAGAGACATGAACATACTAAAGGGAGTCACAAAGGCCCACAAAGATAACTAAGGTACTGGATTATCTCTCTTATGTGGAAAGACTGGGAGAGCTGGGACTGTTCAGCCTGGAAAAGAAAAGGCTCAGGGGTGGGGGACAGATATTAATATATATAAATACCAGGAGGAAAGGCGCAAAGAGGACAGTGTCAGGCTTTTTGGTGCCCAATGACAGGGCCAGAGGCAATGGGAACAAAACAAAACATGAGGTTCTGTCTGAGCACCAGAAAACAGTTTTACTGTGAGGGTGACTGAGCAGTAGCACAGGCTGCCCAGAGATGATGTGGAGTCTCCATCCCCAAGATACTCAAAAGCTGTATGGACATGGTTCTGGGCTACTGGTCATAGGGGGTCGTGCTTGAGCAAGGGGATTGGACAAGATGACCACAGAGGAAGCTTCCACCCTCAACCATTCTATGATTCTGTGACCTTTTTGATGGCTGATGGTTAATGATTCAATGTTTACTTTATTTTCTGAGATTTAGGGCATGGATTTGTACAGTGATTAGATGAGGATCTGGCAATAATAGGGGATGGCTTCATGTAGTCTCTTGAAATCCTTTCCCATGGTTCTTCACAGACTGAGACCACTCACAAAAATATGGGTTTTAAAAATACCTCTCCTCTTGTAAAAGCAAAACTGGTGAGAAACCACTTGTCTTTGTCTTTGGTAAGAAAAATATTAACTGCAAATACAGAAAGCCTGGGGAAGCTGGGGAAGATGTACTACAAGGAGATGGAAGAGCAAGACTTATCAAACAACAATTCTTTTGCTGTAAAAATAAAAAGGAAGAACTATGACTTTTTCAAATACTCTCTTTCTACCTTGAGATCACCAGTGTCATGTGAAAGAAAGAAGTATTCAAGGTTACCACTCTGCTCATCTGGTCTGACCTCTTCTTTTCACAAGGCAAACCATTTCATTGTATTCTTTGTCCACCAAGACCAAAGCTTTGCTTTGTGCTAGAGCAGACCTTTTGCAAAAACCCTTCCAGCCTCATTTACAGACTTCACATTTTCACATTTCTTTGAGCCCTGTGAATGACATGATTCTGGAAACTGGAAGAACGGAATACACTAGCACGGCTTTTTTCTAATTCAGCACAAAGTTGAGCATTATTCTACCTGCTCCAATCTATCCATCTGCAATAGTGTGAAAAAGTACCAAGTTCTTTTGTTTCCTATTACAACTCAAGAGAATTAAAAACATAGCAACAGCAAGTTGCTGGGATATGAGTGGGAAGGTGAAAATGTATACAGGCTTCCTTATGTCTGAAATAATCTGTGTAGAATGCATTCCTCTGTTTCTTGACCTTGTTGTAGACTAGATAAGTTCAGAATTATATTTAAAACCAATGTGTATGTTTAAACAGACCAGGCAAAATTTGCATAGCTGCACACTGCTGTCAATGTTTTCTTCAAATGATTCTCCCTTCTTTTCCTCTATAGAGAGAATTGAAAATAATGACAATTTTATCCCATGTATTAGTGACTGCCTGTCCTCATAGATATCATAGATACTTTCTATATGGAAGGAGTTAAGGAGCAGCACAAATAGCAGGTGTAAGAGAGGGAAGAAAACAAGAGGTAAAAGCAACACTTCTGATGCTCTCTTCATCTTATCTGGACTGTTTTACTTCCAAGGCACCACTTGAAAAACAATACCTTGAACTTGCGCCATTGCACTCAAATTCTTAGGAAAGGGCAACATCATCAGCTCACACACCAAATCAGGCCAGCAGCTGCTTCTCCTTACAAGAAGTTCAACTGAGTATTTCAGAGGAAGATGTTAACTACCTCAAAGTAAAATTCTGGAATAACATACACATAAAATGATTTTTGTCCCTGGTCCTCTTTAATTACTTTCTGATTCATGGAAAAAAACAGAAGTATTTGTGACCTTGTTTTAAACAAAAACCAAAACCAAAACACCACCTTCATGATCTGTATTCATTCTCATGATTCAAAACAAAGGTCTGGTTTTGAACAAGAGCCTAGCAAAATATTTCCCTGGTCTGATCCCTTATTCAAATAAAATTCCCACATTCTCAATAAATTGAAGATGAAGGTTTAACAGTTCCATACAGTTATGAAAATAGGATTTGAAGATGGCAAGCATTCTGATAGATGTGAACTAGTCTCTGCCTTGGCCCAGCTGGAACAATACCCTTGCAAGCATGCTTGTTTTTTATTTCCTCCATACATTCTAGTCATAGTTAAATATTTTATATCCACAAGATATTCTGATGCTCTAATTTGGGCTGCCAATTTGACAGCCCTCTGGGGGGCTAACTGAGCTGGGAGTGACTTGGTGGAATACTTCACACAACAGCTGGGCCAAAGGTTTATCCGAAAAGAAAAAAGAGGGAGTACTAAATTATTTTTGCTCCACTAGTGTTTAAGACACCTTCCCTGTACAAACACCAGTAGTTAATAGGCACACCCAATACCTTCAAAGATAACAGCAAATAGTTTCAAACTTAAGTATCTTCAAGACAAAAACCCCTTCAAATCCAATTAGGCGTTGAAAAGTTGCAGTCTCTCTGACTGGATCTGTTTACAGGTCTGAATACAGACTTAGCCACTGAGCTAGCAGCCAGGTTGAAAAAAAAAATATATATATATATATATATAATCTCTAGCACATAAACTGCATTGTTATTTTAAAGCTACGTTAATACATCAGAGTTTATGAACAGTTTAAAATCTCAAGGTGAGATGTTAATGTTCTTTATAGTGCACTTGCTCTGAAATATCTAGACATGGCTAGTGCCCCCTAATAAAACGTTAGCGTAGCTCTACTGGATTGCAATTAACCTTTTTGTCAAGGTTTGTCTGGTCTTAAAAGGATCAGAAATAATGACGTCTTTTAAATCAGTTTAACAGGGACTATCTAATGTCTTAGACTTCAATGCAAACACTTGGGTTAAGAATTATATTTTGTATGAAAAACAACTGCAGAGGGCAATTACAGTGATGCTCATGTGGATTCCTGCCTGCAGGAGTATAAAGAACACCTCCAGACCATGGAAAGGCTGTTGCTCTCCTCTCACAAGAACAATATGGTTGACATAAAAAAAGTTTAAATAATATATACTCTATGACTAAGCCACAAAAGCAAAGAACTAGCATCACTCAGGCAGTATGGCATTCAACTGATAACATGGATCATCCTTTTGCACAAATAGTTAGCATCTACAAATCTCAACTACTTCTAGATGTTCAGACAGTAAAATCATTACAATAGCTGGCTGTTTGCTCTTTATTGCAGGTAAAGTATGGTTGAAAGAGCTCATTATCTCTTCAAAAAACTTAATCATCCTGGTTTTGCTTTTCTAGAGAGAGAGGAATGAATGGGATTCCTGAATAAATAGACTAATAGTCAAACAAATCTCAAACACTCCCATGATGCAGTAAAACTATTTATGAACTGAAGAACCACAGAGTCTACTCAAATGTAATTCAAAATATTAGGATAAATTTCCTGATTTGAAATTCCATGTATTGCACTGTCTGATAATGCACTGCACTCTTGGATAACTTTCACATCTGACCTCCATTCTAGCTCCATGCTGTATTCCCAGTTACCATCCGCCCACTGCAAACACTGGGGAGCTCAAAATGGATGAAGAATTAACAGGTACTCTTGGACATACTTTACCTCTCTGAGCTCAGTTTGTTCTCCTTATAATGAAGCTAATGCTAATGACCTACTTTGCAAGCCATTTTGAGATCTACTGATGTAAAGTGCTAAGATTTATACACCGCTAGACTACATTAGGTATATGATGCATTCTTAAATTCAATTCTGACATAGCCATAAATTTACAGTGCTCAACTTCTTAAATTTCTCATTCTGCAACTACAGCCAAACTTCACACACACACATAGGGCCACCAAGGGCTTATTTCCCACAAGCATTTAAGAAAAAAAAAAAGGTGCAAATTTGCCACCACATCAAACAAAAAAGTCCAAGTTGTACAAATGTCAGTCAACTGCCTTTTAGAAGTTTGTCAGCAAAATGGTACCATTCAATGGTTAAGGAAAAAGGACTACACCAGCCAAACGCTCAGAGTCAAAAGGAGGGCAGCTGCTAGAAAATGAAATGAAAAAGCAGCATGCAACAAAGCACTCAGGGATGGAAAGAAAAACGGAACAAGTGAATAAGAAACTATGGCTTATGAGAATGGACATAGAAAGCTAAAGACATATGGAAAAAGTCCTTCTCTGGCCAGATTTATTACTGTAACAACAAACTTTTTAAAGAACTTCCAGAGTACAACGAGAAGGCTTTCTGCACTCATACACAGAAAGGGCAAACAGGCTGACCCAAACAATTACAGGTTGCTCAGCTTGATCTCAGTGCCAGGCAAAATGAGAGAAAAGTCGATCTGAGTTTCAATATGTTTAATAAAAAAGAAAAGGAAAGGAACATAATAATGGCTGTCAGCAGAGAATGATGTAAAATGCCCCACAATGTTAATTTCATTATTTTATAAGTGTATAAATTTGGTTCAGGAAGACAGCCAAACATCTTGACAGAAAAAGCTGAAAGCTAAATGCAACAGCCAGCTGGAGCTGGAGTGTATGTAGGATGTACGCCAGAGAGGCATGAGCCAGGGCTCCCTGTACTAGTGCTACCTTGCTGGGGCGGGGCTGGGCTGGGCAGCAGTGTGGACCACCAACCTGATGAAAAACTCAAAAGCTGCCCTGGGTTTGCTCCAGTTGTGGCTGAAACCAGGACAGCTCCCACCTGCAGCCAAGGACTCAACAGCTCCCAAATCAGAACAGCCACAATGCTCACCATATAACATCAGCTCATCCTGGTGCTGCATTTGAACCACCTGAGAGCCACAGGTTGGCCAAACCCTCTTGTATGGTAATCTTCACTGAATTGACCCTCGCAACAAAATACTGAGACTATGCAGTTCAGTAAATTACAGGTTAAATGTATGAAGAACTTGCTACCTGGCAGATACCTAACAAGAAGAAGTGGAAAATAGTAAAAAATTTTTACTGAGAGCCTTCTGGACCTTCAGTGGACAAGTCCCCTTCTATTCAGTGCTTTTCTCTATGGTTTGAAAGTCATTATAAAATGACTGATGAAATGCCAAGATGACAGGAAGAATAGAGGAATGTTAATCAGTAGTGAGGGCAGTCATGCAGGACAATGCGCTTGATAACTCAGCATGTGCCATTAAAACAAGCTTTAAGTGCTAAATCAGGTATCTAGGCAAAAGCAATGCAAATTGTATCTCCAGCATGGAAGGGGGAAATGCAAAGAATAGTTCTGAAAAGAATCCAGAGATCTTAGTACATGAGCAATTCAGTATGTGGTTTGCTTTGGCAAAAAAGCTGCCTACTGCTTGGGTATACAACATGTAAGAGGGGCTATACAACAGCTTGGAGAGGCTGAGCAATCAGCAATATTGAGGAGTTATCTGTGAACCCACCTGCCTATAATACTGGCCACAGAAACTGACTGAGAACCTGGAAGGCTGAAATCCATCACACCATGGCTTCATCCTTACTGCTGCCAATGAGCTAGATTAAAGTGCAGCTAAAACGTCTGCAGATCTGCCACCACCAGACCTCCAAATTCAGGCAGGCAGACGCTTAAGGAGCAAACCTAATTTACTTTATCATATTTACTTTATTAATTTACTTTTATCCGACACCTGGGTCAGACCAATCCTGGGCAAAGCTACAGGTTGGGCAAAGAAGAGATTCAGAGCAGCCCTGCGGAGAAAGACTTGGGGGTGTTGGTTGATGAGAAAATGAACATGAGCCAGCTTCAGTGTGTGCTCACAGCCCAGAAAGCCAACCGTATCCTGGGCTGCATCAAGAGGAGCGTGACCACCAGGTTGAAGGAGGTGATCCTGCCCCTCTACTCTGCTCTTGTGAGACCTCACCTGGAGTATTGTGTGCAGTTCTGGTGTCCTCAACATAAAAAGGACATGGAACTGTTGGAACAAGTCCAGAGGAGGGCCACGAGGATGATCAGGGGACTGGAGCACCTCCCATATGAAGACGGGATGAGAAAGTTGGGGCTGTTCAGCCTGGAGAAGAGAAGGCTGCGTGGAGACCTCATAGCAGCCTTCCAGTATCTGAAGAGGGCCTATAGGGATGCTGGAGAGGGACACTTCATTAGAGACTGTAGTGACAAGACAAGGGTAACGGGTTAAAACTTAAACAGGGAAAGTTTAGATTGGATATAAGGAGGAAATTCTTTCCTGTTAGGGTGGTGAGGCACTGGAATGGGTTGCCCAGGGAGGTTGTGAATGCTCCATCCTGGGCAGTGTTCAAGACCTGGTTGGACGAGGCCTTGGGTGTTACGGTTTAGTGTGAGGTGTCCCTGCCCGTGGCAGGGCGGTTGGAACTAGATGATGTTAAGATCCTTTCCAACCCTAACTATTCTATGATTCTAAGGTGGAGCAATGACTTGATTAGATGTGTAAGTGTCTTAATGGGATTTTTTTAGTTTAGTGGGGAAAAAAAAATGTGTAAGGTGCTACTGCAAGAAGCTGAAGCAAGGTTAATTTAAATATGACACTTTTTAAAAGCCAAAAGTGCAATGAAAAAGCAAGAAAAATATTAAGGAATGTGGTGAGCCCTCAGTCTCTTCAGACTTTTAAGTCAACAGTGGATATTTGTCTGGAGGGGTTGATTTAGTTACAAGTTCATGGGTTCAGCAGAGGAGTAACTTAGTGAAATAGAGAGGAGACTCTTAAACTCTCCAGCTCTACTACATTTATGTTCATTTTATATATTGTTTATGAGTGTTCAGCTTTCTACACAGAAAGCATATCCATGTACAGTTACTGCTTTAAGGATCAGTTTCCCATTTAATTCAGTCTCTCACAGGGTTAGATTTTATTTCAATGGAATTTCTTTTTTATCATTCCTCCTACTTTTGACACTGGAAGACTCTTGACACATGTGCTGGCAAATGACCACTTCTCTTGTCACCCCCCACAAAGTCCTTTTTCGAGACCTAGGTATCTCTAGATGCTGCACTCTAGACCCAGGGGAGAGTGGAAAGAGGAGGTGATTTCCTTTGTGGCTGAAGGCACTGGGGGTTGAAACTCTGCAGATCAGAGCAATAGGAAATAGAACCAGAACAAGTGAGCCTCTATAGCACCAAGACCCTTGTTATTACAGCCTTGGAAAAGTGCAATAAAAACATGGTAAAGATATCCAAATTGTGACCTATTAAATTACCGTTATGGATTACTGTCAAGGTGATGTATTCAACAGGGTACACTGTGCTTCAGCTAAAGGTAGAAACTTCATTTTCATGCTCTAATCCCTCCACCTACTTCTTCTATTATCACCAGGATTGATACCCCCTCAAGGAAAAAAGTTCCCATGTGCAACTAGTTATATATGCTTAATAACTTGCACTTATTAAAGATAAAAATGGATCAGAATTATAGGTTTAGTAAGGATTAGCAAGCATAAGTGCATATTTCTGCAACTACTACACTTTTATAGCCCTGTCACACTCCGAGATAGAGTTGCATCATTACATAGAGTTATATAACCACAGAGAGTTACAGCACTGGGAGCATTACAGCATTGTCCCAGACAGTCTTGATTGTCAAAGTCTGGCTTGATCAAGTGAAAGAAAAAATAAAAAAGCCCGCAAAAAAAAACAGAACGAACAAACAAAAGAAAAACAAACAAACATGAAGCAAAACAACAAAAAAAAAAAAAACAAAAAAAAAAAACACAAACCACAGCTTCAGGATACTACTGTGCCATCTCCTGATCCCATCTGTTAACAGCACATGGTTCTGAGTTGTAAAAGCCTCATTAACACATCTTTGCATCCTAATTTAGTATTCACCAGTCCTTCCCAATCACTTCCAGCAGGTGACAAGCATGATCTTTCACTCAAAAGAGACTCAAGATAACCAGTGAGAATCCTAGCAGAAAAAAAAAAAAACCTTGCAAGTTTACCTCCAGGACGAAATTCTTTCTTTATTGATGACAACAAAAGGTATAAAGCCATTGCACAACTAGGTGAAACTCAGCTATTAGCCAAAAAAATGATGTTTTTTTTTTCAATCCTTAAACTTTCAGTTAAATATCATCTACAGCACTCCTGTCTTCAAATGGCGTTAGCATTTGAAGTAGCCCCATTTGCTCTTCTAACAGTTAGGACCCAGAAAAATGGCTAATTTTTTTCTGACAAATAAGATTATTACCACTGTGTCTTTGGAGGGATTGAAAGTCTTCAGATGTTTTTAAAAGGCCACTGGGTAAAGACAGAATAAAAGCACAGCAAGCTGATAAAAGCATCCAACTGTGACCCTACAGTGGTACAAACATTAAAAAAGCAGATACTTTGGGATTTATTCTCTGAAAGAAAATATATAATGCACTCTTTCATACACTTGTAATGGTCTTCCATTGCTTGTGTAAAGCATTCAGCCATGACACCTGGGGATCTGGACCTATACCACCACAGGCATACCTATTCAGTACCTATTACTTGGTACTGAATCAAGATCAGGCAAATATTCACATTGTCAAAGAGGAGCAGGAGAAGGAAAGAAAGAGAGCCCAAACAAACAGCACAGCTCCTTCTCTGGAAAATAAGGCATCGTCCCAGTGACCACAAAGTGCAGCCATCATCTCCTGTCAAGTCCTCTGCCCCATCATTAATTCTCACACCTCTTCTTCCACACTGCCACCATCCACAGCTCATTCAGTCACCAATTCAAGAGCTGCAACACTACAGACCATAAACTAAGCCAACAGAGAGTGTTCTCCCTACCTCCAGACCTGCACAACTGCCAGTGGCATCTTTACCCACTTAGTAAAGTGGAGCAAACAAGTCAAGCAGGTGGCTCATGTTTCCTTTCGTTATCATCTTCACTGCTTCTACTGAGACACTAGAGTATTTTTACACTTTTGAATGATTAGATACTTTCCAAGTAATTTTCCATTACAAGGATACAACACTACTTTTTGGTTAGTGTTACACTGCTATACATCACTGGTCTCCCACACATTGCCCAGCGATAATAGATGCCATATAGCTATCAAGAAAACAATAGAGTCAAATCCTTTGTGCCAAACTGACTCTACCCTCTCAGAAACAGGAGTTTTGATCTCTGCCACTATATTTTATTAGAGGCAAACAGGTTTTAAATATCCCTTTTCTCCAGTCTCCCTTTCAGTACAATAAGATTCAACAGCTTTCTGAACTGCAGCAAATTCAGAGTCTCCTGGGTGACCCAGGAAAATTTTTCATTACTTTTACTCCCTCCTGCAAGCAAAGCCCCCTCCTCCCTCTCCTCCTTTGTGACAGCATTAACACACAGCAAACGGTGAGTGCACAGGTAAGCAGACACACACCATCTGTCATACTGCCTCATACCTCTCTTAACTTCCCTTGCTTGCACAGGGCTCATCCCTGTGGTGTCAACTCTATTTTTTGTCCTGAGCCTGTAAATAAGCATATTTTTAAGCTCAGTTTAGGAAAAAAATCCCAACTCTCCATTGCAATGAGCTTTGTAGTAAGATAACTATTTTATGTCCTGTTTCCACAAATACGAAGAGCTCCTCAACACTACTGAGCGTCCTTAGCACCAGAGCAGTGTTCCCTGTTCCCCAAAACTGCTGTTCCCTTGCAAAGTCTACATGAGATGCTGACCACTTTGCAGCCACTGCAAGCAGATCTGGCAACCCAACCATTTATCTCCAGGAGCAAGGACATACAGACACCCTGCAGTGTAGGTACACCCATTGTTATGATTTAAATACCAAATCCTTGTGCCTTCTGGGAGCATGATATACTGAAGCTTCCCAACAAAGCAACATACCTTCGAACAGTGTAGAATATATTGGTACTGAGAGATTATTGCATAATGACATCAATATTTTATTTCTGTTGAATTTTTTATATCAAATTTACTGCTCCCATAAGTAATAGACAGTAACTCATCTGCACCATAGTTACTTATGTATTATGTATTGCATAGTCCTGGCAGAATTTCTGAAAAAAATCCTTCATCCTTCTCTTAAAAAAAACCAAACAAACAAAAAAAACAAACCAAAAAAAACCAGTTCTTTCAATGACAAATCCCAGAACTCAACAGCAATATTTTACTGGAATGCTTTTTATGAAAGTTTAAAAATTCTCCACTAAACTGTAATGTATATATTTACCAAATGTATAACTCAGAAAGTGGCCCAACAGCTTCTAAGCACATTGTAATGTTATCTGCAGGGACAATGAATTATGCATCTCTCACAGCACTACGTCTGACAAAACAACACTGTGATCCCAGTGCCATGGGATTCCGTAGATCCACCCAGTTGAAATAGAAAGTGTAATACAATACTGCTGTTTTCCCAACCTTGTAGTAAAATGGTGCAAATATTCAAATATCATTACATATAAATATATAAAAAATATAAAAGACAAGCTCTAATTTATGCAAAAGCAGAAGAAAAATCTGGTTTTGGGTTTGTAATTATGGAACCTGTTGGATATCTTGATCAGTGTTAATCAATGATCTAATCAAAACACCCTTAAGACTGCAATCATATGCCTTAAAGAAATTTAAGAGATGTGTCTGTACTGTAAGCGCTTTTTAACCACGCCGTCAAAATTCTCTGGCTGCTGATGACAATATTTTGCAATGTTCATCATTAAGACCTGGCATTTTAACTAATAGCATCCTTCATTGGAGAACAGCAGTACACAAGTTATGCACTTCACAGCTATTGCTCTCTCCTGTAGGAATGTATATTGTTCCTATAATGGATGCCAGATGGATTCTGCTCCTTCTCAACCACAAGACAGTCCCCCAGCACACCCCTGACTCCCAAGGGAAGACAGCCAAGTACATATCTCCCAGGCCAAGAACCCAAAGGAAGGCAAAATTCATCTTTTCTGCATTTGGGAACCACCTTCAGACTGTTTTCCCTCTCCTACTGCAAGCACACGCTCAATGCAACTACGTACTGCAAAAAGTGGGACAGAGCTGGGGAAAGAAGAGGGTCTAGGGGCTGGGTCCATGTGAGATAAATCTTGATCTCCCCAGTTAGCATCAAATAGGAAATCCTACAAAACTATCCTTGCAATGACTGGCTTTTTCCTTGATGAGCTCCCACTAAATACTATATATACTACAGCAAGGAGACAGTTCCATGATTTCAGACCTCTACAGTTAAAGCATTTCAATTAACTGGTATTTATCCTAAAATATCTAAATTATTTCCAGGCAGAAGAAAGTGAATTAAAGGAACATTTGCAGGTTGCTAACTAAACTGTAGAGGCAGCAAAGCTTATGATGGCTTATGATATGCTATATCAGGGTCTTCTAACTTTAAGGGTGATACTCTCTAGACAAAAGAATCTCGTACTTGTTCTTAGCCCAAAGAGAGGCCTTTTGTTTTATTTTAAGTCTGCCTTTATAAATCTACTTTTCACTTATCCAAACACATAGAAGAAGTGTTATCTAGACCATAAGAAAATAGTTTAAATCCTGCTTGCATTTAAGTAACACCAAGTTTATTCTAAGGAAGATGGTTTTGAGCACACACAGCTCTTGGTGAGAAATTAAGCCTTCTACAAGCACAAAGAGAAATATATAGCAAGGAATAAATTGCTAGAAGGCAGCTTACAAGAGAATATGGGATGTAGATGCTGTAGCATAAATGCCCTTCTTTATGTGAATGTGTACTATTTTACCCAAAGCAATATATATGTGAACTTGACACAAGATACATCTTAAACCAAAGCAGAGGATGCTTCTATATCCCCTCCACCTTTCCCTCCCAGTTCTTTCTTGTAGAAAGCTGAGGGTCTGGCCATGGTTTCTTCAGTGATGAGAGCAAGGTACATCACAACAAACACTATCACCAGCAGCTGATAAGTAAATCTACGACATGCACCACTACAGAGTCATCATGGCTGACCACTAATAAAGGACCCAAACAGGCTGTTTATTTCACAGTTTACCTCCAAGAGTGAGAAAGGAAGGAAATATCAACTGCTCAACACAAAGGAGCTGAATTTTTATTGGCTTTTTTTTGTCTGAAAAGAATACCAGTCCCTCAGGAGAAAGGTCTCCCAGAACAACACAGCATGAAAATTACTCAAAACTATGAAATTTTTAGCAAATGCAAACTGTAGAGAAGAAGTAGCGAAATGACAAAGAGACAGTTACAAAGGCTTCTAACTCTGGCAAAATATTATTGGGGAATTCCCACTCATGATGATTTATTATATTCTATTTTTAAGCAATAATCTAGGAGAGTGGCTTTGAAACTCTGACAGGTCACAAAATACTTCCTGACGGAGGTCACAAGCATGAAATGTCCCTGTCACAGGACTAAGCGCAAGCATGTGATTTATCATTTACAAAAAAGTAATAGTGTATGTCATATTTACCTTTTGTTGAATCATCTTCAATCGGTTGTTTGAATAAAGTGATATCCTTAAAAGTGCACAAGAACAAAACCACTTTTTCATGCTCATTTCTTATGGGTGCAATTTGCATGTAGAACCAAACTGGGGTTCCTGAAGTAGAGAAAAAAAAAGACATTGGACTATGGTGTAGCAGAAACCTTCCCCATCCTGTACACAGAAAACTTCAGTATTTACATGTTATTATAACACACATGTAGTTTAAGATCATACCTTAATATTTCTACAACTTCCAGATCTTTTAATTTTAGCCCCTCAGAGCAAAACAACATATTCCCATTTTTACAGCTTCATTAATCTGATCAATGATAAGTAGAGACACGAAGCTTTATAAATCTCAATTCTGAAATCAAATATATTATTCTTGCCTTCTTGTTCTAGTTTTTCCCCAGCATGCTTCACAAACTTAGTGTCTGCAAGGTAGGAAGGCAAGAAAAAATGGATGGATGGCATCTTTGATTCTTTCCTCACATAATATGAAGCTATCAAATCTGAAACTGATGGAGTATACTGTCAAATGCTCCAAATTTGATGCTACTCCATTATTTCAGAGGAATTGAGCTAATCCAGACATAGACTATAATTGTGCTATCAGGACAAATCAGCAGATTCAATTTCCTTTTTGTGGTCATACCCTCCATTGGCCTGCCCAATGGAGCACTCTCCCAGTGCATTTATCTCTATTAAGCTTTTGAAATAAATACAGAATATTTTAAAATCCTACCACTCATCAAATAAACAGCCAAAAAATCCCTACTGTCTTGGAGTGGTTAGCATGGCTTTTGGTAAATCCTCACTGTTCACACAGGGCTCCTGCAGGTGCTCAGGAGCTAAAAAGGGTCTTATTTCTTCCTAGGCTGAAATGCACATGGCAGTCCTCTATGTACATGCAGGTTTGCTCTGTAAGGGGTGAAATCCTAGAAGATTTTAAGCATCCTGCTTAGAAACACCCTGTTCACCTGCAGGGGCATAAATGTCAGAGAGACTTCCCATCCAGAAAAGCTCCATGCCCATGGCTGTGTCCCCTCCCTCCCAAACTTGCACCTACACACACCTCACTATAAATGCCTTCACAGCTAGCTAATTACCTTTGGGATTTGAGGTGCTTTCAGCCAGTTGACATAATGGCTTTCCTCATAAGCTGCCTCAATGCCAGCCTGAGAGCTGACACATTGAGACAAGCCACTTGCCCACTGTTATCCCATGGGCACCATTGACCCCCCTCAAATCTCCGCTAACACATCACGTCTGGGAACTGTGCCAGGAGCTGCAGGATAGATGCCCAGAGAGCAATGAAACCCTTTTGGGCTAGGACTACTGTGGGAAAGGTTAAAATCCACAAGAGATCATGAAAAAAATTCAGCATTGCTGAATTTCAATTAAACCAGTAGCTCACTAGCAGTAAACTGGAAAAGTGGGAGACATGGAGGACCGATTTTTGTGATAATTCCAAAGCCATTATGCTGATTACTTGATTATCTGAATTCCCAGTTGCTAACCTAAGATAAAAGATTCTTTTCATAACTTCTAAAACAGAGTACTGCAGCTCTCTGGAGTAACAATGTACTTGCAGTTATACCTGGCAACTCATCAGCACCTTTGAAAAGCTCTGAAAGTAAGTAGGCAAAAATAACCTGTAAAACAGCACTGATAAAAAACAAAGATAGAGGCAAGGTGGCTAGAAGCAGCAATTTATGGAAAAAGCAGGCAAAAAGCTTTGCTGAGTATTACCCTATATATATTTATGCATATGAATGCATGCCTAACACGGTTGCTGAATAATTGAGTGGGTAGAGCTTAGGACTATGTAAGAAGGAAAGCAGTAAACCAGAAGAAAGTTGTAGTAAACCTTCATGTCTGAACCTGAAACCCACAAGCTTGGTTAAAATGCCAAGGGGGCATGGGAAGTCAGCAGTCATACGGATGTTTCTGGATTGCTTACAGATCATCTCTGTGACAAAGCAAAGAAGGATGGGAAAGCAACCTGAAAATCTCAACATCTCCTCCTGCCTAAAGCATAAGCCAATGGGTAAAGAAAAAAAAAAGGTTGTGCCACATCATCAAAAATACGCAAGCACCTCTTGTTTGGTGGGTGGGAGGGTACTTGGAGAGCACTGAAACCTCCAGGAAGGGTCTCTGCCAGTGATAAACCCAAGCCCTTCCACGGAGTAACTATCTATGCTTTGCAGAAGTATATTCATAGCAACAGATAGCTATTCTTTATTTCTCTATCTGCTCCGATATCCAGCCTGGAGGATAAGAATGCAGTTTCTTGAAGGACCTTCCACAAGGCTGAGAGTATGATAAATGGAAGCAAACCCTGGGCAAACCAGCTACAGAACTAGAGCCAAAAGGTGAGCCTATTAGCATTAGCAATAGGTTGAAGTTCTGTGTTTCGGGTTATAGAGAAGAAAGCTGGCAACAGATGTTATAGATGGGAACTGGCTCAAGCCTGAAAAGATATATGAGTAATTTTCCATAAAGTCCTTCTGTAATCCTGCATAACTTAAGGAAAGTATAGGTTTGGAGAGCTGGGCAAAGGTGAAGATTTTATTAAGGCAACAGCAGCTTAATAAATCTCTGAAGCATCATCAAGCTCCAGCAGGCAATTCACAACCCAAAGCAAAAAGCTTGCTGCAGAAAAGTCACCAAGAGAAGGCTTTCCTCACTTTATACTTAAATAAAATAAAAAGGAAATTACTTCAGGACTGGCCCATGCTAGAGCAGCAGCTGCCAGCCCAGTTAATAAGGGAAGACAGAGTCAGGGAGAGCACTGGATCTCTGGGATCCTCTTTGGAAATCACACAGACACAGGGCATGGCAGTGACCACCACCTGCAAAGATACTCAACATGAATCTGTCCTGGGAAATTCCCCTAATGTGAGGGGCCGTCCAGGTGACCTGCACAGGAAACAGGCAGAGAAGCAGAAAATGTAGAGACATACACATCCATATGCTGAGGAACCAAAAAAGAGGTCATTTGGAGGGCTCTCCTGGGCACCTGCAGAAACAGCTAGACTTCAGAGCTGCTCTCGCTTCTCTTTTTAACTAAAGTATTCGCTAAAATGCATTGAAGCATGCAGAATTAGAGAAATCTAAAGGCATTTCCCACTGTTTAATTCACAGACAGGAAGATTTAGTCTAAAAGGGTTAAGTGGAAATAAAGCGTAATGCATGCAATTTGTTTCAAGAAGACAAGGTATTCAGGATGCTCTCTTCAATGTCATGAAAGGTTTATTTGAGTTTGCAGTGAAATGCGGTAGTCGGGCACAGTTAGCTCTTTCCTGAGGCACACCATTAACTTCCCTCAGCCACAGCACGTGGTGGAAATCTCACCAAAGAAAGGTGCTCCATGCTAGCACCCAGTGGGGGGAACATGGCCTCAGCTACTGCCCTCCAGACAGCTAAACCAGCGGCAAAGCTCCCAAGCCCCACCGGACCTGCACCCTGTACTGGGCAATTAAAGCCACGCTGAAGAAAACACTTCCATCAAGACAGGGCTTGTCTTGTCTTTGACACGGCCAGTGACCCAGTCAGCTAGACTCAATTTGCTCAGGGTAGAGGAACTAGCTTTTCTGGAGCATGCTTCATCTGACGGGTTTGGGGTTTTTTCTTGAGAAGATGGCCTGTGCTAGTGGAGGAGGCTGCTCACCTCCACTGACAACAGCAGGCATTTCAACCACCAGCCTGGGAGAGATGTCAACACTGCACAAGCCCAGTGTGAGACCACACAACAATGTGGGTTTTACTTAGTATGTGCTGTAACATTGATAAAGCAGAAGTAGTACTACCCACATACATGGCAGGACAGAAAATGTACTGCAGTGACTCCTGGTTAAGACAGAACAGAAAATCTTTTCTGGTGCTGGCAACCTCCTGTAAACCCAGTGCCACCAAGAGGAAGGGACTTAGGTCATACATCTCATTAAGTCACAAAATTCCTTGGCTATTTAATTAATTCCTGCATTACGCACCAAATTTAGTATTCTCACCATAGGTCATAAATGTTGGTTTACACATCACAGAGGCATCTCAACAATGTTGGGAGCATCCACACATGCAATCAGATTCTGGGTTTGCACTTGAGGAGAGATGGGGGTGTTTCCTGAAGTATGTGGGGGAACCTCATTCAAGATTTCTTTTCACTTAATCCAGTCAGTTTCCATTCAGTAAAACAATCCTCAAAACTAAATATATTTTGTGAAGAAGGAGTCAGACTAGAGACAGCAGGGAACCACTACTATTCTTGGCAACCTGAACACTTCTGAAAAAAAGCTCTCTTCTTGAGCTGTGGCAACCAAAACACCCATTTCTTCTCCAAATCTTCCCTGAAATTTACCCATATATCAAAATGAAGTTTAATTTAATATATTATATACTTTAAATATGCTTTATCACACCCAACACCATACACGAATATATACGTACTGTTTTTCTTGTAGAGGAGAATTTCAAAGCAGTTTGACTCATAGTTGTCGAAAGTCTGTCTGACTTTTTCAATGGTCTTCTTGTCGGTGAGTTCACCATACATAAAACTGAAAAAGAAAAAAGGTTTTTCTATTTTCTAGACAAGCAACAACTTTGTTACAGTCACCTTAAAACAGCAAAAGGATTAGAGATGTTATTAACTGTAATTTAGCAAAGTTTAACTATGATTTACAGTTCATTTAAATATTTAGATGTCACAAGGAAACCCACAATAGCGAGTAACCATGACCACCTTTTTACTGTAAATGACAACAAATAATTTGATTGCAATGTTTCATTAAATGCTTTTCTGAGCATATCTTTAAGGATACATGGTTATAAAAAGAGCTGATAACCTATAATGCTACAACTGCAGGCCATGAGAATATTGCTGTCAAAACAGAGAAAACGGAACAAAACCTCTAAAACCTCCCAGATTTTGTTCAATCCTCTAGAAAAGGCTTCTGGAGGTGGAATGGAAGCTACTGCAGGTTAAGGCTGTTAGTTGAATCAATGACTACAAACCTAATCTTGGCAAGATGCATCTGGGACAGTAAGATAATCAAAAACCTTTTACTAAATACCGATTTCAGAGGTAGGATTTAACCAGTAAGACATAATGTTTGTAATGCTCTGAAAACTCAGCACGGAAAGAAACTACGAGTTGTCTCAGTGTAGCTATATCTGCACTACTACCAAACATAACCAATTCACTCTCATTTTCCTTATTGTATAATGCATTTCTTCAATATTTCAGTAAAAATACGGAAAACATTAAAATGCTTTTGGAGATTTATCCCCGTCCAGGCTGAGAATACAAAGATGTAATTTTAACTCTGCTATGTCTTCCCACTTGACTATCTCATCTCCACATTCTTTTCCAGGTCAGACTTTCAGGTGGTGTAAGCAAACCCAACCCCCTGACCTTCCTTTTGAAAGCTTCTGCAAGGAAACAGTGAGGCTTTCATTGTTATTCTTCCCTGGATTAAAAATAAGTGAAGACTGCTCTGTGCAAATTCCCAATTACAGAACTGAAGGAAAATGGAACATGGGGTAAAAGCTTTCAGACACTTGGATGAATACACTTTTAATTGATCAGGCTTTTTTTTTTTTTTTTCATTTTCTTTGTTCCCAAACAGTTTGAGCTTCAGCTGAACCTACAACAGACAACCCTGGAGTATGAAAGAGAAAAGCTATCAGTGCCTCTGCGGTTTCAATGCAGCTTCTCTTTTATTGATCCACAGACCTCCGAAGGTTCAATAAACATTTATTTTATGTCTACTGTTCTGAAATAAACAATAAAACAGCATAGTGGTTAGTGACTCGGCAAGCATTAAAACACTCAATGAAAGCCAGACCATGAATCTTTTCTTTATACAGCCAACCAAGGGAGGCAATGGGGTTGCTCCCAGAATAAGGTGCTCCCCAGCATGGGTGATGAAGACAGTGACTCCGACATTTGGATGTCACTTCAGCTGCTTCTTTTCTGGTAACACAGGGAGAGCTATTGATAAGTGACATGTCGTAAATGTTACCTTTGGGACAGCACTATAATGGAGATGCCATTACTACAGCAATTGATGTCAGGAAATGGTTTTACCCAGAGCACAGGTTTTCATTAAGGTACTGCTTATCATCAACATACATGGCCGTCTTTAGGAAAAGCAAAACACAACCTACTGCTCATTTTTTAAGACCTGTCTTTCTTTCCTGAGGTCAGCTGATCATCTTTTATACATTTATACATGAGGTGAACAAAAAGAGTCTGTTTGGTCTTGGGTTTTTCAATCTATGCCCTTTTTAATGCACCGATGAGGTAAAGAAGATTGTTCTGTTGGCAAGGTGAAATAAGACCTGGTAGTTTTCACACAGCCTGTTGTGCAATTGAATTCCCTTTTTTGTTTTGTTAAGATTTAAAATAATGTCTCTTTTAGTCCTGAAGGAAAAAAAATCACATGAATTTGTTGAAGTGCTTGACTTTTACATGGCTTAAAATACAGAAAGTCACCATTAATTAGTGCTAAGATGACAAATGATACTCGGTATTCTGAGTAGTGGAAAATACTAGTTAGCATTGCTGAATACGATCAACTTTATGTTTTAAAGTCTATATTCTCACATATAAAGAGACATTTTAAAGGCCTGTGGGATAATAAAAACATTTTTCAGAAGACAATTTTTAACAGCACCAAAGAAACCTCAAAGCTACTCACTGTACAAGTTATGTAAGACCTTTGCTTATCACAGGTTTAACTTGATTTAGTCTGTCCTATTTTATACACATGAAGGAACTCCTACTTCTTCAGTCAATCATTCTTTTTCTGCTTCGTGTTTTCTGTTATGTAGTGATTGTCAAGTGCCTTCAGTGCAAACTGTACAAGACGTAAATATCAAACCCACTCTGCTACTGGGAATCTTACTACCTAGAAAACAGACGTATCAAAGAGAAACAAGACTTACTGAAATACTCAGAGAAAGGCACAATCTTAGATAATTTTGCCATCTCTGAAAGAGACCATTTGTCATTTAAGACGCATGGGATCCCACCTCCCTTTGAAAGCATCCCTTGGCACAGAAAAAACACATCTGAAGCTTTGCATTGTGCTCTTCCGTCCTTTGTCAGGATTCACAGCAATGGTGTAAGAACAGCTCCAGGTCTACAGTGCATGCCAAGGTGGTATTTAACAGCATTTGTGAGAAATTATCCAGGATATGGGACAGGTGAAGCACAAAAGTCTACATCCAATTTACAGCTCCCTTCATCCAGAAGCAGTGGATGAAAAGGCATCAGTTACAAATACAGATACATGTCAACTTCAAAGCTCTGCAAGCTACAGAGCAGCACCCTGGGTCCCACTGGCACCATCAGCAAGGTTTCTTTGCACAGCTTTGGCAGTGCAAGGAACCCTTCTCTCACACACACAAGTCAGGTCAAGGAGTGATATCTGAGTATTAAACCGAACTTTTTTTAAAGTCCATCACGCTGTACCCACCATGCAAAATCCCATTTCTTGAATGCTTTGGGAATTTTGCCATTGGCTTCAGTGGAGACAGAACTTTTCTCACAGACTTTTTTTAATCCCACTTGCAATGGCAGTAAATCAAAACAAAGGAGAACAGAGATGTGGAGTGGAGCACTGCAAGTGCTTCAGTTGAAACACTATCTGTAAACAACCACTTCAGCAAGGAGATCCAATTCCATCCTCCTGTACAGCTGGAAGGCAACACGCAAACAGGGCCTATACGCAGGTTTCCTCTTTGAAAACAAAACCAGCAATCAGCTATCTCCAGCCCAGCACCAGGCTTTCAGGGGCAGGGAAGGGTAAGCAAAGCAAAGCCTGGAGCAAAAGCCAAGTGTAAAATGCCAGGGTAGGTTACTAACCAGCCACTCAAGGGGTGCCTGCTCTTCCAAAGGCTACATGAGAATAGAGCTTAACTGATAAGCAACAATATTTAGAAAACAACATTTAGAAAAACAATATTTAGAAAAATATTTAGAAAAAATATTTAGAAAAGATTTTAATGTTTTATAGCTGTTAATTCTTTCAAGGTATTTATCGAGACATACATTGTCATGAGTGTGGGCAACTGGGCATGAAACAAGCGGTTTTCTTGCATGGTGACTGATCTATTGGTGCACCTTCAGGCAGGGCGGGTGGGAGAGGGGTTCAAGGTCAACTGAATGTTAGAGATGTCAGAACTGCAAATGCCCTGATCCTCCAGAACTGTCAGCTTACCTTCACTAGTAAACAAGTCCTTCCACCTAAAAATCCTGTGCATTTTAGCACTCCCTTATACCAATTATTCTATGTATCAGCTCCAGCTACAGATGCAACTTTGGATATCACATGCACCCAGGAAGAACAACACACAGTGATTCCCATCACACATTATTCACGTGGCCTGACCCCTGAGTAGCCTCTGCCTTTTATATAGTGCCTGTGAAACTAGGAAGACTGGCATTTGTACCGAGGTATTTCTGAGTGATTTTCCTGCCAATGGGCACATTATTGCTGATTAAAATTCACATCACAGAATCACAGAATTGTTTGGTTTGTAAGCGACCTTAAAACTCCTCCAGTTCAAATCCCCCTGTCACAGGCAGGGACATCTTCCTCTAGACCAGGTTGCTCAAAGCCCCGTCCAACCTGGCCTTGAACACTGCCAGGGATGGGGCAGCCACAGCTTCTCTGGGCAACCTGTGCCAGGGCCTCACCACCCTCGTGGTAAAGAATTTCTTCCCACTATCTAATCTAAATCTACCTCTTTGAGCTTAAAGCCATTCCCCCCTTGTCCTGTCACTACAGGACCTTGTCAAAAGTCCCTCCCCAGATTTCTTCTTGACCTCTTCAGGTACTGGAAGCTGCTCTAAGGTCTCCTCAGAGCCTTCTCTTCTCCAGGCTGCACAAGCCCAACTCTCTCAGCCTGTCTCCATAGCAGAGGTGCTCCAGCACTCTGATCATCTTCAGGGCCTCTTCTGGACTCACTCCAAATGGTCCTTGTCCTTCTTATGTTGAGTGTCCCAGAGCTGAACCACACACCTTGGTGTCACCAGCAAACTTGCTGAGGGCGCACTCAATACCACTGTCTATGTTGCCAACAAAGATGTTAAACATCGCCTGTCCTAATACTGATACCTGAGGAATGCCACTTGTTGGTGATGAGAATACTGCAAAATCAAAGGGATGATCAGCCCATGACAGGACTAATTCATTGTCTGAGCTGAAACAAAAAAATCACTCATACCTCCAGTGTCTTCTGTTTATCCACCTCTCCCTGTGATCAGTATCAGCCAAGACCACCTGAAGCTGAATATAATGATGACATATGAACAGCCAATGTAGGGTATGGGGTGGAACAGACAGAAAGAAGATATAATGAATACTCTCTGGACTACCCAGGAGAAAATATTGGATGAAACTGATTTGAAGGCGCTGTAACTTATAGACAGGGGCAAACTGACCAAATATTGCAAAATTTATAAATTGTCCTTGATCACACTCATGATCAGTAACAATAATGACTCAAATCAGGGGCTAGACAGACTTGCATTGTTTGTATGTAGAGAATGAAGATTAAGGGGAAAAAAAACAAACATACACACACACACACACACACACACAAAAAAAAGGAAAAACAACCACAAAAAAAAAAATCAAAAAAAAAATCTCTGCTACAAATTCCATTTTCCATAATAATTCCCACTTGGATTTGCATCTGTATGATTCACCTGTATGATTTACTTAACACACCATCAAAACAGGATTCTTACAAATGGTAACTAAAGTCCATCACATTCACAATAAGCACTCAGATACAGTAAACTTTTTGATCCTCTCAGTATTTGAGGCACGAGGCACAGGGGAATCATTATCAGAAAGGTATTGCTAAACCTTTACTTCCTCAGTATTCTCCTACATTTCTGTTCTATATTTTTAATTATCTGTAATGTGCACAGACTATAAAAGTGATGGCTCATAGCAAACCTACATAGTCCAGTATTTAAGACAGCAAAGAGGAAAGCATGTATTTATATCCAGCACAGCTGCGATAAGGCTGTTTCTTTCAGACCCACTAAGTATATAAACTCTATCGGTACTCTGTGAATGAACATTTCATTTCAGTGGCATGTTCCCATCTCTTCTCCATTACCCGTTAGAGGATACCTGGCTGCACAGAGGAATCCTGGACTCGCAAGGCTTCCTCCCCTTCCTAGCAGATGAGAGCAGTGACCACACATCAGCACTTGTTGCTTTTTGGAGTTAGCAATGACTGACATCCAAGGACAGGCTCACTGCCTGTCCTGCTCCTGCCAGCTGAAGCATCAGCCCATGATCAGTGTCTGGCAGCACCTATCTCCCAAAAGCCATCTCTGTAGGTAGGCAGCTCCCTCCTTCCAGTGCCCTGGAGTTGGTTGCTCCCTGAATAAAGGGAAAACCTAAACAAATGTGTATCTCAGCCATTCCTTATTGCCTCTGTACCCGTTTACTTTGCTCATACACAGGCATTAGGGATTTAGTCCTTCCCCAAACCATCTCCTTTTAAAGGATACAGCAGACAAGGCACAGATGCATGTCTAACCATAAATCAAAGCTGTCCACTCCTGAGAGACCACGAACAAAAGGAAAAAGCCATAAGGTTGCAATGCGTAGAGTAGATATATCATCAGCTTAATCACTCTCTTGGGAATAAAGATGCAGTTTGCACACTACTGTGCTCTCTGTGTGTGAAATAACAGGAACTAACATGGGCTATAGAATAGCCCAGTACATCCTAGCATGACAGCAGGAGAATTAAAATAATAATTAAAAAAAAAAAAGTAAACAAAGCCTTTGAAATATATTACCTAAAACCCCACTTTCTTTATTGGATCATTAGCTACAGCACATTCGTACTGATACTAGCCAGGATAAATTTCAAAGTGCTTTACCATGTCATGGATAAGTTTCTGGTTTCATTCATTTAAAGCCTGTTTCAATACTTTCATTTCTACAAAACAACTCTTTTCTTACATCAATGCCTTTTGCAAAACCTCATTGTTCTTCTCAGAAGATTACAGTTTTTAAAGTGCATCGAGTGGCAAGAAACAGACAGCTGGCATACCTGCAAGTGCTGCTCTTCTGCATGACGTCAGCTCGATGATACCCGGAAAGTTTACAAAACCCGTCATTACTATAAACTACAGGCCAGTCCACAATCTGGGCATTTCCCAACAAAAAGCTGGATTCTGCAAAGAGAAAGAGAAAAGGAGACAAAGGGCAGATGTCAGTGGCAAAGTGCAATTAAATCCATGTGTTATACAGCAGATGCAGATTTATTCATGACGGCAACTTATAGTGTGAAATTTCAGAGGGAACTGAAATTAAAACAGGCATCAGAAAAGAAACTGTGATGTAACAGGGTAACTTAGTAACAAAAGTAGCCTCTCGCACACCAAAATACTGATATAAGTAGCAACACTTTAACAATTTAGAAATTTAACAATTTATTCAAAGCATCTGGGCAAGGTGTCATGTTTGGTTTTCATTTTATATTTAATTGTTTATATATTTATATGGTATTCATATTTTATATGTATCTTGAAATCAACTTTAAATTAACTTGTAAAATGAGTTTAAAATTATGAACTTTATTTGTGCCCAACACTGATGATAACTCTTGCTTCAAGTAAATTTTTCTTACTGGTAGGTCTCAGTCTGTTTTGCAGGACACAGGCAGCGTATCTGAATGAGGGACAGAGAGCATCAGGAGCCACTGGGGAGGGGTGAGATGTTCCGATGTTCCCACTGCATCTTGTGGCACACCGCAAGCCACATCATGCCTGTGAGTGCAAATATCAAGTGACCCACATGGAAATTCAGCATGATTGGGGAAGTAATGAGTGCCAAAGGGACTTAAATTTTGAAATAGCACAAAACAGGTACTGAATTTCAGTGGTGGTCTACTAAAAATGCACATAGGTGGATTTGGCTCATCCTAGTAACATGTGTCCAGAGCTGTAATTACAAAATATGGGCAGGGAGTACTTCTAGGAGGCTGAAATCAGGTTTAAATATCGTTTCAGTCATCTGTTCTTTCAGTCAGTGCCTACAGTTTATACGCACGGACTGGCACCAACACATTAGGAGTTACTCTTAAAATAGTTTTATTCACTAGTTTGGAAAGATTCTTCCATCCCTGCTTTTAGCAAGGCATTTTCAAAGAAGAAAATACCCATTTTTCTTAAACACAATGTTGTAGGATGTTATGTACATTGAGACTGTAAACATCCCTAATTTTGTTTCAGAAATAATATTCTCACTTAAATAGAGGTTCTCAAATTGTAGTCTGTGATGATCTTCAGTGTTTTCTTTATTTTTACTGTGAGTTTGCAATTTACTTTTGGCTGCAGGTATGGAACTAACTAGCCCCGTTCATTGATGCTAAGAAGCTTTTAAAAAATATCTATTAACAATCACCACTGTATAGAAATTATAGGAAATGTTCTTTTCAGCAGTTCTTGGTGGGGGGGAGGAAGGAGGAGGAAATTAAGGAGATGTACAAATTTTCCACATAACAGCCAAAGCATGGTTATGCCAATTACTTACAGATACACACTCAGGTGCATACATTCATTTTCACGTGAAAGTGACACAGTTTTTAAATGAGCTACACATGCCCCTCTTGCACGTATTTATAACCGTGACTGGATTTTACATTATGGTAACATTATACCGTAGAACAAGGAAAGTGTACCAAAAAACCCAGTATGTCTTTTTTCTTTATAAGCATGAATTTGGAAGAAAAGAAAATAATCTGGAGATTATTGGATTTTCTGTAGGAGAGCAGATCAAAAAATATTTAGAAGCCAAATGATGTGAGTAACAGAAGTTGAGATTTTGTGAAATCTAACCCCTTCATGCCCAAAGAATTTATTTGAATCCATCACAAATATTCTTAAGCCTAAATGCCAACTTAAAAAATTCACTTTTCTGCCTGAAGGAAGATGCCCTCACTACAGGCAGCAGCAGACACAGAGTAAAGCCTGAGCATTACATTAAGATCTTCCTGGCTTTCTGCAGCCCTTTCTGCAGCAGGGACTCAGCCCAGCTTTCCTCAGCACAGGGCAGATAATAACACAGGGAACTTCGCAAGCCCTGGAAACCAAAGGGTTCCCATTGTATTGATGTTAACCCAATCTTGCATCTTCTCCAATTTGGGAGGCACCACCAGCCCCCAAATCCACTGGGCTCCCCTCACGGTGGCCACCCTACCACAGCTGCACCCCAGCAGCTGGAGAGGATGGGAGCATAAACAATTCTTAATTTCCTACCCCAAAGGGAAACAACCAATATTACAAGTCCTCTGGTTAGATTTGAAAAGAGATTTATTTGCAGGATTATCTCTCACCAAAGTTTTGCTTGCATATTCCAATATAATTTGCACAACCAGGGCAGTGAGAGACTGTAATACCAAACTCACTCGTGGATGCTGGGCACATCTGGGTGTTCCCCAGAGGACCACAGTCCAAAAGCAAATAATCCTGCTTTGAAGCCTCCCCAACCAACAGACGTAATCTTGATTGTGTATTCCCACCACATAGCTGTTTCAGAACACAGAGTACACAGAGGATGATCTGTCGCAGCCAGCAACCAACAAGATGACATACCGCACTTAAAGGTTGCCTTCTATTCTTTACACCTGAGGGTCTCAAAATACCTGATAAGGTATGCATTCACTAAACTGATCAAATCCACAAGAAACTTGGGAGGGAACAAAATGTAAAGCCAAACTACGGATTTTTAAAAAATGAAAAAAAATAGACACTAGAAGTATCTGTGGTATTTGTAAGGTTAGATCAGATATATATAGTACATGTGCTAGAAATCTGATGAGATCTTAGCATATGTTTTCTTTTGTCCCCATGAATTTTTCTTTGTTTCACTGACATTTTTTACCCTTGTCTCCTAAGCAAGTAACGCTTATTCATCCCTACTCAGCATGTGAATACGTACGTGTGTGTCCTATTCCAACCAAAGAAAAATCTTGAATGGATGTTTGCATCTTGCTAGAGACAAAAGAATATAACTGTGGGAAAAAAGCCGTAAGAATCCGTGTTTCATTAATGCCACTGCTCAGTGAGCAGCTTGATAAAATTTAAGGAAGAACAAGTCAGCATCAGAACCTTGAGTTTTATTGTGTACCAAAGTCCCAGCATTCACAGGACTCCATGCTTACCGTACATTTTATCAAAAGTCATGTTATTTTCTCCAACCAAAACACATCAATTCTTCCCTATTTCTACGATTTATTGAGATCAAAACGACAGGCAGATTAAACTCTACATCAGACAGACCACACCCAGTTGTAAACAACCAAACTGTACTCGGTGACAGGACACTTTGAGAAAACCTCTATTTTTTAGCCAAGTGCAAAGGGACATGGAGGAGTTTTTGCTTTGAATCCTCTGCTGTGACTCCTTGTATATTCTCTAACATGTCTCCATTTTGGGCCTAACCTTGACAAAGAGAGACACTGTAGTAGACAATACCACCTCAGGGTTTCTAGGAGTTTTACGTACTTGGAGAAGAGACTGTTTTATATCGTTTCATCACCACTAACTACTCATGAAAGTCCATTTCTGCAGTTGCTTCCCTTGAAGGTTCAGTCTTGATAGACAGTCCTGGACTAAATCCATCTGCATGCCTGACTTCCATATATCTACACCTCAGTTACATGGTTTCCTCACTAAGAAAAGCCAATCACAGTTGAGTCTTGGGTTAAAACTTCCATCTGTCTGATTATATCAAATTCCACTCTGTTCAATTTGCAGCTGGCTGCTTAAACCTCCTGTAAGAGGCAAGGACTGGGAAAAAACACATTTTGTCTCCATCTTCAGTTGTCATAGGGTGGCTTAACATCAAAGAGGAGGAGTCTGCTCCCTTCCAAACACAACTGGCTGCATGTTCTTCCTTTGCTAGCAGCTCCAAAACAAGGGCCGTCAGCCAAGGGCACACAGATGTCCCCCTGTGCACTGCTGTGATGACTCTGTGGTGAAGTCCCATAGTAGCCTCTTGGTACAAGCCAGGTCTTCATTCAAGTAGCCCAGGTATAGTAAAAGGCAAGTGTGCTACAGACCTGCCTACAGACTGCCAACTGACTTGCTTCTTCCTGAGATACATTGAGACTCACTGAATGTAACAGAGAGGAAACACCCACACCACGGCTATTCACCCAATGGCAGCCCAAGGACATGCCCCACAGACATTGCTGCAGGCAAGCACTCGGTGCACCTCCATCATCAGATCCCAGGTTCACTCCTCATCCTCACCATCCTCTGATAGCCCACACCCCACATCAGTTAGTTCATACCAAATAGCTTTGGAGTGAGCCAAAGGACCTTTACACAGTCTTCTCTAAAGCATGGGCGTGAGCCCTGCAATGCCGTATGCCAAGGATGCTCCACCCAGAGCAGATGTCTTCTGCAAGACAGACCCAGGCTCAGGCCCCCTTCAAGGGAGAGGCAGGCTTACCGAGCCTGCTCTAGTTTTCAACAGATAAGAATAGTGTTTTGTGCCTTCTTCAGGAGAGAGCCAAAAAAAGTATGGAAACTGCAGAGTGATAAGCATAGGAAGAACACTGGCACTGGGATGCCCACAGCTGTTTTCCAGTTGGATTTGATACACAAGAGCTATATTCCACAAACCATTTTTTTAAAAGAATATGCTATATTGGAGGTATTCTGAAGTTTAAGGATTTCTTAGAAGAATTTAGCTACCAGTAACTGGAAAACATTGAATTCAGCAGCTACCATGTGGCAATATCTTATATTCTGAAAACATTAACATGCAGCTAGTTTCAAACTTGCATGATGATTAGCCTGAAACGTCTGGTAATGCATTCATCCTTGCTTAGATTTCCCTGATGCCCTGAAAATGCATTTCCACTTCCCATTTCCTTAGAGATAAAAGTCAATTTTTATTATTTCTAAACTTGTCTTGATGTCATTGCCTCCACCAACCATTTTCTCCACCCATCCCCCTTTCTGATATATAGTAGAGAGCCCAAATCACAAATCTGTATGTTGTCTAGAGTTCTTCGACTAAATGCATTTAAACACCAGGGTCTGCCTATAAGAGTATGGGGAAGCAGGGTTCAGCCAGCAGAGTCGCCCGTCTCAGAGTTGCTAGATTCCGCTTAGGAAGTCAGCAGGCTTTTTATTAGTTAAAATTAGTTAAATCAGTTAAAATATTTGCAAGGTTTAATACTGATGACAAGGAATTATTAGAGGCATGCAGTTAGCAAAATTTCAGGCTGGAAAACACAGTTGAGGAAAACAATCGTATATTTGCTGTTGCTGCACCTTTACTTTGTAAAAAGGCTTTTTGTATAAAGGCAGCCTATGCTGTAGAACAGCAAGCCTTTAATCTTACTTTGTCTTGCAGTAGCTAATACTCAATACAGTGGTGAGCCTTGTTTTGCTTAAAGAAAAAAAAAAAAAGACCACAGTGTGCAAGCAATATTTTTAACCAACAAAATGCCCAAAGCAGTGTAAAATTCATGTTATGTAATCACAGGAGAGCAAGAACAGCTAAATCAGTCCAGGATATATGCTTAGCCAAGTGAGAAATGTTGTCTCTAATCATCTCTTCTCCAGAAAGCTTGGGTACCACTTGTAACAAAAATTGTTTAAATCACTGTTTTGAGTTCCATCTCATGCCAAGAAGACAGGCAACTGATCTTTTCAGAAAAGTCACCACGGAAAAGATGTGTTTTTAAAAAAATGAAGCAGCAAAATACAAGTAATAATAATTATTATAATAAAAAGCAGCAGCAATTCCATCTCGGAATAAACTCCTAACTCAAGCAACTTGACACAGGGTTGTCATTCAGAATTCCCACCTTCCACTGCAGAACAAATGCAGCCTGACCCTGACAGCGTCTGTGAAACATCTGGAATTTGCCTTTTTTGATAATGCTGTTTTATTAAAGCCCCAAGCCACAAACACTGCTGTCAGCTTACTCTCCTTAGAACTACACAGGGTCAGCATATTGCTGCAGTCTTGTTTAAACCATCTTGAAAAACTCATTGGACTCTTCTATGTGTGTGTTGGGGAGGGAGGTCCTAAAAAATGTTCTAATTCTTTTTCTTTTAGCCCTCCTGAGCAAGTCTCGGCCCTGATAACACATACGTTTACTGGTGTCGTTCACAGTGACTCCAACTCAAGACATACTGCATCCCCACAGAATACAACAGAAAATCCTAAACCCTTTAGGAGAGCACTGCCCTCTGAAATCAGTCTCAATGGGCAACGGCATCCCTCCAGCTCCAGGGTCAGCTGCAGACAAACTGTTGTTCTTAAAGGAGCAACCTCCACCAGCACTTTTTACTCTTCACTATAAAGCCACACTACTGTTTTCTAACAAAGCTATTATTTCCCCAGTGTCTTTAAAGCATGCAAAACATCAGTGTCATCCAATTTATTCAGCACATTATGTTGCTTGCCTGAAAAAAAATTCTCAAAGGACTAACTCTTTACGTCACCTTTCTGTACCAGTGTTGTTTTTATTTAATATTCATATTATGAAAATGCAAAGAAGACTAAACCCAGCGCAAGATGCCACTGTGCCAACTATGCTAAAATGATCTACTTCCTGCCCCAAATAAATGCACCTCAAATAAAACAAAAGATAAATAATCCAGCATTGGCTGAAATATTAAATCCATGGGTAAATCACTTAGCTGGGAACACAGCAGCTTTCAGCAATTTAGCAAGTGAGCTCAAGAGGAAAGATTAGAGTCTGCCTGAAAATTACCTCCTAAAAACTTAAAAAATTAACTTTAATCATCCTGAATGTGAAAGACCACAGACAGCACAGTCCCCTGCCTTTATTGTGGCACAACATCATTGACCGCAGGAAGAGTTTTGAGTCAATAAGGACAAGACAGCATCCCTGTGAGATGCCTGCAAAATGACATTTCATACAGTTCTGATTGCAGTTTCTCCCCCACACATTCATTTGTCCTAGAGTTAAACTAATCCTCACGTATTCCAGTTACCATCTAAAGTCCACCTCTGAATCTGTTCACTGTTAAAATTATGCAGAATATAACATAGATGTAGCAAGACTAAATTTAAACTGGAGAACTCTGTAGCTGTCACTCCAGGTGCACAGGCACCCTCAGGGAGCAACCAAAAATCAGATTTCTAGTTTTATACAAATGAGAGTGCTTGCTTTACATTCCCGGATGAGAAAATTGCAGTAATAGTAGTTGTTTGGACATTGGGGCTCCTCTTGCAAACACTCAGCCTGAAGCTAGTGCTGGCTGCAGTTTCACAGAGCCTGGCTGTACCTCACAAAAACTGTTTTGTCAGAGAATTGTCTGCCTCTCCCATGCTCCGTTCTCTGTGCAAGTGGCTGAAGCAAAACTATCAGCAGTTAAGATCCCAGCTGGGTACCAAAGTGCTGCTTCGGGCCAGTCTCCAAAGGGGCTGCTCACAAGCCAGCAGTCAGACTCCTTCCTGCTACCGCAAGCAGGATTGGGCCCTGACTATTTGGGTTACCCAGGGGTTGGCATTCAAAATAGCCAGTCATTGAGTGTGCTGATTAAACAAGAATCAGACTTATTTTTCCTGAAAAGCAGGTAATTAAAGTTCTAACTCCAAAATTTTTTTCTATTACTTCATTTTATTAAACCACAAAATCCTCTTCCCTTAGCTTTCCAGGAGAGTAACTTAAAATCCCAGTCAACCACCAAACAGTACCCTGTTAAACATGATAATTAAAAGTATTTCCACAGCTCACTTAACTTCCTGACATTATTCTTTGGCTGCATACTCCTTCCAATAGCAATAAAAAAACTGAATATTTACTTAAAAAAAAATAATCAATAATTCCATTTTTCTCTTCTCAGATTTCAAGATGAACCTGGGAATGCAACAGCTCTTGCAGTGACCTCTTGTGGCAAGCGCTCAGCAGCGCTCAAGCGACCCCAGAAACACGTTTCTCCCGCCGCCTGCAATACACACATCAAGAAATATTCGAAATAAAAGACCCACAATATAACAAGCAGCTGGTCAGACCTCGAAGAATCCAGCTACTCCTTTAGTTAACGATATCGCGTTATTTGGGTTTCTAAATTAATACAGTGGTACAAAGCTGCCATAACTATAACCATTAAAAACATAATGATAAGAAACACATAAAAAAATTTAGGCCATGTAAAAGTCCCCCAACTTCATCAGCAGTCAGACATGCTTAATCTTTCTGCATTCAGCAAGCCAACTTGAGAATTAAAGAAAGCAGGGTGCCTGCAATTGAAAACTCCTCACAATTGTCATCTAGTAATACTTCATGTAAAAATCCACTTCGCATTGATTTATTTATCAGCAGGCACCCTGCAGTCCTAGAAACTGCAAAAGGAACCCTGTGCCTTCAAATGCAAAGAAAGCCCTAATGACATAAGCTTCTTGGACATCCCTTCAGTAAGCTCTCTGCAGTCAGCTGAGCCAGAGGATGGAAACTTTCACCCCACAGTTTATAGTGTCCTTCTGTAGAGATTTAGGGAACTGCCGAGGTCCGCATTTTTTCAGAAGATCCAGAGTGACAGACATCGTGTAAACTTGAAGCAACTTGCCTTAAAGAACTCTCTCTGCAGCGTTTGTAACTTCACTTGGATCAGATGAAAGTGCAGCTTTGTTTTAATTTAGGGGAGCAAAGCCTACACGTATCATGTCCCATAACAACAACATTTTGTCACCCTGCCTGTAAGACATCAGGTACAATACATGGGCTAGTAAGAAGGACAGGAGAGACAATAGACACTTATTTTATCTATTATACTAGTATAATAAAAATGAAAAAGTGTCTTGGCACTACAGATGTGACTCTCATTTCTCTCCCCTTTCCTGGCTAACCTCCCTTTACAACCCCGTCACTGGTACCGAGGGCTGATCCTTTAGTACTTCAAAGTCACAGGGACCCAGCAGAGTGTAAAGCTCTGTCTGAAGGAACTGCTTTGTAGAAACATGGCACAAAGCTAAAAAAGGCCAGGAATTAAATGCTAGCTTCATTAAAGCTCATGGTAAAATTCCCGTGTAAGCCTTGCAGAACCAAGTTTTCAGCCCAAGAATCAAAATACGTTCGTGAAGGACCTGAAAGACACATTTTCCTGAGGAAGCTTCTAAGAGTTATTGCAACAGAAACAATAACCAATAATTATGACTCTTACCATATAGGTAAACTTATATATAATCTTCCACTAAATTAAGTCCCTCTTCCAGGCTGTTAGCACTCTATTGCAAATTGCCGCAAAGCTCCAGAATTAATCTTTCCCAAACTCACCCTCTATCATAAAAGCAAATTATACCATTAACATAGGCTTAATGCTTTTGTTGCTAGAATATGTGAAGGGTGAAGATGGACAAGCAAGACAAACACATTCCCTTGCCCCTGTGTGCAAGGCTCAACTCACTGCATTCCTCTACATGCTTGCCAGGTCCACAAAGCCCAGCCCTGCTCTGGACTTGCCCAGTTCTGTACCTGTGACACCTCCACAATGCTGAGCCGAGCTCAGTATCAGCAAGCTCTGAATGCACTAAAGAATCAACCAATAATATTAACAATAACAGGCACAGACTGCTGAGAACATTTTAGGAGAGAACACTGCCCTAAGGAAGGCCCTTATTAAATGTCAAAAATACTAACGGCAGTAAAAGGCAGTCACCTTAATGTGATTTAACCCAGTGCTCACACAAAACACTTTTTTTCAGATCAGCAAAAGACCTGGTGTTCTTAAGATCCAGGGCACATTCAAGACTGTAGTAAGATTGTATCAATCTTTGTGAGCATCAGATAAGACCTTTACTGGATGTATTTTCACTGTGCTTTAAAAGAAGAAGAAAGATTGGACAGTACACTGAGATTAGCCAGAAGATAGGAATGTGTATCCTGAGCGCTTGGCCCTTTTTACCAGCTGCAGCAGTTGGTCTAACAACAGATTCCCCTGCTTCTCCCACAGACTTTGTCTCTGCTCAAGTGGAGCTCAGCTGAGGTGTGGGCAAACAACCCACTAAGTAGCTCAGAGGTTACTGTCCCCCACCAAAGGCTTTGGGAAACACCTGCACTCTGCTGCTGCCCAAAAGACAAAGTACACTCCTGCCCTAAAACACTTCATAAGCTTCAAGGTGTTAATTTGCCTCCAAAAGAGAGGTTCCCTGGGCAAAGGGACACTGTGGGACTTCTCCCTGACCCATCCCATAGCTTTGGCAGTGGCTCCATCCTTCCCAAACACATTGGCTGGGAGTGGGACAGCTTGGCAGGGTAGCCCAGAAATCCCACCTCTACATACAGAGGACAGAGGAGCCATTGCCACCCCATTCTTTCTGCTCAGATCTTTGACGCTTTGCTTATAACTGACTTGCCATGATAGTTCCTCCCACAATTTTAACCTCATTTGCAGCCAAAGCTAGGGCAAAAAGGAAAGGTTCATAAAACTAAACAGAAAATAAGTAAATAATGCTGAAAATTGACTATAAGACTGCTTTAAACACCAATGTGACCACCACTCTGCACACCGTGTTCCCACTATGCCAGTTCTAACTCTCCATATTTTAAAATTATTGCAATTTTGTCTATAAATTTTGTTATTTAAAACCATCTCTGGCAACTTTGATTAATTAGAATCCAGCTACATTTCATTTTGAAACCATTGATTCCATGCTCTTAAAGAAGAGCCTATCTGCTGAAATACCTGTCTAATTTTTCCAGCTGTACCTGTTGCCTAATAGAAGATATTACCTCTACCCACTAACCTTCTCCTCGTTAAGAAAAGATTTATTGTCAAGAATGAAACGGAATTGCGTAATTGTGAGAAATCTCAAAAGAGCATGTCCTTTAACCAGTAAAGGTGATAAAAGAGCTCTTTTTGAGGATGCTGAAAATGTATTTTAAAAAACAATCATCAGTCTTTCCTTCATCCCGTTTCTCAACTTGTCAATGAAAAATCTCTCGGAAACTGGTGAATCCAAGTATAAAAACAAAAGCCTGCACAGAGTCAGCAGATCAAATCCTTGCCTTCTACCAAGCACTGGCAGGAGACACTGGAATCAGATTTGCTCTACTGGATGCCATTAAGTTTGGATTAAACATCACTGAATCCAATGAAAATTACTATTTCTATAAAGGACAAATAAGGTTACTTCCTGGATGACAAAAATAAGAACTAAATCATGTTTCAGGGCACAGTACTGACCACTTAAATAAGTTAAATTCCCAATCCACTTTTCACCTTGTCCAACGGGGCAGATTTACCTCTGTAGCATCATGTATAGGCATCATCAGTGGCAGAGAAAAAGCAGAATGAATGACCAGATCAGCACGATTTAATGCTCCTAAATTAGACCAGGTTAAATCTGGAGGGGAATACACGCTTTTAAAGTATAATGTTCAAAAGCCTTCTGAGCTTTTACAGTTTTTGACATCTCAAAGCTTTACTGAGCTTTCACCAGGGACAACATGATTTAATTAAAGCATGATACAAAAGCATAGCAATCCCAAGCCATGTTCCCAGCTCTGCCATGGACTCGCCCCATGACCTTGGGAAAACAATTGTGATGCTCTGAGCCCCTGTTTGCGCCAGACTTCAAAGAACAGGTTAGGAATGCCTCTGTGTCCTCTTCCACACGGAGCTGTGAAGTGTAATTAAAATCCACAAGCACTTTGAAATTATCAGAGGGAAAGTGCTGTATAAACCCCTATTAATTAAGCTTGCATTTAATATTCTGCTAAATAAATACACTATTGCGGGAAACTAGCTCTTGGTAATCGTGCAGCTACAGAGCTTGACGGGGAGTCAGCTACCCACCACACAACCGACAGAGGCAACACCAAAGGGATGAAGCCCCCCCCCAAAAAAAACAGTTGATGGCTTAATACAAGGCTACCATTTTAACATAAAATATTTTAAAACAAATTCTAAGTCCTTATCCCACTCCTGCTCCCATGGAAGTCAATGAATCACTAATTCACCACCTGCCATCTAATCAACCCACCAGACCATGTTAGGTCCAGACCATGAATGCAAGGTAAATCCAGAGTCATGCAACAGGAAGGTGGAAGGGAACACTTCTCAGCACGGTTTCACATCACATTAATGTCTTGATTAACAATACATGTGGCAACTTTGCTCAATACTCTGCTCTGCCCACATTTCCCATTCATGTCCCCAGATGCAAGCCTGCACAGCAGTGTTTGGTATGGCAGGGTCACCCTAAACTTGAGCTGTCCAACAAGATATCTTTTAGCATATGCAAAGTCAAGGTTTCTTACCGCACTTCATTTGTGCAAACACTCATGTGTTTCAGTAGTTAGGTGCCAGTACAAAAATGACATAAATAAAGGAATGTAACTAGCACAAGACTTGCCTAGAGCAGCGTCTACATTAATACATCTAGAGACGGCAGTCTGCAGCCACACTGTAACTTTAATGGAGCTGTACACAGTACTCTTGATCGGTGCTTTGCACTGGATCAAAGGATAAAATTAACTCCAACAGCAAGGAATAATTTGACAGCCATGCAGTCCTGAACCAGTCCTGTAAATATCCACCTAACAAGGAGCTGTAGATGAGCAAGAGCAGGCACTTCTTTACATACTGCTCAGCTCCAGGACCACCATCATCCTAATCACAGTCACTCCCTCATCCTCCTTCCCAGCACCTTTACCACAGACTTAAGTGCCACAGAATTACAAAGACTCTGAAACACTGAATGAAAACAGTTGCAAGCCCAATTACTAGAGAGCTAAAGAACAAGAGCACAAGGAACAAGAGAAGTTATGGCAGTGTTTTCAAGGCCAGGTTGGATAGTGCTTTGAGCAACCTGATCTAGTGGAAGATGTCCCTGACCATTGCAATAGGGCTGGAACTAAACAATCTTTAAGGTCTCTTCCAACCCAAACCATTCTATAATTCTATGAAGAATGAAAAAAAAAAAAAAAAAAAAAAAAAAAAAGACACGATAAGCAGAGAGAGTATTAGAAATGTAAATGATGACCACTTATTCTCAGAAGCAGCAGTACCGGTAACGAGGTAAAAAGAAACGGAGGGGGACAGGGACAGGCTGGTGAAGGGCTGGCTCCAGCGGAGCCTGGCGGGGCACAGTAAAGACCCCGTTCCTTGAAGGCAAAGCTTTGGCACAGACCGCAGCGGGGCAGCGGGCGCGGCGGCTCCGTACCCCGAGGAGAGCCGCCGCGGGGACTGAGGGATGGATGGACGGACGGAGGGATGGATGGAGGGATGGATGGATGGAGGGATGGATGGATGGATGGATGGATGGATGGATGGATGGATGGATGGATGGATGGATGGACGGACGGACGGACGGACGGACGGCGGGAATTTCTCACCGCTTGAGCGCCGGACGATGTTCTCCAGGAAGGTGTTCTGCGGTGCCACCAGCCCTCTCTTGCCCCCCGGCATCCTGCAGCGCCGGGATCGGGGGCCGGGAGTGCGCGGCAGCGGCGGCGGCGGTAGCGGCGGCCGCGGCGGCAGCGGGGGGGGGGCGGAGGCGGCTGGTGCGCCCGGTGCCCGTGAGTCGCGCAGGGGCGGCCGCGGCCGCTCATGGTAGTGGCGCCCCCGCGGCGGCTGCAGCGCGGACTGGGGCCGCGCAGCGCACGGAGCCGCCGAGCGCCACCTCCCCCCCCCCCCCCCCCCCGCGCCTGCGCGCCCGCCCTGCCGCCGAGCAGGGCCGCCCCGGGACAGCGGCGGCGGGGGGAGCGGAGGCCCGCGGGTCACGCCCTGTGCCGTGCCCCGAGCAGCATCATCGCCTGGCTGGCCCCGAGCTGGCTCTCCGGGACACCCGTCGAAGTTTAGCCTGCGTGAACCAGACCCCGAAAGCCTCTGGCCCCTGCGGTTTCGTCTGTACAATTTGTAACCTTTTGAGACAGCATTCCCCTGCTCTTAGCGGGAGGGTCTGGGGGAAAGCAGGCTGCGAAATGCTGCATGACACAGTGGAAGGTGGCTGCGCTTTGCCCGCAAATGATGACCAAAAAGTGCAAGGTAACATGTCAAATGCGTGGCATTTTTTATTTGTTTTTTGGGTTTTTTTTTTTGGAGGATTCCTCCCTCTCCCGGTGAGAGCAGCCGTGAGAAGGACGCAACAGGAGGCAGATTTGGGGCTGGAGTCCTCTTTGCCATCGTTTTATTCAGAGACCCAGCTCTACCGTATTACTCCGGAGCCGAAGCCCCGGAGTCCGTGATGAGTCAGTGCAGCGAAACGCCACACGCCTATTTCTGTGTAAGCTCCCCTACTCTTGACCCAGCTGCCTTTCTCCCTCCAGCCTTTTCATTACCCAGTGTCTTTTTAAGCTGAGGACAGCAAAATCCTGGAAGGAATTTCTCCACCTATTGCTTCTGCCTCTGCTAATTTTGAATACTGCTACAACCTGGAAAAGATCGTATAAGGAAATAAGAGATGGCAAATCGCTGTTTGTCTGGGGCAGAAGCATGCCCTGCAGGGCACATCCCGATGTGCTGCGCGCTCCTGCAGCAGTTGGCACAAGCAGCGGTGCTTCTCCCAGAGGAAATTATTCCACTGTGGAAAAAATAATTAATAATTTTGTTGGTTTTGTGTTTAGGTGTTCGCCCCCCTCCCCTGCACCCTCCCATCCCCTCCCCCCCCCCCCCCCCCCCCTTCCCCCAGCACCTCCTCCTTCCCACGCCTGGGTCTTGGTCCAACAAGTGACACTGAGGTCACCTGAACAACTCTGATTAAAGTTAAGCACGTTTAAAATCTCTACCACACCGGGAGCGGCTGCAGGAGCAGCTCCTTCAAGGTGGGTGTGCAGCAGCTGTCCTGCCCGCGGGTCCTCAGGCAGCTTCCGAAAGCGAGAAAGTCTGGGCAAATGCAAATCGGGAGCAGCTCCACTGCAAGCAGTGTGGGGATGCTGAAATAAAACTTGCTTTGAGAGGTGAAACAGACCCTATTTGTCAAACCCTTCTCGTTTTCCATCGCAGCTCTGAAATCTTCAGGGCTCTCATTAGGGTGTTGTGGTTTAAAACATACTCCTGCTGAGCTCAGCCCCAGATACAGGGAAATTTCTCTCCTGGTAATTGACGACTGGACAGCAACACCTTCATTTCTTTCAAGTGAGCAGTAGCCATAAAAACGTCTCTACACAGGCAAATACTGTGTGACTATCTGGACAGTATTGCCAGGACCTCTGCTCCCCAGTTCCACCCAATTTGAACCCAATTTGAATTCTACTCATTTCCTATCCTTGTTTTGAAACCCAGAGTTGCCTACTTCCCTCCCCCCCCCAATGTTTTGATTAATGCTTCAGAGGCTTTCTTTTTCACTCTTTCTACTAAACCTCTCCATTGCGGTGTGGCAGTCATGCCAGACAGTCACTTCATCCTCCCTGCTTCATGTCCTCAACTTCAGATCCCCCCTATTAAGTTTTTCTGCTATATTCCCTGTGGTGCTAATTAAACAATAGGTTATGGAGAGGGACAAGCTCCAAAGTCACATATTTAAATGTCACAGACATCTGATGGAATAGAAAGGGCAGGACATGTGGTGGGATGCTTGCTTCTGCATCAAGGTAGCAATAAACTCCAAAGGACACCTCTTTGTTTTTTTTCTGAAATGCTAGATGAGGCTAAAGATAATCTTGAAATGAAAAGTCTGATAAAGAAAGCAAACTGGAAAGTGACTCTTGGGGAATCTGCAAATTGTGCTTGGAAACAGCATCAAGCCACCACACAGGAAGCTGTCAGAAAGGTTTGAGGTCAGTGTGAGTAGAAAAAAAGGCAGCTAAGCAGTTTCTTTCCAAATAAAAAATACCCCAGTCTCAACCAGCTGCTCTTAAATATGGCAGAAAATCCACTGTGATTCAAAATGTAATTTTTATTTTTTTGTTTTTAATCCCAGAACAGGTAAATCAATAGCTAAGTGTAACAACATTCCTGATGGAAGATCAGAGCATACCTACTCCTTCTTTCTTCTCAGCTTTCAAGCTGTATCTCTTTAAGCAAATAAACTAGCTTTCCTTTCCTGAAAGGAAAAAGGCTAAAAGGGAACAAGCACATTCCTGTACCAGGGCAAAAGAGAAATGATGATTCCTTCCTCTTCTATTTCATCATTTCTTCTGAAATTTGAAGCACCCGCTCAGGGCGATTTACCTCTTTACTGGCATTTCAGCAAAAGGCACTATACATGCAGTGGGCAAACACTGACTCCCACAGCAAGTGGAGACAGAGCATGCTGTGAAATTCAGCTGCATCTGGCGAAGAGCTGACCATCTGAATCTAAACCTATAGGAGAGCGTTATATAGTCCCCTTCAGGAACTATTAAACATTTCAGAACTGGTTCTCATCCACAGCACAGAGCTTTAAAAATATCTTCCATGAATTTATGAATTGAAGAATCATCACCTGGGACTCAGGGGGCTCCTAGAAAAGAGGGAGGCATAGGCCAGCATAAATGGGTCAGGAACTGATTCACCTCAATGGCCTTAGTCATTAAAATGTAGGTGCTGCTGAACTGATTTCCAGCATTGTCTCTGCTTTCAGTGTTTGTACATAGTAACGTGAGTCAGGTTCCCTGGGACCCCTTTGGGCCCTCAATGACCCCCACCCATATAGATCTAAAAATACTGTGAGCAGAAATGAGTGGTGGGATACCCTTGGCAAGGCTTAGAGCTGCTTTCTAACCCAGGTGCACACAGAAGACTTTCCATTCTAAAAATCATAATCAAGATGGACACAAGCTTTAATTTTAAAACACACAATTCATGCAATCAGCCCATGAATTCCAAAACTAGCAGTGCTTGATTTCCAATGGATTTGTGTCTCATGGCTTACAGGTATATTGCTGAAACAAGGGCTAAAACTGGGAAACAGATGCCAGAGGGGGATGCTTGAAGCATGCTAACCGTAGGAAAAGGAGGTAAAGCTTGTTCCTTAAAGTCCAAAGAATCTGCACAGAAGAATGTGACAAAAGAAATATTTCTGGTATCTGTGAGGCATGAGCTCCTTAATAAATCTTTCTTCATGGTTAAAGCACACTCTTGTCACATACTAGAGTGAGGCAACAGGTGAGCTCCTATTACAACTTTCTTCACCTCAGGAGGGAGGACCATAAGGTCAATTCTGTTCTAATTTCTCCAAAATACTACCCAAGAAGTATTCATGGGACTCATCAGAAATCTGCAGGAAGCAAGCATCTCTGGGCCCACTGTCCCTTTCGCCACACAGGTAAAATCTGAGTTTGACAGTTACTGAAGTGATGCATCAGATCTGCTATGCATGTGAAGCCATTTCTTCATTTTGATTGGACAGTAGCCTTCAGAAAGTAGGAAACACTTCTGTTCACAGCAACAGCTGATAATATCAAGAAAGAATACTTAGGAGAAAAAAAAATGTGGGAAGAGGATATAAATTACAGTTTCTTTCCTAATTTTTGTCTTTTGCTTCCTCACCCACTAGAAATTTGGAAATGCAGTTTGACAGAGAGGAAAGCAATAAAAACTTTACAAAAGTTGTTGCCTTTGGTATAATAATTGATGGAAAATATCAATGAAGCCTCAGAGCCAAAGTACTTGCGGTTATCTGATTTGGCACTAAGGAGAATTCTTCATTCTCTGTTGTGCTGTGCAAGTCAGTCTGGACAGCTAAACCTGGAGGCTATGGATTTCCTGTCCCTTAGCTCCTTTTGCAGTCCAAAGCAAAGAGATGCAGAACTTATGTAAGGCAGCAGCATTCAGAGAGGGTTATATGGCTAAGTCAAGCACACAGGAATTAGAAACAGTTAAGGCTTCCTGTGTATCATGTGCCTAGGATATGCTCACGATGGTGCCCAGTGAATGGTTTTCAAGGATGGTGTGATGCACTACATTCATAAGAGAGAAGCAGCAATATCTTTATTGGTACAAAACAGCAATTTAATAAAGTTAGATGGTAAATGCAACAGTGGTTTTAACAAGATTTGATGACAAGGTGCATTTGGTTATTTACTGCAGAAAAGACAGGGTCAGACAAAACTCCCACTGAGTCACGAGTTTCAGAGAACACCGCTTTGCTTTATAAACTTCTCAGAGAGGTGTCTAGGTGCAGTTGGATCCAGACTTAGTCTCAGACTTGGACAAGGATTTATGTCTAAAGAATCATATACGTGCAATCAATCCTTTATATCACTTAGCTAAGATTTCAAAGTTAAGCATGCTATTAATCACTTACCAAGAATCTGTCGTGGTAGGGAATCTGTGCGCCTTGAGGAGTAACCTTGAGTCCATACTCAAAGGGAGATCCTGGCATGCAGCCCACTACCATGCAGGAGAGCTCAGCAGGCCCTGGGCTGTCCACTCTCTATGGAGTAAGATCACTGACTCATAGTCACGTTTGCATACCACTACAGAAATTTGGCTTGAGTTGGGACATGACTAGGATTGTGGTTGGGGATGGTGGTGCACACTGTTCAGATTAGCCTTTTGTTACTGTGTTATCTGTCTCTCCCAAATTGAGCTGAAGAGCCATCCGGCCCCAAAGGAAGCCATTACCACCACCACTGATGGTTATCATTTCAGCAGTGCTGGGAAATAAAGGTCAGGGGGATGGGGAGCACACCAGTACTACAGGTAATGGTTTAAGTCTTTTCCCTTTATATTTCTCATTCAACATGGCTCTGTGCCATGTTCCTGGGACACCAGCCAACCTCTGCTCAAGATAGCATGATTAATTTCTCTGTGATACTCATTGCTAATCTGCTGGTGCTTCGTAGGCATCAGTGACCATCTTCTGCATTTTACCTTGTCATAGAGGGATCAGACAGGAAACTGGAGCACAGTGAGATTAAGGTCAAATTCCTCTGGTAAGTCACAGTGTCCAATTTGAGACATCCAGGATCCAATAGCAGATGATTTCCACTTTAGAAGATTACATGTTTAGTGTCCAGTGACTTCAATTACAGTTGTGAGAACAAAGCATTTGTCTAGATCACAACCTGTGCATTTCCCATGAGCTTATGAAAATAAAACAGGAAGAATGGGCAGTGGAAGACACCAGGTTTGAGTGACTTGCACAGCTTCATGGAAGATCCCTACAACAGATTTAACAATTCCAGCTCATTTGCTTTTAACATGAGACTTTTTATAGACCTTGCCTTATTGCTTTATACCTTCCACCAAAGTATTACAAGCTGAATTTGCATAGAACTTGGAAGCCAGGGGCGGAAGATGTATATACACACACATATATGAAAACTTCTGGGAAATGTAGCTAAAGACCATATTGCAATGACTAGACACGAGGACAAAAGTGCTTAGAAACTCCAACTTCACTTTTCCACAGGCTTTTCCTCAGCCAGAATCTGAAACCTGGGGGAAAAAAAGTTATGTTAAAATATTATCAATTTGTTAACATTGTTTTTCATATTCCTTCACCTGCTTAGGCTGTGTTTCAGCTGTCACCAGTCCAGCTGTGCAGCCACAAGGAGCCATTAAAGCTTCTGAAATAACCTAAAATAACACCTCAAATTTAACAGCATCAAAACTTTCGAAGTCCATTATCACAGCATCAGACAGGTACTGCAAGGTCCAACCAAAACTCCTGTGGACTTTCTCCCTGGAGAGAAGAGAAATTTCTTCTTTTCAAGGGTATAGGGTTCATATTTCTAACCCTGCAAAGAAACCATTACAAATTACATTTACAGCTAGAAAACAGCATGATAAGAGTGAAAGTTTTCATGTCTTTGATACTTTCAGGAGAGAATAGGTGGCAATCTCAAACTTCAACTTGGAAAGGAGAAGAGGAAAGAGTCCTCCAAGTTAACCTAAAAACCTAGCAAGACCAATAACACAGTATAGAAGGGGCACAGTCACAGCAGTCAGTGGTGAAAACAGTTGGTGTTCAGAAGGTCAAAAGGGTGGAATAAGGGGAGGAAACATTATTTCAGTATAAGGACAGCAAATGTCAGCACCGAGGTTAATCACTGGGGGCTCTAATAAGCCTGAAGCAAATTCCACATCTAGGGTTTCCTCCTGAGAAATAAGGTGAGGGGAACCAATAACTTATTGACATATTTCACAGCAAAATAACTGGATTATTTACAGAAACAGAATAATATTACTTTCTTGCCCTTTTTTTTACAGGGGAAAACATTTCTACCCTCAAACAGGTAATGCCTGAAATAACAATAGTGTGAAGATGGGATTACAGAGATGCCCATGCTTCAAAAAGTTATACTCTTCAGGTTATTTTTGCCAATAGCTGAATCACATAAAAGATTTAGAACAGGAAACAATTCAGTTGTATCATAGAAGTGTTGTGCATTTAAATGAATGTCCAGCTAAAAACACCTCACAAAAATATCTTCTGTTTCTCCTGGCCTTTTTGACTACTCCTAAAGTTTTTGTAGCCCAAAATAATCCATGCAAGCATGTTCTGAGGAAATCTGTAACAGAGGAAAGAATTCATGGTCTCACAGGTTCTTCCTGGGCCCGTTTTACAATACACAAAAAACTGCTTTTCCCTCCAAGGAGCAGTGTTTATTGGGATCTTTGGAATACTTGAATGAGCAATAAATCCTTGATGTGGTAAGGGCAGGGAACTCAGAAAGAGATGATATCCTAATAGCAAAAATGCACATTTTTTCAGGCAGCAGTGGATAATAGTCTGGATTAAGTCTAAGGGAGGCCCCAGACAGCAAGCATGATATCCCCCTTACATCCCCAGACCTCCCAGTCCCACCAGCAGGGGGGTGGGGTAGCATGAAATGAATAGGTGCAAATACTCACCACTCTCCTTCTCCACCCACGGTCACACGCTGGGGACCGGAGTAAAGCAAGCACCCTGCTGGAGGATGGAGCCATTTTCTACATCAGAACTGTTTTCCACGCATCCTGCATGCTCAGAAACATGGGTTGCTTCATGGGCTCTGATCTGAGCATGTCTCAAGGCTTTTTGAGGGACTCCCAAGGGAAGAAACTTTACTTTGTTAAACAAGTGAAAGCTGAGAGTCTGTAATTCTATGGCTCGAGGAGCAGAGTCTCTAGGTCTGATTTTGGCTTCTTTTGTTGTTGAATCCTTTTTCCTTCCATTTGGTAGCATGCACATGTGGAAAGCAGTCAGGAAAGCTGTACTAGCAGGAGGGAGGACAGACCAACCAGTCATCAGTGGTGCATGTGGCAAAAGGTGTGGCAGGCTGGACAATCTGAAACAGTCTGTCACTTCATTTTCCTTCCCAGAGGTGTTACAGGTTACTTGGCAACTCATCTGGACTCTTTTCTATGTGAGAACTGTATCAGGTTCTGGAGCTGCTTCTTAATTGCTACAGAAAAAATCCTTCTCCAGAACTAGAAATCCACTGTGTTCATCACAATTTACTGTTACAGGAATGCCTCTGAGAGCCTGAGGATTGTGCATCAAGTACACTAGAAAAATCTCAAGACTTTTTAGCAGCTGAAGCATCAACATAAGTGGATGACAAATTATCCTGAAAATTATATGCTTTACAAAAACAAAACAGCTTCAAAAAAATGCTTTAAACACTTTCAATGCTTTTTATTTGCTTCTAATGTAGGATGTTCAAGTTAAGTATTTTATTTATTGGTTTTGTTGGGTTGTTGTGGGTTGTTTTTTTTTTTTCAATTTTAAGCCTATTTGTGTACACTTGTTTATTTATAAAAGAATGTATTTGAGAAGAAAATGACACCAGGGCTTACCTCAAATGATTTTTTTTTCTTTTTCTTTTTTAGAAATTGTCAGTAGAACTCAGCAGGGGATTAAATTCTGAGTTTAAACATACTTCTTAAAACTTGTATTACTGGGAAACCAGTAAAAAAAAATAAATTTCTGTGGATAGCAAACGAAGACAGAACATTTGGGCTATCAAAAAAAAAAAAAAATATCAGGGTACAGCCTACTATCAGACTTTGACATTCTTACTGCCAGCCTGATACTTCACTGCCTCAAATTCCTTTTCAGACACAGAGAAGGATGACACCAGATGCATATCTGCAATCAAGCCTTGTTCACATACTTCCTCTTCAAGAGATAGCTTTGACACAAAACCTTAATTTCAATGTATAGCGCAGCAAAACCAATTACCAATGGATGCATCACATGACAGTGTGTGATCTGATGATGAACTGATCATTCATGCCATCGTGGAAGACAGAGGGTCATCACCCCTTCCATACATGTTATCCTTCAAGTTATGTCTAACTGCAATAGGAAAAAAGAAAATTAGTTATGAGTCCTTTATCCTAACTACTAAGACAAAAATATCTGGGTTAACAACATATATTGCCTTCTAAACATCTAATTCAGCTAAATATTTTTGCACCACTGGAGTTTTCCACTGAGCCCATTGCTAACATGGACAATGCAGTTTAGGTGTCCAGCCTTAGGATGAGCGATAGCTGGCTGTCCACATTTTCTTCGGATTAACTCTGTGCAAGTTTTCATTGATTTTCACAGAAGAAGAAGGAAGCCTTTAAATTGATATGTTTATTATAGTGACTCTTCAGAGAAGTTAAAAAACTTAGCATGGAATTGCCTTTTTTTTAGTGTAGTTAATCTCAACCTGTAATTTTGCTGGCAGTGTTCTCTCACATTATGTTTTATTAGGATTTGCTGCTGGCACTGCAGAAAACATGACATAGGCACAGAATTTGCTGACATACAAAACTTCTATAACAATAGCATCGCTGCTACTCCAGCAATTCTTTGGAAAGCAGTAACGTCTTATATGACTAATTGATTAGCATGGAAAAAGTGTCCCTAATTTGCTGTTCTGTTGAATACACAGAATAAAACAACTCTTCACTAACACAGGCAGGTCCAATAAATGAGGTGCTGTTTAAAATGCAGTTCAGACTGAATTAAGTATTGAAAGACACCAAATTCTGCTTTATGAGAAGAAAGATATGCTAGAGCATCAACCAAATAACTTTAAAAATAAAAAATAAAAAATCTTTCAAGTTATCATGTTCTGGTTGCTTGCCTTAAGACTGTGAATATGCAGGTAAGCAATGCAAGATAAAACTCACTTGTGTTTTTATAATGAGTGGCCAGTCCTAACCTTACAGACCTTGTACTGCCTGCAGCATCTTTGGACTATGGAAGAAGTCTTAATATGAGGTGTCCCTTGAAGTCAAATCATTGCAGCAGGAACAACAGCATGGTCCCTCCTGGACCAGGACACTTATCCCAGCACTCAGGAGACACCAGAGCTGTCACAAAATGAGAAAGCAAGATTAACACATACATGTAAGCACAGGGAACTGCTCCAGAGCTTGGGCCATAGTAACCCAAGGCTGGTTTTGGAAAAGGTCTATAAGCATCAAAGTGGAATTTAATTTTATTACCTGGCCCTTAGGCTAAAATCGGGCCCATGTATGAAAAGAAATCACTGTTAACGTTAAGAAGGTAGTCAGGTACACGCAGAAATAGGAGCATATTTCAAGATGAAGCTATTGTAGCAATTATCTTTTAGTAACTTAAACTTTGACATCTTTAAGAGGTTCATTTTCTCATGCAGGCAAACCTACAACCTAATAGAAACAATTAAAACTAGGCTGCTTCTTAGAGTGCATTGAAGGGAGTCTAGGTTTCCTCATGCATATATGGCACTTAAAGGAGCTGTCTGTGAGCCCGTGCTCTGGGATGTCTCCTGCAATCTGTTTAATAATGCAGAGCTGTCTGTTAGGATCCCACGAACTGGGCAACTGACAGAGGTCAGAAATTCCAGGCAGCAGCAAATTTGACATGCAAGTATTTGTACCCTTCTTGTTATTTTCCCCAGCCAACAAGGCTGAGAAATGCTCCATAATAACCTCACCCATACTCACATGCATTTACCATTAGGATAAATGCTTGGGAAGCATCCATCCCTCATTGCTTCAGGCACCATCTAAAGACACCTGACAAAAACTATACCTTCCCTTATTGTCTGCAAGTTTGAAAAGCTATATCCATTTTTCTTGCGCAGACATTCTGCTTTACTTTATAAACTCTCTTACCTCTGCAGCACCCTGCTACAGGACTGGCTGGCTGCAGTTGTATCCCCTTCACCTTCACCTTTGCTGCTGCTAGACAAAAATGAATCAGATTCCTCCTGCCTTCTTATGACAAAGGTAGAAAGAGGGCTCAGGGGAAGGAAGATACCGTGTGCCACTGACCCAATTAGAATTTTTCTCTGACTGTTGGGGCTGTTCAGCTTGGAGAAGAGAAGGCTGCATGGAGACCTCATAGCAGCCTTCCAGTATCTGAAAGGGGGCCTATAGGGATGCTGGACAGAGACTCTTCATTAGGGACTGTACTGATAGGACAAGGGGTACCAGGTTAAAACTTAAACAGGGGAAGTTTAGATTGGATATAAGGAGGAAATTCTTTAGTGTAAGGGTGGTGAGGCAGTGGAATAGGTTGCCCAGGGAGGTTGTGAATGCTCCATCCCTGGCAGTGTTCAAGACCAGGTTGGACAAGGCCTTGGGTGACATGGTTTAGTGTGAGGTGTCCCTGCCCCTGGCAGGAGGGTTGGAACTAGATGATCTTAAGGTCCTTTCCAACCCTAACTATTCTATGATTCTATGATTCTATGACCAAGTACTGCTCACAGCATCCCAGATGCACTGGCAGGCAGAAGCTCTGCAACTGCTAGAGGTTGCTCATTTATTTCAAAATCATAACTGATACTTTATTTTGGAAAAAATTAAAGTTATTAGGTTATGTAAAACCCATTTTATCCTGAGGCAGGTAATTAAATCAACTTCTTGAAACTTAGAGCATCTGTACATTTTAGCCAACAATTTGCTTTGACATTGCTTTATTCAAGTAGTTCTCCTCAGCTGTATTACCTAATTATTTAGCATCAACTTCCTTACCATATTTCCAAATGCAACTCAAATTAACTGTAGCCTGTAAAAAACACTTCACCTAGAACAGTTATCTAGCTGCTTGTGTGTGACAGGAGTCCATAGCAGGCTATAGTTTTCCAACTTTGTGTGCGAAAAGAGGAATTGCTTCTGCAGTCAGTGCTGTAAATATAGAAAACCACGTCTCCCTCAGAATGCGTATATGAATAGTCCCACATGCAGAAATATAAATGATTGTAGCCATAATAATTATCTCCATAATAAATATTAATTTTATTTGCAAAGACCACAATTCATCCTTGCACTGTAGCTCTTCACTGAAGTCTTTTGCATTCAGTAATCAAATAACTTAGGGACTGGTTTCCTCCATAATGAAGAGCAGCATTTGACTCTGTACTGCTGAATCTAATTTCCATCAGAAAGATATAATTACTTTAATTTCTGGTTAGAAAACTGGAATTCACCAATACAAACCAATTTGCACCATGTTTCAAGTCCTTTTTGAGCTACAGATCATACAAAAATAATCTGGTTCTTAACTATATCAATTTCACTTATCTTCACCTTGAAATAAACACAAGAGAGACCTAAATAAAGCATAACAGACTTACACAGTCACTAAATCTTGTGGACAAGAAGAATCCTGTATATTTTGTAGGATACAGGATTCCCATCCTGCTGTTTTCAATCAAACAGCTTTTGAGATTTTTCTCTGCTAGGAGTAGAAATACACATTTGATAAGTATAAACCTAATGCCCCCTGTTGGTTATATATAGCTAAAAACCTAGTCTCTGCACATAAGGATTACACCATCTCCTACTGCTAGCAGTAGGATGTGCACATCAAAGATCTTACACAGGGGCACAGACTATGAGCAGGACACAAAGACTATCCCCTTGTCTTGACCTGGAAATAGCATCGGAATTGGAGACATGCAGCAGGGAATTGCCATCTTCTCACATTGTGCTGCAAATGCTGCCACTAAAACAGCTACATTGCAAGGAGTGCTGTGCTGTCCCCTGTTCTTTGAGTCTGTGATGTTACAGACTCCATGTTCATCAGAAAAGAAGCCCAGAGCTAGATACCAGCAAATGTCAGCCTCCTCCTGGAAACACATCTGGTCTCTACCACCAAATACCTAAATTCCCCACAGCCATAGTGACTTTTAGTACTGATGTACAGCCAGGAGCAGGAGGCATAAATACCATTTCACTCCTTTACCTTAGCTCCCAGAGCAGGTGCCTCTTATTGAGGGATAGCCTCACCTTTGTCTTCAAGTTTAAAGCAGATCAGGATTTGGACTCAGAGGGACAAAATAAACTGCTTAGGAAATGACAGAATGTTGAGATGAGGGAAACATCAGCAGGCATTTTGCAACTGCAGGTAGCCCAGCGCATGCCTATCACTGAACAAATGTGGCAGGGCCTTTTCAAAAATACAGAGCACAATCTCATACCCAAACAAACCTCATCTCCCTCAGACACAGCACACAGACAAAACCAGTACCTTTGACTTGTCTTGCTTAGAGGACGAGAGAACTATTTCTTGCTGCTTGCCTTAACCCTCCACACCTGGTGGCAGAGTTACTCCTTGCCCAGGCTGGGTGCAGCCTTTCTCAAGGCACCCAGCTCATCTCCTGCCAGGCCCCTGAACACTCCAGATGAGAGCCTGTGAGCCCCATAAGTGCCACCCAGTCCCTCGCAGACTACCAAGTGTTAATCAGCGGCACCACAACTCTTCCTGACTGTGAAAGGTCCCTAGAGCTGTGCCTCTCTACACGTCCATAGCAGCCACCATCAGAGTGACATGGGGACACCCACCCTGGGCATAAATTCTCCCAGGAGCTCTGCAGGCTGCAGAACCAGACAGGCTGCAATGGAACATGCAGCTGCTGCAGCACTGGCAAAAAACGGGCCCTATTTATCCAGTTTTTATTATTTACGGGGGAAGGTGGGTTGGTACTCATTTAATCACGTGGATCCCACCCTACCTAGACCAGATGGGCAGCTGGTACAGGTTTTGATATTGCACCCTGGGAGCCAATGCCTGTGAGCAAAGTCTTGGAGTACCCACCCTTGAGCCATCTCAGTCCTCTGCTGAATTTGTCTAAAGCCAAGTCTCCCAAATTCCCCACCTATGCCATAGCTAAGCTCTGCTAGAACTGTAAAATACAGAACCAACCTTTCAGCATTTATCTGAGTCAAATCCAGCAAAGCCTCATCACTAAAACAATTTTGCAATATCCAGTTGTTCCTTGAAGAAAAGCAAATGTAATTTCCTCTCTGCCATTAATTAGGAAAAAAACCTACATTAGACAATTTCTTGGTCATTCAAAAGGAGGTATGAACCCCATTGTTAATTAACCTACAATATTTCTTTGCTGTTTTTTACATAAAATATCTCTACTGAGCCACTCTTGAACCACCATTATTTTTATAGAATTAAAATGCTGTTTCAAGTTCTATGATGCAGGTTTGAGGATCTTCTGCTCTTTCTAGAACTCCACCCTCCTGCCACTTTAAACTAAATCCAAGACACCTCATCAGTAATAGAGGGGAGACACTGAAAAGAATATTTGGATTTATCTGCTTAAGTGTTTTGTGCAATCCAGTCTGACTTTATTCCATGCTGGAAAGGCTGATGTTTATCCTCAAACGTAGTTCTTTGTGACCCATAAGACCATGAAATAAGAAAAAAAAAAAAAACAAACTTTTAAAATAATTCAGAGTCATATCCCTAAAAGATTCCTGCAGATCTGCCTTTGAGGCTTCAGGGAGGGAAGGAGAATCCAACTGCACAAAAGCTTTAAAAAATCCATGAGATATGCTACAAAACTCTGTAACCTCCCAATGAAACTGAAAGAAAAAGAGCAAAGAAACACCTGCAAAGCAGCACTGCAAATGGTGTGTGATGCAAGCAAACAATAAAGAAACTCTTGCAGCTTTTAAGGACATCAAGTGAAATGCAGAATGCTCAAAGTTGGCTGGGCTTGCTCTGCTCTTTTTTTATTCAATTTTTCAAGCTCTGATGTGCAAAAAACTTTGTCTCAATGCAAAGATTTGAAGTCCTGCAGGACTGATTGCCTGGATGGTTTTGTTTTGAAGCTGTCTAAAGCTTCCCCTGTCACCACTGCTTCACAATAAAACATATATTCTCTATTGCAGGGCTTAACAAATACATTTTCAGCTGTTATATTTCCCCTCCCCAAGTCAGACTGTTTTCTTCAGGCTCCAAATAGATGCAGATTTCATAGAGAGATCTTTAAAAAATAATGCTTTCCTTAAAGAAAGCAGTAAGTTAAAAGCCATTTGCTGTCTCCTGCTGGCAAATTTTTGCCAACAAAACCAGAAAACATCATATAATAGGAATTATCTGTTCTGTAAAGCCAAATTGTCTGCCTCTTCTAAACCATTCTTTTGTCCTGGTTGCATCAGTTCCTAACACTGAAGTGTCTCCATGATTTCAGCTGCCTTCCAGTGGACACCCAAACCTAGTCCCATGAGCTGAGCAGAAGACAGTTAATGCACATGACGGTTAACAACAAAGGCTCTGCTGCTTCCCTAGGCACTGCATTTCAGCTTCAGTGCTTGGTCCCTGCTCTTACCCAAGACCAGTTTTCCCTCTGCTGAGCTCCAGCTGTTCCTGTGTCCTCCCAGCTCATAGTGAGTATGTTTGGCTTTCCCTCCTTCTGCAGCATTTCTTTCTCCCTCCACCTCATACTTTTGTTCATCCCACCCTGTGCAGCCTGAATAGAGACTCAATGTAGAAAGTATTAGCTCTGATTCCTCTTACTCAAATCTTCTTCTGTGTTTCCTTTACTCTACCTGCTAATTTATTTCTCAAATCCTGCAGTTCCAAGTCACCTTTATGTTCTGAACTTCTGTTCACAGTAACAACCCCAGAAACGCAGATCCTGTGAGATACCCCTTGGAGAAAACAGTAAATTGGTTGATTGATGGCTTGACTTAGCTAGTGAAGATTTGGGAAGTGCTTTAACCACGCTTACTACAAGCACGATGACCAAGGGCATGTGGGATATGCAAACCTGGCTGGAAAAGGGTGCTTAGGCAATCAGGGAGTACCCGAGCAGGACTGTCATCTCCTGAGCTAACTCGAGCTACCCATGCGCTGGTCTGCCCACATGCAGCACTGGATCTGCAGCTTCCCATGCACCTTGTCACCTATGGTTTAGGCCCTCGCCCGTCCATTCAGACAAGTGACAGTGAGCCCTTCCAGCCTGCGCAGTGGATTTTTTAGGTGAGCCGCAGCTTGCGCAGAACTGGCCCCACCATTTACACCTGAGGTTTAACTGCCACGGCCTAGCGAGCTAGGATGGTGACAGCAAAGTGCTCAGGTCGTAGGTTTTGTAAGAGTGTCCTTCTCTTTGATGGAAGACCGTACAAGGCCAGACGAGCTCCATCAGCCAGGGTTTGAAGATAGGAGTTTTCCTTCTCCTATGAGGAAGGCCTGTCTTCGCTAACGAAGATTCAGGAAGGGCTTTAACCCACACATTCTGAGCAAGACTGTCATCTCCTGGGTCAATCTTGAGCGACTGCTATCACGAGCCCACCGAGGCTCTGGCGGCACTGCGGTATCGCTACGTCTAGGCAGGATTATGATTTAGAGGCATTCAGTCATAAACCCGCACATAGTAGCCTCGCGCCAGTGGCTCCTCAGCCAAGCGCACACACCAGGGGTCTGAACCTGCGGTTCCTCTCATACTGAGCAGGATTACCACACTGTAACACCCCATGTCTGAAGAGGCTCCCAGTTCTTAAGGAGTTTCTCACAGCAACTTCACTATATGGTTCTCGGCCACCCACTTTGCATACTCATCTGCCATTCCTCCCCTCTTTTCCTCCCATAGTCCTGAAAATGCTTCTTTGTGCATGGCATGCTGTGCTAAGGTCTTGGATGTTATGCTCCCTTACTCTCCTTCCCCAGCTGCTGGGATGGGAGCAAGGTCTGCTGATGTTATTTGCTGTTGAAGAAGAACTGGCTGCAAAATATATTTTCTGTTTCCTTAATCTCCAAATCCAACCATAGGATTCTTTCACAAGCCTATCTTCATATCTGTCTCTGCTAGCTCACCCCATGCCTCCAGAAACTTCTCTTCGTGTTGTTCTTCTTACTGCCTAAGAAGACATCCCTACACCTCCTCTTCCCAAATCCCATTTGAGACCAAAAACCTCCTCATGTGACCTAATCCCTCTCCATTCCATTCCCTGTCCTGCGTACAGGAGCAGTTCGTACACAGAACCAGAGCATAACCCCTTGTTTCCCTTTGGTGCTGCAAATCAACTGCCACTTCTACTTCCCAGCACTTGTGTATAACCTGCCTCCCTTTAGAGGTGATATGACCCAACTACTTGCAGTGTTTACATCTATCCAGCAGCTTTTGGTAGAAAACATTTGTGCATCTCTGGTATGTATACTTCTGAGGTTTCTTGAACTGCTGCCCAACTTTAATTAAATTGTCAAGCCCCTAGATTTTCTGTATTACTCCAAATTCCCTTGTTAACACAGCTTACTCACCATTAGCTTTTCACAGCTGCTTTGCATTGTAGTGACATTTTCACTAGTTCACATAGATACATAAAGCTGTTCTCTTCAGTTAGGCAGCCCCAAATAGCACAAAGGTGACATGGGTCTATGCTGACTTTCAATTTCCTCCTGTTTTCCTAGCTCAGAGAATCTCAAATGGCAGATTATGAGGAATTAGTATCTGGAGCATAAGTAAGTTTTGCTAGAAATTCACCAAGCTCCAAGACACATATGTATTCCACATTTCTGCAGGACTTCTCATATGTCTCACTGCTTTCAGAGGCTCGGAGGGATCAATGTGTCAAAGACAGCACATGATCCTGCCTGGGCCGTCAGAAGCAGAAGCTGAATACTGCTTCCTGCTGAGTGGATCATAGAATCTTTATAAAAGAATGCAGACCTTAATAAATAATAGAAAAATTTGTAAACTTGCTTGGAGAGGGCTGGTGAAAAATAGGTGTATCCTTATTTTATGTCCTTCCAAGATTCTCAAGTAGCTGTCTGGTTCAAATTAACTTCAGACAGTTGTTAAGTCATGAAGTCTTTTCAAGTTATAGTTTCCCTTTTTGAAAGGTATTTTGATTAAATGTCTTTTCACTTATCAAACTTGAAACGTGGACTATAAAATCTAGGGGGGAAACCCCAATAAAACAAACAAAAACAAAACCAAAAAAAACCAGAATTACATATGGACTTATCTAGACCTCTGGGATATTTTCCAGGCAGGCTAACACAAGACAATGTGCAAATACACCACTCCAGGTCCATTGCTGTGAACAGAGCTAATCTAAATAGCATCAGGGAAGTGTAAGAGCCTCTCAGTACAGTCAAACTGGATTATTTAGCAAGTTGCAGAGAGGTCTTTCTTTCCTAACAAAGAGTTGGGAATGTCTTTAACTAAACTGAACCCTCACTGAAGCCCTACCAGTGGAGATGTCCTGACGGTGACTGTACCAAGGAGCTGGGGAAGTATTGACATGTCTCCTTAATTGGGAGCCGCAACCTCTCAGGACTCCACTGGGTATTTCTAATACGAAGTTTCCTGAGACTTATATACCCACATAGCCCAATTTAAATGCTGTAGTGGTCTGAACCATCTATTTAAACTTTCCACTGGACTGCAGCACATACATTTCTTAGTGCTCAACCTGTCTAAACACCAAGGATGCAGAATGATACCTGAGGCTGAGGAGAAGGATACAGGGATGCTTCTGATTCCGATTCCCTGGCAGCAGTGAAAATGAGCATCTTGGTGATCTGTTTAAATCAGAGATATAAAACTAACCCATTGTTTTTTTCTGCCTTCAAGCGCAGCTGTCATCAAGAGAAAGTCAAGCCACAAATGAGCTCATATGACCAGAACCAACCACAAATGGTTTACTGCTCTGGTTGTTATTTCATGAAATATGTGAATCGCTATTAAGCTTTTAAAGGTATTTTCAAGAGGTTTTATGACATTTCTTTGTAATTTTTAATGGTTACTTTCAAAATGTGATGAATTTTAGATTTACATGGGGGAGGGTGATACCTAAATGCACCACCTTGCTGTTTCAATACATCCTATTCTTTTTGTGTTTCACCTGCAACCTTTATCATGCAGATTACTGTAACAACAAGCTGTTTTATTTTCTTTCATGATGCAGACCCGGAGTAGCTCAAAAACTCAGGTGTGTTGGTGCTGAGAAACATGCTAGAAGCAGCAAAGCTGTTGTGTTTTTACAGCATGAAATAAAAACATGAGGACAGGGTACTGAGATACTACCTCAGGTGAAAGACCCATTGTCCTATTTCCAACATTAGCCGAGAACAAGCGTAGGGAAAGAAATACAAGGACATAGCAGGCATATGAACATACAGTCCCAGGTTACTCTCCAAAGCTGTGATATTCTGCAGCTCAGGAGCTTCCTAAGCCAGAAGTGACTTCTCTGGATTTAATATCTACAAGCAGGATTTTCTTCCATGAGTTCATCTAGCTGCTTTTTGAACACTGAGCCAAACAACTGAACCAAAAGTTTTCTTTGGAACAGTAACCTGAGGAAAGCAGCTGTCTAATAAGTCTTTTACAAAAGGTATAATAAACCTTGTGATGTTCCACAATGCCAAATGTAGAGTCCTGCACGTGGTTTGGGGCAACCACAAGCACAAATACAGTCTGGGGAAAGACTGGATTGAGAGCAGCCCTGCGGAGAAGGACTCGGGGTTGTTGGTTGACAAGACGCTCAACATGCAACAGCAATGTGCACCTGCAGCCCAGTAAGACCCATTCACAAGGGGGAATGGCTTTAAACTCAAAGAGAGTAGATTTAGATTAGATATTCAGAAGAAATTCTTTACTGTGAGGGTGGTGAGGCACTGGAACAGGTTGCCCAGAGAAGCTGTGGCTGCTCCGTCCCTGGCAGTGCTCAAGGCCAGGCTGAATGGGGCTATGAGCAACCTGGTTTAGTGGAAAGTGTCCTTGCTTATGGCAGGGGGGTTGGAACTATATGATCTTTAAGGTCCCTTCCAAGCTAAATCTGTGATTCTGCGATTTTATGATTCTATGATTCATTATTGATGCACTTGGATTCCAGGAAAAAAAAAACATGAAAATAAACTGTGCCAAACAATAAGCATTTTGCAAAGAGCTAACTCTTACACATATAATTAACAAGGTGTAAATAACAAGACCATTTTCTACAGTTCCCTCAGGCAAATTCCAGTAAGAGTCCTGCACTTAATAGAAAAAAATCTAATTGCAGGCAGTTTATTTTTTTTCAGTTAAAAAAAAAAAAGCATCCCGTATCAAACAGCACTGCCAAGCTCTCTCAGAAGATGAAAGAGAGATCATATTTCTTGATCTTTTTCCACTATTTGCAAAATATATTTTCCCAAAATGAACTAATTTTGCATGGATTCCCAAAACCCAGGTAACCAACAATTGCTGACTCCTCCCAGGCCAGCCATTGGAACACTGAAATACAATGGAATGGCCAAGGAGAGCTGAGTATCTGGCATGGTTTGGCTCTGCATTTCTTACTTCACAAATGCTCCTCAGCCCACACAAAGTTAATTTATGCCTGAAAATACCTCCTTCTAATTGTTTTCCCCTGCCATAAACAATCTGATCAAGAAATCTGTACAAGGTATATTTTCTCTTGGTCTGTATTTAACCACAGTAGCATATTTCTACGCAAACATCACTGTTTTATAGATGTGCTGGTGCTGTTACAAGCTTTTCTTATTACTGCTTCTAAAAGCTTATGGTCAGAACCAACCACAGCTTTTCCTGTATGAGTACTCATAGCTAGACAGAGACAGATGCCATTGCGTGGTATGGGATACATCCTTTCCAATCTGTGCATTGTTTACTTTTGCAAATTCAAGACTTCTGAAGGATAAACAACTGATTTCCCGCTTTTGCAGCTGTGTAACTTCAAGCCTTTGCACAGATGCATCCTTTATATCTTGTTTCAAATGAATTGGCAAACCTTGAAGGGAAACTATGTTTTTGGCATCTCTGAATCATAATGAAATACTTCTTTTATAGATATGTGACTTTCCGATGACTTTAAAGATAGCTGTGGTTTACTCTTCGATCACACACACAATGCAGATGTAAACTTGAGGTAAGAGTTTTCTTATCAAATCCATGTAAGGATCAAGACCACCCAGAAGGGCCAGCTAAGCCTGGGACCCTGGTTTTGGAGAATAAAAAGTAAGGCTTTTCTTATGATATTATATGAAATGATATGATATCAGTCAAAATACAGGAAAATTATAGACTCAACTTTTACCATCAGCTCCCTGGAACCAGCATTAAAGGATCATGTCAGTACATAACATTTCAATGAGACTACTTTTCTTCATATTATAATAATGTTACATTCTCAGTCAATGTTTTTGTTAAAATGTCATTGTGTTAGATGAGCTGTTATTGTTTGGTTATTGGTTCTGTTTTTTAAGCAAGACACATTGAGGAATTATTTTCTTTTATTATGCTATAACCTGTCTGCTCCCAAGTAACTGCTACTACCTTTGCTGCAGAGCCACTCCTGCAGGACCTTTGCCACATGCAGGAACTGCTGACGGGCTTCCATTGCCTTAAAATTCATTTCCTTTTTTGGTTTTCATCTTCTCTTTTGTCTTGCTTTTGAACCCTTTTGGTGTCTGAACAACACCTGCACAGTGAGATGAAATCCAACGGAGAGGACACTCTGAAATGCTCATCAGACCATTTCTGCAAATGACTACTTGAAGCAGGACTGAATGAAGTAGGTTTTCCGATGGATTAATTGCTGATTTTTGTATAAGATCCCATCACTACTTCTCAGCCTGATCCTGAACCCCATAAAGGCCACCTGTGACAAGGCAGAAAGCTGATTGCTAAGCTCCTTTCCTTCAGTGGAGATCTCACTGGTGGAAACATTTCAGCCTCTCTACTTGAAAGCAGGGGTTAGCACACAGCATGGAGGCACAACAAGCTCTACTTGTGGGGATGGCAGGGTGGCTTTCCTCCCCACCGGCTCCCTTTATTTGTTCAGCACTAAAATCTTTAAATCCTTTAGGAAGTAAGTCTTGATTAGCTGAAATGACTGTCACACAGACTGGGGTGGGGACAGCTCAAAACTGTTATGGTTCATCTGTACAGTTTCCTTGAAAATTTTCCTAGCACATGCAGGGGTGTTTTTTCCACCCAGAAGTCCTCACTCCATGTCTATGGCAGACAACCTTCCTGCATGATCCTCTACAGCCTTCAATCCACCCTAGAAGGATGAGGAGGCAGCAGGACAACATCTGGTACTTCACAGGTTCAGTGAATAATACTTGACCTTAGGCTTCCCCAGGGCTCACAGCTGAGGAAGACATTGGTGAACATGGCCAATGTCCCATTAGAGCATTTTCTAAGGTCAGGGAGGCCAGAGTGACATAGCTGTTGACTGGCACTAACTATGTCCAGACTTCAGCAGAAGGGTAAACAAGATAACCAGAAAAGGTAGAACTTGGTGAATTTTCAGCCAATTTGGTACTATTTTCCAAAATGATGTTCTTGTGATTTTTGTCTATGAAATGTTTCTACTGCAGATCCTCACCTAAGCACCCGAATTAGGGATTGCCTAATTAACACATGTGAACCCAACTACAAGACAGAGCATACTCACTACTGTGACTGAAGAGATTAGTTCTGAAAGTTTTACCCACACAGACATAATTGTGTTTCAGGATACGTGAAACCAGCCGTGGGAAAAAGATCAGCAAGCATATGTCAAAGGATGTGAAAAAAACCCAAACATTTCATCCAAACTCCCTGCTGGGCACAGAGTATTGCACCTCGTCACCTTCCGAAGGTAAATTTTTTTTAAGTTTTCCCACCCAACCACAATGGAGCTGTCTGAGCAGTTTTACCCAGATCCCCAGCTGGTGTAAGACAGTGTGATCTCCACTAACTCTGTTTATGTTCGTGGAGGATTTGGCCCAAGGTGTTAAAATATTTACTGCAGAGAGACTCACAGATCTGTTATAATTACATTTTATCTACTGATCAAACCTCTGACTGTTCCTAGTGCCTTAATTACCAAACTTGGATTACTTCCAGAAAGAGATAAACACCACCAGACAGATGGGCAGAAAAAGGAATAATTTAACATTTCCCTGGAGAAATGGCAGAGAAGAAATCATTTAACAATAAACAGAATTAAGCAAAGATTAAGATGTTCAGTACGCATTATTCGTAAACAAAATCAGATGCACTAGAAAGGGGCACAAGCCATGTTATACTCCCATGTACCTAGCTAGTTCGTGGTGCCTGCTCACTGAAGCTCCTCTCACCCAGGATCAAATAACCCTTTTCACTGGACTTTTAACACTCCTTACATGGGTTACCCAGAGGCCTGGAACAACACAACATTGGGAATTTTTTCTTGTTATTTCACCTGAGGTTTTACCTTCTTTTGGTTTTCACAACCTCAGCTTTAAAAGCTCTGTGACTGGTGATTACAGTTCTACTACACTTGTCTTGCACTGGTTTTGCAATAATTTGTTCCATTATTCAACTGAAGATGGAAATTAAAGTAACACACTGGTAACTCATATTAATCAACACAACTTCCTAATTCTACAAAAGGCCACAAGAAGCTTTCCTTAAACATCAGGAAAGCAAAAAGGTATTCAGAAATTTTGCAACAAAGAATACACACCAAACCCTTCTTTCAGTGGCTAGGGTGCCTGGGGTCCATGAGCAAGAGCACCAGGAAATCTGTTTCAAGTCCTTTCCTGGATGTATATTGTGCACACATGCTCTTGGCTGTCAAAGAGCTTTCCATACAGACCTCACATGCATGTACTCAGAAAACCCCAACCTAAACAAAACACTGCTCTGCCTACACTTTTCCTACACAACAAGAAGTCAGTCTATACATAGACAATAACTGGTTTATTTGCTGTACTGCTGCAAAGTGCTCAGAGATGGGAAGGATGTGCCAATCTTGCAGACACCTTGTTGGGTGCTTCAAGCAGTGTGGTATGGTATGTACTCCAGCTGGTGGCTTTTAATTTGCTGTCCAGGACCTGCAGATTAATTTTTAAGGATCTCAAATGGTTGAAAGAAAATAAGATTAACATCCAAGCATTTAAATGTACTTCCATAGAAAAACCATAGGAATCTGTGTATGTTGTACTTTGATTAAGTAAAAACTTTCTGCTATTAGCTTATTAAATCTTAAACTTATCAAATCCATGCATAGACGTGGTGCTTAGAGACTTGGGAAGTTGCGAATGTTCCATCACTGGAGGTATTGAAGGCCCGGCTGGACAGAGCCTTGGGTGACATGGTTTAGTGTGAAGTGTCCCTGCTCATGGCAGGGGGGGTTGGAACTAGATGATCTTAAGGTCCTTTCCAACCCTAACTATTCTATGATTCTATGGCTTAGGCATGGATTTGGCAGTGTTTGATGTATTGTTGGACTCGATGATCTTAAAGCTCTTTTCCAACCTAAATGATTCTATGATTCTATGAAAAAAGTTGGAAAAAAAAACTGTTCTCAAAAGGCAATGTGGGAGTGTTCCCTATCTCTATACCAAATCTATGAAAAAAGCCTGAAGGAAGATGAGCATGTGTTGCTCTGCAGGCTCATCTTTTCTGCTCACCTGCCTCTACTTCCTATGGGAACTATCTGTCCAAACTCAGTAAGCAGAAAGGAAGTTCAGCCTGAATCTTACCAAGACCCCAAGTAGTATCCAAGAACATAATGTATGTGTAAAAAACAGGGACTAAGAGTGAAATATCCCACTGTACAGTCATCAGTGGACAGGCAGTGTCAAGAGTTCAGTTCATTTCTATGAATTGGTTCTTAGGAGACTTGCCAAATAACACGCAAGGCAATGATTTCACTGCTGAAGTGGTCATTCCTTCAGTGTAAAGTAATTAACCAAATCTGGGCCTTGTTCCTGCAAAGCACCCAAGCTTGCCTCTTCCTGACTTAATTTGGTCTTTTATTTTGTTATTCCTGGCACATAATATAAAATATATCATGTTTCCTAGAAGAATAAAGGAAGTGACATACTTTGCTCGTCAAAGGTGACAAGGCAGACATAATTAAAATACAGATGTTTTGAAGATACTGCATCTGATGCTTTTTTTTTTATTCCTCAAATCAAAGTTAACTCTAAAGTCATTTGGAACTTTAAAATGAGCACAGATTTCCCAGTTACATTATTACAGTTTTAAAAATAGTCCCCTACATCAGATGCAAAACAATTTATCTGCAGTATTAGTCTTCATTAGTTATATTACTAAACTACTCAGGAGGCTTAGCTGTGAACAGCAATCACCATGAGAAAGTCTCTGTACAAGTAACATAGACAATCATCTTTTGAACTGTTTTTGACATTTACAGAATTTGAGCCAGATTCATCCAAGGAGCAACACAAAAGAAATGATTGAAATGACATGCTGGGTCAATTTAGTCCTCTCCCTCAAATCTTCAGTCAATACTCATCTATTTTCTTAGATGCATTTCCCATTTTCCCTTTTTAAAAACATCCCGTGTCATATATCATATACCACCCCTTAAAATTTGGAGATAGGCTAAAATCTGCTTTTACATTTTTTAACCATCCAGCACTCCCTCTTGGTCTTTACAGTGATACCAACTTTTTCCAAAGTAGCAAAAATGAAGCAAGGCTTTAGTCCCAGAAAAGTTTGCTGTTAGGTATCGAATGGATTTCCACCCCTCTGGCAAAGGAGGCCTCAGCTTCCATGTCCTTTTTATTGTTGGTTTGTACTGTGATTTCTATACCTCCACAAAGCCAGAATGTCCTTTCAGTGTTCCCAGTAGACTGACAATTGTAAACCATATGTATCTTCCTGAGTCAGCTTCAGAGGACCAGCAACCTGCCACCCTGGGTTATAGAAGGCCTAACTGCTGAACTACCAAAATTGCTTAACTAGGCTTTATTTTAAAAAATAACTCAGTCTTTATTATTTCTGGGTGGTCAGTATCAATTTATCATCTCCAAATAACACACCATGGCCAACTTCTGTTATTCATTTGATGTTTCATATTATCAGGGATGCTTTCTTGCATCTGAGTGTTAGATATGTTTATAGAAGTGGTGTACCACTAACTTAGTGAAGTCAGGTACCAAAACAGAGGATTTTCTGCATCAAAGGCTATCCAACACCTCTAGACTGTTCCTAAGTTCCCAGTCATGCCAGTATTACATTGGCAACATTGCTGTTATTGCCCACTTTTACTTTTTATTTAGACTTACTTTTAGGATGCTAGACGTCAGGACAATTTTATCAGCCACAAAAGAAAGAAAAAAGTGACTGTGTACATCTTGTGAGATGTCTTCACAGCTATGGTTTGTTAAAAGTTGAAATAGATCTTGCTAGTATGACAGTCCTTCCTAACCATGAGGACCTCCACCATTTCTTCATTATCAGGAGCAACAGGACAGAAGAGTACTGAAGCCAGTAACCCTGCTTCCCCTTAAAACATAGGATTCATTTTTCTCGGTTTAACTTTAGGTAGCTTACCCAGGAACCAAGATCTGTGCATTTTGCAGCTAACCTCCAACTATTTATTGCATACTGGTATACTAATGGGGTTTTCCAAACGACTTTCTTTTCACAATATTTCCAGTGACCCTACAATTAAATCTTCTACTTTCAAGTACTTTTTAAGGGAGAAAATGGGTATACCTGCACAACTGAGCTGCAGTTCCTCCTGTGAACCTCCCTTATATTGCCTCCAATACTCTATGAACTTGGCTGCAGTTCTTGTTAATTAAGTCTGCAGACACTTGACAGAGAGCTCTCTGAAATGGGAATATTTGAAAACCGGGGTTTGTGACCATCACATTTTTTCTGCTGATTTAATTTCTGCTGACAAAGTACTGAAGGAACAAAGAGATCTGTTTTAAATAATCGGAGTATATGACTTGGGAACATGATGCAGCTGCTTTAGTAATAAGAAAAAAGAACTACTTTAAAATGCTTTATCTTTAGCATGGAAAAGCATTGCAGAAAGGTAGTGGGAAAAGAAAGCTACTTACCACCAGCAAAGGTTACTTAAAACTCATGGTGTGAAGGAAAGACGATGATGGCAGTATTAAAAGAGGGATTTGATTTGGCAACCTTGATCATTGCTCTGTTGTCACTTCAACACTCTCTGTTGTCAGTTCATCACCAATGATATATGCAGGCAAGCTGGACCAACAAGCTCTGAAATGCTCCTGCTGGCAGCTCTCAGGAGAGGAGCTCTTCTTAGAGCAGCTAATGTCTGTGTATGCCTTACTAAGTGCAAAGCACAGAGAGCCCGAAGTGGACTGGTGGATGCAGCTAGTGCTGGGGAGGGGGGCACAGCACAAGAGGTGCCAGAGAATGGGAGGAGATGGACACAGGGAGTGTGGCTGAGGGGAGATGGCACAAGAGTGAGCTATTGCAGTGGAAGTGTCCAGTGCTTGGGAGGCAGATGGGTGAGGAGAGACACGGGTCTTCAACTCGCATAAACTATCCACCAACTTCAGCACATCAGCTCACCAGACCACTTTAAACCACGTGGAAACCTGTACCCAAATACTCTTCCGTGAGTGACATAGGAGGGTGGATTTACAAGCAACAATAAGGCCATGATGCACACCATGAGCAGCTCCTCCAGCATCTGTGCCAAAAAAAGTACTCTGTCTGTCATGCAAAGCTGTGCTGCAACTCAACACGGAATAGCAAATAACAATGATATATTCTTCAAAGAACTGGTATGAAATTCTACAGGTAGTCCCTTTCTGTTTGCTGCAGTAACTAGTGAAAAAGGGAATCCCGATTCTACCATGAGATAGAAGATTTCTTCTGTGGTTATTGTCTCTATACAGATAAAACTAGTAACTGGAAATAGCAATGTCTTTCCAACAGCTTTCTTCACTGTGTGGGCAGTAGCACAGCACACTGCAATGTGTACTGTAGTTAACAATGCTACTGGTTTTACTCTGAAAGAATAATGTCAAATTAAGGGGTTGATCCTGCAAACACTTAAAACTGCCCTCACCTTCAGGAATTCAGTCATCCCTTTGTTTCCTTTAGTGTGTCAACTTGTATGCCCGTGCACAGGACCTACATTTTATAGCGAGCGGCTAAGGTTGAGCCACAATCCTACACTGTAAAAAGAGAGAAGCTCATGAACAACCACAAAGCCATTACAACTCAGTGTTAAATGAACAAATATTTCATGTGATGTTACACATCAAAGGTGTTAGAAACTGAAATTCATTATCACAAGAATGATGGGATTTCCCCAAACTTTAATTTTCTAAGCTGTGAGAAGCAGACACTGTAAAGACAGATCCAAACTAGCAATGAATTTAATCATTTTCTTTCTTTAATGCAAAGACAGGCAAAGGGAAAATTGTAAAGTTATTAGCGATGCAGGTGTCTTCTGATTTCTGTGTTCTTATGGCTTCTGTTCTTGTGTTCTGAATTAAAAAAAAAAAGAAAAGATACAGTTATCAGCAGCAAGAACAGAATAGTTTCCTTAAAGGATATTTGTGTCAAACATAGCTTATTGAGGAAGTTTATAGAAGCATCATGTCCCGGTACCTAATCCACCAGAACAGGTCAATAAAGCAATGCTAGAGAAAAGGAAACTTTTCTAGAAAATAAACTGTTTGGAAAGCTAATTCATTTTTTTTTAAACTACAGGATTCATTCTTTTTTATTTTTTTTTTTTGGAGCACCAGGGATTAACGTGGATATGATTGAAGCTAGAAGTTGTGCATTGGCCTTTCAGTTCTTTCAGGCCATCACTGAGTGCTGGCAAAGGGAGTTTGGCTTTTCAACAGTGGGAGGTGGACAGCTGTACACCAAGCCAACATTGCCCTTCCGGAATATCAAAATACCAAGAGCCAAATACCCAATTGTTTTGATACCACTGATTGTCCAGTGTGTGCAATTCTTGCCTGACAGTTACTTTTCCCTCTGCAGCCCACCCTGACTGAGCCACTGCTGCTGTCACACACCCTCTGCATGGCCTCTCCCTGCTGTTTTGTTATCATTCAGGTCCCATCACTGCCGTTGTTTCTGATTAATCCTGAGGATGACTCAGAATAGTTGGCATAATGCAATATCTTTTTGCTGCTACTTCACATGAAATCACTTGTGTTGCATACAAGGAGGGTAAACAGAGTACCTCTCCCTTTTAAAGGTAGAAAATGAGAATCTGGGGAGCCATTAAGCTGTCAGTCTGGAAAGAGACTAGTGCAAATTATTAAACAATCCGCTTATAAACACCAGGAGAGCAATAAAGGGATTAAAAAAAAAAGCCAGAGTGGATGTGTCAAGAACACGTTGTACCAAGCCCAAACTAATTTCCCTCTTTGGCAGGATTACTGGGAAAGGAGAAGGTAGTAAATGTTGGATATCTTGATTTCGGTCATGAGAAACTAACAACGTATGGTTTCCAGGAGCATCTGCCTGCAAAATCATGTCCCAACAAGTTGTCCTCAGACTGATAGCATGTGTTGTCATTGAGCTCCTGGAGTGGTCCATCCTGCTCAATTGTACTCAATATTTCCATTAATTGTGTTAATAATGAAAAGTAAAATTTCAGGAATATGCAGGTGGCCTCAATTAAGTTTGCACCCACCAAGGAGGGCAGGACGTGCCTGTGATGCCCAGTAAAGCAGAGACCACAGATAAACCAGAACCACCTGTGGCCAGGCACGGGGTAGGAAACGTGATGCTGATGGGGAAGGGAATGCTCTCCTCTCCCATGCTCATAGAGCTAAGCCAGATCAATGATCCATACCCCTATGCAGTTATATACCCCTATGAATATAGGTATATGTTACTGTGTAAATTAGAGTTAGCTGTCAATCTAACCTAATTTGAGATTAATTAGTGACCTAGTCTGCCTTTGACTAGCTTCTTCCATATCCTCTGAAAAGGAAACAACTACTGAAATTAAAAATAAAAAAAACAAGATATCTTTCATGGGCTGCCACTAAGATCTTATTTAGGTAAGACAATGTGCCCCCAGCCCTGTCCAATGCTGTTATTTATTTTAGAAAAGTTAGAAACAAATATGTGACTTTATGTTTAAAGAAAGCAATGGCAGCTGGTAACATTGACAGGCAAGCTCTGTTTTTCTGCTATTTACTGTTATAAGTGGTATTGATAAGAGAGCTAGAGGGAAGATACACATTCCTCTCCATCTGCTTTATTATAGCACTATAAGACACAGAATGAAAGGTCTCCATAGAATCAAGTGGAGAAAATAATAACTAGGTGTGAGATAAGGACAAAATCTAACTTGCACTTTTTCCATCTCAAACTCATCCCACCATACCTTCCAGAAAGGTGGTGTCAGATGTGGAAACCTTCTGCCAGGAGAATTTGATCCTTTTCCATGGTGCCATGGAGCTTTCAGATTTCCTTCCTATTTTAGGGATTTATTAAAAACAAAGTCAGTCAGATAGATGAGTCAGTGCATGGGAAGTCTACAGCAGTGGGTACCCCTTTTCTAAGATGGGTAATGTCTGTCTCCTCACCAGGGAAGCTCCCAGTCTCCTAGAGCTCAGAGCAATTCAAATCCCGGTTAAAAGGCTTTGTTAGTGTGCAGGAGGGGAAGGCTCATCACTGATGGCTATAACAGGTATCTCAGGTGAGATAGTGGAACAGCACCACAAGCAAGCAGACTCAGTTCCTCCTCCACCCAGTGCCCCCAAAGGTCACCTTTATTCACAGAAAGAAAAATATCATTCCCCTCATTTCACAGTTACAGAATAATAAAATTACCATGAAGCACTGGAAAACATGAGAGATCATCTAGCACTGAAGCAGGGAGCTATCCGCAGGTAACCCACAGTCAGCACAAGGTATCACTGGGACTGTTCTCTGTGCTGCTTCATGACGCACTCTGAAAGGGGAGTAGCACTGGTTTCCCAAAAAGGACCACTCCCCATTTAACAGTCCTGAAAGCTGTGTTTCATAAGTAATCTCTTGGAAGGTAATGGAATGTCTTGTGTTAATATTACGACCACATTTTTGCTTTATATATATTCTCCCCATGTTTCTGATAACAAATTAGGGCACTGGAATGGGAAAAATTCAAACAACTCCATCTGCTTTCACTACTTACTCTGCTAGCCCCCAGATTTAGACAAGTCAGTAGCAGACTTTCTTAACATCAATATCAATTTTAATTTCATGTTCTTGTTCTCTCACCCAATGTCACATTGTTTTCAGAAAGAATCAGCGACAGCCAGGCCAAACAAGCAGTCAACAATGAAGATGTTTCTGTTCCCTGTCACATTTCAAACTTACTCTCACTCACCACAAAACTCACAAAGGAGGATTAGAGGAAAGAAAAATTAGCAGCCACTTCCCAATCGTTTGTTAACAATCATTCCCTACCATCAGTTCAGTTTCTTACCCTCATCATATTTTGATTAAGAGTGTATTGGAAACAAAAGGAATCCTCCAGAAATCCTCCTCTCTGCCCTCATCTCAGCTACAACAAAGGGAGCAACCATCTCCTCCCTGTGCTGGCATGGAAAAAATGCAAAACGCATCACTCATGGAGGGCGGATAAACACCCAGGTTTAGGCTACTGCTTTATTAAAAGTCTCTTAATGACCACTAGATGGGGAGAGAAACTTACTGTCCCTGAGACCCTGGAAAATGTGTGAGCAGTGCAGCGTGTTCTCATTCCAAACCCACAGTTTTTAACCTGAGCTTTTCCTTCCCTCAGCTGCTGATGAGTGGTAGGGCCATGAACGAGATACGACTGGAGACAAAGAAATCGTTCAGTATGACCTGCAAGCTTCATTTATGGTCTGTAGCTTTACTGAACTCTGTTGTAATCCCTGAGATATCGGACCTTAAATTTGTTGATGGTGCAAGGGTGAGTTTAATATCACACATAGGAAATGTTGTCCCAAAGTAATTTTTAGGGGAAAGTAAGTTCCTCTTTGGTTACTAAATAGAACATACTTAAAGAAAGAATTGGGTTTGCAACTTGAGAGTCCCAGGAGAGAAGGATCAAATTCAGAAACTTTAAGAAAGATAACTGAAAGACATAAGATATGAATCATCCCTCCAGTTATTTCAGACATGTGTATATTACATATTTCCAAAAATTTAGTCATCTGTGTTCTCACTAGATAAGTACTTATAGCTGTGTCTGGAGTCTTTGGAGGAGTAGATCTCCCTGAGGAAGTAGCAGTTATTCTATGCTGATAACACCATAGCCAGACCCCCAACTCCAGCAGTTTTATGAATTGCATCCCACCAGTTGGCATGAATCTGGGACTATGTGTCTATATATTGCCATTGCAGAGTAATGTGGACCCTAGCAGTGTTAGCTCTAGACAGCAATACAGGCAATATCAGGCTTCAAAATTTTCCAGTGAAGATATACAGGCAACATCAGGCTTCAAAATTTTCCAGTGAAGATATACAGGCAGCGACTTGATGAAGGTGCTCTGCACTGCAGTGACTAGTCTACTAACACGCAGCTGGCTAGTTTAAAGCTAGATTGGGTCTGTCTCTATCACTCTGCATCACAGATATGGCTTCAACATAAACATGTCCTCAGAAACCCAGACTACTGGTTTTTACTTCAAAGACAGAAACAGAAGTTCTCCTTCTCACTTGCAGTCTTAGCTGAGAACTACAACAGCGCCCACAAGCAACTGTGGTTACTATAAAAAAATCAGCCTGTTAGTCACCTTTCAGTAACAAATACCTTGAAAGCACTTGGCTTCAGTTACTGTAAGTTTCTCACTTCATGCATGGTAGTAAACAACATCATCCTTCAAACAAGATGTGAAGGTTGCCATGGAGCTCCAAAATCCTTTTGGTCCAAAAGAAGTTAACATTTTAACAATAACGTTTTGATGAGGATATTGTGTGTGGTCTTTTTCCTCCACATTCCCTGATAGAGGGATCATTACCTATGACCAAATAAGAGATGTACTTGGCAGCTACAGCACGCATCTGCCAAGTTCAGTGTAATGTACTTCCAAGAGGAACATCTGGCTCTCTAATTTTGTTCCTTGGCAATGCAGCTGTTGTCTATATGGCTGGTTACCCCTCTGCTGGCAGCTGTAAAACTGCATTGGGGCATGCTTTGGACGCAGATTGTTTCTTTATGATGTCTGGATATCCTTTCCTTCATCTCACACTTGCCTACACCTAGGAACGATTTTGCTTTGCAAATGAGTGCAAGGTGTAGTCCTTCAAATTATGCCTCACTGCAAATGGAAGCAGCCAGGGAAGCAGAGCAGCATGGGACAATTTACACACTCACTAGGATTAGCAGCAAGTGTTAGTGACCACAGGAAGACTACTTGCGGTTAACAGGCACACATAATATTATATGCTGTCCCCACAGAATATCAGAGAGAAAGGAACTCCTGTCTCAATCGCAAAGCCATTTCATGGAAGCCTCGCTGAGATCTTGAGTGGATCTGAGACAGAAATTAGCAAGCTTTCAAGAGAATTCAAATGGAAGATATATCTGTTCAACAATAGTAAAAATACACGATGCACATTTGGGGTCACCACCATTAAATCCACACAGGGAGAATGTAGCATTAACAACTGCAGCACTTCTTAAACACACACTGACCACTGGCACACTGTGTCACCTAACTGTCCAGTGCATCCATAGCTTTTCAGAAACCATCAAAGTTTTACTCCAAACACAGAGGATAAACATCACAGAGCAATGGCCTGGGGCTAAAAGAATCAGGGGTTTTCATTTATGCTGGAGGAGAAATTACTAGGTGGGAGAACCAAGTCATGAGCCAAGAACAGGTGAAAATATGGATAGTACCATGGATACCTTAGAACTACCTTCAGCAGGTAGATTGGAGAAATGAGCTATGCAAGGGATGTGTGGAACAAATTTGCTTAATGCTATACAGTATCCACTGCTGGACAGAGGTTCATACTCCACAGTGCTGAGCCACTAGATAGTACTGAATGATGCTTTTGTGTTGTATAATGTACCCTTCCACACCAAAGGGGAAACAGATGAAGGAGGTGTTTGCAAACTGGGAAACAGCAAAAGAGAGAAGAGATTGTAAACTATTGAAGAGTGAAGAATCAGTATGGAGAGGATGGAGTTCTTGATTATAGCAACCAGATCATAGCAGGAATGTGGGGTAAAGTCATGAGACTCACTGCGAATGAAGACATATTTTCTGAGAGAGCATTTCAAGTTTGTCAAGGAATGATAAAAGGATGTCCTCCTTTCCAGACAGAGCATACACTGGGTGAACATTGCCATCAAACTGCGTTAGGGTAAAGGAACCTGAGACAAAACACCACATGAAAACAAAAGTCCCCCAAAACAAGAGAATACTCAGATTTGCACATACTGTGGCCATTATCACAGTGTCTGGCAAAAAATAAAAAAATAAAAAAAAAAGGTAATTTAGATAATTTGAGGTGTCCAAGCATTTCTATGCACAGTGTCCTTGTACCAGAAGTGGGCAGAGCAGGAGCAAAAGGATCACAAGAGCACTGGGAGCAGTTTTCCATGGAAACAACGAAAAACATCAGAAGATGAAAAAAAATCTGCCTCAGATAACAAAAGAAACAACCCTTCATTTTAATTTAGTCTACAGGTGACAAGGGCATGTCCCCCCAGGAACAGTGACATTAGGGGTGTTAAAAGCCTCCTGCTACCTGCCAGCTCCACAGAGAGTAGGAGTTTTTGATACACCATGATAACAGAGGTTGGTAGCTCAGGGTGACACAAATCCTGCTTTTAAACTGTAATGTTTCCACTTTAATTCTTCATGTTTTTTCTGTCAAACAGTTGGAGCATTCCCAGGATTCAAACCGCAGCTGGCCCCTGACACTCAGTATAACCTTCTGAGCAGACAAACCCACTATCTTCTGTCAGGTACAGCCGAATGTTTGTTACATCTACCTGGTGAGTTGCTATGAAAACTAGTCTCAAATTAATAAAAACCTTAGCAAAAAAAATGGCAAAGGGTCAGACCCAGCTCCACATTTGTGGCTGCTAATTACAGAAAGGGAGGAGAGGCTGGAATATCACCTGCTCAACCGCACTCTTATCCAGAAAATGCCTTTGCAGCTGGATACACAGGTTAACTGTGTGAAGAGAAAGAGAAGGAGAAGCAAATAGCTTGTTAGGATTTGAAAGCCCAAGTCTTCCCCTGCATCATAAAAAAAAAGCTGTGTGTATCCACAGTGGGAAACAACAGCTGTTAGCAGTTGCCTATAGTGAGAGGTAACCTCATGGTTATGTGAAATTGCTTGCCTGATCAGATCTGTCCTGCTCAGGTGTAAAAGTGTTTTCTATTCTCTGGAAGGAAAGAGAAGAGGTGGGATGCTGTTGTGCAACTGAGAAGATCTCATAGCTATATTGTCATAATCTCTTGGTTTTCGAGCCCATGTTGAATCCATTCTTTTCAAAACCCCAAACTTGCCAACCTGTTGGTTCCTAAACTGATTTCTGTCGGCTGGGAACCAAGGGACTTGCCAGACAAAGAAATTCAGTTGCAGGGAAGTATCCAGAATTAGATTTTGCCCCTTGGGGCAGAATGGCTGCAGCTGATGTGAGCTGTGTCATGCATGCTGAAAGAGAAAATACATAGCGTAGAGATAAACTTAAAAATTTCCCTTCTGTTTCACTGTAAGGCACAAATAACTCTTACTTCCTTTGCATTAACACAGCTCAAATGTAGATATTAAGATGATGCATGTTCTGCAACTTGTATTTTTAACCACAGTGGTTTAAAATGCATGTTGATTCAGGCTGGATGGGAGGAAAGAAACTCTTTACAATGAGGGTGGTAAAATACTAGAACAGGTTGCCCAGACAGGTGGTGGATGCACCATCCCTGGAGAGATTGAAGACCAGGCTGGATGTGGTTCTGGGCAACCTGATCTAGCTGAAGTTGTTTCTGCTCATTGCAGGGAGGTTGGACTAGCTGACCTTTGAAGGTTCCTTCCAACTCAAATTATTCTATGAGTCTATGATTCAAGCACAGCCAACAGGGACAGGCAACAACAGGAGAATGAAAGAGCTAACCTAAGGAAAAGCCCGTTTGTCTTCAGATTTTCACTGCTTGTGTCTTTACAGTCCTTGATACAGCTGGGTAGATGGGTGGAATATACTTTTCCAAGTGACATTTCCAAGCAAACATCTCTGCTGTTATGGAGAAACATGGATGAGTCCCAGCCTGAGCCCATGGGTTGTCTACCACGCAGTGAATTGGCACTGGCAGGACAGTTTTAGCACTGTACTGCAGAGTGACAGATCCCACAGCACAAAAATCCTATAAACAGCTAATCTGGCCCTGATTTTCCTTTCAGAGCAACCTGCTGTAAGCATAGCACATGACTCAAAGGTGTTTAACTTAACAGAAGATAACCACGGATGTATGAGCCAAGGGCACAGGCTGCTATTTCTAGCAACAACACTACTTCACACGTCAACTGGACACTTTCTCTTCTGGTTCCCCTAATGTCGTTTGCACCTTTAGATTGTATATGCTGTGAGCCTGGGGCTGCTCCCTGTACTTTTGTATAATTAATACTTAACAAAACATGAGCACGTTTCCACTGCAGTCTTCAAAGCACTGCTGAATGCAAATTCTACATGCCAGCACAGAGCAATAGGAGCAGGGGACACAGTAACAGGAGGACAAGTAAATTAAGATATTATTATGCAAACATTGAATGTGAACAGAAACCAGACCCTTTCCTGGGATAAAAAATACTAGTTAAGTTTTATCTTGTTTCCACAAGCACGCACTCACCCCAGTTCCATCAAAAGCAAGGCAGGCAGTGACATGGTTGAGTGCTGAAAGGCTGTTGCCCTGCTATTCACAGCATGACAAGTTGCAGAAAGATCTGTCACATGAACCCACTCTTGTATGATTTCCCAATGGACTGTTTTCCAATTCTCCTCACCTCAGTGTAAATTTGGAAAAGGACTGTAACTGAACCTGGTCAAAAAATGTTGGAAGTCTCATGGGAAGAGAAAAACCCACAAAGTTTCTTCCATTTTTTCTTTCCTTTTTTTTTTTTCTTTTGTTTTCTTTCTTTTTCTTTTTATTCCATAATCAGAATACAGCCCAAGATGGTCTGGATAAAATAGAAAGAGACATTGAAACGAGGGATGCCAGTCCAAGTGGTATTTCCAATCTGGAAAAAAAGACTAACAGTGCTCAAGACTCCTAGGAAAGAGGAGAATTGTATATAAGCACCATGCCAGTACTGAAGTAAATAATGAATTACTTAAACTTGGGATTATTATTTATATTATTTTCCAGTAGCTAATACAGCAGAATCGGTCTCAATGGCTACTTGGAAAGTAGACAAAGCTCTGAAGATGATCTACAGGAAGGATTAAAAATCACTGGAGCATTTCAAAGTGTAATGGTAAAGGCTGAAATGAAACACCTCATACCTGATGTTTATTTGCCACCAGAGGAGAGGGATCTCACCCATGACAAAGGGAAAGACACAGCTTCTTCCAGGACTCCAGTGCTTTTCCTTCTCAGATAGAAATGAGACATGGCTGATAGATATGCAGAGAGAACAGGAAGGATTGAAATGCTTTTGGAAGTCATCAGGTTCTTTGGCTATTGTGTACCTAAACAGCACCTGCTGCATGGGGCTCTCAGCTCAGCTGATGATGGTGACAAAGGCTGGTGGGCTCAGGACTAAATGTGGGAGCCTGGCTGTGCTTCACCATCATCACTACCTGTGTGGCAAGGCATTAAAGAAAAATTGCTCTGTAGGGTATGATTACAAGTGGTTCCTGCAGCAGTGTGCTCTCAGGCCACTCAGATGCTTGAGTGGAAAAAGAAGCCACTCTGTGAAAAAAGGAAGGGTTCACACCTGGGTCCCTTGACAAAAGCCAGAGCAACATCTGGTCACACGGCTCATATGAGCACAGTGAGCCCAGAGCTCTGGGAAAAGCTTTTCCAAGAAAAAATTCATACTGGGTGATGCCTACTGAGATCAGGCTGTGTCTCCAGATCACCTGCATTAGTTACAACATGTAAATTGGGGTTTTTCTGCTCCTGTCACTCATGAGCAGCATCCATCAAAGAAGTCTGAAATTTAAATTACAGAAGTTTATCAGCTGCTTGCTGTTATCAAGTTAGTTCTTGTAATGTTTTGGTTCATATGTTAAATAAACCCACTTATTTTGAGACATCTGTTCATCTCCATACTGCACTGATCCCCTTTGGAAAGAGGACATGTCCAAAAGCCACTTCCACAGGTAATAAAAAGTTACATGTTTCGTTTCATATTAGAAAATGTAGAGTGCATCCCTGCATAAGCCAAATAATCAGGTCTGATGCCTGCAGAGTGCAAATCAGAGAGACAAGAAAGAGAATAGATCCCCCGTTCACCTCCTGGACATCTGCTGAAGCAAACAGCCACCTGTATCTGACCATTACCATAACGATGGAGACTTTGCAACCTCTCTGATGTGCCACAGGACCTTTGATGCCAATGAAGTTCAACAAAATTGGAGATTCTTGAGAGTCAGCTTTGCCTGCTAAATCTCTTGACATATCACCATTGCAAAATAGACTTCCATGGAGACAACATGGTCTCAAGTGCTTCTGAACTAAAAAACAACTCACCAGGATTCCTGCCATGTAATGGCAGACACTGGAAGCAACACAGAGAGCTCTGAAGTGGTGGCAAATGTGCAGCCAGGCCCATTTGACATCAGTGTGCTACTGTGAAAGAAAGGCAAGCAGGGAAAGGGAGCCCTGACCCTTAAAAACTTCATGGGGCAACATCACTTAATTGCAGCATGGTGCAGGGCAGAGCACCCTACTGCAGTATTTAAAAGTCACAGTTCCCCAGTGACGCATTATATCTAAATTTCACAAATGGCCACTTCTAAATAAGCAGAGCTTCCTCTGCTTCCTCCCGAGGGATGTCAGAGCCCTCTCATCGGAGGAATGAGCCAGACAGCAAGGAGAGAGGAGGCACAGAAGGGTGAAAGTTTCTAAATCAGCCTGAGAGCACCAGAAACGCCTATAGCAGCATGCCTGCAAAGCTGCGACTGCAGCTCATGCTGTACACAAACCCAATATGTTATCACAGGTACATTAACAGCTGTGCTACCTGCAGCAAGAGCACTACAGAGCTGCATAGATCTCTTGGAAAGCACTGGAGTATATGGTTTTGAAAGCACAGGAACACATTTCCACAGGTTCAGATAGCCCAGGCTGTGGCCCTAAAGCTAGGTGCAGTTTGTAAACACTACAGGTAGCTGAGGAGGGATGCAGGGCTGTGCTAGTGCTTTTGGGTCAGTAATATGATCATCCATGGTGGAGAGGAACTGAGCCATAGGCATTTGCTGGAGGTGATGGCAACCTAGTTCTCCCCTTCGCAGGGAGTTCTGCAGAATCACTGCAGCCACTCCCCGGGGCTCTCATGTACTTCTCTCTGACATCCCAAGGTACTAAAAATGTGTCTGATGGCTTGTGACTACTTTTTCCCCTCTCCCTCCCTCTTCCATTGCATGTTCAGGTACTTAGAGGCCCCAAAGCATTGACCTAATGCTCTAACATTAGGCCTCATGCTGTTTTGGGCATACATTTCAGCAGCCTAGGTAGGGTGCCTACATTCTTCCCTTGTTTTACCACCACATTCAGACACTTTTAAAACAAGAAGGTGATCTGGGAATGTAAATAAAACCTCCGATTGCTACAAAAGGAGCAAAGCAACCTGCTACTACCAGCATTCCTCTCATTAACTCTATCACTGGTGGAAAGCCAAGCTATCCCTATAGTGAGCTGGGGGAGGTCAGCCAGCTAAAAAATAATGTGAAGGGGATGGGGGAGGAAGTAAAAGAGTTTCCTACGTGTTAACTCCTTTGAAAAGAAGCACACTATGAGGTTAAACCAGACACTTTCTTGGTGACAGTCAGCAAGTAAATTGGCTTTCTCTGCCATGGACACACACCCTTCAAACAATGCAGGACCTGGTCCCTGCCCTGAAGATTAACAGTACAAACAGGAAGAAAAAAGGGAAACGTTCTTCATTCCTGTTTTACACATGAGATAAGGGCATCACCTAAATGATCTGCTCCACCTGCGCAAGTCGGAGCAGCAGGTTTGAAAATGGTGTTCCCAGGTCTAATTGCAGTGCCTTTGCCGCAAAGCTTTGCTGATAATAGGCTCAGCAAGGAGACAGAAGAAAGAGCGTGACATCCCTTAGCTTTCCATTTTGATTCTCCTCCCATCTGCCTGTTCCTGGAATGTGGAGACAGCACCAGCCTTCTTCTTATTTTTGAGCAGAAGAAAAATGATCACATGAACCACAAAAGCACATTCCCTCCCTGGAAGCAGCCTGCTCCCTTCTTTCCAGGAAAGTAAAACTCTGCGTGAATGTTGTATGAATCAGCCATGTGTTCATTTCAATGATAAAGCCAGCTTGGCAATTTGGCCTGAAAAAGGGGGGAGCTGAAAACCTACAGATTCCAATTGGCACGTTTTTAGACACTAACTTTCTGTGTCTAAAAGTTGGAGACTTTACATTTGGTCACATCTCACTTGGGAAAGTTTCTCTGCTTTTAAAGAAATTGCAGATTATGTCCCAAGCATTACTCAGAGGTGAACAAAATAGATTTGCTCTTTAATGACTTCACTGCATGCGTGCATACACGGTGCTAATTGGTCACAAGTTTGGTGTCCTCAGTGGAGCTTGATTTCCTGATTGCAGCCCCTTTACATTCCTAGCAGTTCACCATCTGCAGAGATAAATGCCATTTCAAGATGCAGAAAAGGCATAGATGGGGTTCCTACTCGCTTGACTTCCTGCTGTATTGCTAAGCCTTAAAATAAATATCATTTAGGGAAAAAACCTCTATATAAAACATTGTAGGTAGGGAGGAATAAATTCCCTAAAGTGATACTTTTCCTCCTATGCTAATCCCAGGCTGAACGCTTACACTTCTCTCCACTGTCATAAGGAGAGAGGTAAACAGCTTTTATCAGCCATCAGCTCTACTCTGGGGAGAGGGATTGGTAGGAGACATAGGATGGGAGGGGTGAAGAAGGGTGTGGAAGGGGAGAGGAGGAGACAGAAGGGGATGAAAGGGAAGGGGAGAGGCAACTTTCATGCCTCCAAGGAAAACTCATCCTCAGTGTCCAAATACAAATACCTATGAACAGAACAGCTGGAAATCCAGACTCTGGACAAGTAGCACCAGCTGTGTGGATAGGTGAGTAACACAGCAAAGATCTACAGTGAGTGACACAGAATGAAATGTAAGGTAACAAGATGGGCAACATCAGTTCTAGTTGAAAACCGCTCTTCCCATTCACAAACATGCAGATACACCATGTGCGATTCTCATTATATAGCATCTGCCTCTGGGAAGCTGCTGGACATGTTCTGATGGACAGGACATGAATCATCCTTTGAGTGACCTCATCTCCCAGAAGTAATTTGTTTCATAAGCTCATCTTTCCCATAGTGTGTCTGGGAAATCCTGTCACACAAATTGTATCCATGGAAGCACATGAAACAGGGAAGACCCCACTGCTGTCATGGACCACCATGGTGGTGTAATGGTGGTAGTGTGACTGATAGTGTGTAACAGCTGTAAAGAGGCTTGCTCTTACTCAACAAGCCTCAAAGGTGGACGTCATCACCTGCCCTTCAGCAAGCTGCTTCTAAAAAGGCATCACACGGAGCATTTCCAACCCTCCTGTGCTCACTGATAAACTGTTATGTTTTTCTCCTTTAGTTGCTGCTTCTGCTTTTCAATACATCAAATTCACTTGAGGTCTCAATGACCACTTCACTGGAGTAGGAGGCTGCCTAGAAAACAAGGAAGAGGAAGAAAGGATGGAAGCAATAAGGATAATTTAAATTGTTTAAATTCAAAATGTAGAGGGACATACAGGCAACCCAAGAACAAAGAGGAGCCACATCAAAGATGTTCTATCTAGGACTAGGGGTCTCCCCTGAAAATATGGTCACTGTGGGGATCTCTTAAAGTCCCAGATTCTTTTAACTGCAAGAGTCTGGCTCTTATCACAAGTCTGGAAAAGGTCCTGAATCTGATCACCAGGGAAACCAGGTTTTGAACAGTACAGTGATAGTTAAACTGAACATGGTTCTGGCATGTTCAGTCCAATACCAACACAACCCCTACCCTAAAAAATTCTGACAATCTAAACAGATTAGACAATGGGTAAGAAAAAATGTGAGATTTGCCTGAGGTTAATTTAGAATTCAACAGTAGCACCAGAAACCTCATTCCCACACCAACACTTGTAGGTGGAAGGAGGGTGGCTGTACATGGCTGTTTCTAGCTGCAAGACATGGGGAGAAAAGCTTCACTGTAGTGCAGCCACCTTCAGAATTCCCCACCCCATTGTGCTGCCTGTTCTCATTAGTGAAAATGTACAGACAGATCTGTTTGGTTTAGGTCAAGGAGGAATGATGAAAGGGAACGTTTAGGAGAACAAGACGTAAGGAAAAATAAAGCCCCTATAAAACCAAAGTGGTCTGGTCTTGTAAGGAAACCAGTTAATGGAGAAAATTCCTCTGAATGTCAAGTTTTAAAGTGATAAGATTGCACAAAGGAAGACTGCTGCATTGTAAGAAGGGCTAAAGAAATGTGGGAATGGCAGGGTTGGCCAGGGGAAGAGAGCAGGAAGAGCGTTACAGAGCATCATATCCTACAGTGCCTTCAGAGAAATATAGAATAGAGTTAATTGGCAAGCATATTGCTCATTGAAGAGCTAAGTAACAAATTCACAAGTCCTTCATCTCCTACAGATCTCACTAAAATTTCTTGCACTAGCCTTGAATTTGCTAATTCCCAAGGAAGCCGCCCCAGGGATGTCCTGTCAGACCAGTGCTGATGAAGATGCAGCTAATGCTTCCATACATATATCTGGAGTTGGACATACTCCGCAGTCCTAGGAATAGATCTGCTGCCATTTAATTTGCTAATTAATGAGAGGTCAGAGGCACTTCATCTATAGCAGGGTTCTTTGCTTGAGAAACTTTGCTAGAAAACATCTCAGGTGACATCTTCATACCACAGTGTTAACAGCACCTGGCCCTATCTATTTTTTATTTTAGTCTTCTTTCTTGCCATGGTGGTCTTGGCTAGAAAGTAGTAAAATGAATAGGAATAAAACTGTGTTGGAGAACCACACTCATTTAAACAAGCTTTCCAAGCATTTAGAATAACTGGATTCACGTTTTAAATTCACCCAAGTTTTTCCAAACTTTGTGGCTTGGAACCAGCCAGCTCCTATTGGATTTGTGAGATGGGAATGACAGAGATCTTGTGAGCAAACCTGACCAATTCTAACCTGATTAGTGAAAGAGCAAAAAAGCCCTGGATCAAGATAAAATCACGAGACCTTCTGAGCTTTGCTAATCATTACTGATAGCCCTGTGACTTCCTCATTGCCGTTTGTAGGCAGCTTCATCGTGCCAAAGTAGTGCTTTTATCTACTCAGCTACAAAATCGCTAAACAGAGCCAGAGGCTTGGAGTTTGACCTCAATTGCAACTAGAAAGAAGCTTAAAGAGTAAATCCCTGTAACACTGATACCCCTCACTATGACCCAGCTGTTCTGCTGATGGTGGAAAAGATCAGCAGAGTAAATGCTTAGAGAATGAGGATTTAGGTGGTCAGAGCTCACAAGTTTTCTTGGGTAAACCTCAGCCCTGGGCTGTAGTTTTGAAGTTAAGAGGTCGCCACCTGAACTCCTAACTGTGGGAAACCCTGTAGTGATGCCCTGTATCGGTGGTTGTGATGCTGAGCCTAACACTGTCTACTGAGAAACCTGGTGTCAACACAGAAGAGGACATGAAGAAGATTAAGAACATGGGACATTGTGCACAAATTACTGAATGACCAAGACTCCTGATAAGAGACAGGAAGTAAAGCTCCCTGGGGCTCTCCAGGTAAATAAACCAACCTTGTTTAACACTGCTTACATGTTTTATCCATTTGTCACTTCTTGGAAAAGGTGTTCAAAGCATGTCCAGCATACAGTTAGATCACTGAAGAGCTCTGACAGTGGTGGGGCTTAGCCTGTCCAGGGGAGACTGCAGGTGGGTCTGCTGTGTCCCTTCACAGCAAAATCATAGATCATCTGGTCCAATCTGTCTTGGCAAAGTACGATCTAGACTAGATGGCCCAGCACCCTGTTCAGCTAAATCAAGTGTCCAAAAACTGACGAACACACAGTTTGGGGTTAAAGAGGTTCATTATTGAGGTTGTGTTTTACTTCTGCAGTCTGGGGCTAAGACAGTTTCTTTGTAAGGTTTTTTGGTGTTTACACTTTCAGGTGCGCGTTGCTCCAAGCCTGTATGTGCTTTTGGGCATTTCTTTCCAAGCAGGCATGAGCAAGGCAGCGGAAGCGTTTAGCACCAGTGTGCTTCCCGGTGGAGTCCCAGCGGGGAGTGTTTCCCCCTTTCAAAGCCTTCAATTCTCGTGGAAGGGAAACACAGCCAGTGGGATGTGCTGAGCTGCTGTACTGGGGTTTATGTTAGTGTATGGCTCGTTTCTCCTGGAAATAGCAAAATCTTTCCTGTGCAAGGAACAAGGAGCTTGGCCCCTCATGCGCATATACATTGTTATGTATTTAAATGGAAGAAAGACTTGGGAGGCACTTGAAATGACAAAACAAAGTAGGAGAGGGGACAGGAATCACATAGTTCAAAGCTGGTTTTCCACAGATTGCTATGTGGTGTTTTAACTTTTTATATTTTTTTTTAATTTCTGTTGCTTTTAATTTCACATTTTTTTTCTCTCTCTCTTGTATATACGTGCATACTCTAGGAGGGGAAAAAATCCCTCTTTTTGGTTGTTTGTGTGTGTGTGTGTGTGTGCACGTGTGTTTGAGAGGAAATAAACTTCCTGAGTGCCCAAATTGAAAGATCAATTATTTATTCTTTATGACAAATTCTTTAAAGAGCTATAGACACAGAAAGATGACCTTAAACTATTACCTGCCTACTATACCTCCTGTCTGCCTTTCTACCTCCCCCTCTTCCCCTCCCAAATGGAAGAAAATATCTATCCAAGATCAGAGGAGATGGCATCTGGGAACGACAGACAACCCTGAGACATGAGCACAGCCTGCAGCCTCCCTGTACCCCGCCTGGCTGTGTAGGTCCAGCACCCGTGACTTCCACAGCCTCTCCGAAATCCTCCCGGCCGGTCCCAGCGCTGCAGCCCAGAGAGCAGCTGGAGCACGGGATGGAGCAGGAAGCCTAAAAACTTGGGTCTGCAGAGAGACCTCTAGTGTTTTTCTTTCTCCATGTCCTGGCAGAGTTCCTCCAAAGTACAAATACACACAGAGCTCCCATTGTTTGCAGCCCTTCACAAGCCCACTGATCCTAATATGGAATTCAGCAGGAAACCCATGATTTCCTGACACACAGCAAGCTGAAGAAAGAAAGGAAAAACTCCATTAAAAACCTCCAGGCTCTCCTCCATGTTAGAAATGAAATGGAAAATGGAGTGGATTTAACAGGAATCCCTGATTCCTGCAGCCAAGCTGGAGGAAGGGAAACGCGAATCAAAGCTGCAGGCTGCTGATATTTTTTAAGTCGCAATAAATACTGAGAACTCCCAAGCAGGATGAAGATTTCCTGACTCTGACGAGTAAGAAGGGACAGATAGCTTTTTAATGATATTTCTCTCTGTATATTTAATTTATTCACCTCCATGATTCTCTTTACTGATCTGGTAATTGTTAGAAGTGGCTGTGACAGCCTGGAAACATTAGTATGATTTCCTGAGTTTGAGATTTGCTGCCCCCCCCCCCCCCCCCCCCCCCAAACTCAGGAAAAGTCAATACAATCGCACTTCATTTTTCCTTCATGTGCACTTGGAAGTCCTGGGAGAAGCAAGAGCAGCGGCAGCAGCAGCAACAGCAAGAATGAACTGCAAGGAAAATGACAACTGCACTGACGGGAGCAGCAATAACGCGAAGAAGATGTTAAAATGTGTGGTGGTTGGGGATGGTGCAGTTGGGAAAACCTGTTTGCTGATGAGTTATGCCAATGATGCCTTCCCAGAGGAGTATGTCCCCACTGTGTTTGACCACTATGCAGGTAAGAAAGCATTTTAAAAGAAGTTTAATTGAGGATTGCAGCAGAGCCAGGTGTGAGGTATGTGAGGTAAAGGAATCTCAAGGAGAGGAGAGGATTGTTCAAAGGGGGTGCATGGGTTACTTCTTGTCCAAGAACGTGATTCAGGCCTGGGTGGTAGCCAGGCAGCTTAGATGGCAGCTCATATATTTGGGGCAATGCAGGATTTATTCAGAGAATTTATTTGTTTGTTTCCAATTTTTATTTTAGTTTTGGTGAATAACCAGTGTTAGGGATGCAGTCAAATCCCCTGGGTTTTTGGGACAGCAAATACAATTCTGCCTCCCTCAATTTTTATTCTTGGTTTGCTTCTGAAATTCTGAAGTTATGAACTTTGCAGGCTGCAGTTATAAAGACTACATGTATATACACATAAAAATATGTGCTATTGGTGATCTTGTGCTTCATGGCAAAAGATGCATAGACTGCAATATTTATATCCTATTTAAGCAGTAATCTTTGAGAATATATCCTATTTAAGTAGTAATCTTTGAGAAAACCAACATAGTCTCTTTCTGTGCTGTCAGAGTATAACTCCTTTCAGAGACATTTGTTACTCCATCTATAAATAGATTTTAATGCTATAACTTGATTGTAGGGAAAGCAGAAGTGGTGATTGGTTTGAGTACTTTCTTGTGAGGGAATTTGTAAGTATAAGAAAAAATATGAACATAATCAAGATCATCAATGGTGTTCACTGCATCGCTGTGTAAAACAGACTCAGATTTAAGTACAATATTCACAGGCCTCTTTCTGTAGCAATTACTTGCATTACCCAGCTGTGTCCAAAGTTACCATGCAGCTGGTGTGCTAGGCTAAAACTGTTGCTCAAACTTCTGCTTAAATTTTCCTATCCCAGATTCTGCTAGTTTTCTTCTCTCACTGCTCCTTTGGCTTACAGTTGTTGTTTATGAGATCCCTGAAAAACAAATTCTAGAAGCACTGCAAAACTCATTGCTTATCTTGCAGCAACAGTTGGAGTTTCCCTCATTCTCTCCCCACCTCCTTAAAAACTGAATTTTCATGCCATGGCTTATCATAGATTTGGTATTCTGTAATGGGAAAATCTCTGCTTTCATTCTGGCTTCATGTCAGGTTTAGCGGATGAACTGGCCAAACAAGCAAGCTGTGTAATTGCAGAATCTGATCTGGAAATGTGAAGTCCTGTTCCTCCACAAGAGTGGGCAGCATCACTTCTAATGCAAGCAACACTTTCTTCCCTCTACCCTTCCCACCAGATAAACGGCCATTTAAAAAACAAAACAAAACAAACCAAACAAAAACAAAAAGAACCTTTACCCAAACAAGATATAGGAAAGCATATTGCATGTTCTAAACACACACTTGCATGAGCCAAAAACCCTAAGGAAGCCTGGCTGTGCAAATCTATGACTTACAGTGCAACAGCACCCATTTTCCTGTGAAACGCTGAGCTCTCTTATCCCTCACAGCTTCGCTTCTCAGCTATACACCAGTTGCAGCCCTTCTTTCTCTCTGTGCCCTGCAAATACCTCTGTGTGCAATAGCTGGTGCCAGACCACCTATGCATCAGCCTGTGGCTGGGTGGTTTTGGTGTGGAGCGTTGGGGCACATGTGTCCATGGAGCTGTGCACACACACAGGTCCTGATGCCAGACAGGCAGTCTGGCACTCGGTGGAGGCACTACGCTGAGTTTCTCTTCCCTACCCAACTGCAGGTGACTTGCAAGAGCTTGCTTCAATTTCCTTCCCTCTCTGCCAGAAGTAGTAGAAATTGCCAGTGGGCTCAAAAGTTACTGACAGAGAGGAGGGCTGAGAGAAGGATGGGAAGATGAAGAATGTCACTGTGTAATCCTTATTTCCTTAGGGTATCAGGTAAAAGCAGCATAAATGCAGTTTGAAATCAAGCTACATTTTCAGGGTTTGAAGAGTTAGACATCTAAAATATCTCCAGCTATTTACAGCACATAAATATAAACTAAGAGTGCTTTCAATGACAAAGTTCAGAAAGATAAGGGAAAAAATTAGCTTCGTATATTAACATGTTATTCTAAGAAAAAACCTATTCAGCGTCAGTGGTCAAAACTAGTACTGATCAAAGATGTAATTTCAGGGTTTTGAGAAATCCCATCATTTATTAAACCAATTTCACTACAAAACTGCACATAGAATTGAGCAGTGGAAATTACTTCTGGAGCAGAAAAAGTCCCACTCATAAAACATAAAAATATTACATGGCATAAAACAGAACATAATTTAAAATACTGTGGGTATTGAGAGAGTAAAGAGCTCGCTTGGGGCAACCTTACTGCTGAGATTACAGACTTCAGGATATTCTGTAGCAGCAGCCCATTCAGCCATGGCAGCCCATAGTCGAGAGGAAAGGTAGTACAGTAGTACCATGGGCACAGCGGTACCATGGGCACAGCAGTACCATGGGCACGGTGATACCACAGGCACCATGGCATGGAGGGAGCCTTCATACATGGGCAGATCCTGCAGGGTGGTTGAGGCTCTGTAAAATCACATTTGAATTTACCCCAGGGAACCAGTTTTTCTGCCCCTGCCCTTGCCTCTGCCAAATCCAACTGTTTCAACTTTTCCAAACAAGCTGAAACTGTTTGATTCTGGTCTTCCATGCTGGAAATGCTCAAAAGCAATTAATTGCTACAGATTTTTGTGAAGCTGCACTTTCCATTGAAGGTTTTTCACCCACACGTTGTTACCAGCAGTGGTGCGTTAGCAAGCTCTCCCTCTTGCCTCACCAGGTCACAGCCTGGTTGTGAGTCCCAGGGCATTTACCAATTTCCTTCTTTCTAATGGAAAAAGTAGGGAGAGGGGAAAGCATTAAAAATTGAGGACTCCAGTGGTGATCTCAGAGTAGTTTCTCACTGACACAACTCCAGCAACTCGGGGGAGACAGTGATACTATCCAGCCCAGCATTGGGAAAAGCTCCAGATGCACCACTGCTGTGGCCAAGGCATTAACCATTCATGGCCCTGCAGCTACATGTACTTGCCCTGCTGTGTTGCATCTTTTTAGCTCCTTCCCTGGGCAGGTTTCCATGGGACAGGTGAAGCAGGTGAACATACTGACAAGGGTGGCCAAGAGGAAGCAACCAGCATTTCAAAGGGCTGAGCTCCAACAGTATTAGACCTGTACAGTACTTATTCAGTACCTTTCACATGAAAGGGTTTGAAAAAAACTACAAAATTTGGGCCCAACGTCCCTGTAAGAAATCAAAGGCAGTAGATGGATTTCACCTAAGGAATGAGCAGGCTTCCTGCAGACAACTCATGCAACATTTACAACTCAGATATGGTGCTGTCTGGGAAGAAAAGCTGTTCGTGTTTCACCATGCATGCAGCTGCACTGTGCCAAAGTCCAAACCAGTTATTAGCTCCACACTAGTAATATTCTGCCACAGATTCCACCCACAGTCCACAAAAGCAAATTTGTTCGGGGCCTGTTGCCAGGCTTGGGAGTGATGGATGTAGAGCAGGGTCAGAGGCAATGCCAGACAGATGGGAAAGGCGAATTTGTTATTTGGATACAAAAAAGGTTTATTTTGTTGGATGTATGGAAGTTTACAAGTTTGGTTACCTATCAAGGCATTTTGAAGAGGTTTTTCTAGAGATCAGAGCCCTGGGGTTCCCTCACATTTGGTGAATTTCCAAAGGTCCGCACTGAAAGGTTTTAACCACGAAGTAAATGCTATTTCTATGGCAGGCAAACCAAAGTGCTATCCTAGTGACAAACAGGATATTACTGGCAATAACTGTAACAATAGAGGCTGTTTGGATAGTGAGTAGATGCTTTAACATGCTGGTTCCATTCTGGCTTTCGAACATCAGATGCCGATTTTCCATGAGCAAAGGTCTCTCAGTCGGGGTGACTTGTATTGTGTCTAGCTATGTGAGGTTATAAATGTTTAATTATGGCTGAGGTTGTACCAACAAAATAATTCAATTCAACTAGCAAAGTTGGTTTAATAATACCAAAATTAACTGGCTTGCTCTGTGAAATAAAGAAGTGAGATGTGTGCTGTTACTTAGGCAGCCACCAAGCCTCCCATTTGGTATTCATGAACCCTAAAACCCCAGCAATTTTTAGCATGAAATTTATTCCTCCATAAGTTTATATTCCTCCATAAGTTTATATTCAGGCTTCCCAAAGAGTCGGTCAATGCCCCAAGCCTGTCAGTGCTTAAGAAGGAATTGAACAATGGCCTAAACAAGATGCTTTAACTTGGTCAGCTTCAAAAGTAGTCAGGCAATTGGACCGGATGATCACTGTAGGTCCCTTCCAACTCGAATTATTCTGTTCTGTTCATAAAGTAGATATAGAATAAATATGACCCTCCCTCCCCTCATATGTCGGGACAAACTGGTGAACATTTATATAGTGAACCCATTTGAAAAAAATTAGCAGTGGCATGTGATCAGCTAATGAATAGCATACAGAATAGTTCAGCCATGACTGAAGCTCTGTAAATTAAAAGCAATACAGAAGAAGACAGATGTTAATTACTGTTAGCAGACACGGGTTTTGTTCTTTAATGATGATTCAATCTAATTTGTCTGACTTTGCACTGAAGTGGGCCAGGGTGCTCACTGGTCTCTCAGAGAAGTGATCACAGCCTTACTAGTCAGGCAAGCCATGCAAGAAAAGAGTCTTTTTCTCTGGCATTTTTATCAGAATAGGAGCAGTACTACTACTCTTGCCCATAGCAGATCCATAAATACATTAAACCCTGCCTGTATGCCACAGCACTGACTCAAATCTGTGCTCCTTACATCCACGCATGAAAAAGAGCAGTTGGAAGTGTGCTGTTATTGATCATGGCGCTGTCAGTGGCTGGCCACTCTCAGTCCTGGGGCAGGTAGGAGCACCCAAGGGAGACAGCTCATGCATTGAGAAGCTTTGCCTTGCACCTTCTCCCCATGTGGGAGGAAACACTAACCAAGACATTGCAGAAAACAGATGGGAACTGTAACTCCCAAATTTCTCCATTTGCAGTCACAAAAGCACATCTCTCTACACTTTTGATGTGCTAGTTATTTTTAATTGATTGCTAACTCACACCGATTTCAACCCTGCTTGCCATCATGTGTAAGCAATGGCTGAAACCCTAAACCATTGCTTTATTTCCCTGTTGAAACTTTGTTAGACAGGAAGAGACTGCCTAAGGAGATTTGCAATTTCTGTATGGGTGCTGCTGTGGGAGCCTTCACACTACCACATTCTTGAGGCAGTTGTCTCCTATAAAAAGCTTTGGTAGCAAATTAGACAAACCCTTCATGCAATGTTTGGGGTCATTAAACTGAAAGAGCTATAAATAGCACTGGAAGAGAGCTGTAATGTTTATTTGCACAGATGCTTGCAGTGTGGGTTGTTTGGTTTTTTTTTTCCTTTTAATGTTCATCCAGTTTTGATGGCACAGATTTGAACTTTATCCGTGAGACAAGAAAGCAGTGACTCTTTTAAGATCTGACTCTATTTAGACTAGCAGCTACAGAACAGATATTTTAATTTTGCCTCTCAGGAGCTAAAAGGACTTCTCTGCCAATCTTCCTGGTATCATCCAGAATAAATGAGGGATCTCAATAAAACATGGAAGGTACAACACAACAAAAACCCACCAGTGCAATTCAAAGGTTTTCATAGCTGACTCTTTTGAAGATAAATTTTACAGAACTGCTAATTCTTAGATTCCCCACAGAAGGTTTTATTTTGTCTTGTGTCACATAAACCAGAGGAGTTCTAGTGATCCTCAAGCTTTTTCACATCCAGGAAGACTAGACAGTCTTCGTACCAAAAAAAGGTGCTTTTTTCCTGAATCACCATGGTTATTCCACATTCAGATGAAACAGGCACCTTATACATCCCCAAGCATCTTAAGACCTTTTCCTTCTGAAGGTGTTTTAGTGTATGCAAAGACCTGAGATAACTATCGCTCATATCTCTCTTCCTCACCCACATCCCTGTATTGTCCTGCGGGTGCACAATCCACTTGGAGCCCTTGGAGACACTGGTGTGTGGATGCTTTGTAATCCTATTTACTCAGGGCAGATTGTTTCTACAGCAGTGGTCTGAGCACTGTGGTGACAAAGTCCCTGTTGTCCCCTGGCATTACTGAAATGCAGCTGTGGCTGGGTAGGAGTCTGCAGCACCTGAACTGCTTCCTACCTCTGCTTTGTTACAGAGCTTCTCTTTGTACTGTTGCCATTCCTGGTTTGATTTTACACTGATAAACTTTATGTTACAAAGAGACACAATAGAGCTCTCCACCTATCCTTCACATACCCACCAGCATCCTGCTGATCACCCAGGACTCAGCCCAGAAGCTGCTACAGTCCTATGAAGAGAATTCATTTCTTCATCCAGTATCAGCAGTCAAATAGTTATCCTTGTGTGTCAAACACAGCAGGGAACACTGGCCCATGAACAACATTTACAGTCTAAAAACTAGATGTGGAGAATAAGCAAACTACAATGCACATCAGGAAGGATAGTGCCGGGAATTAGAGGAATAGATGAAGCAGCCATGTTATTTCATCCAGACTTATCTACCTTAAATTCCACCTAAGCCCCTCTGTCTATTAGTTTGTATTAGCTATGTGGCGTTTGAAGGGCAATAGGAAATACAAAAAATACTAAGCGAGGAGTTAGACCATTTGTATGTGTATTAGTGGTTTGGATGTCTTATGATGGGGGTTTTTTTTAAGGTCAGTCACAGTCCAGAGGGGATGGGTTGGAAAGATGAGAAAGTCAAGTGGCTTAAAAAGAGATATTTGTTTGCATGGCATGTGATTAACCCAGGGATCTTATTACTGTACAGAAGTTACAGAGGACAAAATTTTAACAAGGTTTGGAAAAAGGAAGATTGGACCAGATATCAGGGAGATTGAGTGCTATCATAAGCTAATGAAAAAGATTTCTGCAAGACACAATAAAATGTGAGCTACCACCAGCTTCTGTCAGAGGCCAGGATAAGACCTAAATTTTGTCTGATGAATGGCAAATTATCTTAAACGTGCCCCCTGCTACCTCAGAGATGAAGACTTAACTCCCTGGGCTGTGAGTTTGGCCCAATCCAGCATTCTTGTACTCAGTGTTGTAGAAAGTGACTTTTTGGAATCATTCTTCTGATAAATGGATGGGCAAATATATTTTGAAATTTTGCTTATGTAGCAATGGACTGCTGCAAAGAGACATGGAGCACAAAAAGTATTTACAGCAGAAGTGACGAGAAAATGACCCTTTCCTTGTCACTACTGCAAGGTAGTCAGTCTTAGTTTTTCCTTCCACTTCTTTGTGGAGGGAAACATTGCAGGAGGTGACATCAACTGAGAAAATCAAAACTGAAACTGTGGCTTCTGGCCCATGCAGGACAATCTCTACAACTGAACTAACAATCTCATTCATTCATTATCTTAAAATAAATAATCAGCTCGGTTCATGTGGTCAGCCTTCTACACCACTTAGAAGGCAAAACCACTCACAGATGGTGCTCGAACAGGTGTGTGTTGACAGCCAGGTAGATACAGATACTTTCCAGCAGCAGATGCTCCACATGCAGGAAAGAAAAACAAAAACTTAGCAAAGAAGTCTAAAAAACAAAAATTCCTAGACATGTACAAAACTGACTCCTTCATCTCTGCAGATATGGCAGCCTTTTTACTAAATCATCGTAACAATGGCTTAGTTACTGAGTAAGTCAATGCAAAATTTCTCCACTAAAACTTATATCTCATTTTCTGTTCTCTTGATAAACCTTGATATCTTGATGTCTGTGCTCGTAATACATATCGTTATCATCATGCACCACTGTGTATCTTCTGCCCTGCAGGCAGTGCCTTTTCCTATGTTCTAACTTTCCAGTTGTTATGGCCAGACCTAATGACATCATGGAAATGGCAAGGGATGAGGAAGAGCAAACATATTTCCTTCAATTGTTCTGTTCAGACAAAGTCATTAAACAATAATGACATCTCCTGTCAAATTCTTATTTATCTTTGCAATGAAAAAATCCAAGTTATTATATTTCTAGGCTGTTCTTAAGAGTGACCATTCACAAGTCTCCTTTCAGATATGTTGTTCTTGTGTCGCAAGCTATGGGTCTTTCAGCTAAGTTAGGGGAGAAGTTACTGAAGAATGAAAGCTTTATGAATTGCCACCCCAAGTTTTATCCCAAATGTCACTGAGTGAATGAATTCTTGACCAGATTTATGAAACTAACTGGCATTCATCTCTCTTTTTTCCCCTGGATAAGAACAGGGAAAATGGGGTTTTAAATAATGTCCAATAATTAAAAGCTTAAAAAAAAAAATATTTACCTTATTTATTATCCAGTACCACTTGCATTCAAATTCAGAATTGTCTCACCCAAGACAAGCCATGCTATCAGCAGTCTTGGCTGAATGCAAAGACTAGATCTTAAGTGCAATTTCTACATGCACTACATTCTCAAGCACCATTCCTCAGCCAATGACTTTCCCACGTACCTACGTGGACAAGAAAGCTCTGCCGTATCTGAGAATGAATCATTGTTACTGCAGTCCCGAGCACCATCTATCATGTCTCAGCAGTGAGGATACAGCCAGGTAGGTGCGACAGGAGGGAGGGCCCAAGGATACAATCTAACCATGTGGTTGCTACCACCTTTGACTGAAATGGATGCAGTTTTCATTATGCAGTGATGATTTTTCCTGAGTATTTATTTCTTCTGTAGCATACATATTCACAGATTTATGAATAAGAGCAAAGCCCTTTTCTTAGTCAGATATCGCTTTTCTTAGTCAGATAGCACTGTGGGCATGGAAAGTTGTCATATGAAAGTAGGCTCAGAAGGGTCCTGGGGGACACAGTACCATCTGCACCCTGTGGCACTTGCTGGAGGTGGTGGGCCCAGCTAGTCCCCATAGCCAAAGTGGTGTAGCTGGGATCCCAGGTAAGGGAAAGGCACGGAAGACCGTGAGAACTCGGTATTTCAGCTAGCACAGCTCCCCAGACTTAGTGTGGGCCCAGTGCAACAGCAAATCCAGCAGCAAGGTTGCCCAAGGTTTGCCCTTCTGCCCTGGGGACTGGCACAGCAATGAATCCAGAAATATGAAACGTGCCAACTGGTCTCAGGGGAGGGGAAGGATGGAAAAACCATTCACTCACAGGAGAAGCACTGGGAAAAAAAGAAAAAAAAACAACTCCCAAAGGAGGGAGGTAGACAGCTGTAAAAATATTCCCAAGCACAGTGGCACCGGAGGCACAGTCAGAGGGTGATAGCTTGGGAGCAGGAGAGGAAGAGCTGTACCAGGATCCTCACTCCTGATTTAGGACAGCATGTGAGTTTATCATGGAAATAACAGTCCCAGTCATGAACATAGGAGGCAGCACTTAAGCAACTGTAAGAGTTAAAGAGGGATGTGTAGAGGGGCTGGACAACAAGATCCTGCCACAGTGCAGAAGGATTCCTGAGATGACTCACTAAATTCTGAGGGGACAGAGGCCATGTCACTTATTAAATACTCTCTGGCACAGACATCCAGCTATAACTTTGAAGCAGTGATATTAACGATATCTGCTAATGCTCAGCTTTCTGCAGACTTTAAGGACAAGAACAGCTTCAGCAATGAGTGGGAAAACATACATGTTCAAACATAACATTAATTTTTATCCCTTGGGAGATGGGACAAAAAGAGCATCTATTTACAGTAATAATTCTGCTTTGCTGAGAACAGATCATAAGGAAAATCCCATTAGATTGGAAAATGTGTTTTAAGTTCAAGGACTGTCCCATGCTCCAGTTCCAGAGTAGGCAGCCGTCCAGCTGCTGTGAGCAGTTTTGTCCTCAAAGGCCAGACCCTCCCTATTTTGGACACTGGGTTTATTATGAGCAATCTCCCCATCTCTGTTTCAGAACTGGCTAGCTTAGCTCAGTATGTTTTCCTCCAATAAGTAGCCAGAGTCAATGTCTTTTTCTAATCTAATGCCATCCAGAGGGACCTTGACAGGTCTGAGAGGTGGGCCCATGCAAACCTCATGAAGTTCAACAAGGCCAAGGGCAAGGTCCTGCATGTGGGTGGGGGCAATCCCAAGAACAAATAAGAGGCTGGGTGGAGAATGGATTGAGAGCAGCCCTGAGAAGGACTTGGGCCTGTTGGTTGACAAGAAGTTCAGCATGAGCAGACAGTGCTCTTGCAGCCCAGAAAACCAACTGTATGCTGGACTGCATCGAAAGGAGCATGACCATCAGGTCAGGGAAGGTGACTCTGACCCTCTGCTCTGATGAGGCCCCACCTGCAGTACTGTGTTCATCTCTGGGGTCCCCAACACAAAAAGGATGTGGACCTGTTGGAGTGAGTCCAAAGGATGATCAGAGGGCTGGAGCAACTCTCCTATGGAGACAAGCTGCGAGAGTTAGGATTGTCCATGCTGGAGAAGGCTTCAGGGAGACCTTTCAGCTTACTGGTACCTAAAGGGTATGACAAGAAATCTGGACTTTTGACAAGGGCCTGTAGTGACAGGACAAGGGGGAATGGCTTTAAGCTCAAAGAGGGTAGATTTAAATTAGGTATTAGCCCATGGCAGGGAGGTTGGAACCAGGTGATCTTTAAGGTCCCTTCCAGCGCAAACCATTCTATGATTCTACAATAATTCTGGGAGGCCAGTTGCTTGAGACACCGTCCATGAGCAGCAAAATACAGAAACCTGTTTTTTCACTTAAAAAGTGAGGTGTTTCCACCAGGGAATCTCAGCTCTGGAGTAAACTCACACTGAAAAGGCCTCCTGAGACCATCTATTTTTTTGCTATATGTATCAAGCAATGGTTTGTGGAAATAATGCCCAGGATTTTGTCTTGGCCATTTGAGCTTAGACAGGAGTGCTGCTATTGACAGGTTGGGTTGTACAATCCTGCTTCTCAAATGGTCCATATAGACACAGAAATTTCACTGAGGACTCGGGGTCTATCTACACGTAGATTAAAAAATGCCTTTAGAGAGGTATTTTGTAATTGTGTCTTTATTTTTGTTTATTTATAACTACATATAGATCTTTTCATCAAAACACAAAGGATACTATAGAATTGCTTGTAATTTCTATCTAGTTTAACCCCTGAAACCTGAAAACCCATTAAAATTTTCAACAAAAACATGAACAAAATCTAGAAGGGCATTTGTATGCTTTTTTTAAGCCCTTAGAATGATCCTTTACCTTCACAGCGCTGATGTGCTTTGCTCTATGTATATAACCAGTAAATCTCAAAATCAAGTACAATTCCCTTTATCTTGTTGTCTTCTAGTTACTGCTCAGAATATTTTAAGCCTGTTCCAGGAATACAAGGGAGTAACATCTCTCATTAAAAAATACATGTGAAATAAAGCTTTAAGAAAGCAATTTGCCAGGAGTACTGTCCACAAAAATAGGCTCAAACTCAACATTAGAAGGGGAGTTCATATTCCAAAAAATATTAAGCTAATCTTCCACAAACCAGACCTTATGGAAGGACTCCAAATTAGCTGAGCCAGTGCATGACATCATTAATATGGAGATTTTCCCTTGCCATGCATAGAAATATTCTCTGATGAAGTGTGCCACTCGGACATCTTCTGGAAATTTACCTAAACCTAAATTGTTCAGTTTGGTTGAAGTCCAGAGGGGTGAGGTTGCTGTGGTTCTTGTTATTTTAATATTTTAGAGTGTTAAGTGCATTTCCTCCCTAACCTCTCCCTCCTGGGAAATTGCTAAAATGGTGAAATAATTCATTCTTCCATTATTTGAAGCATATCGCCGCATTTATTTCTTTTCCTGTAAAGAGCTCCTTGTAGCAATACTGTCAGTCCCTCCTGATGCTTCCAAGGAAGTAAGAAGAGAGTAAGAAGGAATGTTAATACAGAATGAGGTCTCCAATCTGAAATAATGTTTGTCAGAGGAAATCAATGCCAAGAAAATGGTGGAACAGGAATAACTTTTGTCTCCATATGGTGCTCCCAACCATATGGATTATGGTTTCTCTCCCCTGCCATCTATTTAAATGCATGAATGTGAGAGATTAATACAAAAAAAAAAAACAAAAAAACAAGTCTTGCAACAATTTTACAAGGAAAAAAATATTTTGGTATTATGCTTAACAGGGTGGAAACTGCTGAGGACACAAGGGATCCTTGTCCCTGGCTAAGTGTATTCACAGTATGTCGCAGTGAAGTGCCTGAGACAACTCATATAAAGAGCACCTGACTAGAGAGCACTTTGTACCTTCCATCACATTAAGTCCTTCCAGGTCTTGATCCCCTTTACTGCAGTTCCCTCCATCTTTCAGAATGAGTAACTGTGTTTCCTTTTCTTGGTATTTATTTTCCACATTGCTATTTTTAGGGTCTTCCCGCCTGAAATAATAGAGAAAAAGAAAGACAGTTTGTCTTTGCAAAGTACGCCTTGATGCAGGATGGGACATGGAGCTGCCCAGAACTAGATATGGGTCCTGCAGAGCCATCTCTGAGATACCTTGTTCCAGAACCAAGCCACAGACATTGCACATATTGCGGCTGCCCCACAGGCACTGAGTGATAATTATTACCTTGTGTCTCTTCTGATTTCCTCAAGCACTGTCAAGAGGGTGAGGGTTGCAGCCAGGCAAGACATGAGAGCAGATGTTCTTGCCTTCTGACAGATGTCAGCTCTGCCCAATGGAAAATGCCAACTGAGTTGAATGAAAACTAATGTGCAGCCAGTCAGGTTTGTGCAGTACAGTCATGGAACCACCCCTCAGTGACCGCTATCTATTACAGACACTGCAGAGATTATCCAGCAGCCATGTCTTTCCTGGCAAACTCCTACCACACATATAATAAAATAATTAGCTCAGCATTGTGTGTAAGCTATTGAAGGTCAAAAGAGCCAAGGAGCTGCCTGAAAACAAAAAAACCCAGAAAACAAGGATGATGGGAAAGAAATGTACATCCTTAGAGGATGGAGGGGAAAGGTATGCTTAAGAGAAGACAGTCCAGAAGCAACCCATAAATCGTAAACCAAGTGACTTGTAACAACTATGTTTTGGGCAATATGACTCATGATTTTGATCTTTTGGGGTTAGCAAAAGTTCTCACCAGAGCATTTTTGACAAACTATCCCACCAGGAGAAAATGCTGATTCATGAAAGCTGAAGCATTTTTTTAATACTTGGAAGGACAAATTCTTGAGATCCAGGGCCCTTTGGTTATTTCTGACAGTGCAGCAAGAAAGACCTAAATTGAAAACATAGTATCTGAAGGTTTTGTTTTCATTCCATTGTAAAATGAAAACAAATTGTAAAACCTCAGAAGTTGTCACAAAGCAGAATTATCTTCCCCCTGGCCAGTTCTAGTTGGTTACTGTTATTATCCGTTTTACAGTTACTGTATTGTAATCATTATTATTCAAGGGCAAACTTACTCCCACTTCCTTTAAAATAAATGTTTGTGCAATAGACAAAAATTTCCAAGGGAAATACCTCAAATAATGTGAGTTCAGGTGTGGTTTTAGGCTCTTTCAACATCAAGAGCTGCAGCCATTTCAGGGAGAGGTTAGCAATCGTTGCAAGCCTTAGCAAACCTAATGGTAGAACCAGGCAAACTCTTAGGAGAAAAGTCTTCAAACTGTCACTCACTGTGTCTTTAATATCTTTGGTACAGGCTAGCTACAAAGTGAGTTTTTTCTCCTCTTCTTTGATGACTTTTGTCATCACATTACTGACTAATAAATCCACATTTCTGATTAATAAGACCACATACTTTTGATTTCCAGGAGAAGGAAGTTATTCCAAGAGTTTTCAAAGGTTTTCAAAGTATATTTTCTTTCCACCAAAAACAATCTTGCTTCAGTGAGTGTTTCCCAGAGTTAGTGACACTGGAACAGGGGCTTCATCTGTGATGCCCAGTGGACATGGAGGGACATGTCTGTGGTTACATTCTAGTAATGCTGCTTCTATATTATGGAGGGAATATACAGGAAGGACCTGATTGGGAGCTCATGCTGTATAAAGTTAGGAAGGGCATTACTGTGGCTAGGGAAATTGAGTTATGTACAATAAGTCTGAACTTGAAATTCAACCTATATTGCAGTTTCTGAGACCATTTACAGTCTGTTCACTTCCAGTATCCCCCCTATATAGCTGCATTTTTACCATCTGTCACCTTAACAAACCAAGATGCTGCTGTTTGATAGAAAGGATTTATTCCAGAGTTTAAAACAGTCTGTCCTTCCCAGGAGCTTCTCAACAGAGGGCTCAAAATCCTGTCCTAGTATGAATTACATCTGACCTAAGTAAGTTCATTTGGGGTGTCTGAATTTCAGAAGTTTGAATTTCAGATTTTCTATATGAGCAACCCTTTTTAATGTGCTCCTGCTGTGAGCTGTCGGGCAAAAATAAAAACAGAGCCATCAGAGGTAATGAAAAGGCACCACCAATTGTGCCTAGTATATTTCTGCCATAGAAGAGCTGGAAACATAACCTGAAAGAGACTGGTTTCATTTCCTAGTGAGCATGGTGAGTATGGGTACCTGAGACTAGATATAGTCTCTATTAGCTGTAAATATTTATGCCTATGGCCATAATACTGGCTTTTAGTCTGATGATCTTCAGTATGAGGAAATGGTGGTAAATACATTTTGATACTGAAAACAGAGGAAATAATATTTAAGCAATCCTTTTGAAGGTTAGCTATGAACCCACACAAACTGCTGGGTTCATCTGGAAGGCTCACAGAGCTGGGGTCAAGCAAATCTAAGTCAGGAAACCCTTGAAGTGAAGGAATGTGTGGCATATAATAAAACGCCAACAAGTAGATGAATAAAGTAAGGGAAAGAAAATAATTTCCTTAATGCATTTCTGTGCAAACTGCTACTCTCCCCGGAAATCAGAATGAAGATATTTATGACACACAACAAATAAATTCTCAAGAAGGAAATAACAATTTTCCCCTTACGTATCAGCAGGAGATGCAAGGAAATGTTCATATAATAATAATTGCATGATCTATTTTTGAAAGACTTATTAGATTACAGAGAATCCATATGTTGGCGATGTTGATTCCCAGATTTCTTCCTCTGTTATATTACTTTATATATGCAGTTAGAGAAGTACCTATAGTTTCCACTTCAGGGAATTTTCCTCTAAAATATTTGCATAGATGCCTTTTGATAAGAAAGACAACAGTCCTAATGCCACCATTTCACAAATGCAACCCCTATTAGTTTTGGGGGCTAGTAAATGAGCATTATTTCTCTCCATGGTTTTATTAGTATATACAGAAGAAAAGAGGGTCATCAGCAGGGGAATATAGATCCCATCTTGGCATGGGGCAGGGGCACTCTGGCGTTGGAGAATCTCCCAAATACCTTCTCAGAGAAAAGCAACTCTTCCATAATCCCAGTAAGGGCCAGACTACACCAGCAACAATAAGAGAGAACAGTAACAGGAACCAGAAAGGGCAGATCACATGAATAAAATGGGCAAAGCCAGGAGGGAACCTGGACCTTGACATTCATGCTGTATAATACAGTCATTTTGGGGTAGAAAAAATGTAGTTGGATGGAAGAGTTTTCTCTCTTGTCTGGGCACCTCAAGCTGTGGCCAGATATGAGAGGATGGAAAATATACATCTTCCTCTGTCTCTTAAGGCAACTTAAGTCAGAGTTTTTGAAGGCACCTTGTAGAGCTGGCTACTTTATTCAAATTCAATTTGAAAATAAACATTTTGGGTTCCTTGGAAAAATCCCTCCCCTCATTTGATTCCCAAGAGGTTCAAATCCCCTCATTCAGCTTCCTGAGCTGCTGAAGGCTCCCAGTTCTTATATGGCCAAAAGTCCTCTTACAGATATCAGCGTCTTCTCTGCAGGATGGCAGTAAGCCCATCCCTCAGCACCACCTCATTAGATTATAAAATGTTTCATTCAGATGCTGATTAAACCTTTAGCTATAGAAACACAAATGCTAAGCAGGAGTCTCAATATCAGAGATTCTTAATAGCTGTAGAAGATCATGTTAGACATACCACAATTTGTGCAATCACCCATTTGGAGGGAAGACCACAGATTCCCTTAGGTCAGCAAAAATATCTGGTAAATGGGTGATGATCACTGACACAGGGAGTGCAATGGATACACTCCAGATGCCTTTTCAATATCCAATGGGATTTATGTCCACCCATTGACAGATGGAAAACTTCATTTCTGGGGGGGGGGGGGGGGGAATACACACACACACACATACACACACACACACAGACACACACACACACATATATACACACACACATATATATATGGGTTGAGTTTATAGTAAGGTAGCCAAGACTAGATTTTCTTTTTGTCATCTTCCTATTTCTAGAAATACCTCCCTCTGCCCTCTTGGAACTGCAGAATGTACATATCCCAGACATGTAGCTGGCTTTAAAAGCCCCAGATCTTAAACTAGGAAGAAAACTATGGAGATCAATATGTCTGAAGAAACAGGGGTGGGAAAAACTCCAGAGAAAAGTGTTTATGAAGGAAAGCAGATTTTCTAGAAAAAATCTGCAGTTTGCCACATACTCTCAGGTAAGGAAAGAGCTTTTCCAAGTGAGAGAACATACATGGCAACAGAGGCTGGAGAACTGTTCAAAAGGATACAGCCCTGGGACTGCTCTTGAAATTGTTGTTTCACTTTGTTAAAAGAATTACAAAGTGAATAGTAAACTTATGATGATGAAATTATACATAGGATCAAAATAAATTGTCCCCAGTGTTTCCCTGCTATTACAAGCAGACATATAATTTCTCCATAACCAGCCCCCAGATTGCTTTAACACTGGCTTTCTGGATACCAATTCATCATTGACCAGGTATATCCTGTGAGGTGTCTGACTTCATCCCTCTTGTTATTAAACAACAGGGAGTCTGCTCAGACACCCTCAGCTGCCTTGCAAACATAGCAGTAATCATTAAGCATTTTAATTTAAGAAGTTTGAAGAGATATATAGGTATACAATTCCTGATGGTTTTCTCATCTTAATTTCTCCAGAGTGTCTTAGCAGTGGTCAAGCCTTCTGTTTTTCAGAATCTCCTCCCAAACTCAAAGTCTGAAGATCCTGTGTTTACAGAGGAATGTCACTGTTCTGGAAGGGAAGAGATTTTGAGAAACCCCTTTGTTCTGAAATCCTCTTAAAACCAATCCAAACCAGTTTCTCAGTGATTCTCACTGGTGCCATATAAACAAGATTTGATTCTTGTATCTTTTCCATTTTCTCACTGTATCTTTGCCATTTCCCCACAGAAATAGCACCAGATGGACATTATTATTTCACACTCTGGAGACTTCAAATGTTCATCAGCTCTCCCATTCTGTGAGCTCTCATTACCAAGAGCAAGAGAGATTTCTGTGCTGTTTGGTCAAAACCCACATTTCATATATGACCACAGCATAATAATGCATACACTGCCTAATGTTAAACAATTCATTGCACACTACTGAATGCTGAATAATAAAATGAGCCACTGTCATTTTAGACTATCTTGATCATTATAGCCCTACGGGCAGGAGGCATCAAAGTTAATAGAACAGTATTTAATATTAAGTAGTAGGATATATTAAGTAAATATTAAATTTGACCCATAAACAATCTCTAGTATAAGCACAGTAATACATGAGAGCTCATGGGTTTTACATAAAAGCAGGTTTGTGTCAATACTCGTATTTTATTTGGAGGGAAACTGGCATTGGGAGGGTCACACAGCTGCAGAGCAGGAATCAAGGCCAAATCAACTGTGTCACAGACCAAAGCTTTGCCCACAAGCCACCCTGTCTGCCATTCCATGTGCACACAAGCTGCTCCTGCCTTCAAGTTTCACCTGGAAGAGTTCAAAGTTTCAGCCCTTTTTCCTTTGCCAAAAACACTTCCCAGCTGGCCATATACATCATGATTGCTTCTCTCTATGTTTCAGCATCTGTTCATTGAAATACGGTCTTCTGAAGGCAACATGCCTGTTGTCACAGCTGGGGATTTCATCCTGTGCCCCAGAACCTTTCCAGCTGGGCAACCAGGCTTTCCCTTTACTCCTCTTCAGGCTGTTTCTCACAGCCTGGCTGTGTCCATACTCACACAAGTGATGGAGATTGTTGAAATCTGTCCTGAGGGAAATAGCAGAAATAGAGTATGAAGGACCACAGACCATTGCAACCTCATGTGTTTTCTGCCACTAACAGCCACCCTCCATATCTACCAGCAAGACTTCATTTAGCCCCCATGCAGGTGTAAGCATATGTTTGCCTCCATGCACATCAGGAGGCTGAACCCTTAGGAAAGTCCTTTCTATAAGTATGTTAACAGTCTGGGTTTAAACAGTAATTAGAGATAGGCACACACTTGCGTATTTTGCTGAAACAACCCCAGAATGAAGAAAGCCTGAATTACACAATAAGAAAATAACACTCTTCATTTATTAAGCATGTCTTGACAGTCCATAAAAAATTTCTGGAGCTTTCCTCTTGCCAAATATTTCTCCCACTTCATACCATAGGTATGCTCCTGTTGTGCTGGGAGCAGAATGGCAATATTATGACTCATTTCATATTGTAGGCTGAAAGTACCGTATTTTGTTTCAGAAAGAAAGGCGTAAGACTTAAAAGGCAGCTTTATGTAAACTATACTCCAGTATATGCTGGAGCGTATTTTGATCAGTTGCACCATCCAGTCCCTTTTCAGCTGCAGCCCTGGCTGTTCTTATTTTTAAATTTATAACTGTGCTGGGAATATAGTGTGTCCAAATTAACTTACAGTGAGGGAGTTAAATGATTTTTTTATGTTTCCTCCCAGAGTAATTCTCATGGCAGTAATTGCTGCCACACACTTTTGCCATCAATCCAATGCTGTGTCTCTGCTAAAGCACTCAGGCATAGATGAACTGATGCTGCTCTTGTGTCTCATCAGGGCTATTAAAGCAATCCAAACCTTTTTGGTTTTCAGTCTACAGGGAGTGGAAATTATCATTCTCCCTCTTTGGTTTTGCACAAATTACATGGGGTTTGCCCACCAAAACTACCATGGGCTGAAGGTTTAGATATAAGTTTGTTTTGATGGTGGGATGGAAGTGAAAAGTAAATTAATTCCTCAATTTAACAGATCATACAAAATGCCTATGTTGTTTGGTACCCACAGGTTTCATTCATAACAATCAAGCATTGTCCCTCTACATAGGCACAGACATCAGGTAGCACCACTGATCCCATCATACCTGAACTGGAAACTTCAGTAGGGCACATGGCAATTCTTAAAACATCCACAGGGTTAGAAACAAACTTTGGGAAACAAGTTGAATCTGCAGTATTTCTAAATACAACTGCCATGTCTCAAAATCAAAGGTGCATGGACTGTTGCTGATGTTTACTCTGTTAAGTGTCCTAAACACCAAGCATGCTTTTCACTTGTGACAAGCGAAGACCACATGGCAGGGCTTTATGAGCCACACCAGCCAGCTATGATTTCTAGGGCTTGCCTTTTGACGGATAACATCAGTATACTTATCTGGAGCACACAGAAATCATGTAAAATGTTGGGGGTTCCTGTACATCCAGGCCCAGCAGCTGAAAAGTATGTTTCCGTTCTGCAATTCAGATTTTATACCTGTGGTTTGTGTTTAACCGGAAAGGGCCCTGACCACGCTCTGCACAACTCAGCAACCATTACACATCAAGGAAATCAAAGTAGACAGGACAGTGCTTTAAGCCTCCAGCCTGCCTTGGATTGGTCTCTAGCCAGAGATCCTTCCACCCTCCTCAACCAACTCATAAACTCGGAGCTTTACTGGGATCAGCTGCACCTGATGCTTTTGGTTCAGGACCACATTACTCAAGGGAACTTTGAGTCCCCAAAAGGGTCTACTCCAAGCAGATTTTTTTCCTCATATTAAACAACAGTGCAGAATACAGGAGACTTCCTTCAGAGAATATAGGTGCAGATAAAGCCTTAAAACTGTTGTTTATGCAGAAGCAGCTGGATGGCAGACAGAGGCATTTTACTTTTGGCAGCAGCATCCTTACTAGTCCAAAAACATCACCCCCCATCTGACTCTGCAACCTGCCTACCTCTGAGACAGCGCCATGCTCCCGTGGGTGCAAACTGGGGTTGCACACAGCACCTGCGTGAACAAGGGAAAGGGGACTGCAGGATTAAACAGACAGGGTATCAGGGTGGAAACACATGTCCTGTAAGACCCTTTCTCTGTATCGGGTCATTCTTCCAAAGAATGCTCGTGAAATGGAAAGTATCCCAGAAGGTCACAAAAATAATAGAAAGTTTAGAAAATAAGGTCTGTAGGAAAAAGCTTCCACTATTATAAACATCAAGGCTGGGGATTGTGTGGAAAAAAATAATACAGTCCAAAGGGACTAGCAAGGAACAGAGAATAGGAAGCTGAGGGCAGAATGGAATCCTTTTTTAAGGAGTTCATATTGACAGAATAGCCTAAATGACATCCAACAGCCCAAAATCTAGAAAACAGGTTTTTAGTTAATTGCATACTCTAATCTCTCAGCCAGCTGTAAAACTAGATAAAATGCTCTATGAAATTCATGTGGCACAGTCATTGCATACACTGCCAAAGCAAGACTGAGCAGGAAGTGAATGATCATTTACATGGCCCAGCAGCACATCTTTACCTCTGAAAGTCATACTATCAAATTTTCTTCTGTTTATCTGGTTGAATAAAAACCTACAATAATATCCAACAAAAGCCATTACACCCTCAACCTACTGTGATGGTTGGAGAGTGAAAAGGCACAGTAAAACAACCTTCACAGCATCCCTCCTTCTTGAATTCAGTGAAAGGCTCAAGTAGAAGGGCATGTCTTTGATATCCCATTTGCTGTGCATGTCTTTGATATCCCACTTGCTGTTATTATAGCCTCTGGTTTTCAGTTTTAAACCTTCTAATGGTGCAGTAATGAGCTTTCCGTCTCTTTGCTGACGTGGTTGATGCCTGCAGGTTATTGAGTTTAAAAGCCAAAACACACATAGAAAATTTGCTTCAGGGTTGAAAAAATATATATCATATTGGAAGGGTGGGATTCAATTAGCTTTTGTTCTCCCAAATCTCACATAAATAAGCATGCTCATATATCTCTCAGTACAAGGCTAGCTAAACCAAGAGTGCCTGTTCAAACTGGAATCCTACTAGTCCCTGGTGGGTGGCAGGAACATATGTGCAAGTTACTAGGCTTGAAATTTAGTACTTTGCTTCACAAAATGACCACATGGATCACATGAGAGATTGCCACTCACTGAAAGAAATGTGTACGGGGCCAAATCCTGGCAGCCTTAATCACATGGGCCAGTGTTTGCCTGTTCTGGGGCTGCAGCTGCGTTCATTGTTGGTACCTGCATCAGGATATGGTGCAGACCTGTTTTGGTCTTCAGCTGTCATTGAGTTGTTCTCAACAAATACACAGCAACAATCTGTAGAGATTAATGCAAGATAAAAATAATAATAATAAAAAATCCCAACCACACAACAAAACAAGTAATTTCCAAATCCTGTCATGGATAATGCTTTATAATCCATGAAATAGCTGTAACACAAAACACAAAAAAAAAAAAAAGAGGGAGAGAATTTAGGGTTTTTAATTATCCCTATTGCTACATTATAACCATATAATTATACACCAAAACACATATTCTGCCTTTGTAAAATTTCTGGTGTCATTTCTCAGCCATTCAAAGCAGCCATTAAATGATGTTAAGAAACAGTCTACATTGTCTGCTGTATTGCCTGCCTCCTTCTCCTCTGCTTTTGTGTTTTCTTCCTCTTTCCTCCTCCTCCTCCCAGTCAATTTCACAACTATAAAATATCACTGCCTGTCTCAAACTGTGGAAACTGTGAGCAATTCCACGGAAGTCAAACCTAACGGAGGTGGAATTCTTCAAATGGTGAAAGAATCTCATGGTCAGAGAAGGGGTGAAAGCCAGTGTATGGCAAGCGTCTTAGTCACTAAAGCCAGTAATGACAGTGAGCATGGAAAAGCATTGCTCACGATGCTGATGACATGAGAAGAGAGTGCTGTTAATCTGCAAAGACTGCCTGAATGTTTTTCTGCATGTGTGTGTGAGGGGGTGTGCATGTAAATATGCGCCTATTAAAAAAAAACGGGAATTTTAGAATGCTAATTATTGGTGCAAATGAGTCCCCTACTACTACAGCTTCCACGCCTTCTTGTAAAAGCAGGTGCAAATCTCGTTTGTGGAAAACAATTTATATCTAAATATATATGGCCAGATGGGCATGGTAACTCATTGCTGCTTCAGTCACAGAATCACTAAAAAAAGGTATTATTAAGACGGGCCCTTCCCAAACTATCCAAGGACTAGTGTCTGATTTTGGTAGTTGTTTAAAATGATGTGATGTTTTGCTTGATATAGAAAATCAAAGGCACAACTGAGCTTTCTTTCAGAGCAGCACTGACCTCTCGGGACAAAATGATGGCAAATTTTCAGAAAACACCAGGAGAGCTTAGAAAAGCTCATCACAATGCTTTTGCTGTCATTGCTCCGTCTGATTTCCTCGGGACAGCTGATGGACAGCTGTGCCACTGGAGGTGGAATTTCAATTAATGACTTAACATTTTAGTAAGTAGGGACTGTAAGGAAAACTTAGGGAAGCAAGACAGCCATATTAGCCATATTTATGAGCTTGCATTCAAGCTGGGCCTGTAAAAGACAATGCAGTCTTTTCTGTTAAATATGGAAAGCTGAGTACAACAGAGCCATTTTCCTAAGCATGTTGTAGACAGTGGAGCCATTGGCTGGTTTTCATGTTGTGCAAAGCTCAGTCTTGCTGCTCATAGCAGATGGAGTCCCCATTATATTCCAGAGGCAGTATGCACACATCTGTGCGTGGCATACAGTCCAAATTCACCTCTTTTCTGAAGTAAAGATGAGTCCAGTTTCTCCAGTACTTAGTACTTCTGAAAGCTTCTTCCTGAAGCATATTTTTTTTTCCTTTCCCCTACTTTCTTTGTCCATATGTATGAGATGAGCAACACTTCTTGTGCCTGGTCAGAAGCCAGGAAAGTATCCCTGCCAGCAAGATTAGCTGGAATCATCTTTATTTGTCATTACATGCAGCCCATGAGCTCACCTTCAGAGCAAGGGCAAACTCTGCTCTGGTGATCTGAGAGTTCAAAGCAGTGCCCTAAACTTCGCCTGTCATTTGGTGTTGGATCACACTAGCCATGTGCTACTTGAGAGGTGATTTCTATATAGCCACAGAAGGGGCATCACCCCATATCAGACTTGTACTTAACAAGTTTGAAGCTGCTGTAATTTATCAACAGGACTAAACACCAAATGAGCATTTTCTTCTGCTTTGGTTGACCTTAAACACCAGTTTAAGCCATCTAATAAGTTTAGGATTATTTTTCTTTTTTTATATTCAAAGTGACAGCTCTTGAGCCTTCTTGGCAAAGTGCCATTACTATCCTAAAGAAGGATCTCCGAAACCAGAGTATGATGGAGTACAGAGGGGGTGTGCACACATATCTACTTTGCACACTGATTTCACTTTTAATTGTGACAGTTAACCCTCATTACTGGGTTATTATTACACTTCTAGTTGTGTATGCTGTGAATCACAGTCAGCATCTAAATTCAGATTAGGAAGAGTCTTAAAAGCCAGTTCCTGCTTCCAATACAGTCAACAGGACTTTTCCATTAACTCACTGGGATTCAACCCAAGAGGGACTTCTGAAATGCTGAAAATACCAAAGAACAGTAAATATAACCAGAGTGATCGGCTGAGTGCTCTGGGCATATAGGCAAAAGTCACAACAACAGGAGAAGAGCAGGCTGGATAACACTAAATTTGGTAGCAAAGTTGGGGGAATTTCTCTACATTTTTAAGCTCACACAGTGATGGGAAAAAAAGGCAATTTACTTAGATTCTGAGTGTGCTTAACATATTGTCCAACTGTTTGCTGACATTTAAGATTTTCAAGTCTCGTGTTGAAGCATGACCTTGGAAAGCCTAGAAGGGAAGCAATCTTTTCGGATCAGACGCCTATTGAGAGCACAGCTCCTACATGTATCACTGACAGAAGGACAAACAGCCTCTTTGGCAGGACAAACTTCTAGGGCATTTTCTAGCAGCAGCATCTTTAAGAAATACAGAAGTGCTGTGTTCTCACTTAAAACTCACTGTCACAGACCTTATGGAAACTGTGTTGACTCAATTCTCATTATTGCAAAGAAAAAACTTGGGTGTACACACATACCACAGGTCCTAATATCTGAAACTAAGTGTCAAATATTATTTTAATACCTGGTTTGCCATTAAAAAGATTTGAGAGAAAATAAAGATTCAGTTAAACATTATTTTATTTTTACATCATTTATTCAATTCTGCATCCTCCAAGATTCACTGCATATGCAACACACCTATGCAAACCCTATGAATTTCTATGCATTTTTGAGCAAGGCTAATCATCCTTCTGGTTGGTGTCTAGTTGGTTGAAGATTAGGGGTTTACATGAATACTTGAGGGTAAAATTCTGGCCCTCATGATAGCAACAAGGTAGGATTTAGTGCAGTGGAAGAGTGTAAATGTTTGGGAGAAAAAAGGAAAATTAGACTTAGGCAATACTCCTTGAATAATAAAGCAATGCTAGAGTTTCCAAAAAGCTCAAGACACTTACGAAGTACAGCTCCCAGTGAGAATTGGTGGCTTTTGCGCTTCAGTCGTCTGACTGTCTTTCAAAAGCCCTCACTAAGACTCTTTCCAGCAAAAGAAAAAGCAAGGCAAATGTCTGACTTAAAACCACATGTGTCCTCTCCCAGCAGTCAGAGAGGTTCTGCAGGAGCGCACACATCTACTCACACACATCCAACTGCAAAATTAAGGCCAAAGTGTTTACCAGTGGAACCTTCCCAGAATATTTTTTAGATCTGTTTGTATTAATGTCAACACTGGCTTCTAAGTTTTCCTGTGATTTGATAGTAAGTGACATTTAAAGGGACAAAAGATCTTTTTACAGACAGCACAACATGGCCAGTCATGCAACTGTAAAGACTGTAGCGTAAACACGTGAATCTAGAGACGAAAGCGCCATATCCGCTTGGATAAATGCTGTCATCTCTTCAGTCTTGTGCAAGGAAAGCATGTGCCTGTCAGATATGTTCCCCTGTCTTTTAATTCTCCTGTCAGCACAAGCCTCAGCTCTTTACAAGTCCCTGTGTATTAATAACCTTCCTATGAACAGTTTATGCCCATAGAAGCAGATTGACAATTAACTGGATTTGGACTGCACCCATAGGTTGTGCCACAGGAGGGGGAAAAAATTGTACATCTTCCACCCAGGACTAAAAGGTGTTCTTCCTTCTTTTCTGAGGTGTGGATAGAAGAAACTGCACTACCTGCCACTCTCAACAGAACTGAGAACTGATTTAAAACAGGCTTCCTTTCCTCCCCCTCCTCCCCCCCCCCCCCCCCAAGTTTTATTCAGCTCAATATTCTCAAAAAAAAAAAATTAAACCCCTCCTTTGTCTGTCTTTAGAGAAAATTAACTGGTTTCACCTTTCAAATACAACACTCAAACTTACAGACTTCCACTCAAAAGGAAATTTCTTAGGACATTTATGTTGTTCATTTACAGGAACATATCATGAAAAGCCAGCATAAGACACAGGGAAAGACTTCAGCATTAATCCACTGAGTTAGTTTTGGTGCTCCAGGCACCTTGTTGGTTGGAGGGACTTCAGAAGATTCATTGCTTGAAGAGCACTGCATTAAACAAAGCCATAAGCACATTAACCACCCCCGTGTTTTCCTCTCCCTGTTGTACACAGCGCAGCCGAGGAAGCCACGCAGTTATTCACAGTGCTTCAGCTGTGAGCTGCAATGACAAACAGCAAATCTGACTCATTGTTGATGTACCTCCATTACCAAGTGTGTGTAATGAGCTGATATTTTATGGGTATTTCCTAAGCACTGTAATATGAGTCCTACATATCCCCGTGCTGGAAGTTAGCCTGCCATTCCCTAAACACAAGCCTCCGTGCTGCAAGCCAGCCTGGAGCAGCAGTTGTTGAAAAAGGCTGGAATGCTGCGGTGTGAGTGTGCACCACATAGTAAGTGTGGCATGGTGGAGCAGGGCAGGACTTTGCTCCATGTCAGTGTGCACGGGGAGGGTGCGATGCATGAGCAGACTCCATTTCTCTTTCCATCTTCTTGCTCTGGTCCTGGTGCTGCACTGAGTCAGACGCAGGAAGTCTCTCCCCAGTGGGGAGGGTGCAGGCCAGGGCGGCGTGAACCACCAGAGCAAGATTAATGATGATGATGAACCCGTGGGGAATTTGATGGGGGGAAATGAGACACCAGCATTTAAGGAGAAACCTCCTTAGAAGGGACTTATCAGACCTTTCCTGGTAATGTTTTGAACTGGGAATAATCCCCCCCTCCCTCTCTATACCCACATCATAAGATCAATGCCTTCGAATAAGGAGCCCAGAGCAGTGGTGGGATCAGGGTCAGAATCTGTCCCTGGCCAAGAGAAAGATGACCTTTGAGTCACGATGCAGCAAAATTCCTGGAAGAAATGCCACCGACTCAGAGAAACAGTTGGCCTCTGGCCCTCGTCTGCCTTTTGCACAGACACATCGCAGCTCCTCTCTGCACAGCTGCTTTGGATTCCCTGCAGGCACCAGCCACAGTAAGGGGCCAGCAGCAAAGTTCAGGTATTAAATATGCTTTTGACTCTTCATTGACCTGTGGAGCTGGATGACGCTCTAATAATCAGATTAGAGGTGGGTTATCCTTTTACATTAGGCAGGGGTAAAAACACCACAGTGGGAGCTTCCTAAAAATAAAGTGTATAGAAACCACAACCAGAATAACTTACCAGCCTGTCCAGACACACAGAGTAGCAGCAGGCTTCTGCTGTCTAGGCTGAGCTGCTGCCTAACTTTTTAGGATGGTAGGATGTGTGCCAATATTTCAGTATCTACAGCAAAGTTTTGTTCCTTCCCAGTGGTACAGGCAGCATAGCATTGCAGACATTTCACTATATGTGTACAAGAGAGAGGATTAAAACCAGCTAACAAAGTCAGAGGCATGGCAAGAGAGAAACGATTCAAGAATATACACCAAGCAGCAGTGTTTGCCATATGAGCCTCAGCAGTGCAGCGTGTCGGTTTGCATCAGACCAGACTCACCACTGACCACATGGTTCAATTGCTAAAAATAGCACTGTGCATCTCAGCTAGTGAGACAGCTTCATCCATCCTGCTCCCATGCCACGCTGCTATGTTGCATACCTCTGCCCCATGGCTGCTGCCTCCATTTGGTTGGGGCAGAAGGATTTCCACCGCTGCTTGTGATTCATGCTTCTTGCGCTGATTTTAAAGCAATGTCATATGGTGCAGTTACAGCAGCTGGCAGGGGGAAGTTATGCAATGCAAGAAGGATGCAACCCTACCTGTGTTCTCTTTTCCATTCTCCTCCAAATCCTGGTTCTGATTTACAAAACATCCCTAACCCTTACATATTTCAATGGTCAATCAATTACTTTACATGGACTCCTCTATCTCCAATCTTAGTTGACTCCAAGGATGAAAGAGTCCAGGAAGTCACTCCCAGACTTCTGTACCTACATGGTCATTCTCCAGGACAACCAGAAAGTGTTTCAATCTTTCCGTATTTTTATTCACTGAAAGAGCTGACCATTTGCCCTAGCATCCCTCTAAGAACCACAGCAAAATGAAATTCAGCCCTGTCGGTCTGATATAAAAAAAGCCAAAGAAAGCCCTGCTCTCCATGAGTATTCTCAGTGTTATGTAATAATAGAATCATAGAATCATATAGGTTGGAAAAGACCTTTAAGATCATCCAGTACAATATTTAACCCAATACTGCCAAGTCTACCACTAAACAATGTCCCTAAGTAAGTGCCGCATCTTCATGCCTTTTAAGTACCTACAGGGATGGCAACTCCACCACTTCCCTGGGCAGCCTGTTCAAATGTTCGACAACCCTTTCAGTGAAGTCATTTTTTCTAATATCCAGTCTAACCCTCCCTTGGTCCAACTTGAGGCAATTTTCTCTTGTCCTGTCTCTTGTTAATTGAGAGAAGAGACTGACCCCCACCTCACCACAACCTCCTTTCACATAGTTGTAGAGATCAATAAGGTTAAACTGGCCCAATTCCCTCAGCTGCTCATTATAGGACTTGTGCTCTAGACCCTTCATCAGCTTCACTGTCCTTCTTAGGACATGCTCTAGCACCTCAGTGTCTTTCAGTAAGAGGCCCAGAACTGAACACAGGATTCAAGGTGTAGCAGCCCCAGTACTCAGTACTTGGTTCTGCTGGCCACACTATTGCTGATACAGGCAGGGTGCCATTGGCCTTCTTGGCTGCCTGGGCACAAGCTGGTTCACGTTCAGCCAGCCATCAATCAGCATCCCCAGGTCTCAGCACAGAGCCCTGGGGAATACCACTTGTGACCAGCTGGTGAATGGATTTAACTCCATTCACCACTGCTCTTTAGTCTCTGCCATGCAGCCAATTTTTTAGCCAGTGAAGAGCACACCTGTTCAAGCCGTAAACCAGTTTCTGCAGTAGAATACTGTGGGAAAAGGTGTCAAAGGCTTTACTAAGGTCTGGGTATACAAAATACACAGCCTTTCCCTCATCCACTAAGCAGGTCACATTGTCATAGAAAGAGATCAGTTTAGTCAAGTGTTTTCATAAACTGGTCCCGATCACCTGGTTTTCTTGTACATGCTGCATGATGGCAATCAAGGTGATCTGCTCCACAACCTTCCCTGGCACCGAGGTCAGGCTGACAGCCTGTGGTCCCTCAGATCCTCATTCTGGCACTTCCTGTAGATGGGCATCACATTTACTCACTTCTGGTCAACTGGGACCTTCCTGGTCAGCCAGGACTGCTGATAAATGATTGAAAGTGACTCAGTGAGCACTTCCATCAGCTCCCTCAGTACCCTTGGGTGGATCCCATCTGGCACTCTAGACATGTGTGTGTCTAAGTGGGGTAGCTGATCAATAATCATTTCCTTTTCCATTACAGGGCCTTCATTCTGCTCCCTGTCCCTGTCTTCCAGCCCAGGGAGCTGGTACTCTGAGAACAACTGGTCTTATATTAAAGACCAAGGCAAGGAAGGCCTTTTCCTCAGCCTTTTCCTCAGCCTTTGTCAGTATATTTCTCCCACATTCAATAAATGATGGATATTCTCCTTAGCCCTCCTTTTCTTGGTAATGTATTTATAAAAACATTTTTACTGTCTTTTACATCAGTAGCCAGTTTAAGTTCTAGCTGGGCTTTTGCCCTTCTCAATTTCTCCCTGCATAACATCAAAACAATGTAGATATAACTCCCAAGTATTACAGCTTACCTTTTCGCTATGATGATAAATACTTCAAAAGCGAAAACCAGACAAAGTGATTGTATGCCAGCAGGGAAAGAGATGAACAGCAAGTTTGATTTGTACGGTAGGAGAGGGCAGTAATTGCAGTGCATCTATTGAAGCACAGATTTGGTATATGCAGGAGACCAAATTCTTAGAAACAGAGCTGTAAGCATATGGGCAAAAAGAATAAAAAATAAAACAGATCTGAAATCACAGTTGTTCAAACAAACGAGCTAATCACAGCCTTGGTTACACACACATGTGCAGGTGCAGACTGATCTCAGCCAGCATCCATGGAAAATGTCACTTGGCAAGGGAGCACACACACAAAAGCAAATGTTGTGTGCACGCGCACAGAGCTTGCTGCTGGCAAGCTGCACTAGAAAAGGGTCCTCTCTTGTCTACACTCCATGGTGGCCTCTTGAAAGGGCTATGTAAAGTGTCCATTGTCCAGCAGTACTGGGTCAGTTTGGGTACAGGCAGAGCCTGTTTATGACCCACAGAGGGGCTCTGGCTGATGGGGAGCCTTTTGTTGGGCTGCTGTGAGAGCTGGCAGAGGGGCAGTGGCACAGAGAGTGAAGATGTTGAGAGGTTGAGACTGGAGTAAATGCACCAAGCAGCAAATTCCTCTCCCCCCTGCTCCTGGTTCCCACATCGTCAAGATTGCACAACCTTTTCCTTGCTCCTGCTCCCTGCCTGGTTGCATAAAATCAACAGCCAACATGTAGGTACTATGTTGGGTATCTACATGTTGGCTGTTGACTTTATGCATTGGTTTTGTCCTGGTGCTTTTTTGATGGGGGAGCTGTGGATAACCCTGAGATCAAAGAAAAAGTAAAAATAAGTGAGTATAATGTAACTAAAGAGAGTAAAAATATTTTCCCTTTCCTCCTGTGACAACTGCTAGGATGAAACAAGAACAAACAGAAGGAAAAGAGAAAAGGTGCTTTGCTCAAAGCACTAAATGTATCAGCAATTGAAATAAAACAGGCTTTTCTTTATCTTGCAGCAGTTTCTTTGGGCTTTTGGACAAACCTCTGTGGTACACACTTGCTTCCTCTTTCTTTCCACTTTGTTTTACCACAAGCCATAACTGAGCACATGGTGTGGTCACTAATTGCAGACCAGAGCACCACAGTGCATCAGAATACTAGCAGGCAGCTGGACAGACAGTTTTACACATCCCAGACATACAGTGTGCTCCCCCCAACTTATGCAGACAGCATCAGACAGGGTTTAAAACCAGCATTAACCTTCCCCTTGCATTTCTCTCCTGATGCAGCTCGGTGGCAGCTTTCCTTATATGGGTGGGTTTGAAAGCAGCCAGAGATATCCTTAATAATGCCAGCCTGTGACAGCAGCAAAGGTCTCAAAAATCAAGCCTAGGGTTGGTACAGGAGAGCCTTGGCACCGCTATAACCCATGCAGCCATGAGCTTCTTCCCTTGTGACTCTGTTAAACAAGCACTTAGTCCCACAGTGCTTCCTAATGCCCACTGGCATGAGCAAGAGGCGTGGCACAAAATGGCTAAACCCACCCAAGAATCTCTCAGCTTGCTTTTACCCGCCTTTTCTTTACCTGCTTTTACCATGAGGATATTTAAAGTCAGGTAACAAAGTGGTCATCTGCTGCTGTAGGGGAAATGACCACATGGATTTGCACCTGCCCAGACACTAGCCAACCTGGATGGCTGCTGCCCTTCGAACAGTCATTGGTTCTTTGCTGGATTTTTGGTTTGAAATGCTGCATGCTGTCTTGTTCACTCTGGTTTTGTGGCACCAAAGCAGAGAGTTGAGGGTTTCTCAGTGTTTTCTAAATTTGTTGCTATGAGAATGGGCAAAAACGTTCAAAACTCTTTTAAACTGCCAAAAATGCACAAGAAAAAAAAATTTCCACAACTCAGCTTTTTTCCATATGCAAGAGTCCACCTCAGCTGAGCTTAGAGGTGTCTCAATTAATATCTGTTTTGTTTAATCTGGCAGTCTGATTTCTTTATGGGTGTACTTTCTGAATTCATTTCTGGGATCTGTCAGGCACGTAACTCTGAAAGGGCAGGAACCAAGAAAAAACAGTATCTGATAGTTTGGCTCAGGACAAAGTCAGTACAAGACCCCAAGGTGCCTGTCATAAAAGCATCAGCACTGTTTCATTAAAAATCGATGGAAAATTACAGCATGCCTGGAAACTCAGCAGCATCCCATGAAACAATCTCTGCCAGGCAGCTGTGGCTGAGGCAAGTGCTTGACTTGCTGATGCTCAAAATCAATTTCCAGCAGCAGCAATGTTTAGCCACTCTAATCTTCTTGTCAGGGAAATCAGCTCAAAAAAAATATTGCAGGAACTCTTGCTTTCCAAAAGTGCACATGGGCAACATGCTCTGTTCTCTGCAGCTCCCTTACCTGCAAGAGAAGAGGACCCCTGGCTGCCCAACCGGGTTGAGCAGGACATGATGGTCAGGCTCGGAGCATCACCCACCGGGATGTGCTGCCTGCAACTATGGCCAAACCCAAAGACTTCTTGCTTTTGAGATGAGGCTGCAAACTAAAGCTTGGGGTTTTGTACCCCAGCTTCCCTGCGTGGTCTCAAAGAGCAGTGTCCCCTCTGTGCGCCTAGTTTCCCTTGCTGTGAAACAGGAAATTTTCTTTCTCCACCTTCATTGTTGGCATGTTTGCTCTGCAGGGCCAGGCTGGCCTCTGTCTCCCTGTTTTCACCAGCCTAATACAATGGAGTCATAATCTGAGGTGTTGCCATTATAAAAATAGAAACAGAGAACAATGTCCTCCTGAAAAACAAGGTTTTTCATGTGTCTGATCGTGTAAAATATGCTGCTTAAAATCCGTTCACTGTGCTTACCAGTAACTCAAATCAAAGGTACAATTCACATCATACTTGCGAATCATTTGTGGGAAGTAGCTGTGGATTTTCTACCTTGATTCATTCCTCCTTTATCTGCAATGCGCTGTGATTTTTCTTTAAAGTCCCTTTCCTCTGAAGTCAGATGTGATCCCCATTAGCTGAGCTTTTATGTAGCTGAAGAAGAGTGTCAAGATTTTCTAATACAGATTAAAGCTCCAGAAAACAAGGGGGAGATAACTGCTCAGCTCTTGGGAGTGCAGTGTGAAACAGAGAAAAATACCAGGCATGATGTTTAAAATATTCTCTCAAAATGCCTCTTCTAAAGAGCTGCATATATTAACCAATCATTAAGAAAATACAGCCTTAAGTAAAGCTAGGTGGAAAGTAAATACTTTTGTCAGATGAAAAAATAATTTGCAGAGATTCCCAATTTCATATTGGCTAATATTTGATTTTTTTAATTGAGATATATGCTGCTATACCATATTTTGCTGACTATGTTCCTTTCTTGCTTAAGGAAAAAAAGCAAATGACATAAAAATACTCATTTTATCATAAATTTCTCCTCTTCTGCAACCAGTGACCATTGCTTTTTAAGATCAAAACATTTTAAGAGCAATTTACATAAAAATATATACTGCTTGTTTCAAAATCAGTTCACTTTTTTCCCAGCTACAAGACATTATGATTGATGTTTCTCCCAACCAAAAGTAATTCTTCTGAGCTCAGCAGAGCCGCCTCAGATGTTCACAAGGTGAAAGAAAAGGTGAATGAAAGCTAATAAATCTTTTCAAAGGTAAATAAAGTCTAAATGGAGTTACAACTAACAGGGAATGCAAGATATTCCTTAAAACTCAGCAAAATTGAAACAAGTGATTTCATTCAGGACAAGGGGTAACGAGTTAAAACTTAAACAGGGGAAGTTTAGACTGGATATGAGGAAGAAGTTCTTTACTGTGAGGGTGGTGAGTCACTGGAATGGGTTGCCCAAGGAAGCTGTGAATGCTCCATCCCTGGTGGTGTTCAAGTCTAGGTTAGACAGAGCCTTGGGTGACATGGTTTAGTGTGAGGTGTCCCTGCCCACAGCAGGGGGGCTGGAACTAGATGATCTTAAGGTCCTTTCCAGCCCTAACTATTCTATGATTCTATGATTCAAAAAATGTATTCAATCATGGAATGATTAACATTAAAAAAGTTGAAAGTTAAATTAATTAATACTAACCTAAGAGTCAGAAGTTTAAAGAGCTTTGGCTAGAGCAGAAACCCAGTCACAAATTTCTGTCTCTTGGGAAAGCTGCACATTTCAGAATTAATTTTCATTATACATGAGAATGAAAAGCTAAAAATTATAAAATTTTCTTAAGAGCAAACATTCTGCAAATAAAAATTGTAAATAAATGCTGTTCTGGAAAAACTCAACAGTTTAGTTTCAGAACTTTTAAATCAATGTGGTGGTCACATCGACCCATGCAAGCCTTAGGTTTAATGCATTTGCAACAACCTGAAATTTTTGGAATCTATATTAAACCTTGTTTTGCCATTTTGAAAATCACTATATGGCAGCTGACAGCCCAGATCCAGGTATTTGTGTTTTGCTCCCCGACCAGACTGCATTGCCCATTGCTGAGCAAGTCACCAGATGCTGTGATGCCCATAGCATCCTGGGTCTGGCTGGCTGGATTCCCCTCAGCGGTTACTCCTCCCAGGGCAGGAGTCACCACTCACAGCATGCGTTACCCTTACTGCAGGAAAACAGCTTTACATAAACCGGTTCAGGTATTTTCAATAAAGGGAACAGTTCAGATCAAGGTCACTTATTTCACATCATTTCGCTTCACTTCTCCCAGGGGAAACATCCAAACTCTTCTGTTGAAAGTGACAGCTTCTCATGGAAACTTCTGATTCTGTAGATTTTCCTAGCTGAAAATCCCTGACCAGCTCTATAGAGGAATTTGGATTTATTTTTTCTGTCCAAATGAAAAAATCCTCTGGCCTCAGCTCAAGCAGGCACTTCAGCTCCTCTTCTGTACATCCAGCACATTGGCTGGGCTGCAGCCAAAGTGCAGCCTCTTGCTCTCCTGCAAGAGCCAGTGTGTGCTGAAAAGGCCTCCAAATCATCCCTAGTGGTAGGAAGTACCCTTCTTAGATCATGGGGGCTGGATCACGCTCTGCTTCCCATGAGCACAATCATGTTTGAGTAAAGGATAAGAGTATCCTATGCTCGGGTTTGCACTCGCCTCTCCCTTTCATGTGCACACACACAAACACACAGAGGGTTAAGACCAGGCATTTCATCCATCTGCATCTATTGCTTTTCCAAGGTTACAATCACCTCACTGTCTGCAGGGGCTGTGCTGGAAAGGAAAGTCGAAGGCTTCTCAGCAGGATGTAGAGAAAGCATTAACAGCATTTAAAACCTTTATGGTACTTCAGATTTTCTTATCAGGAAGTTTAAATGTTTCCAAGATTTTTGTCTATGGTGTTTAACATTCCTGCTTCCTAAGTCATATAGGTTTAGAAACGCTGCACAAATGTTCGGCTAGTCTTTGCAAGCTGCAGGGTAAATAGCAGCTGAAGTTTGGTCCTGGTGCTAAGTACAATTGGCCCAAATCTTTTTCTAGGAAATGCAAACCAGAGTTTCTGCCATTGTCCTCCTTTGTTTCAGGAACAGGTACTTTGTTTTCAAGCCCTTTCAGGCAATGCTTCTCAGGGGAAAAATGCACAGGAGAAGCCAGCATTAAGGTCAAACTTAAACAAGATGTAGACAAAGCATCAGAGAGGCTGGTGTTGGAAGAAGCCTCAAAATGTCATTTAATCTTTCTCTTGCCCCAAACAAGATTAGTGATATGTAAAATGTCAGCTATGGAAGTGCTGCAGTTTGAGCAAACCAAATGCTCCTGAACTCTTGCACTTGCCATAGCATGCCATGCAATGCATTACACTGGAGACAGCTAGATTCAGTTCAGTGTGCCAATTGTGCCACTGCCCCAGCGGTTCACAGCTAGATCAGATCAGATGCTATTTTAAGTTACAATACCATAAACGTGGAATGAGGCCCGAAGCACTGCTTTGCTCTCAAGTCCGACTGCAAGTGCCTTGCTCAAATGCACAGGGCAGCACCTGGCACACACATAAACACACACATGCACCCTGCACATCTATGCCCAAATGCAGCCCCCAAAACCCCTTGACCCATCACTAACCACATCTTTGCATTATATACAGCAGATAGCTCAGGGCAGATTTGGTCAGCTTGCCTGGCACCTGAATGTAAGGAATAGGGAACTCAGGCTCTTCATAAACAGCAGCCAAGCTAGTGGCTGCTTTCTGGTTTATGTTCCTGCACATCTATGGTATTTCCTCTAATACCAGGTTTTTATGGAAGACACACTCCTCTCCCCTTCTGTGTATGATATAGATAAGTTTTATTTCCATTCTAGCTTTGGCATTTGTTGTTTGTTTGGGTTGGTTTGGTTTTTTTTTTTTAGTTTTTTTTTTTTTTTGAAGACAAAATAGAAAAGCTGGCAAATAGAGAAACCATTTTTCCCCTGAATCACATCTGGCAGCAGGAGGCTATGCCATAGTGCACTGCAAGCTGTAATACTAATGACACTGCTGGGGTAACATGGCTCCCCTGCCCTGATGCAGCATCCAGGACAGGTCAAACTTAGTTCTGTACCCCTCATTCCTTGTCTGTCCTACCAAAATTACCAACAGTGATTAATGTGAGGCAATTCATGGCCAGCATAGACTGCCTTTGGCCATTCTTAGCAATGAACTCTTCAGGAATGCCAGAAATGAAACCTCCCCAGTGTGTTAGCCTCAAGATCCTCAAAGAATTCAATCCACTAAAAGTGTAGCTACTGAAGATTAAAATGCTTTTGTTGAAATCTCTTTCTCACCAAGAACCTGGGACCTCTGTCAATGTGATACTCCATCATCTGAAGATCCAGCCCACAGTGAGGACAACCTGTCCACTGCAGAGCAGAGATTTTGTGCCCTTCCATCAGCAGCATTTGTTCCCACTGCCATCTAACCCAGATCAAAGCAGATCACCATTTTTTTAGGAAGAAACTGTTACAGCAAAGAGCCAGTGCTGTTGGGCAGCACTGCCTCTCCAGACTGCTTTCTTTCGCTCTCCCAGGCAAAAAAATCCTAGTTTTGATCCTCAAGCAGTGAGAGTAGTGGAAAACTGCCTTGATTCATTCCAATCAGACAGGAATCCTTGTCCTCCCATGCTCTGGGAAGCACCTTGTATATTGCCTGGATATATTTCAGTAAAATTTGTCCATTTTCCCCCTAATCTTCCATTTATTTTGATGCTATTTACCAAGTCTCATGTTCCCTGGACAGTGAGATGCTTGATATAGCTTTGGAGATAGTCTTTTCCTCAGCACTCAATTGAGTTAGAGCAGTGTCTTTTGCCTTACATAGACAGGAGAAAGGAGCTAGGCAAACAGTCAAAGGCTCCCTTTATTCCCACTGTTTCTCCTTGGAGTAGAATTCACACTCCCTGTTCTGTTTACTATGATCTCAGCATCAATTTTAAGACTCCAAAGACATCCTTCACATTTAGGTTTCAGCAAACAGTTGATTCAGAGTCTTGACTGACTTTGTCTGTATTAAAATACACATAAAATGACATAGTATCTGGTCTTTTAGAGTCAGGTCAACATAGGTAGCTAAAATACTAGTAAGATTACTCCAATTATGAGTTATTCTTTAAAAATCTCAGAGCTCTATCACCTTTGCTATTGACTTGCATCATAAACCTAGCTTCAGAAATACAGATATTATTCCTAGATACTGCTTTATGGTGATGGGAGCTTCAAAATATTCAATAGAGCCTTAAGTATAGAAAAAATCTACATGCTGCCTTCCAGTTTTTGTATAGGCTTATACTGCAGTCATAGCCAAAATTTTTGCTCTTTTCATCCATCTCAGTGCAACAGACAATCACATGGTCTCAGGAAGGGCACTTCCCCTCCATCAGGGTTAGGAAGATATCTAGTATTCTTCACTGTTTGGGAACAATCATAATATTTTTAATAATATGTTCAGATTCTGTCTATGTATATTCTTCAATACATTTGTTCCTCTGTCTACTATTTGGTTGGATTTAGTGCTATTACTTTCAATAAAGAGCAAAAAGACCCTCAATTAGAGTATCATTGAAATGCACACATCAGAGTTTATTAGCCTGCAAATTTAGTTCATTTACCTAGTCAGTTATTACTAGTTTCTAACTCAGGAGCAGAACTGCCTTTCATTGGACAGCTGATGGTGCACAGTGAGCAGGAAGCACCTCCCAGTCTGCTGCAGTGCACAGCTCTCTGTTTAAGACAAAATGAGATCTAACAAACCACTCTCTTAGACACAATGTCAATTGTTCTTCAATTCCCTGGGCACTATAATCATGTTAGCCTTTTCCATTTAGCACAGCTTTACACAATGCTGAGGTCCCAAGAGGTCCCTCAGGACTGTACTACTGGAGAAACTGGGCACAGCTTTTCTTGCAAACAGAGATCCCAAAGTTCCTTGGGCTCTGGTATCAGTGAAGCTGAATTTGCTCAAGGATTGATTAGCAAAGCAATAACTCCTTGAAATGCAGGGGAAATCCTCCAGTGCTGATTTTACAAACAAAGAGGTCAATGATTCCAATAAATCAACCTCATTCATGCTGTCTATAAATAAGTAATGTCCCAGACTGGGAAGAAGCTGGCTCATGTTTTAATGCTGTGCTGCTTCTGAATGCTTTGGGAATTTCCACTTTATTTCATCCATTTCTGGACCAGATTCATTCTGCTTGATCTTCCTAATCAACCTCCACTGCTTTTGTGTTGTTCTTTGTCATCTAAGCTAGCCAATGCTGAAGTCTGACTTCTCAATGCAATTTGAAAGATTAACAGGATTTCATATCAGCTGCTTGAATAAAAATGATTGGTGGACTGGTACATCTCTTCTGTGTTCTGTCTCTGCATAGCAAATACCCAGCTGTGAAAATCTGCAGCCTTTTTCCTCTTAAGATTTTAAAAAGCCACACAGTACAAGCCATGAATCTTCCAATAGGATGACACTGTCTAAATGAGCCTACTCCTGTTGTAGAATGGGACAACAGAGGTATCATTTGGTGTCAGCCTGCTTCCCCAGTGAAACTCCAGTGTGAGTCTGGGTTGGGCAATTTCCCACCAATTCCACTGGAATCCTCAAACCCATAAGGACAAGGCAGAGGGGAGGGGAGAACAGGATGCCCCGTGCCATGTGCAAGAAAGTAGTCCAAGGTGAAAAGCAATCCCTCGAGGCAGTGGAGAGATGCTTGGAAAGAAAATACTGAAAAGTGTTTAGATATTGCTTTTCTGATGCTTCCAGAAGTACCTGAAAACCTTGTTTCTGCATAGTCAATCTCAGACTTCCAAAGGTCTTTAGCATTAACTTCCATACCATAAAAGCATTGCATGTGCACAACTGTTTTCCTCCCCCTTTGTGAAATGCCTTGAGTGGGCATTTGAGTTACAGTCTCCAGATTTTCCATACAACCACGGAGTTAAAAAGAATGTAATAAAAAGGCTTACAAACACAAAAGCCAAGAATGACTTGACTTTGGCCTTAAAAAAAAAATCAGAAAGGACTGCAAGACTCACTAAATAACAAGGATAATCAACCAATGCAAGTTTTAGATCAGCCACTGAGGGGTGACAGGTAGAAATAGGAAAGTCATGTTACCTCTGGCTAGACTGTTAATGAAACCATTGCTAGACTACACTGCCTAGTCATACTGGCTGCTTGAAAAAGAATTTGGAAAGGGGCTACAGGAATGATATAAGAACAAGAAAATATGCCTTGTAGGAAGACACTAAATAAGCTATTTAGAGCAGAATAAATGATGCTATGAATCTTATCTGGCTTTAAAATCACTAAATATCTGTGGCCTGAAGACAAAGCAGCGAATTGCTCACCACCTCATTAGACCAAGAGCTATACTGAGTGAAATCAGTTGAATCCCAGCCCTGGAGGCCTCTCTGTCCTCCCACTGCAGGGAGCAGACTGGAAATATTTTTCAGACATTGTAAATATCAGATAGGCAAAAGTATTTGCTCAGCAGAACATAGACCTCATCCATTGATGAGGTGACAGAAAATGGTGAGGTTCACTCAGAACCCTTCTTTTGAAAAATGCTGTCTCAGAGGCCTGTACAAGCTAGTGGTAGATGATTACAGAAGCAATTAAAAGCATCTAATATAATTTACATCTAAAGTGTGGTATTTAGGCCAACTTCAGGGCAAAATAGCATGGTTTTGATTTTCCTTTCAGAAAGAATATAGTGAAGCTGCATGATAAGTCTGAAGTAGAAAATCAATTTGGCTGTAATCAGACCTTGTTTGCCATGAAGGAGGAAATGAGGGAACTTGCCATGAGCAACGTGTGACTCAGTTACCTGGAGATGACCCTTACAAGTGGAAGTGAAGAATGGCCCAGTCCTGAGTCACAGGGCACCGGCAGACCCTGAGTGAGCCAAGGGTCCTGTAACACTAGCTCTTATCTGCACTGGGTGTGTTTGCCACAAAATGTCGTAGCACTGCATTCAGTCAAAGCAAAAGGAGTATTTCGAAGGAAAAGATGCTGCAGTGTATTTGTTTGCAACACCTTCTAGATAAAGTCGTAAGCAGTCATTAGAGCTCAGCTGAGTTGATTGTCATTCCTGGCCTGAATGATTAGGAAATGTCATTAATGCCATTAAGGTCTTACTCTTTTTTTGACTGGCTTCCTTTGATGGCTGCCAGACTGTAGCATCCCCAGGGCTTTCATTTGCAGATACCCAGTGTTCCCAGTTCCAGCTGCTGCAATGTAACATCTCCTGAAGACATGTGTGCCTTATAGATTTCCTTTCTCTTCCAAAGGTGCTTGTTCATGCAGGCCTCACCCAAGAAGTATCGATACTGTTTTAAGCTCTTGGCTTCATCTTGTGCCCAGTTTCACAATGCTACTTCAAAACAAGCTCCTTTGCTAAAATAAAGCTTCCCAGACATTGAAACAACCAAAGCTAAAGCAGCATGTGAAATATTAATCCCTGGCAGCCCTACCCCTGAATCAGTAAAAGAAAGATATCTCTAAACACAGGTACAGCTCAAAATAGGATTAATAAATGCTCCTGAAACACTTAGAAGGTGCTGCAAGAATTCACTTTCCACATTTACTTTGGCTTTCTGCGGACTATTCAAAGATGTTGCTTCTTAAAGCCTGTGATATGTAATTTCAGTTCAGTTACTTAGATACCTGACCATTTTATTTGGATTAATTCTTTATATGAATTACTTGACAATAATTTTGGTAAAGAACACAGAGGAAACTGGGAATGAATGGCTCTGGCATTGGTGTAAATGTGCTGATTTCATAGGTTGGTGCTGTGGCAGTTTTAGAGCATATTCACAAGGAAGAAGGCATATCAGTTTATTTGCCACAAGGACTGAGGAGAAGGAGGTTCAGTTCTCGCCTGCCTGTGAGGTGCTCTAGTCCTACAAGCTGACTGTGGTTCCAGTCCTTGCCACTGAATATGGAGACGTTCACCTATTATTTTGCCAATAACGTCTATGTTCCTTTGTGATTTTGAATCTTTCCCTTTTCCAAATGTCCTGGGCAAAATTGGGGTGCCCCAAGTTAAAGCAAAATATTTTACCTTACAACTGAAAATTTTGTTCAACTAAAAAACTGAAATATACATACATCTGTGTATTTTATATCTAAAATGTGTGTGTGCATGTGTATACTGAAGACAAAAATATAGCTTATTTTGTTTCTCATTGCTATCCTCCCTTCTCAGTATCTGATGTGTATTTAGGACATTGATCAGATCTAGTTACAATTTCGTGTAGAGCTTCACTCAATAAATACATGCAGGAGCAAAGGAGCTTGTTTTGAAGTAGCATTGTGAAACTGGGCACAAGATGAAGCCAAGAACTTAAAACAGTACCGATACTTCTTGGATGAGGCCTGCTTGACCAAGCACCTTTGGAAGAGAAAGGAAATCTATAAGGCACACATGTAAAGACCTTTCTATCTAGAAATAAAAAATTTGATCAACTTAAAGCAACAAAACCCTGACCCATTAATCTATGGTCAGTAACATGCATCTGGTACAGATAATCATAGTGAACAGAGAAATGCACAAACTTAATGCTCTGAGCTTTCTGAAAAAGGCAGATGAAGACCCTTGTGAAAGTTTGAGGCTTGTCGCAGCCTAATGTACCAAAAAATTACAAGAAAGCCTCCCAGCCAGGCAGGTGCTACCATCTCTGCTCCCTGTCAGGCTCCTGGCATCTTTCTCTAAAGCAGCTGGACCTAAATTTATTGGCAGGAAAACACTACAGTAAATAGATGACTTCTCTCATGCAGTATCATATTAGACACTGCTTAAGCTATTGTGTATATTCCGGCTAGCCATTTAGTTCTGCAAGCTTTTCTTCACAGGCATAGAAAAATACCCCATGATAGGCACATCCACTCTCTTGTACCACAGCTAAGCGCATCAGAGCTATTGCTCCTTGTTTGGTGTTGTATCAAAGATTTATGTGGGGTTTTGTGATATTAATCAACATAATAGACTCTGGGAGGGCAGTAGATAATTTATGTACCCTTTCTGTCAATGCAGACAATGAACATTGCTGTTGTGTGGCTGAAGGGCTCTTCCATGCATTCAGTTCAGTCCCACAAAGTCATCAGGACTTTGCTGTGAGCAAATGAAACACAGCAGGGGAAGAGTTTGGCAACAAGTGACCATTGATAGGTGGATTTGGGGTAACCCAGGCAACAAGAACACCAACAAAAACTGTTGCATTGTCCCCAGGAACACAAACTAACTACTTATTAAAAAAAAAAGGCTCCCAGTTCAGACCAGTTGATGGTCCACACACCAGATCCAGCCCACCCAATAACTCCCATCTAACACCCTGCCATTCTGCTGTGGCCTCCAAGTGAGATAGCATGTTTCAGAGGCCTCTGTTGAAGACTGTTAGCAAAACCTCCAGGCACACAGACCTGTGACAAAGCCCTGGAGGTGACCCAAAATAGTTACTCAAACTTGCGCAAGCAATACCCAGCTAATTTTTGATCTAACCAATATTTTAGAAGCAGTGCTCTACACATCCTGCACTTGGTTAAAATCACCCAGTGAAAGGAGGAAAAACATCTGCCCTGTCGCATCATCTGCTGCAACCCAGACTGGAGCCAAATGAGAACCAGGACTGTGCAAGCATTCAGCCATGCTTTATTGCAGTCCCCACTGTGCTCAGTGTTAAAGGCCATACCATTTCAGTGAGTAATCAATATATTAATATAGCCAGTAAATGGCAAGGAGAGTTCATATTTATCTTGTTACTCCACGACTGTCCATAAAACTGAGTTCGCAAGCCTGTAAAGAAGCCTGCATTACCCCTATGACTGGAATGGAATTCTTCTTTGGCTCCCCGTTGGGCTGGCCACAGAGAGAACAGGAAAAGATGGTAACAGAGTAAATAAAAGTAAACTGGGATAAAGCCAAGAGTAAGGCCTACAAATCTAGCAGAGCAATCTCTGCTCATAAGTATGACCTACCAAGAGGACACACTGAACAGCCTTTAGCCCAACAGAGAAGGACCGATAAATTCTCAGTATAAAAATACCATGATGTTCTCACAGGCAAAAAACATCTAAATTGACATCTGTTTTGCTTGCAGGAAAGTAGTGGAAGTTTCAGCACCAATATATTAATCTAGACATTGCTGTTTCAAGAGCCAGTGATTATTTGGAATGTCAGTGTGAGCCTTTTGTTCCCCACTGCTTCAGAGTCAGGAATCCAAAGACAGCAGTTTGCCTGTTGCTGAAGTTTAGCCAACAAGATAGTTTTGCTGGGATGGTAGCTGTAAACTTAGGGAGGTGATGTGGACATGAAGGATATTTTCTGATGATGAAACAGATTAGAATCATTGACAATAAGAAAGAAAATATAAAGGTTGATGGGTGGGAAGAGAAAGTGAAAGAAAAAGAAAAGAGAAAAAAGAGAAAGCAAGAAAATGAAAAAGAAAAAAGATATGACTGGTACCACACAGAAATTCACTGCAGGGCCTGTGGCAGGATGCTATAGGAGAATTAAAATGTGATGTGCGAGATAGGTAGACTCAGTATATTTATCAAAAAACCTGCCTTTCTTAGCCCTTGTTTTTGTGAAGAGTAATGGTACAACACCAACAACCTCTTTACTCCCCCTCAGCATTTCCCAGAGGTCACCAAGAGCCAAACTGAACTTCAAAATCAATAACTGTCCAGTGTGTGGCTCCACAGACCTGTTGCAAAATATCCATCATGACTTCATGGACCACAGAGCTCAGATAATAGTTTAGGAGCTCTTGCAGCATATCCTTCTGGCAAAGCATAGTGCACGAGAGACAGATTGGACCTCTATGCAAACAACTTATCTCCAAACCCTATGAACTACTGGAACAAGACAGCAATTTGTATCTGCATCAGGGCTTTTTGCCAGTGTAGCTCTGTAAGTCAGATGCCACCAAGAGATGGGCCAGGAAAGCTTCACAGCAATCCAAGCCTGGACAGAGTAAACTTCAATTTGACTTTTAAGTCTGTAAAACTCCAAAGACCTGAGCTCATCTTTGTAAGCAGGACCCAGATCAGTTTGCCTGTGCTCAGGGTTAGCCAGCATGAGAGGCAGAGCTGCATAACTGTGTCAGTACTGACATATGGCAAATGTCTCTTCGTATTTGTCAGACACTTTAGATCACCTGCACCTCCATGCACCCCATGGCCACACAGCTGTCCTATGAGCATCCCACTTTGCATGGCGAGCACACTACAGCTGGAAAACTGCCTTCAGCTGAAGGGTATAACTTCCAACAGTTGGTCCTCAAGCAGAGTAAAGTCAGGTTGAAGGAAGGTGTTGGGGCATCTGGACTGTCTCCTGTCTGAGTTGGTACCTATGTCCCCACCGTGGTAATTCTCTCCTGGGCTTCCCTGTCCATCCATGGACATCCATGCTGAACAGCTAGCCCTGTTTTGAGTTTCCCTAGGAGCTGCACTGTGTACAAGCTACCTCCTGAAATGAGGAGCAGGATGAGTGCTCTCAGCCCCTTTCCCATGTCCTCTTTCCCCATCACATCACAAGGCAGTCCCAGCAGCGGGTGAGTGCAGCCCATCCTGCTCTCATCAGCAAGTCTGGTCCTTGCTGAGCCTCTGTACTTTCAGGATGTCAATTTTGTTCTGTTTATATGCTAGCAAAATTTCCATGTTGCTTTGCAAGCAAGAGAAGCTGCTGAATAATCAGTCTGTCCAGCCACACTGACAGAGACTTCAGGTCTAAGAGATTTCAAGCAGAATGCTGCTCCTCAGTGCAGGAGCTATTAACTTCCATGAACTGTAGTGCTTTTCTCCCACAAAAGCCTCACCACTTTATGAAAAAATCAGCAAGAACCTGTGTGATGTTTTCAAGCCTCCTCTATTAATCTTTCCCAGCTCTCATTAATTGCAGGTTGTGATCAGCCAGTAAGCACCAGTCTTAACCCTCCCCTACTCCAGCCGTAGCTCTATGTTCATTCCAGCTGTTTGCCTTCACTCTTACAAAAAGCAATAGTCCATGGGCTGCAAGAATACCATTATTATGAGCAACCTTCCTGGTGAATGTATAAATCTTCCTGTTGACTTATGGGTTGCCCCCTTTCCCCCTTTCTTTCCAGCTGAGTAGTAATGATTTAAGCAGATTAACTGGTTAACTAAAAGTTGCTAACACAGATCATATCCTTTACACAAAATAACTGTAATAGTGGGGTTCATCCAAAGGTAATGAGAAAACATTTTCATCAATGCCAATGGGCTCAAACCAAAGTTCAAAGTGAATTCTAGGAAAGGCATAAACATGCTGAGTGTGATCAATAAACAAAGCCATGTTTTCCTTCATTTGCAACAGAATCTGCCCCCAAGATTCCTGAAAATATTGGTCCTCCTCTTCCTCCTTGCCCTTTGAAGCATTCACCACAGAGCCCCACGTTAAGTGCTGCCGCTTTACTTGCAGTTGCATGACACAGGACAGCTTGCCCAAAGAGGCAGCATATCTCTACTGAGACCCACCAAACATCAACGGCTGATGAATGCTTCATCACTGCACAGACTGGAATAAATAAAACAACCATAAACCCCTCTCAATGATCTATGACAAACCTACCCTAGTGCTCATGGTGAGGAGGTAGGAATTCTGTGTTTTCAGGTCCTAGCACTTCATGGAGCTCAGCTGATGGCTGCAGAGACAGAAGCAAAAGTCCCCCAGTCTGGGTGCCTGATAGTAGCAGTGTGTGCAGCTCATTGCTCTTGGGTTTCTGTAGAGAAATAAGAGATTGGCATAAAGGATTTGCTTTTGTTATGACTTTAGATAGCCTTCAATTTGGGTTGAATAGATGTGCTTGGTTTGGTATGCACATTGTAAGACACGTGCTAATGTGCCTAGCACAAGGGGCTATTGGCATTTTATGATTAAAACACAGGAAAATGAGGCCACTGGCTTGTGCATAAACATCTCTTGTCTCTCTCTTCCAGTAACTGTGACTGTGGGAGGACAACAACACTTGCTGGGACTTTATGACACTGCAGGGCAGGTAAATTAGTGCAAAACATTTATCATTTTCCTTTCCCATGTTTGTTTGTTACTACCATATACTAGCATTTGTTGTTCATGCTGTTTCTGTTTGGGGTTTTTTACAAATACTAACAAAAAGTTGTGAGTTACAATGGCTGAACTGCTGACCTTCTCCTTTCTGTTTTATACATTGAGCTTTCGTTCTAGTTCAGCAATAAAACACACACAAATGCACTCATTCCTAAGACTGAATTTAGTCTAAGCAAAAAAAACTAAAGCCTGATTAGGCTGGTCAGCCTCCTATATATCCAGCTTTTACTGCAAATATGACCTTTCATATATAGTCAATGTTTTCTTACATTTACCACATGGTGGCATTGAAGATACAGAGAATTCCCGTTTCCAAGCTCAGAAACCTAATACAATACAGTACCACACTATTGGACACCACCTATTGACTTTTTTGACCCAGCCAGATTGGCATCCATCCCAACATCTTCCTTCGAGGACAAGGGTGTCCATTACATTACATTAGATATATAATTCTTTCACTGTTTTCACTGTCCACAGTCTGATACAGCGTGCTTGCACTAAAGGTTTGCAGAACAGCTCTGGTCTGTGGGCTCATTTCATCCCCCTGAAGAGGAAGAGAGCGTTTCTCACCACCTTGCTCTGCTAATAGAAGGGCAGAAGAGGGTATAGGGAGCAACATATTTTCATGGTGAAACTTTCCTCTCCTATCTCCAAATGCTAGCAACTGACAGAGTAAAGAAACAACCACAGCCTGCACAGAAACCTTGCAGAAAATCACCTACAGAGAATCGAGGGAGTAGGTCCCAGGTCCCAGCTCGTCCCAGCCTGGGAAGGTTGGAACCCACACCCGCCAGCTCCTCCGGTCACAGCTGGAACTGGAGGCACCAGGAGAGGAAAGCAGATCTGGGAGCCTGCTTCACACCCTGGGACCCAGGAGCCCTGGTTGCGGAGCTTTGCTTTCAGGAGCACTTCTTCAGTTCTTGGCTGTGCTTTTTTTGGCCATAACTGACTGCTATGAAATGCATAAACAATGCAGAAGGAGACTCTCCTGTCTCAGAAGGCCACGTACTACAGAAAATACTTTGCAGCAGGATGCAGAGGTCAAAAACCCCATCAGGACAAACTGTCACTTCCAGAAAAACCTGCACTCAGCAGGACTGGGGTTTTTATGCTTTGAGTATCACTTTTTTTTTATTTTTATTCCTTTTATTCCATGTGTGTAGGCAGCAGTGGTCACTTCATAGCTAGCTTGGTGTCATTTACCATCCACCCATCCTTTCTATTCACATGATGGAAACAGTTGATTCAAAACCAGTTCCACAGTATGATGCAAATCACCTATGCCATATTCAATTTTGTACTCTGCACTCATAAACACAGAGCCTGGAGTGTCTGTCACGATCCAGCAGCATGGCAAGCCTTTCCAAATGAGACGTAGTCTTATATTCAGTTCTCAGTCAGCCTTAATATTTCTACTTTTTTCCCACAGGACTGACAGTTCCACCTGCCACCCTTTTCCTCAGTGACACACCCTCTTATTTGTCCTCTATAGGCAGAAGAAACACTAATCTGTGACAAACTTCCCTCCACCATCCACAGGCATTTCGCCATCTCCTGCTTCAAACTAGCCAGAACACCATCTGCCCCCAAGAACCACTTCTAATGCATCAGGCTCATTTCCCTTTCAGACCCTGGTCCAGAGGATGTGGCCATCTAGTTAAAACTCAGAACATGAATCACTTCTTGACGACCAGATTCTATCTCCATGGAGGCTGAAGGGATGATGCTTCCCACATGCTCAAGCTATAACAACAGATCATCTGGGTTGTTTCCTCCCTCCTCCTTGTGTCACGTGGCTTTGCAAAAGGCATCAGTGTGAAGTCATAGCCAAAAATAGCATTTGACATTACAATGCTATAAAACATATGCTAATGAAATAACAATTGGAAAATATACTCCTGCAGCAGGACCCTTTGTCAGCCTGAATGGAGAGCTGGCAGAGACCCCAGATCTGGAGTATCTGGTTTTCTGCATCCCTGGCACAAACAGTTCTAGGAGGAAGAAAACAGTGGTCTGTTTTACCCCAGACAGGACTCAGGTGTGGAGTGCTTTAACAGGCTGACATGGCAGGGAGCCTGTGTAAGACCAGCACGGCAGCAACGCAAATAAAGCAAAGTTCACTGTACTTTCCGGGCCTGAATACTGCAAGGCTGATGGCAGCGACAGAGTGGGGAGGGAACAACACCAGTCTATGTGTCTCAGCTCTGGCAAGTCACAGTCAGGTAATTCAGCAAGGCCAAGGTCTGGAGCTGGCAGCAAAATAGAGCATGAAACAAATTAATAATCATCTACAGCCCAAGCCCATGAGGACTCAGGTCCATTCCCAAACACCACTGCCTGAAGCACCTCCGGTTATGTCCCATACCCAGGCAGAGTCCAGTCCCTTTTCTACGCTATTCATTTGCTTGACTTCAACCATCTCTCAATGAGAAATGATCCTGATGCGCCATATCTCATAATGGTCCATTGAAAGGTTTTATAGCCTTCTCCTGGAGAGCAGGTACAGCGATTGGATCCTTGGATCCAATTGAATCCTTGTCTGATGCAGTTTGGAGGCTCCTGCCAGTCCAGAGACACAGGCATGTAGAGAAGCCCAGATCAATTCTTCTCCACCGCATTTGTGCTTGTGCTTTAACACATCCATGCAAGCCCCATGTGCCCTGATGGGAGATGAGACCTCTGCTATGTGATGCATGACTGTCCCTCCTTATAGTTTATATAATCTTCTGTGCTGCTAATACAAATCAGGAACGCTCCTCCTGAAAAACTATTTTTTAGGGGCGACAAAGGAGCAAGCCAAATAAAATTAAATGCACTCTCCTGTAGCTGTCGCTGCCAGGCAGAGCACCTGGGGCTTTTAGTTTGCAATTGAAATGGTACAGTAAGTTCCAGCCCCTCTAAATATGCACGCCTGGAATATTGAAACTGGTGATACTTAGCCAGTTGCTTTCCAACAAAAATCCTGAATCATGATTCCTCGAGGGCTTGCTGCCACCGCGTGGCTCTTTTAGGAAGGCGATTTGCACCAATTAAGGCGCAGGAAATACCTTCACCAAGCACCTAGTATCAGCCCATGTAGACTGTGATATAAACATACTTAATTTTAGATTTTAAGATCTGGGTTAAAATAATGCCCCATAATCACGCCAGGTCTTCCTAACCCACAGCATCCCCATAAAATTCATCTGTCTCCATAATGCAATTGCTCCACTGATCCCATCATCTTGACATCCACTTTGCCTCTATTAACTCATCTGCTGGAAGCTGGGTGTCATCTCCAGAGCCTTGTATAAATCTCCTCCCACCAACTTTGTTTCTTCATGGCCTGTATTGCTGATGTTCCCACAAACATGTCTGAGGGTTTTTTTCCCTGCTGTTCCCTGAACATGGAGAATCCACCCTTTCTTGGAAGCTGATAAGTCCAGACACCTTCTTTTGTCTTGTAAATCATTCTTCCAGTTCTATGAGGCTGGAAGGACATAGGTCAGTTGACGAGTCCTCTGGCTTTACCCCAAATACTATGGTTGAGGGGCCGGAGGCTGTAACTGATCATTTTCCTGGTGAGGTGGGCTTGGAAAAATGAACATTCAGTTAGACAAAGCAAAACATTTTGTTTGTGGTTCAAGATGTTTCTTTAAACTTCTTTTTAATGGTACAAAGCTAAAGGTGCCTCATACTTCCTTTCAGAATAAATTATTAAGGTTTTTTGTTTAGAAACGGTCGGAGCAGACTATTTTTACATAATCCATTAGTGTTTTTATGCAACTAGTGTTGGTACAGAAGTAGCCTGGGCCATGTTATCACTGCATACTCAGTGAACAAAAGACTTTGGCAAGAAGATTTACCAGTCTCAACTCATAATTAAAGCCCTCTCATTTGCTGATGCAATTAAAGCAAGACAGAAACAAGGCTGAATTAAAGCACCATCTAATCTGGGCACACAGTGATAAAGTCCTGCATCAGTTTCTCCTGCCTGACAGGCAGCAGCTCGCATTGCTCCTGCCCCTAATGTGGGTTTTCCCTACCTCAAATAAATGTTTTCAAGTTTGAGCACCTGGATACTTTTTTGGTTTTCCTTTCTCATTGAGCTGTTAACTGTTTCAGTATCTGCAAAACAAAGCTGCACCAGTTCAATTTGCATACAGTTGTAACTAAAAGAAACCATATTGTAGAGATTAGAGGCTTGCCCAGAATGCAGAAACTATAAACTAAAGACCTAGGTCTCAATCAGGCTTGACAGCAACATATATTGTTGTTCCCTACACTCTAACTTTGTGCTCTTTTCCCTTTTTTTAATTCTGGACTCCTCTAAGGAAAAGTCTTCAGAACAGCAGCATCTGTTTCATTGCACTGACATTTTCTAACAGGTTTCGTTGAAAAGAACCCTCCAGACACAGCTACATGTGCTCTCACTATCAGACAGAACCAGTCTATTACTTTCACCTGGTTTGCAAAACCTCTGCTCACTTTCAACATCTCAAGCCTGAAAACAGAACCAAATTCTTCCTTGAAACTTAGCTGTCAAAGCCAGCTCACAACATGACACAGCTGTGCTTTGAGCTGTTTGAAAATTCACCCTTTTCACACCTAGCCCATAGAGAAACCATCTCTTTTTCCTCAGTCCAGGGCCTGTGGAAACACTGAATCACCATCAGTGATTTACCCAGCCACTGCAGGCTGGATTTGATCTGCTTTGTGTTTTAAAGATGAGTGTCTTCTGCTGACTGACACATTGCTGCATACTGTAACATGACTGCAATGGCATCAAATAGCCCAGAGACACCATTTGTTGCGTATGGTCATGTCTGTAATGCCTATTGGGGAATAGAAAGCCCATAATATTAACAGAAAACCCCCTAGTGATGTGTGCTATCAGCAAATATTATCTAGTGGTGACAGTGAAATGATAATTCCCAGGATGATATCGCAGTGCCAAAGGGCTGAGGCTTGTACACACAGCCTCGAGATCAATTTTTGTTATTCCAGCTGTGATGGATGCTGTTTAGCATTACCCTCTAAGCCACCATCACCACAGATAATGCACATACAAACAAAATGTGTTAGCTTTTTCGGGTAAAGGTGCTGACAAAAACAGGTGTCCCTGGCCCCCAAGGGGTGATTTTGCCCTCAGCAGCTACTCAGAGGTTGTAAATGTGCATGAGCATGGAGGGGCGGTGTTGAGCAGTTCATCAAAAGCCAGCATAATGCTCCCATATGCACTTAGCCCCCAGCCCATAACACACATGCTATTTTTCCCCTGCAGGAGGACTATAATCAGCTGAGACCCCTGTCCTACCCTAACACCGACGTCTTCTTGATCTGCTTCTCGGTGGTGAACCCCGCCTCGTATCACAACGTCCAGGAGGAGTGGGTGCCCGAGCTGAAAGTCTGCATGCCCAACGTGCCTTACGTCCTCATAGGAACACAGGTAATCCTTCTCTGGAGCACTGCCAGCCATCTCAGGGGTCTTCAGAGTGAGGGGATTCCTACTCCACCCCAGGGGGTGGCTAGAGGCTGAGCTTTGTGGAAAGGTTTCCTATTTAACTTCTGATGTGAAAAGCAGCCAGATTAGAGGAAAACTCAGGGGCTAAAATGGAAACCAACATGCAGATGTCCCATACTAGTCACAAGAGGCGAAACTCATTCATGTTTATTCAAATACGTATAAATGTGGCAACAAGGCATAAATGTCTATATGGAGAAAAGGTTTCTGACAGGCCTTTAGTGAGGAGAAAAAAAACATCAGAGTTTGTGGTTAGAAGCAGAAGCTAAACTTCAAACTAACTTTTAAGAATGGGACTAATTATCCAAATGACTTACTTAGAGACATGGGAAGGAAATAGCCTCCCTTCAAGTTTTGATATCAACACTGCAATTAGTGACTCACTGTCCTGCTTGTGTTATTGTGGATGTTGGACAAAATGATCAAATCACTTTATTTTAGCCTTAAAATCTATAAATCTATCAATAAAAATAAATAAATTTTTTAAAAGCCTTAAATATGAGTTTGCCTCCAGGACACAGAGTGGCTAGAGACTGAGAAAAGTAGGGATATGACCGTCTGGAAAACGTGCGAACACTGGACAGTAGGCTAAGCCAAGTTAGATAAAAAGAACAAACTCTAGTCAAAATGAAAATCTTCATGCCACAGGAAAGTCCAGTGGTTCTAACACTGGCTTTGTTTTCCACACTGGAGTAATCTAAATCACCTATTTTGAAATAAAAGTATTGCCCTTTGGATCACACTCTCTGAAAATGGATAGGTTTGAAATGCCAGAATGCTTCACTTTGATGTTTTCCATGGAAATAAAGGATTTTGTTTCAAGTCAGTCAGACTGAGCTGTGTCTGTCTGGCCTGTTAGGATGTTTTTGGGGTGATGCAGTGCAAGAGCAGGCTCCTCTTCCAGTGTGTCTCAGACTTCCACCAACGCTTTTCAAGATGCCTTGTGAGAGCCACTGAGAACTGCATCTTGACTGTACTGCAGCTATCTGAGCTCTGGCCAAACAGCTTGCCAATAAGAACTATTTCACACTAAACAGAAAAAATGAAAATAAAATAAAAATTAAAATAAAATAAAAAAAATAAAATATAAAATAAAAACTAAATTAAAAAAAATAAAATAACCCTCAAACATGTGAGTTCATTTCCAAAGTATCATCTGAGACTATGACAGAAGCCCTTATGCAAGGATATGACTGTGAGTTTGTAAAGCTACGAGTATCTGTCTCAAGCATTAGAGCAAGGCAGTTCTAAGCTCAGGGTTTGTGTATTTTCTAACTAGATCGATCTTCGGGATGACCCCAAAACTTTGGCTCGACTGCTTTACATGAAGGAGAAACCACTCACCTACGAGCATGGAGTGAAGCTAGCAAAGGAGGTAACAGCTTTTTCTGGGCTCCCATGATAACAGCTGATCACAGCTTTTGATGTTTTTTTTTTTTGTTAAAGGTGAACTCCTCTGGGGCACATAGGTTTGTACCAGCCAGAGATTAAAGCCTCTGTTCAAATAGGCTGGATCCAGACACAGGTTGTGTTCTGAGCCTGCTGTTCTGTTGTGATACCCAATTGAGCTCTAAGCAAAGCAACAAGGTATAGCAGTGGCAAAGGGGCAGCAAAACAGATTTTACTGCCTGCTCTACCTAAGTCAAGTTTCTTGCTCAGGCTTCAGGCAGGATGTGTGTGAGCCAAACCCCTCCCTGTGGTCACTTCTTGCCAAACTTATCCCTACCCCTTACAAAGCACAGACAGCTTGATTCTCACTTAGCCACTGCATTCCAAGCAGCAGAGAAGGAGCTCTCAAGGTGTGTGTGCTATTACACCTTTTCACAGGGAAGGTAGGGGGATTAAAAGCCCTTCTCAATCCCTGAAATACAGGCCTTTTCCACCTTATACACTGCTGTTGCTCTTACAGGCTCTGGCCCACAGAGGCCAGCAAGGGCATCCACTAGCAGAATAAGCTGAATAAGGAACAAGGTTGCTGAATAAATCGAGTCTGCTTTCCCAGGCCACTCTGTGTGCTTGTGTCATACCAGCACTCCAGGAGACTCCCATCTCAAGACAATGGTTCGCAATTCCCAGAAACCAGATAGAAGGCTTTCCCCAGGGAACAGCTCCCTGATATTGCAGGAGGCAGAACAGAAGAGCGACAGGTCAGGGGAGAAGAGCCAAGTATATGAAGGGGTTCAGCTAACAACCCAGCATTTCCTTGAAACCCTCCCCAACTGCACAGATGGGAGGCCAAGCTCCTGGTCCAGCACTCAGACATGGGTGCATCTCCTCTCTCTCTGGAGGGTCATGCAGAGAAATCCTGCTGCACGTTAACACCCTGTGGTGAGATAGTGATGTTGATGTTCATCCCTCAGGATGAACACCTGAGCTTGTTCCTTAATCCCACAGGCAGACGGATACAAAATAGAGCAATTATACGACCCCCTTTCTAAAGGTCTGGGCTTCCCTTTATGGCAAGACACGTATGAACATAAATGGATGATGGAACAGGGTCACTCTGTCTCTCCCAGCAGCGAGTACTCACATTTTCTCTGCTCTCTTTCAGATTGGAGCACAATGTTATCTGGAGTGCTCAGCCCTCACACAGAAAGGCCTCAAGACTGTCTTCGATGAGGCAATCCTGACCATTTTCCATCCCAAGAAGAAGAAGAAGCATTGTGCAAAGTGCCATAGGTGCTGCATCCTTGTGTGAAGTCACTTGGAAAGAAAAGCAAGATGAGTTCAATTGAAACAAAGCAGGTTAGAAAGGCAATGAAGGTCACATGAAACTGAAATGCAGAACATGACCAGAAAGGGGTCTTTCTTTACCCAAATATAGGAGCCCTCTGTTCTGTGAAACCTCCAAGTTGAATCACAGTAGGCCAACTCATGTCTATGTGCTTTCCTAACCCTCCAGAGCTGTACGCAGCCTGCTCCCACTACTGCAGACTGCACTGAGCCAACAGAAACCAGGGTGCCTGCTCCTGCTTGACTCTTCAACTTAGGAATAAGGTGAAGGTGGCATGTGGAAAAAAAAGTTCTAAAGGTGGTGAAAGAAATAAGAGAAACTCCATTTCTGGCCTTAAGCAAGAATCAATCAAAATTAGGAATTTGCAGTACTTAGGGATTGAATCTGAATTGACTGAAAGCACATGATCTGTAGAAATCTAATATGTAAGATATACACTATAGGTAGGGTGTACTTTTTAACTACTTTTCTTTTATAAGACCCACTAGTTCAGGATATGCTTTAGTTTGTTCAAATCGCATGGAAGCAAAAGTGGAGCGATTCCAATTTGTTTTCACTTAATGGTGAAACCTCACAGCATCAGGATGTTGCTGCACCCAAGCAATCAAAATGGATCAACATTTACCTCCAGACTTAAGGAATGTCCTTATAACAAAAAAAAATGCAAATAACTGTATTTTTACAGGGGAATGTTCAGGCTGAGCCATGTTTCCATAAGCTGGGAAAGGAAGAACAGAGTTGTAGCATTAATGTACAGAAACAAAGAAAGTCTACCACCAAAGAATATAGCCCTGGACATGAAATAGCAGCATGGAACCATCTCCCTTCCAAACTGAGAACACGAATGATACACATTGCCATGGCAACTGAAAATTTACCTTATAGATCAGCTGGATTTCTACATCTCACCCAGCAGACAAGAACAGCAAAAGCCAAAATGCCAAAGGTCATACTGACTTCAAGTGCTTTAAGGTGATCCAAATGCCTTAAGATTTTTTTTTCTTTTAATGGAGTATCTCATGTAAAAAAACCTATCAAAGTTGAGATGTAAACATGTTGATTTATTGTAGCCTTCTTCCCCCCATTCATTACTTCCTTCTTTGCTCCCATTTTTCCATCTTCGTTACTGTGGGTGCTGTTTAAGTTGCAGCCCGGCTGCAGTCAGCAGGAGGGAACTTTCACAAAAGTCACAGGTGATTGGCTGCAGCTGACAGCACAGAGATGGGATGTCCAGACCTTAAGGGAAGGGAAGCTGCCTGTTAGCTCTCTTTGCTGTTGAAGAAAGTGTGCCTTTTCAATAAAGCCTCTCCAGGGAGGCTGTACATACCGCAGCAACACAGACGCTCAGAAGTGAACTTGACAGATGTCTTGTTACTTCCATCTGCCTTCAGGTACCCTGGCAATACCATGAGACTGTCGTTATGTATTCCATTCCCCAAGCAGAAAACCACAGCGCCAGCAAATGCAGATTTGAAAACCTCTGATGTAACTTCTTGCAAAGGCAACGCCTGTAGTTTCAGGAGTGCTGTAGCAGTAAGCAAGTAACAGCAGTACACCTTCCTAGCCTTGGGGCATTCCCCCACACCCCACTCCAGGGGACTGCCGGTCCACTCCTCCTCAGAAGCACAGTAGCATGGCTGAGCACACGCATGCAACCAGAAGAACTCATGTGATTAGTGGTGAATTATAGACTCACTGTTACTTGGAGCAATTAGTGACTTCAGCAGAACTGTAGGAACTGCACCCTTGCCACAGAGAAGGGAACAAGCATGATGCAGTGCCCAGTCCTGCAGCCATCAAGGATTATGGAGCCAAGCTCCTTTAGCACAAATTCACTTTACCATGGACACCTACAGAAACCACCTCTGACACCCAGAGATGTTTCCAGGTAGAAATCAACAGTTTTCTCTGACCAAAGTGATCAAATTCAAGGCAAGTGCATTGTTGCCATTACCCAGCCAACTTTCACTCACCATCTCCTTCTTGCAGCACACAAGCATGGATGAAAACAACATTATGCAAAATCAAAGACAGACAAAAGAAAGATTTCCTCACTGCTGTCATTCTTTGCTCCTGATTTACATTTTGTTTTATTATGTCCCAGACATTTGCTTCAAATGAACTGGCTGACAAAGCACAGCTCAGAGTGAGGACAGTGCTGAAGCCTGGTGAAGGAGTTCACGTCATGCCGCAGAGGCTGTGTTGCCATCCCCAGGCAGAGCAGTGAGTATTCACATGGCTGGGAGACTGGCAATCAGCTGAACTATAATGTGTAAAGAGATAGTAGGGGAGTATGTGGAAAATTAGGAGTGGATTCAATATATAAATATTTAGGTAATGTTTGTTGTGTTACAACATAACTAGAAGTCCACTGAAACAAAAAGAAAAACCTTTCAACAGTTTTCAGAGAAAATTAGAGCTCTGTTGTGCAGCCATTTACTTCAGTGGAAATACAATGGGATGATTACTTTGTTTTAGCTCATGTAGGTTGCTGTAGAGCGCTAGCCTATATACAAGTCTCTGGTTAAAGTAAGTGAAGTCTGTTTTAGCTGAAGCACAATGCAAACATTCAGGTTGGAGCTGCCAGAAACTCTTAGAGCTTTACAAAATACATAGGAAATAGAAATCTAGACTGACAGCTGCGCTTATCATAAAATAATGAGCACACTGGAAAAGTGCAATCTAGCATTCCCAGCATACCCAGAGAAAGCCACAAATAATCAAATGATATTTTTGTTTGCCACCAAATATCAGGGGTGTCTGTTAATACTAATAGGATGGCATGGGATATGAATATACAATAAAAAACAAATAGGAATTTGTAGCATTAATGTAACTGCAGTGGCTCAAGAAAAACCAATTTAAAAACACACGGTGATGTATAAGCTAAAATGGTACTGTCCTAATGTATTAAACCACAGCACCCTGCCCAAATCATTGCAACTCTGTTTGAAACTATATTTTTTAAAATAAATATTTTTAAAATAGCTATAGTTAATTCAGACCCCATAAACATTATTGCTGTATTAGATTATGTAGATACACTTATCCATGTAATGTTGATCCTTACTCAAGGATCTGCCCTCTTATGCTTATTATTTTGGGGAGGCAGGAATAGCACAGGCCAATAGCTTTTAAAAAGGGATTGTAGGCAGATGGAAGGAGACTCATTGACTATTTGGCAAGTCCTACCTAATACCTTTTCTAAAAGCCAACAGATGGTGCGTGAAGAGGCAGTAAAGCTTATTTTCAGAAATATCACAACACCAGACACAGTGCAAGCACAGGCATAAGGCAGCAGATATAAACTTCAAGTTATTTTCAAGCACCATTAGTAACAAGAAAAGAAAATCAATAAATGATTGCCAGGTGAAAGGAGATAGGCTTGTTCAGTGTAAGATGAGCTAGAAACCAAACCCCAATTTCACCTTCAAAGGAGCACTCTTAGGAGAGTCATAGAGGCTATAAACTGTGGGGAGTGAAGGCGGTAAGATTTGCATGAAAAAGTCTGGGAATGAGCTCTGAGGCCTTGATGAGTTGGAATGTTGAAAGACAAGAAAGGTAAACAAGCAAGCCTTGGGGGATAGGCCGGGATGTTGTTGTGGCAGGGGAGATTCGCATGCTGAAACAACTGAAACACCCCAATCTGGTGAACCTGATGGAAGTGTTCAGGAGGAAAAATTCAGTTCAGTTAGAACTGGACTTTCCTATGGCATGAAGATTTTCATTTTGACTAGAGTAAACCTTGCTCTTTTCATCTAACATGGCTTAGGTTACTGCCCAGTGTTCAGACTTTTTCCAGCTCATGGAGAACTGTGTGGTCACAGTATTTGAAGACCAGATGCAGCCTGCGCTTCCTCCTGAACACTTCCAGCAGTTCACCAGATTGGGGTGTTTCAGTTGCTTCAGCATGCGGAGCTCCTCCGCCACAGCAACATCCGGGGCTATCCCCCAAGCTTGCTTGTTTACCTTTCCTGTCTTTCAACATTCCAACTTATCACCCCAGGGCTTGTTAAGCATCAAGGCCTCAGAGCTGATTCCCAGACTGCTTTTCATGCAAATCTTACCGCCTTCACTCCCCACAATAAACCATCCCTGCAACCTGTTTGACAAAGTCCTCTTCACGCAGCCAATGTCAAAACCTTTCTTGACAGACTTGCCTGTGATGATAGTCTGCTATCATTTCAAAAGCACTTACTGGATCTGCTAGATCCTGTAAAATCCAACTCCTTTGTCCTCATCTGAAACCTTAATGTTCTACCAGGAACTGTTAACCTGAAACTGTAGTTTCAGAGTTCCCAAGGGGTTTTCACGCAAACTCTTGCAAGGATATAATGGAGATACCAGGTATTAGAGAGAGATCTCAAGACATTACAGAGTTGTTATCACATTAAAGCAACCTACAGATGCCTCTGCCCTTCAGAGCACTGCTAAAACAACAAGCCAGTGGAACTGGAGCAACCAGTTCCAGCATGATGTGAATGAGGTACCACAAATACTTCCACAAAAAAAAAATGGGGAGAACCTCATGCAGATCCATCTAGGAGCATTTGTTCAACCAGGTATAAGTCTAGCAGATGTAACTTCACCACTCAAGCTGCCATGTCCTTACAAAAGCCCCTCTAATCCCGTCTTTTTCCATAGCTTACTTATGGTCCATCACCTTTTCTGTAGTTTTTTTCCCCCACGTGGCATAGTAAATACCTCTTGATTCACCATACTGAAACTTCATCTGGATTAAAAATAAATTGCAGTAGCATCAACCAAGTCAGGTTTGTTTAGAAGCACATTTGTCTTCTCCAGCTAAGCAATCAACATATGCTCATGTTGGCCCAGAGACCATTCGTTCAGTAAACAGGTTGCATGCAGGAATCTGCCTGCACATGCCTTTCTCCCTAAATTTTCCTTCTCCCTGAAGAGGGTTTGTAATGTGTTTTATCCTACATAAGAAACCAAATCCGGAAATCACAGAACGTTTTCTTGGTTCACAACTTTCTAGGACTGGGGGAGCATCTGTTGTGACAGGATGTGAGCATGGAGCAAACTATGTCAGGTAACTTCTAGACACATTTGACCTTTGATGGCTGACACATTTGACATTTGTAAAAATGAAAATGAATCTCTACTATAAATGTTATTTTACTCTTAGTGAATAAAGGCCCTCTGAAAGCAGGAAAAAGCCTCCACTCTTTTTGGTAGTGGCTTGTGATCTCAGCTGTCTTCACTTATCAAAACAAAAATATGAATAGAAGTATCTTTGAATCAGGAAGTGAGACAAAACCAATTAGATGCAAAGAGTGCAATAGAATGGCATCTGCACTTCTGCTTTGGGGGAGAGATGCAAAATCAGGGCCCGGAGCTGCAATTAGTCAGTTTGATCCTAAAATTTAAATTTCATTTTAAATGTTAAGGGATGCTCACAACTAGGATGAAAAAATCCTCAAATACTCTTTTCTTTGTTTCGGTTAAAGCTGTCAGAAACATGTGAAGAAGAATCTATTTTTCCTGGGCAGTTCCAGGAACCCCAATAGAACAGCAAAAAGAGTCAGAACCTCATTGTCAGAGAAAAATGAGCTCACAAACCCTTCTATCACAGAGCAACAACCAAAACTCATATGAATTGCTGTCAATGGTGAAAAATCTCTTTATCTTTGAAAATATGTTAACAGAAATAACTTTGAACATGATTCCCACCCCCTCTGAGAATGTGCAGACTGTAATGCAGTGTTTGGCTGCTTCTCCTAACTATAATTTTAGGGTGGGACTTTCAAAGATTCTGTATGTTGGCTTTGTTTCAATTCTCATGATGACAACAGAAAATTTCAATGGGGTCCGCACATTACTAATGCAGAAAGCATCTGAGTCTTTCCACCTTTTCTGCCCTTTACTGTTGCTGACCAAGCTTTGAGCACACAGATATGCTGAGCCAGGTCCAAGAATCTTTCATACCTTTTGGAGGTTGTGGACTCCTGAAAGAAGTTGGGCATCTGGAGGCTTTGCTGGTCTGATCTTCAGCTTGAGCTTTGGAGACTGGATTTGTAACTCTTCTTTTCAACCATTACCGAGGCTGAAGATGAAAATGATGATAGTAACAGTGTAATATTCAAGACAAATGGTATCTATCTTTTCTTAGTTTGACACAGCACTAATTGCTGTCATTTAACTTCATCTTTTCCCATTCAGGATGCCAAATTTAATTTTGCATTTGGTTTTGCCGAAGATCAGTTTGAGCTCTTGCTGATACCAACTCTTCTGAATTTTGACTTTGATCAGAGGTTAATGAGTTTGGAATAAACAGTTGTCACCAGCCTACAGTTTCCAGATCTTTCAACAAAGCAGTTATTTGTACTGATAACACATAGAAGTTTTTGTCTGATATCTGTCAAAGTAGTTTGGGTGTAAGCCATACCCATAACATGACTGTCATACCATCTTTCCCAGCACTTTTCCCCAAAACAGGCAGCTGTTCTACCTGTATCACAGAACTGGCAGGCACTGAACTGCCTTGTCAGTGTGGAGTAAATGAGCACAAACTTTCCTCAAGCTTGTAAATATTAAATCATTGATAAACAATAACATTAAGCAATGTGAGAGGGAAATGACATTGGCAGTCTTCTTCACCCATGAGCAGAAGTGCAAGGTGGTGAGCCCAGATTGCCAGGTGGGAAATGCTAGCATGGTGTCCATGCTGCCCCAGCACGTATGGTGCGAGCCTGGCAAAAGCCTGTGTGGAATCACACTGGGATACCTGGGGCACAGCAGCACCTTGAGACTGGGAGGGTGTCAAAGAAGGCTGCAGAGGAGCAGGGAGATGGACCTGAACTGTCCTCGAGTGCAAGATTAACTGAATCCAGTTTAACCTGTTATGATATCGATGCACTTGTCACATATGAGTGTTTCACTGCAAAGAGATTCTCTGCTTCCCTGAGAACACAAAGACAAGAAAATTTCTTTCCTTCCTTTTTGTGTAGTACTTCAGCAATACTTAAAAGTAACAGTGCAAAAAGTTATTCTAATTGAAGCAGATGTAATAACCTCAGCACAAATCAGGACGTAACACATCATCAGTCAGCTTTTAGCAAGATAAGAAAAAGAGTCATTTATTTGATGTGACCAACTGAATTTTTCTCTCTTAAAAGTTATTGTTTGCAATATTGCGGGAGTATGGGACTGGTAAAACCAAAGGATGAGTACTATAACATTATGTTTGACTTTTGAATGATATATCTTTTTTTCTAAGATTCATGAAAACATCAGAATTCATGTCAAAGCAATAAGATTTCAAACCAAGGAAACTCTTTTTTCCAGCAATTACATTTTTCCTAGTTTAAAAAGCATGTAAACACTATTAGTTTCCTATTTACAACACATGATTCTGTACTCTTTTGCTTATCCTCTTTTAAACATGTAATTATTGTATATTGTAACTGCACATTAATATCATCTATTGTACATAGTTTTATTTTAACAAAATAAATGTATTACAAAATATTTTGACAGCATCATTTAGAGAAGGTGCGGTGCTCTGTTTATTTTCCCAGATGTTAATCACATAAAACCTGCAGGACAATTCAGATAGGAAAAACGTGTACTAACATATAGGGCTGCTTTTTGATAGTTCTGGAACCACCTGAACATTCCAGTGTCCCCTGCAGAAAGTCAAAGAGGAGATGACACTGATGAGGTTTGCTTGTCTCGGGCATGTTCCTTTTGGGAATTTTCCACTAGGAATTTTTAGGGCAGTTCGTTACGCCCTGACAAACCTAACACACAGATTACAAAATTCTTTGATAAACCCTTACTGATAGTAAGGAAGATGAGGAGCTGTGTAGCCTTTTGTTCAGCACACAGGGCAGGGTGAATCAGGAGAGAAAGTGAAATGCTGAAAGGGCTGAAGAAGTTACATAAGGAAAGACAGCCCTTAAATGCTGGACTGGAATCAAGAATATGACTGGCTCTAGACTTCCAGGGATTCGGTGCAGCAATGTGGATTTTGTCTAAAATAAAAATTTAAATTAAAAAAAAAATCAGTTTCTTTGCTTTCTTTAGCATTGCCTTCAAGACCAGAAGCAATCCCATTGACCAGCTGGCCTGGTCTTCAAATTAAGACTATAAATCCCACTATTCCTGAACAGCATCCCTAATAATGATTGGGCTAAAGAAGTAAGTTTCACTAGAGAAAGGCTTTTTCGCGTTCCTGCAGTCTGCAAACCTCAGCAAGCTTAACCAGCCTCTGCTTGGGGCACTCACTTGCAGAACAAAGGTAGCAAGTTCTGTTTCTAATAAGAAGGCACTGCAGCATGAATACCTGGATGCTATAAATAGGTATGTTCCCAAAGGAGCCAGGACAATTCAAGAGGGCACACGACATTTATCTGCCCTGGAGAAAGCTCTGGTATTAATAACCAGACTTTCCACAACTACACTTTCTCTGGGAAGCAGTAGCATGGAGAAACTACATCTGGGATCAACAACAAGATGCTGAATACATCTGCCAGAGCAGAAACTTCCTAAACTGCTGCCTGCTAAATCTGGTGGATATAGCCAGGGAAGGATATATATATCCTTGATGCTTTCACATTTCCCTGAGGGTCCACTGCTGGCTACTGTCAGCAGCAGGATATTGGATGAGACAGCCCTTTTCTCCAACCCAGGGCAGCAGGTCCTATGTTTTCATGTGAATACAGTGAGAGCAGGACAGAGCTGCTTGTCTCATCCCCCAGAAAACAGTGCAAGAAATGTGTCCAGGGTGAAGCAAGGGAAGCACCCTACCCTTCCTCTTATTGTCACTCAGGTTTGAAGACAGGGTGAAATATCCTGATTTCTGACGTGGTCAGTCTGGCTGGGCACACTAACTGCAGCACAGGAATGAGGGGAGCTGAACTGTAAGACCCAGGGAACTTTTGTAACCATCATATAACAGGAAAGCATTGTGAAAAATCAAAGCACTGCATGACTGTGACTATTGATGCTCAAGTTAAAAGAGTGACAACAAGCCTGAGAAACTGAGTGCTGTGCAGGATACAGATATGACTCATTACAAGCAACCTGACAATCTACACATTCCAAAACACACCAGGAGGAAAATAATAGCTTTATTATCAATCCCACTGACCAGAAGGGAAACCGAGCCACAAAAAAATCCACCGATTTCTCCCTATTCACCTGGGATGCTTATGGCAGAGCCAAGAGCCAAGTGCAGTCCCTAAGCTGCACAGTCATGGCTTCGTATATCCACCTTCTCCTTCCTGAGCAGGCAGATAAAGCCATCTCCCTTACACAAAACTTTTCACTGCAGCAGGCATTCCAAGACGGGGCTGCAGAGCTGTGAATGGTTCAATACTGAGACTTTGCATAGGAGATTCTCTCTCACTCGTTGCTTTGCAAGATACAATTCTCCCAGGCAAGTCAAGTTCACCTTATACATGTAGAGCAAAATTTCCTTCCCTTACTTTTACATAGTTCAGTTCATGCCAGATTAACTGTGCAGTAGCAAATGACACTTTTAAGAGCTCCACATTGCAGTATGTGAGGATTTTTGTTTGGTGCTAGTGGGCAGTGTCCTGGTGAAGGGGACAACCAAAGTGCTACAAAAGCACAGTAAGAGCTTTCACAGGAGACAAAATATCTGGGACGTGGCAGTCTCTATAGCAAACACCCCTTGCAAATTCATCCACCAGAGACAGCTGTTTGAGGGCTGTTTAATTGCTTTGGACAGGGAGGATGTTGAGATTTAAATCTGTGGCTTTAAAGAGCATTAAAAGCCCCCCAAGGAGCCCCCAAGGAGATGAAGGTTGCCTGGAAAGGGCATTCTCATGCTTTGAAATGTGTGGGCTATGTTGACTGTCTGTAAATTTTGAGCAGAACATGCCATTCCAGCTGCAGCAAAAAGGGTGTGAAAGCTAAAAGGCCTTGTTGCAAGTATTAAAACTGGTGGGAATTGAACAGAATGAAGACTTAGTAGTGTAATAAATTCTGGAAAAAAGGCCCCTGGTTTGGACACACAAGCAGCAGGAATGGTGCTGGCTCTTTGAAAGTCACTTGTGGGAATCCAGCGTATCTGGATGAAATGGGATATGCACCAGTCAAATAACCTAGTGGGCTCTGGCATTGGCTGTACTTTTGTCACCCACAGCAAATCCACAGCATCTCCATTCACTTTTGCTTTCCTCCTTAAAAGACCATCCAGAAGTGTTAGCATGGTTTCAGTCAATACATCCTTCCCACTCTTCCACCCTCCAGTTTAGCTGCTACTGCATCAGTCAAAACCCTCTTTCACACTCTGCAGAGTTTTCTTCTGAGCACTTGCTGAGGTTCCCACTGTCTCACCATATCTGGGTAGAGCCCATATTTCCTATTGGCTGCAAAGGAAAGAAGTTTGCCACTTTCTAACCCTACTTCTAATCCTGATGCTATCACATCCAGACTCCATGAGAGAAGTCCAGTGAAGGAAATGACTTCATATCAGCATTGAGGAGATGTTTTGCAGGTGTTCACGGCTCTGGCAAAGAGTTTGTCGGAGCTTATACATATTCTATGTAAGAAATCTTTACACATAAATAAATATCAATTTGCTTTAAATTGCTTTCATACTACAATGTTGAGGTTTACAAAGGACAAAAAATATTTGGTAGGTCTCCCATAATAATTGTGATACCAGTTAGAAGAGTAACAAGATCAGAAGGATCGTGAGGTGCGATTTGAAACAGAACACAAGAACATCTTAAAGGGCAGTTAAATCCATCAGCAGAAAACTAGTGCTGCTGCTGTTTGACACAGCACTCTATTCAGAATTAGGGAAGGCAGAGTGATAAAGTCACCTCTTTCCTACTTGTCCTGGGTTCAGCAGTAGCAGTCATTTTTCTCCTTCTTGGTAGTTGGTGTAGTGCTGTGTTTTTGACTTTCGGCCTGGGAACGGTGCTGATAGCGCCACAGTGCTGAGGTGTTGTATTCTCTTCCCTTGTTATTTCCTTTATCATCATTATTATTAGTGGTAGCAGCAGTGGTTTGTGTTATACCTTAGTTACTAAACTGTTCTTATCTCAACCCATGGGAGTTGCATTCTTTTGATTCTCCTTCTCATTCCTCCGGGAGCAGGGGGAGGCAAAAAGGGGGGAAGTGAGAGCGTGACTGTGTGATTTATGGCTGACTTAGTTTAAACCACAACACTACTCAACTATAGTGCAGCTTTTACAGCTCCACAGACAAAAAAAAGTCAGCAACTAATCAATTAGAGATTAAATTAAATCTGTCTCAATGAGGACAGAACACTTGGGGGAGTTTTCAGCATGAAACCCTGGAAATGAATGTGACTGCATCTAGAAGACAAGACACTTAATTGAGGGAAGGCAGGTGCAGACATTAGTCTCAGCAACAGTTCTCTCCTAATGGCTATCTGAGAAGGTGTCTTTGTTTTGTAATCTCCTTGGAACCTCTCCCACTTGGCAACTCTTCCTCCTTTCACATAATTTCCCATTTTATTCAGGGGAGGATGAGGGATGAATATGGATCTGTCCTCCTGCAGGTGGAAACCAGAGCACAAAGGCAACTTACGTGGCTGTGGTGACCACAGGGCTCTTGCAGCAGCTCCCAGGTGTCCCCTAGTCTGTAAATGGTCTGAGAAGGTGTGAACCATCTTTTGGCATGTTTGCTCTCTTTCCTAACTGGGCTTGTCTCACCCACCCTGGCCACATTACTGGCCATTCCACAGCTTTCCTGTGAGCACATCTGACTGCTCACAAGCTCTGTGTGCAGCCACAGAGGAGCAGGTCTCCATGGAGCTGAGCAGCACAGGGAAGTGTGAGACCACCCTTCACAGCCCCCTTTCCCACCAGCTCAGCCAGGGGCTGGCTCGTTGAACCCAAACCACAATCATCATATTTTGTCTTGGTCCCTCTGACTCTGGAAACTGTCAGGAAAGACTCCTTGGGCTCTGCAGAGTCTCACTGATTCTACGTGGAGTCAGTTTCCCTCTGTCCCTGGACAAAAGCAGGTGGGAAGATACATGCTTTTGGTTCTGCAGATTTAATGTGTTGGGTTTTTTTTTCCAAGGATTTGACTTTGGTAAGGCAATTTTTTTTTCAACAATATAGCTCCAATTAAGCAAATCACTGAAATATGTGCTTAACTGTAAAAGTCCATTGATATTAAGCAAAACACTTAAACATGAGCTGAAGTGCTTTGTTAAGTCAGGGCTGAGTATGCATTCACACTGATTTCAAGGTAGCAATTTGGGTATCCATTTCCATTTCATTGGCCTTAAGGCTCTGTCTTTGGCTGCTACTCCTGATAGACCTCAGGGTAAGAAAAACTAATGGCGGGGGTGAGGTGGTGGAGATATTAGTAATTGCATCTACATTACTGGGAAGGAAATAAAACCTGACATGAATAAAGAAGCTGTTACAGAGGTGGTGATGCCTCTGCGGTCTGCTTCCCCCCCTCCCCTAGTGACTGTTAGGTCCATGTGCGCTTTGTGCATGGAAAAAGGTCACACAGTGTGAAAAGCCTCTAAGGAAGGGAAACGGCACCTTTTTTTTTTCTTTTTCCCCCCTCCCTCATTTTTTACCACAGGATTTGCTATTATAAGGCTGTGCACTACATTTCTACAGCAGTAATGCTTTGAACAGCATGAGGAGTGGGGTTAAGCCTCATCTGCCCAGAAAAGTTAACCATTAAGATCATTAAAGGGTATCATCAAATCCTTGACTGTCATAGTTACACCCTCTGTAATGTTGGAGGTACCAGGGAGAAGAAGCCGGAGAAGAAGCTGGCCTCTCCTCACTTGACATGGGAAAGGAGAGCTCAGGCAGTTTCACATTCAGTGGTGGCAGTGGAGCAGATGTCGCAGTCGCAGCGGATGGCCACAGGGTAGGTGTAGAAGGGATCCACATCAGGGGCACACTTGGGCAGCTTCACTGTCATCATCTTTGTCTCATTGTAGGTGCAGACACGGTGGTAAGACTCAATGTAAGGTGGTTCCAGCACCGGTTTCTGTGAGGGAGGAATACTGGCCTCAGACAAGCAGCAAGACAAACATCTGGTGTTCCAGTTTCCTCAGGGGGATTTAGTGTAAATAGGGGAGCCACTGGATCAGGTGGAAGGGACCATGTAAATAAGTTTTAGGCTACATCTTTCAAGACTTGCTTCTTGGAGCCCTGCCATGGAGGAAAGTGGGTGTATGTGCATGTTTCTCTTTGTTTAAAACATAAAGCTCCAATTAAAGCTGCTTGAAGGAAGACAAAAGCCTACCCAAAAAGCTGGCTTTCAGGAGAATATTAGTGTTTCAACCAAATGCTCATGTTTGCCAAAAGCAGTTACTTTTTTCCAAAAGGATTGATTGTCCACCAAAGAAAATGCATTCTGCTGGAAACCCTTCCCTGTGCACAAGCTGCCTAAGAGTAGAGATGCATCCAAGTGTCAAATGGCTGTTTTTTTCTCAGACAGACCTGTCTTCCCAGTCAGGCTGTGCATCCCACAACACCCGATGGAAGTACACCATGGGGGATGAACCTGGCACAGCAGCCAGCCTGGAAGTCTGCAGTTCCTCATGAGAAAAACAGCTTGGCCAGAGACCTCAGACATCAAGAGAAAATGGGAGCCTGAAAGTCCTGAAGCCCCCATTGCCAAGTGGTACCACAGTGGCATTGCTTTTGCTGAAAAGTGAGTTTTTCCTTGACAGGGGCACCCATTTTCCAAAGACTCCAAGAAGAGGCAGAACACACAGGAATGGGAGTCTACTCACTTGTGAGATGGGACACAGCATAAGGTAACACAACCAGGAGACATTTAAATTTATTCTTTCTTTCACCCTGTGCTGTGTAAAGAGCCTGCCCTGGGAACCAAGAATGATAGCATGGAAAAGAACAAATGCAACATCTCAGCAAGAAGATATTCAAACAGCATCCCTCTTCCCAACAGCCCCCTCCACATACATCATGGTGCTTTCTAGAAGCTGTTGAGCCTACAACTGGATGTGTTCAGCTTAACTAAATGCCAGCGGTGTTGAAGTACACTAAGAAAGTCTGCAATGTCTGTGCTGCCAGAGGAGCTTCAGAGTAGGGGGAACAAGGTGATGAGAAGTCCCTTGAAGGAACCTCACCCCATCAGGGCAATCTAGCCACTGCTGGCCTTTCCCCTTACCCTAGCAGGCAGTGAAAAGGGCAGTTAGAGCTGGCGTAAGACCATGTATCCTCCCGTGGTCACTTACAGGGTCCTTGTCTTCATGTGGATGAAATCCCTCTGGAGTCACGAGAGAGTTCCCTGAACAAATTAAATGGGGACTAGCCCCTTGAGCATTCCAGTGGCAGAAGGGCAAAGACCGTCAGAAACTTGTTCTCTGAAGTATGTGTAGAGGAACTTATGCTTTTTTCTCCCCCCCCCCCCCCCCCGTATGCTCCCAAAACATAACCACTTCATATTTATACAGGGCTGTGATTTAAAACGGGACTGAATTAGAAGCAGACATTATCTTTGCGATTTGTTTTTTGGAATAAAATCTATTACCCATCAATTGGGAGCTCCATCTTCATCTCAAAGGAATTTCTTCCAGTAAAGGAACAAAGACCTTCTCTCCGTAAGTGTTCAAGCTGCAAGAGGCTTTCAAATTGCATAATGAGAGTATTACGTAACTGCTTCATTAATATCATCACATGCCCCCTTGAGGCAGTGGAAGGAGGGAGGGAACAACTGACAGCAAACACTGCTGGCAGTGGTAGCGAGGTGGTTGTGGAGCGGGACGAGTTTGCCTGTTTAGTATATAGCTGCAAGCTGCTTAATGTTGGGTGGGTTTCTTTTCTTAGGTGGGGAAGCACCTGTACTATATATCACCTATGGGGAAGCACAGTACCCAGGGATGTTGGTGCCAGCCAGCCCCCCTCAGCGCCGGCACAACCTCACCTCCCAGGTCTCGCAGCGTCCCCAGCACGCATCCGTTGTCACCCGCAGCCCCCTGCAGCCAGGTTTCTTGGCCAGGAAAGTGAACTCGCGCACAGCACAGCCAATGAAGGTCCGCAGGTCGATGGCAGAGGTCTGGAGCACGCCGCCACAGCCAGCCAGCAGCAGGAGAAGCACAGCGCCCAGCAGCTGGTGGTGGAGCTTCATGCTGAGGCAAAAGGGAGAGAATCAGAGGGGTGGAAGAGCCAGCACAGTTCAAGTACAAATGTACAGGCTCAGCTCAAGCTGGGGCTGCCCTTCCTCCCCTCAGACATGCTATTGCCCATCCTCATTCTGCCCAAGAGAAGATGGACAGATGTAAGAACAAGGGGCCACCTACCACTTCACCCAAAAGTGGAAAGTCTTAGTGAAAATGTCTGTAAGAGAATACATCAGCTTGCAGACTTTCCCTGCAGAGCAGTGGGTTTTGCCTGGAAGTGAAAAAGCCACCACCCAGTGCCCACAGAAATCTCTATATTGCAAGTTCACTTTGCAGATAACCTTTCCTACTATCCCACTTGGGTTGCCCTGAGCTTGCACTAGGCAGGTAGGCGTTTGGCTTCTCTCTCAGTGCACACACACGTTGTTGGCTGAAGTCCCTGACAGTAGTGGCCCTGGCAGGTCAGTCTGGAAGGGCTCTGTCCGTCTGTCAGGCACACCTATGGGAGGTAATAGGTTCCCTGCTTTGCTGCACAGGGGGAAGGCAGCGCAGCTGCAGCATCATGCATTCATTAAGGTTCAGTATGCATGTAGCACTAGCATTTTGACTCAGGCACTTAATTCTGGATTTATCCCACTCACCTTTTAGCCTAAGTTAGGAGCCAAGCATCCCTGAACTTGTGCTATAATCTCAGCACCTCCCAAAAGTGTTACTGGAGTTGTCATTACCAATACCCTGAGCACTGGACTGGTGCTGGTCCACTCCCAGGACTGCAGTCAGAGAGCCTGGGAGTCTTTCCTGCACACACTGCCCTACCAGCCAGCTCAGACCCAAGCAAGGCTGCTAAACTGGTGAATGGAACTCTTTAGACAAGGGAGCACAGGAACGAGGGACCAAGGCTTAAACTCCTCACACTCTCTGAGCCCAGTATCAGCCAAGTCCCTCTGATACTTGCTGCCTTTCTGTCTCAGTGCAGAATGTAACCAGTCCCTTTGGAAAACTTCCTCTGTCAGAAAACAAAAAGAGCTGGGAAGTATCTCTAAGCCACAAGATCCATTTTCTGCTTCACATAATTGCACTGCATTTAAAAACGTCCACCTAGAATCCCAGACTTGACATTTAATTTTGAGAAAGTCAGGTACTGCATGAGGCACACAGACTTGTGTGCATTGGCCTGTATCCTCAGATGGACAGATTTAAGTTGAATGAGTTTGTCTTGCCTTTCACCTGACTGATGTTTGAGTCCCCAGGGTTCTGTTAAACCAAATCCTTTAAATTTGCCAAATACAGTTTTAGATTAGCACATGAATTTTGCTTCAATATATGTTGCCATGCATACACTATAGTCTTGTACGTGATTGAAAAACAGTCTGTTTATACTTAAGCTTCAACAGGGCAAAAAAAGGTGAATGTTCCTTATTTTTAAAAGCAGACATCTGCAACCAGAAAAGGCAAACTTCAGAACAAATTGAATATTTATTCTTTGCCACTTTAGCAAAACCTGCTTCTTTATTCACGAGCCAGAGCCATGACATGGAGCAAACACAGAAGCACACTCACCTAACTTCTTGGAGTCAGATCTCCTTTTGCAGCTTCAAATTGCAGATGGTGTTTCAGGAAGTCAGAGTGAGCAGCAGGAGACCTACACAGTGATCTTAATCAGTTTTGTGCTCAGTAGATCTCCCCAGTGGTTGCTACTGGGTTGCTTAATTGCTTAAATATATAGAAAGTGTCCTGTCAATCAAGGCAAGACAGAGGCAGATTCTGACTTGAACAACCCAAAGCATCAAAACCATTGACTGTAAAGTGAGCCTTTCCTTTCCAACAGCAATTAGCTTAAAGGGTATTGTTTTGCAACATCAGCGTTGAAACAAATGGAATATCTTTGAGAGTGAAATAATGAGCAAGCACTGGGGCAAAATGGATCTTCTTTTCCGTACTGGAATTGCAACACAATTTATGAATAGATTGGGGGTTGGCTCTGAAATCATCATTACTCCCCTAATTAACAAGCCCTGAGCAGACACCCTGAAGGAAGACTTTTCAAATGTTTTGTGAACAAATACTTGATTTTTTTGTCAACTGCGTAAGATCTTTTTTTATTTGATTGCTCTGTACAAGCAAAGGCAAGGGATGGGGGAAGGAGGTGTGAGTTCGCAAGAAAAGCAAATGTTCTGCTGAGGACCCAGGCAGCTGTCACACAGATAAGCACCACTGTGCAAACAAAATCTGGAAATTGTGCCCATTGCCTTCACTCTGCAAGCACAATTTTCAGCTATTCACAGGACAGAGTGAAGTCGAGGAATCTCGGTGCTATGAAAAACTTGCTCATCAGTGATTTAAAAGACAAGTGGGTGAGAGAAGTACAGCCATAAGCTGACTCAGTGACCTTGACAAAGTCACCTTCCTTCCCTGTCACCAGCTCATGGCTGAACAGTGACTTCCCAGTGCTCACTGCTCCAATACCAAGGCACACCCAGAAAAGGCAGGGCAAGCATCAGTGTAATTATAGACCCACTTGGGTGATGCTCTTAGAGGCAGGCAAGTGAGTTTGTTAACTTACTTACCTTACAAGCTTCAAATATATGCTCCTGGTAGGTTGTATTCAGGCCTTCTGTAGTATGAGCTATGGAAACCAAAAAGCAGACATTGAGGAAATGTGATATTAAAGTATTCAGGAAGAAACAAGATATATTGCACAGGTGTTCTCCCTACTTCAGGGTGAATAACCTGTGGCTTGAGGTCCTTGTCTCATTTCCAAGGTCAAAAGCCTATATCTGGTGCCACAGCAGGTCTCATACTCATGCTAACACCCCCGGTAACCCGCAAAGCACTTGCTATACTTTACTATTCAGCTTACAGCAGCCACTGCTCAGTTCTTTTTCTGTCTACTATGTGGCCTGCTGTTTCCCTGGTCAGTAAATTACACTAGTTACATACACAAAAGGCTGGTTATTCACCTTCAAAATTTGCCTTTGGTGTCTTTTTTAGGAAATAGTAATTGGAAGAAGTGAAAGAGGGAAGCAATTCTCTACAGCCAAGCAAGCCTCACAATAACGTCTCAGGACATTTCGCATAACAGACAGCCGCTGTCCCCTCTTTAGACATGACATTGCAGCAGACCTTCACCTCAGCATATGCTGAGGTGTACACCAACACAAACGGACCAGACTGTCATCCTAACTTTTCTTCTTCTTTCACCTTTTCTCTCTCCAACTCTTAACCAACTACTTCTGATGAAGCAGCACACTAGGTCCCTACCAGAACTGAGGCTGCATCAGCTGTACAAAGACTCTGCCCTAGAGCTGCAGTGAGAAGACTAAGCCTTGCACATCAAGATAGGGAGGCACCCAAGTGCAGGGCATTCTCCAGCAAGGACTCTCCAGTCACTGACATGAGTCCCTCTATCCAGCCTCAGCCTCCAGGCTTTCACAATCACCTCCTGAAACACAGAAAAGCAGTAAGCATTAAGTTCTATTGCCATCATCACATGGAAACCAACTACTTCAGAAAATTAATTCACTTAACAGAACACCAAACAACAACAACAAAAAAGAAAATTACAAGAGGAAGGGAAGAACAAAGAAAAAAGGAGCAGAATTTTTACTAAATACTTGAGAACCGCCCCGAAGTTAGGAGGAAGGGATGGTTAAGCTCTTTCCCAGTATTCTCACTCATTATTACTCACAGTTTTGCTAGCAGCAAATGACTTTATCTTCAAGTGAAGACCTATCAGGTGGGACATTGTGGAAGGGAACAGGAAGAGACTCAAAGCCGAATCAGATCACAGGGACATCAAGAGGAGCAGCAAAAGTCCTGCCACTGATCTAAAAATATCAGCAACTTTCAGAAAAAAATACCTAAAACCTTTTGTCTGTAATTTTTGCTGACCAAAACTAAAGCAAGAAAGGAAACCTTTACAGGCTTTTTAAAAACGTACGGTTTAAAAGTTCCTTGCAGTGAAAATAATGGTAAAAGTGAAAATATTCATCATAAATTCCTTTATTCGACTCTGGAAATGTGCCAGCAAAAATAAGCCCAGTATTAGAGACAAATACAGGAAATAGCTGCCAGATGGCAGATCAACCAGCTTTGAGAGATCCCTTTTCTTCTATGGATTAGAAAACCAGGTGTTGGACTTTCGGTTTGTGTAATTCAGTTTGGATTCACTGACTGCAGCTAACCAAGATTCTCTTCTGTTGTCTCCATTTGTACTGAATAAAGTAAAATGAAAGACAAATTACAGACTCTCTTTCTTACTTAAGCTTTAGAAAATCCTGTCTCTTCATGAGACAGACAGCAATTTCTGAAGGACTTGTGTCATGTCTCGTGAAATACGTGAGCGTTGGCTTTTTCCCAGGCAGAGTTTTGTCAACTTATTGTTTGTGAGGTTTTGTGTGCATTTTGTTTGGGTTTTTGCCATTGAAGTTAATTGATAAATCTACCACATACACCTGGCCTTCAGTGTACATCAGAAGTTTAAAAGCTGCACATTTTCTTTCCCTGATCTTTTGAATTCATTTGGTGAAATGTAAACAAAGCTTGTAAAGATGACTATGTCCATCACTTACCTGCCTGTTCCTTTTGTGAGACACAGACAGACAAGAACAGATAGACCATGAAAGCACATCTCATGAGGACTGCATATCCACTCACCCATTCTGGCTTTGTGGCTTTTCCCCTGAATTCTGGACAGGCAGAACACAGACATCAAATGTGATGTTCAAGGTGACAGGGTTATGAGAACAGGTAACTTATGGCCTTATCTGCTCCTCAAGTAAATCTCATAGGCTTTGCACTAGAGCTGCCATAGCAGTCTGCTGCAGCCCTCCACCATGTGTAACTTCAGTGGTTATAAAGTACCTGTGGGTTTAATCCAGCCAATTCCCAGCAAATCCTGAGAGGGCTTTGGACTTCTTGGCAAATCCTGAGAGCAAACTTTGGACTCCCAGTGACCAGTTTCTCTTGGCAGGACAGCACCATTCCCAGGTACATTCCTGGGAAGTTTGGCCAGCAGGGAGGACGCTTTGCTCCTGAACTAGCCTCTTACTGACCTGCCATTGCAGAAGTCCCAGTACACAGCCTGTGCACTCCAAAAGGCTCTCTGAAAAACCACCTCTCTCTTTCAAAGACCTTCTGGGCTCTCAGCCTACAACATGGGGTGACTCCATAGCTGCAAGAGACCTTGGGTATGCACAGGTTCTTCATTGCCTTCTGAATACGGCTTGTTTCTGTCTATCCCTGTCTCCTCTCCCATGCACAAAAAACAGAGCAATACCAGGTGCTGCTCACTTCCAGCGCTACATACAATTCCCAAATTAAAATTACCCAAACAGCTTAACTAACGTGATCACCCAAATTCTCAGCCGTGCAGGGAATTTTTGATTCCATCTTTATCCTTCAATGAGAAGCCTTTTCAATGAAAAGTCTTCTACTTTAAACATGCCCTAATATGTTTTTCCTATGATTAACCATCTACAAGGATAATTTATAGTTCTATAAGTCTTGAAATATTTCAGGTGCTATGAGCAACCTGTCTGTATCCTGATTAATTCATAACTCAGAAAGAGAGAGGCACAAATGATGGGGTGGAAAGGTGAGAGATCATACACAAGTGAAGCACTACTGACAGAGATCATGTTAGTTTAGGTTAAAAAGGAAACAAGAGCACCATTTTAAAATAGGTTAAAAGAAAACCACCATGGTTTACAATGGAAAATTATTGCTTTTCACGTTAGGTGCCAAACTTCTGGTTTCAGATTGAAAACATAGATCTGGGGGGTATTTTCAACCTACCATTACTGTGTTTGCCCCAGATTTCTAGGTCATTCTAGCAGAAGTGAGATCTCTCACAAAATTTTATGGAGGAGTGAATAAAATGCATTTCTTGCAGACATCAATGACACTGCTGACTTTCGAGAAAGAACTGAAATACAGTTTGTAGTGGCATTACAAATGTTTTTTGAGATGCCTTGCAAGCATGGAGAGGACCTTGGATAACTGAGTCAATATTACCATGCACGCAGATGTCAGAGAAGGAAGACTGTAGAAGTGGTCAAGGAGGTACAGTAAAGAATGGGCAGTTGACGCACTGCAAGTTTTAAGTGGGTTAGTCATGAGAAAGGAGCTGAGATGTGCTGTGAGGAGACAGACCAAAGGAAATGATGTTGTGTAGCTGCACACAGTAACTGCTGCAGCGAACCACACAGGCAGCTGGCAGGCCAAGAAGAAACTGGCATTCAGGCAAGCAAAGACAGTGACTGGACAGGAGATATTTAATGCACTGCACACACAAAGGTCAGGAAGGGTTGGCTGTAGGTTCAAGAGTGAGAGAGGAGAAATGGATGAGGAAATGAGGTGGCATGGGTTTGCTGGCCAAGTCCACAGGAGTAGGCATCCAAGAGAGGTTAGGATTCATGTTGAACAGGGAGAGTTATCAACTATCAGGTAGGAGGAGATGAAGCGATACAATACTAGATGTAAGTAGATGAATTCAGTAAAAAAACGGCACCAGAATCACTTTTTCCTATATATAAGCTAATATTAGACTTTGTCTCAATGGGTGATTTACTCTTTGCTGGTAGTTCTGACAGAAATAAACCTTTATGTCCTGAAAACAGCATTACAAACAAGTAAGTTAAGATTCCTTAATCCATCCCCACAGCTGCTGGGTATTGTGTTGGAGTGTGACTTTGTCAGTTGCTAAATTTTTGAAGAATGCGAAGAATTGGTTTGCAAAGGGACAGACAAAATAGGTTTAACCTTGAGAGGGCATGACTGATCTGTGAATTAAACTCAAAGGAAGTGAGTAAAGCTCATAGAAATCGTCTGACAGAAATACTGCCAACTGTAAGCACAATGCAGCAATCAGGAAATGTATTCTCAGACGGTAATGAGATAAACATGGACTCTCCCTACTAACAATGAGACACCAGTCCTGGCTGAATGTTTCAGGCACACAAAGCCACTTCTGCTTTAAAAGACTCATTTTGCTTCCTAAGCTTAACACAAACTGGCACTGTCTGAACGAGCATTAGGGTGAGAAGAATGAAGTTAGGAAAGAGGATTTGTCGAGGCTGCTGCGGATGTAAACCACTCCACACTTAGTACTTAGGGTAATGACCCATCTTAGGGAAGAGGTAATTACTTCTTGCTGCTTTTGGGGGTACCTGAGTTACAAGTGGCAGAATGGCCCGAAGAACAGACCTGCAAAACCTAGCCCAGGAGATTCGAATTGCTGTGAAATAGCACTGCCCTGTCTGCAACAATATCATAGCCGCTTTGGCACAGACACCACCTTACTAGCACTGCTGCTGCAAGGAAACTGTCAAACATGATTCATCTCCTTTCCATCCAGACCTGGAAAATGAAGTCCAAGGGCGAGGCTTAACAGTAAGAAAAAAATGCTAATCCACAGTTTGCTTGAGGCACATCTAGCCCGTTGAGACAACACTATTCTGCTAAAAAAGGCCTGCAGCTGTGATAGATTCAACCCAGAAGGGAAATACTGAAAGGCCTACAGCCACTAGAAGAGCTGGAGCTTCTTAAAAATTAGTAGTGAGCATCTCTAACATACAGGTATTGCACCCAAAAAAAAAGGTAATTCCAATAAACATAAATCTATAGCAGAACTAAAGGTTCAGTTCAGAGTCTTGATCTTAACCTGATTTTATGCAATATGGACAAACAGTCTGTATAACAATTGGAATACATTTACTAAAATTCCTGGTTTACACGTTTATATATGTGGTATCTCAGAAAAATTAATTTCTCAAACCTTACATTCTGAGCAAAATGTTTTGAAAGAAAAACTCAGAAGGAAAAATGTAAAGGCAAGTAGAAGTTAAGAATCTCTGTGATAAAGAGAAGGACAGCTTTGAAGAAAATGCATCCTGACCCAATGGTGCAAGGATAGCCATAACAGAAAATAAAAAAAGTGATAAGGTAAACCAGTTTGTCTCATACCTGTCCCAGTCTAAGCAGTGCAAATAGTGAGTCAGGAGTCGTACTCTACAGTGTCAGTAAGTTGTGTGTCGCAATGATTAAGAACTGCTTAACACACCTGACAGCCAGGATGAATCCACCTGCAATAGGAACATTCTTGGGGACTTCCCTGAAAACTTAAGAGTTGTTATATATACAGTGATATCTGGGAAAAAAAAATTATACATCTAAAATGGGTGCGGAGAAGAATAAAAACACCATTGCAAGCCCAGGCTATGGAATTCCTTAGTCACGGTCCTTAGGAAAGTAAGGACACTGCTTTCTTAAGGCTACCATATCTTTGCTCTGGAAGGGTGTGTTTGACAAGCATAGCTCCTAGTAATAATGATTAAGCATCACTAATTAAGAAAAAAGTGGATTGCTTTCTGTCAATACCAAATATGTTACACAATCAGAGCCTGAGAAAAGCAGTTGGTTAAAAAGTGTCAATTTAAGACAAAAAAAACCAACAGGGATCAAAACCAGGGACTGAAAACAACAGCCACCACATAAACTTACAACTGACCATGGTTGACTAACATGCCTGAAATAATGTAAACATGGGTTTAATTAACATAAAAATCAGCCTAAACACAGAGAAAACTTACAAGATAAAGCAGACTTCTACTTGACATTAACACCTTGGTAACTCCCTGGCTCCTCCCAAGTTTTGAGCCCTTCTGACACCTACAAGGCAAGGCAATACGTGGTTGAGTGTGAAAACAAATGACACCCTCTAAATGACACCTGACAAGATTAGTATTCCTCTCTGCTTAACACTTCACCCTGTCTCAGGAGAAAGTTGATCTGGAAAACTGCCTGATCAACACCTGCAGAACCAGTACCATAGGGAAGTTACCCATATGGGCAAAGCAACTATTATTATAAATAATCACTGATACCATAGAATCATAGAATAGCTAGGGTTGGAAAGGACCTTAAGATCATCTAGTTCCAACCCCCCTGCTATGGGCAGGGACATCTCACACTAAACCATATCACCCAAGGCTCTGTCCAACCTGGCCTGGAACACCGCCGGGGAGGAAGCATTCACAACTTCCCTGGGCAACCCATTCCAGTGCCTCACCACCCTTACAGTAATGAACTTCTTCCTTATATCCAATCTAAACTTCCCCTGTTTAAGTTTGAACCCATTACCCCTTGTCCTGTCACTACAGTCCCTAATGAACAGTCCCTCCCCAACATCCCTATAGGCCCCCTTCAGATACTGGAAGGCTGCTATGAGGTCTCCACGCAGCCTTCTCTTCTCCAGGCTGAGCAGCCCCAACTTCCTCAGCCTGTCTTCATACGGGAGGTGCTCCAGTCCCCTGATCATCCTCGTGGCCCTCCTCTGGACTTGTTCCAACAGTTCCGTGTCCTTTTTATGTTGAGGACACCAGAACTGCACACAATACTCCAGGTGAGGTCTCACAAGAGCAGAGTAGAGGGGCAGGATCACCTCCTTCGACCTGCTGGTCATGCTCCTTTTGATGCAGCCCAGGATACGGTTGGCTTTCTGGGCTACGAGCACACACTGAAGCCGACTCATGTTCGTTTTGTCATTGACCAACACCCCCAAATCCTTCTCTGCAGGGCTGCTCTGAATCTCTTCTTTGCCCGACCTGTAGCTGTGCCTGGGATTGCTCCCACCCAGGTATAGGACTTACACTTGGCATGGTTAAACTTCATGAGGTTGGCATCAGCCCACCTCACAAGTGTGTCAAGGTCCCTCTGGATGGCATTCCTTCCCTCCAGGGTATCAACCGAACCACACAGCTTGGTGTCATCGGCAAACTTGCTGAGGGCGCACTCAATCCCACTGTCCATGTCAGCAATGAAGATGTTGAACAAGACCGGTCCCAACACCGATCCCTGAGGGACACCACTCGTTACTGGTCTCCAGCCGGACATTGAGCCATTGACAACAACTCTTTGTGTGCGGCCATCCAGCCAGTTCTTTATCCACCGAGTGGTCCATCCATCAAATTGATGTCTCTCCAATTTAGAGACAAGGATCTCGTGTGGGACAGTGTCAAACGCTTTACACAAGTCCAGGTAGATGACATCAACTGCTCTACCCCTGTCCATCAGTTCTGTAGCCCCATCATAGAAGGCCACCAAATTGGTCAGGCAGGATTTCCCCTTAGTGAAGCCATGCTGGCTGTCACCAAGCAGCTTGTTGTTTTTCATGTGCCTTAGCATGCCTTCCAGGAGAATCTGCTCCAAGATTTTGCCAGGCACAGAGGGGAGACTGACTGGTCTCACCAGTGTCATTGATACAGAAATTTTATATGATCACTGAGACATGACGTGTGCTTCTGTGGATGTGTGTATCAAAACTGACACATGGGTTCCCTGATGTCTATTAGAGGTTGCCAACAGTACAACAACAGTACAACAGTACAGCAGCTTTTGCTCAAGGGCAGTAACATGACAGGTATCCATGATACTCATAATGCCTGAAAAATAGTAAGCACTACTCTTCTGTCAAATTTGCTATAAACAGCCAGGGACCTTGGCAGAAATAGGAAGAATTAAGGTGAATAAACTGATATGCAATACACATTTTTGTTTTTGTTCTTTGGAAAGCCTGGACAGAAATGCTGTAAGAGACAAAACATGAGATGTTTACCTGAGATGACAACATTGTGTTTCACCTTATATTTTTAAAGACCTGGAATGCAAGCTTTAAACATCGTAGCACTTCACTCTTGCACTTTTTGCCTTTATCAAACCTATGCTAAATAACTGATTGTGGACATTGCACACTACTGGTTACATGTTTCTCAGTTTTCACAGACCCTTTTGAAAGTGTGTATACCTTTACATCAACCTTTACAATGTTTTTTTCCCTGTTAAACTGTTCATTTGTGGTGACCATGCTGATTACATTCAGCCCAATGCAATTCAAGAATTCAAATCCAATGGAGTTGCTAAACATTGATGTGGATGAGAACTGGGCTCTCTAATTGTACACCAGGTTATTGCTTGGAGATCTGCTCTGAGTTCATTGCAATGTGAAAAAGATTCACCAAGAAATGTAGGTGCTATGTGAACTATATGTGACTGACATTAACCAATTTAACTGAAAGCACTTCCATGTTCCATAGCTTTCCCTTAATGGTCTTTTGAAAGGACATTTTAGGCTTTTATGACAGACTAGTGGGCAATTATACACCTCCATTAATCATCTCCTCTGGGCTCAGAATGTGAAGATGAAGCTTCTTAATCAAAACTACAGAAGTTCAAAAGTATATTACCATAATTCATTAATTTCCCTATCGTTCATGTCCAGTGCACTAGATAAAAGCCACCTCATTTTGACATGTATCACCACCAGTGCTAATGCTCCGTTTCCAGCAGTTTCTTGGTGATGAGTGAAGTTTACAGATCAGACAAAGCTGGAAATGAAGTCTCTGGAAAAAAAGCTACCGTCTCTTCCTATGAATCCTGTTAGAACAAACCCATAGAACTATTGAACTAATCAAAACCCAGCCAGGAAAACAAATATAATGATAGTCCCAAATCCCAGAGAGGCACTAGGTCAAACCAAACCTCAGCACAGCACAGAGCCAGACAGAAACAGGCAAGAAGTTTCAGCAGCAGACAGAGCTAAATCTTCCAGCCTGGTCTCTTTTTTAGCCTCGGGAGAAATGTGGATCTCAGTCAACACTCTGAGTCCTCAGACTCTTTCCAATTTAAGTGCATCATCCTGTTGCCACTGATTTTAACAAGCACCTCATGGGTGCACTCATTCCATGTCACAGGTCCAGTAGAGCTTACAGAGACACAAGGCCATAAAGAAAAGCAGGCCTCTGAGAAACAACCCCTACAACCATTCAGAGACAGCTTAGGTGAGCAGAGGTTTGCCAGCTTGCTGTTGCCTATCTTGAGTCACCAACTCGGCAGCCACTGAAGAATTACCAGCGGAGGGAAACAAGAACAGCTGGAGATGTCGAAGCTCCGTCTTTCACTTATGAGCATCACTGCCAGGGCCATATCACAGATTAACTGAAAGAGCACCATGGTGCTCTTTTCAGTTTTATGGTGTTATTACTACACACCTCTGCTTTTCTTCAAGCATGCTTTATATGCAGCTGTCTTTGTAAGTTATGTCTACTTTAATTAGGTTAGACAGATAAATCCTGATAAAACCAAAATGCTTTTGCCATTTAAAAACCAGACATTTTGCCGCTTTCAAAACAGACAGTACTATATTAAGATCTGACAGTCTAACAAGAAAAGTTTCATATTTGACAGCACTTCATACTGTATTTGATTCTGACAATGTCTGCTATATCCTCATATGCTCAAAGGTCAAATAGGTAAATCATGGCCCAATATAATAATTTCTTGCTTTGCTGGCGGCTGGCATGTTGCAAACAGTCATTGAAATCCAGCTGTTTAAACCACTGATCATCTATTTAAGTTGAAACCTAGTAGTGAAATGACTAAAAGGTATGTTTTTCAGTGTAGGATGCCAAACTGTACCCTAGGGATTCCCACTCAGGACTATGAACCCCTTCGATATGTAAAGAATACAACATACAGATGTTGCTTTGCAAGGAAAATGCATTACAAATTACTCACAGATTAAGCTGGAAAGATAATAAAATATTGGGTTGGACCCTAAACATAACGCTAGAAAATTAAAGTTAAGGCTTGCCTTTTTAATTAACACCAGTGATGACTAGATGAAGTGAGCAAATGCCCTGCAGGCTCCAAGTTGTATGGAACTGAATGTCTGAACTCATGGCCCTTCAGCATCACTGAAAAGCACCACAAGCTATAGTTAAATTTACAAGAGTTAGCAATAGCCAAACCTCCACTGACATTGACAGGAAAAAACTATGTTGGTCTATACTCCTTTTGGAAAACCCTCCCCAGATTGGCCCCAGGGTGATGAAAAGTCATAGGTACTAATACAAACCTGAAGGCTGTAGTCCTAAATTATCTAAAGTTATCAACTTTGCTGCTTTTGGGTGCTATTCTCTACACATCCTGGAGAACCATGGTGGAGCTAGCAGCATCTCTAAAGACACTGGTGACAGTGACAGCTTCTCTAACATCACAGTTTCAGTCTTTTTCAACCGAGAAATCACCTTTTCTCTTTTTTTTTTAATCCAAGGAGCCACCATGTTGACAGATTGATTAAGATTTGCTAACCCATTCTTTTCCCCCATTTTAGTTGTTTTATTGCATATGCAGGACTGCACCCATGCAAAGGTTTCCCAAATCTCGTTCTAATACATAAGGAAGAGGCAGTGACTCTATACAGAGCAACAAAAATTATGCCCACCCAGTCTCTCTGCTTGACCCCAGGGCAATGCTGGAATGAGGAGGATTCTCCATATCACAGGAATGCAGGAACTTCAAACCATGACCCTGATACTCCTCACTCTACTCACCACCTGCCAGAGCTTTGTCGGTATGTGGAGGAGTTATTTTACCTGGGCACAACTCCCAAACCTGTGCTCGCTGCTGCCACGTCTGGGGAGCTGCATCAGTCATGGCAGGTGCAGAGCTTGGAGAGGCCATGGATTTCTGACTGCTGGATACCACTGACCCCTGGTTGAAGTGGCAGGGCTCCAGTGCCCTTCCTGCAGACCCTGCTGCACACACTGCCGTACCATGCCCCGTTTGCCTGCCCTGTCAGCAGCGCTCCTGGTCACTGGTGCTCCCCAGAGGCTCCTTTTGCATGTGAGGGGGGAGCTTGGCTGCCATTGCTCCTGGTCAAAGAGCTACAGGCTGCTGGCAGGTCTCTCTGCTCCGCTGAGGTTCTGGTTCAGGAAACCCTGCTGTGCACCGTGCTGGAGCTCCACTGCTCCAGGGCAATAGGAGCAAAGCATTTTCCTGGATGTAGATAGATTTGACATGTTCAAAAATTACTTGCTTCCCTAATTTCTTAAGCATGTGCTCATCCCTGCAGGAAGATAAATGTTTTTGCCTTTTTTTTTTTTTTGTTTGCACTTCATTGTAGCACCCTGTATTATAAAACTTCACTTTTTTCTGAGATGTGTTTGGGTTATAAACCCCACATTTTTCCTCAGCATCCCTTCTTCTCTGCATGCATGGGTCAGAGCAGTGCACTTCATGCAAGCTACCTTCTTCCACGGTTTACAAAACATCAGTCCACTTCCATTACAGGGTGCCAAAACAGTACATACCTCGCTTCTCAGCATCATACTGATGTTTACTGCAGTCTGTACTAAACACCTCTCCTGTATGCTTTTGTTATTCTCCAGACAAAGAAAGTGAAGTTGCACTGATTAATATCCACTTTTCCTTAGATTAGAGTCTAGGTAAAGAGGTGTTTTTTTTCCTCAGGATGGCATGTTTTAGTTAAGTAATAATAATGGATAGTCTCAGAGGAGAAAAGGCAGTATCTGAAATGATGTCATGAAATGACAACTATACCAGGAAAGGGTAGTTCCCTGCCCTTGAAAGCAAAAAAAAAATCCTTTCAATTTCCCCAATAGCAGAATAGCATCTTTTGGATGATGCTGGTCTGTTTCTAACCAAATTCGTTTGTACACAGGCATTGTGTCTAGACAGCCTTAGAAAAACTGTCTCTACTTAACCTGAAGGGGTTGGGTTTTACTGTATGTGCCTTAGAGTTTAATTGTATGCTCACATTCTGGTCACAAATATTGCAGCACAAATTTATTCAGTTTTTCTCTGGAGCTGATGGATGCATCATTGTAAGATAGACAGGAAGCAAACAGGGATCACACATTCTTTCTGAAGCTTGTATCTATAAAAGCTTTCTAGAGGTCAGCCAGCTAATATACACACAATAGTAGATGATATGAATAGGATAAGTTTACTGCAGGAAGAGGAAATGAGTTCACATCACTCCTGTTAGTACTGACCAGTTTCCCATACAGACACAGCAGATTTGTCCAATCTCCTCACAGATCCCTATTTTACTTTTGGTGACAGCAACAGGACTTCCATCATTGACTGCAGCAGGAAGAGAATTAAATCAATGCAGTTTAGTGAAAAGCTGTACTATCTCATCATGTTTCTTAGAAGAAGGAAGATTTCCATCATTCAAGGAAGTATAAGTGCACCCAAGGTAAAAAAATAATAAAATACTCTCTTTTTTTAAACTTAGCCATGGTAGAAATCCATGGGGTTTATTTCTGAGATGAAAACAGAATCCCCTTCTACAGAGGGACAAGCTCTGTTCCAGACTAACACACATCTTTTTTCTACATATCCTCTGCTTTAAGCACCTGATTGATTTTGGGTCATTACTGACTTGCTATGTCCAGATCTTTCACATCCTCACATAGCAGAGGAGAGGACGTCTTTCTTCTAAAAGAGACAGGTGAGAGGCACAACTCGACCTGACAAGGGATCCCACAGAATAGTGGGTAAAGAGGGTATGAGCTCTGGAGGGCAGGAGGAGTTTGCTCAAACAAAACAACTGGAGCCTACATGATCTCCACATCAGAGGCATGTCATTTGGAGCTGCAGTGGAGTTGGCAATAAGGAACAAGAGTTGCCTCTTGAGAAAGAAGGAAGAGTTTAGGATGAAAGATGGTCTCTGGTAAGAGGAAGTAAAGGAAAATCGAATAACAGAGAGCACGTGCCAGGTTGGGGCAAGGAGGAGTGAGGAGGTGCCTAATCACTGAGATGCTTAAGGAAGAGTGAGTGGAATGGAAAACCTAAGGACTGGGGAGCCCAGGGGGACTGGGTGAGGGCTACCTCATGGCCCTCTCTCCCCAGGACATACCTGCTCTCTTATCTGTGCAGAGCAGGTATGTCCTTCCTGCATCACTCACACTCCCATCCCACTGGCATGGGAATGCAAGAAACCTTTCTCGTCACCTGCCCAGTTCTCTTTTTGCAGGCAAAAAAATAACTACCCAATGCTGCAAAGAGACATTTCCAGACAGTAAGATGTTACTCGGAAGACGTATTAGCATGAACAAACTGATGAGGATAATGGATGGGAATGACAGAATTCAAACACAGGGAAAACAATTCAAGCCTACAGTAAAGGAAAATAGATTTCAAAGCTGCGTTTTGGGGACTCCAACCACTGCCAAGTCAGGCAGAACAGATGAAAACCAGTCAATATGGAAGTAAATTCACACAATTTTAACTGACTCCTAGTATTTCCATAGCAAGCTTGAAATCACTGTCCCTAAGCCTTACCTGTATTTTGCACATCCTGGCTATTGAAAGATTGTTGTAAGGGAAATACTTCCCTTTCATCTGATTTTTCTGTTTCTGTTCTGTTCAATAAAGCACAGGGATATAATACTTATCATAGTTCTGCCTTGCAGCTATCCAGCCATAATGAATGAAGGCTGGTCAGTCAGCCATCCCACAAAACTAAGCTTATGCAGAAACCACAGTTTAAGCATTGGAAATTGAGTTGTTATTTATTACTGCAGGATCTGTACTTCTTGCTTCATTCTCCCTGCTGCAATAATGACACAGCCAAATCAGGGTGTACTACATCAGTGACTAATCAAAGTCAACTCAAAAAAAAACAAAAAAAAAAAAAAACCCAACAAACAAGCAACCAAAGATTATGACATTAAATGGCTTATTTATAGGCTCTGTTACTCTAGACAATGAATCCAAGCATTTACATTTAATTATTAGATGTCAAATCCCAATAATATGTAGGATATTGTTCCATTAAGTTAGATACCGCATACATTTCATTGCCAACAATTTGAAACTTGTTTGGTAATTTAGAAGAGATGGTGGATTCAGCAGGGACATAAATTAGGCTTAATTAATAGGGGAGAAAAAAAAGGGGGTGTGGTGTGTCTTAACAATCTAATTTAGTTGGTCTCTTTTTCCTTGGCACTGAATTCATAAACCAAAGGATAGACTCTATACATACCTGATACCTGCTGCAAGATAGCATTCTATGACTGCTAAGGCCCCTTCTTGATTTGGTCAAGTTTGAAGCACTTGATATAAACCAGGGGGCTGCTGTTGGAACAGCATTGCTTATAATTCGGGCAAGAAGCCTAATGTCCCTTTATGGTAAGGTTTCCTAAGGAAATAAATTCGGTGTTATTACGCCACCACATGACCCGACTGCTGGCAGTTCTCCTCTCCTCTCTGCAGTTCTGTCCCAGTTAAGTTCAACCAGAGGAGCCAGTGCCTCAGGCTCCTGCAAGATGTACCTACAAAGCTGTACAACTGCTTGATCTTCATTACTAAAGCGCATTTGGACTGCATAGAAAGTTACCAACACATGCTCACTGCAACAAAATCAGACAAAAATTCACAGAAAACAGAAGTCAAAAAAGTTGAAAGTTGATGGACTAAAATGCCTCAGGACAAGCAGCCACCTCTGCTCTCCCAAATTCTGACAAAAACCTACAAACCAGCAACAATACTCTCAGCCTGTCTAAGCTGTGTTAGCAGAATCAAAAAGGCTTACATGGCCTGTGAGGATCTGGTCTTTGCAGATACCGACCAGAGATACCCCTAAATTAAGACATTACATCTCTAGGAGCTTTGGGGGATGACTGCACATCGATTTCCACACAGAGGGCAGCTTGAGGGATGAGCGCTGAAGGTTCTGCTTACATGGACCAGGAGCACTGAAGGGGGACTTCTATGGACCTTCTCTGGAAGCATAGCTCTTGAAAGCAGCTCCTTTTTCCTCTCCGGTTTACAGTGTTGCACATAACCAAACTTACCATCAGCAGAATTAGCTCTACAGCAAGAGAAAACAAAAATAGGTCAGGTGGGGGAAGATCCCTGTCTGATCTTACAATAGGGTGTCAAATCAAAGCCCTTGGCTCCTATAGCTTTATCTGTTCTGCTGCATTTATTGCAGAGGCATTTCTAAATATTGGAGCAAATTTATAGATTTCAACATTTTCAAAGTACTTTAACAACAAACTGAATAATCAAACATAGCAATGGGATTTGAAGTAGGGGAGGGGCCTTTTAATGATTCATGTTGGAAGATTTAGGGGGTTTAATAGATTGAAGGTCACTATGGAAATAAAACTGAAAAGAAGCTTCTACACAGTTTCTGCTAAAGCAGAGTTACATCGTGAAGTCAGGTGAGAACACAGCTCCACAGGACCTCTCAATAAATCTCTGTTCTTTAGCTAACTGCATGGAAAAGCATTTGCTTGGATAAGGCTAAAACACCCCACTGGTCCACTATCACCAATCCTGCCCCCTCATGACAATTTTGGAATTAAACCAAATGAAACAGGAGATTTTGCTGAAATTGCAGCACCTTGGCGCAGGAGGCCAGCATCTCTCAGCAGCATGCGGATAAGAGGGGCAGCAGTGTGAAGCACCACAGTACAGTAGCAAATATTCTTCCCATTGTATTCCTCAGTGTAATTTTTGTCTGGCCAGAATTGATGTTTGAAATGTGGTGCATAATCACCAACCATGACAATTACTGCCTGATGAGTGTCACGGACAGCAAATTGTAATAACATCCCTGTGCATTTGTGAAATAATCTGTGGACTAATAAGCTAAATACCACTCTTTGAATTCCACATTTCCTTGCTCCAGAAATCAAGAGTGCGTTTTGTCAAGTTTCAGTTTACTTTGAGATCTGTCAACTGGCCTGCTGCCTCCCAGCTGCCTGAAACAGAAAGCTATATAATGCAGACACCCATTATGGTTGGAGATAGTTAAGTACACAGTGATTTTCCACTTACGCACATTATCTACATAGTTGAAGTAGCATCTAGAAAAGCATAGGAGTTACCACATAGTCTTAGTGATGACAGATGAGCATAAGCTGTGGTCCTACTCAGTACATTTTGCAGAATTAATACTAAAGGATACCCAAAAATTGAGCTGTACTGTTTAACCAATTTCCTTACACAGCTAAGCCATGTCCGCTTCACCAGAAGGTGAAGATTCAAAATTGATCTGAGCCTGCTCAATTCGAAAAAGATTTACAGGTAACCCCTGCCTTTTGTTGCTGGAAGTCTCCACACATCCCTCTACAAACACACGGTCTTTTCTTCCTTGCTCTCAGGGCAGTTACACTTGAGCTTCAATCTGCTTTGGCTGCCAGGTTGGCATATCGCGTACCCTCAGTGTGCTGCTCCACGAGCAAGATGCTCTACAAATACTGCCTCTTGGGTTGCTGCTTTCTCTGTCAGTGAAGCGCAAGGCTCTGTACACAAGAAAAAGCTTGTCCCAGGTGGTGACAAACTAAGAATTTCAAAAACAAGATTCAGAAGCTGTACAAAAGATCCCTTATCCCTTTCTCATTCTCTTTTTGGAAAACCTTCCTGAATTCAGGGGTAACACAAGACAAATTCCCAGACGTTTTCAAGTGTGTATCAAAGGTATAAGACCGTCCAGCAACACAAAAATACACATTTCTTTAAATGCATCACAAGCTTTCCATCCTTCTTGAGCAATCCCAAGCTTCCCATACCTTCAGTGATTTGGGGGGTGGGGGGTGGGGGGGGTGGGTATGGGTAGGGATAAATACTGAAGAGACAAAACGAAAGGGGGGAGAGAGTAACACAAACAGAATAATAGGAGATCAGTTTCAGCATGACAATTTTTCATCTGATGCAGACTTCCAGAAAAGCCTGCAGTCACTACTCACAGTCAATACACTTTAAGATATTTACTAACAAATTCAGGATTGGCTTCGGCATTTAATCTTTAAAACCACAGACAACTCCAAACTCATAATGCAAGACCTTGTATCAGTTTCTAGTTTAATACCCAAGCTATTGCTTTACTGTACACTGAAGCAATAATTGAGCACAGACTTGGCAACAGCCTTTACCTGCAAACAAAACTACTTTTGTAAGTCATAGGCTTGTGATCTGGGGTCCAAACAATGCAAGATAAAACTAGGCACTCTGCTATTATATGAGAAACCAAAACATTCCTGAGAAGACGACAATGAAAAATTAGCAAAGCAATTATCATTACCAAAAGTAGAAAAGTAACTTTTTAATTCCCATCTTTTAAAGGTTGTTTTCTAACTTTCAAGTACTGAATACAAATTCTACCCTGAAGGCCTATTTACTGCATGCTCTCAGTTTAACTTCTTTGGAAAATACTTGCCTTGCAATAAGAGAGAAGTGAGGTTGTTAAGTGATCTGAATATTGTCTTACAAATATTTGAAGTGATTTGTGACAATGAGCTCTTCTAACAAGGCACGTAAGATGTGCAACTGCTGAAAATCTAATTTGGAAAAACTCAAAATGGAAAGAATTTTTAAGAATTAGGCTACTGGAATAATCCACATAGGAAACCGATATTTAAAAATAAGAGGTAAATGTTAAATACATCTTGTCCCCAGTTTTATTGCAGCATCCATATCTGCCGCAATTCTAGTAAAACAATTTTTAAACCAGCATTGACCCTTACCAGGCTGTATCTGTGGTTCTTCCAGAGGGTGTTTTACACATACATGACCACCTTAAGCCTCTCTCTTTGCTTTCAAACTGCAAGACAGAGTAGTTCCAGGACTTAAAACAGCAGTATGATACTATAAAAGAACAAGTTCCTTCACCAGCTGTGAAGTGTAAGGCTCAAAGGTTTTATAAAGAACATTGTGTGGCTCTAAATCCTCTCTTCTGTATCCACTGTCCTTTACCTTCCTCAAAGGCGTGGTTGTGTGCAGTATGAGGACGCTCATCATCATGAAAGACCTTAAAAAAAAAAAAAAACCCAACTTTGTGAAATGAGTATTTGCTATGGTAAATCTGGCAGAAACTTAAATTGCCACCTCACTGTTTGTTTTTTTTCCCTCGGTCCTTACAGTCAATACAGAATGGGTATCTGATCACTGGAAGGTCACTGATGAAAAGATACAGGAAGTTTAGATGGGAGGAAGTGGAAAAAAAAGCCAAGCACCTGGAAAACACTTCATTGCTTCTTTTATTTAGATGCACCCACAGTACAGAGCCTCTTCAGCATGTGCAGAAGAGGAAGATCACACATTTATAGCTGGGAGCACCACTGAGTTTGAGTTTCTTTGATACCATTTTTGAGAAAGTAAACTATTTCCAAAGAATTACATTTGAATCCAAGAACTTAAGACCTGCTTGTACTTTATCCATCAGTGGAGATTATTTTTCTTTTATTATTACTTCAATGTAAAGTAGAAGACATTTTCAAAGTCTGGTTGAACCAGTCTATGTATTTTCATATGCACCTTCTAATTTATATGAAAAAGGCTTCGTTCCCCCCCCCCCCAGTTAAATGTATCTAAATTTAAAACCAGTAATCAACCAGAGCATTCCTTTGGGGAAAAATGAAATTTTGCTGCCCTCTCCTGCTTAAACAATGAAATGCTAAAATATTAAGATCTATGAATCTAATGCTAACCTTCAACAAAAAGCATGACAGGTCATCTGCTATACTAGAATCAAAAATAGGACAACAAGAAGAAATGTACTGGTACTATTTATATTTGAAAACTCCTCATCATTACATGAGGTTATGAATACAACATATTTACAGTAAGTGATCCAAGTAACAAAACCTTGTATTCAGAGAGGTCATGATAAAAAGTGTTTGCTTCTGTGGATAGGAAGCAACAGTTGGATAAAAGTTTTCAATGAGAATTAGCTCCATTCTGTTTCAAAATACTGTTTCATAGACTTCAAAACAAAAAAAATGGGCTATGCAAAATCTGCTCACATTAGTAACTAGCAAAACTAATCCATGGCTCAATCCAGAGCTGCTAAGGGAAGAGGGTGAGCCAAAATAAAAAAGCCACATCTAAATAAACACATTCTTCAGTCCTGAGCATTGTCACCTTTGTCTTGTTTTAGGGCAACTGCTTCGGGATGGTATTGTAACAGTTAAGAGAATAGGCCATCTTTGTTTTCCAAGACAGAAATAAAAGCAAATTATTTCAGTTTTACTTGAAGGAGAGAAGAAACTTGTCTTTCTCCCTCCTCAAAAACAAAGTTTTTAGAACTCCTAATGTATTCTCCTTTCCACAAAGTGAGAGAGCCTGAGGCTGTACTTAATGCACTTACAATATAAGTACAGCTGCTATATTTCTTACTCAAGCAATTCTTGGCTCTAACACCCTAAATTTTTCCATAAATAGGAGGAAATTAAAAAAAATTAAATCCTTTTATTTATGCTAACAAAACCAAGATTAAATTTACTGTAACCCTTCTAGTGAATACTTCAACAGCATTAGAATACTTTTATTTAAAGCATTCCAACCTTTTGAAGAGACACAAAAAACACTCAAAAGCAAGGAAAGAAAAACAATAAGGGAGACTTGCAACATAAAGGTTGGACTCAGTGATCTTAAAGGTCTTTTCCAACCTAAACTATTCGATGAATCTATGAAGAAAGCAATGTGTGCTCAATTTAAAGTATAAACTTTACTTTTACAGTTGGTATATCCCCATGACCTGATGCAATGCCCTAGCTAGAAAATGCAGCTCTTTCCTTTTACCAGAGAGCATTCAATCCTTTCTCCTGAAATCAATATGGTACAGGACACAAGTGACCACCCAACAACCACCGTATGAGCAGTTAATAAAAACATTTACACAAATAAAGGTAGCTTCTGGAACTCAAGAAGCAAATGAAAGCATAGACACACTGATCACACTTGGGCCCATACACTGCCACCTTCTTTGCCGACAACTCCAATTGATGGGAGCATTGCAGAGTGGCAGGAAATTGCATTTGGATTGTGGCAAACAGTGGACCCTGGGGATGAGGTCGCATCATTGTGGCAAGTGCTTCTTCATGTACATCATACAGTGCAACCTAGCGCCGTATCAGCCTTTTAGACTCAAGTGGCTAATATCACATCATCTCATTCACTTTAAAGAAATGTCCCTTCTTGGAAGTGACAAATCATCTATGAACTTTAGGTACTTCCCACCATCCCCACATCAGAGGTAACATTAGAGGTAACAAAATATTGCAACCCATCAGGTTCTCATCAGTTTCACATGATCAATACCGGAATGTCAGGTCAAAATCAAAAATAGTTATGAACAAACAACACTCACCTAAACTCTAAGTACAGGACAAGGTGCTTTTTCTAATTTCACATTGCTGTGTTCTACTCCACCAGCTGGAAAACATTAATTTTTTTTCCTCCATTCTATCTCAATTTTTCACAACTGAACATTAGTCTTTGAGCATGAGTTTGGGTGCACCCCTCTTGTAAAGCATGATCATTTCACACAAAAATCACACTGTCTAGTATTTTTTTGGTAACAGAAATAAAAGACTGTCAAAATCAATGGGCTAAGGGACACGATTTGTTATAAATTTATTTAATCTTCAGTATTTCAGCTTGCACCTTTGCTTCAGCACTTTAAAATAAAATGTTTCAACTATGACAGTAACTGCCTAATTTACATTGCGTCCCAGTCAATGTTCTTAAAAGAAGCTTGTACTAATCCCACTAAACCATGTTGTGTTTGGTGTTGCATATGACTAGTTCCACTTTTTTTTTTCCAGAATTAACAGTGTCAAGTTTTTACAAAATTGTTGAGTTTACAACATCTGTGTGCGCGGACCCGGGAATACAAACCGTGACCTGATAATCCTGAAACAGTCAGTAGTCTAGGAAGGAATTCTTTTTTACCTCTTTTCCATGCCTGAAAACAAGAAAACTTCAAATCCTACTGTATATTTAAATGGTAGGAAGAAAAATATACAAGCTTGTATTTATACTGTATTTCTATCAATGGCAACAGGTCATAAATTCATGTTTGCAACTATCACAAAGACTCAAGAACACCAATTCAGTTTTATACCGTAAATACTGCTGGATTGATGGTTTAGGATTATCAACTCACTGTTGTCATATGTCTGTAACAGTTCAAAAGCATCCTGGAGAAAAATCCTGAAACACATACCTTTCGGTATATAATAATGCAACTGCATTAGCTAAATATATACTGTACATAAATCTTATCAGCATTTTACCTACCAAAGATGTAAGATTCCACTTTCAGATACAAAGCAGATAGCCAATAATGTATACTTATAATACAGCCCTCTTCTTTGTTTTTGTATTTTTTCTTTAGTTTTAAACAATTTGGTCACAATGCACCTTTGATATAAAAGCATTTTAAACTTTATTATTAATACTCAGAACATTAGGATTTCCAGAATTTTTTTCAGTAGCATTTGTAGAACCAGTTTTGGTAACAAATACAGTAGTTAGGAATGAGCATCCAGATGAGAATGCATAAGTATATTACCCAGAATCCTTTCCAGCTAAGACCATAGGGCTGGTACTGTGATGAATAATAGTACTAGAACCACAAAAACACTATAGTATGTTTTTTAGAGGCTACATCCTCTTTTGCTGGAACACTTTATAAATACATATTAAAAAGTAAGGCAACAACTCCAAACAGTCCAAACTGCTATCTCAACTCAATTTCCAATTAGATTCATGACCACTGGAAACTAATTTCATGCTCACACTGTTTAGCATTTGTCTTCATTCTTTCAAAATGGTCCAATAAAAACATACTGTAATAATTTAGCAATTAGTATTTCTAAAACAACTCTGGTACGTGTGTCCAATGCCACATCACTAATACTGGTTAGGTACTGAAGTCCAGGGTGTTACCACTGCCTGTTTTTAAAGGATTGTGGACACTACTTTGGATTTGCAATAAATCGGTGCTCAAATCCAAAGCTCCCTTTCCTACTATGTTTATCACCTACTTGTTTTTTTTAACTCCTAATGTTCAAATTAAGGAAGCACCAGAGACAGCCTGGTACTAAAAAAAAATGCTCACACCAGTAAACAAAACTTTATTCAGGACCATGTTTTTCATGGCCCTGATCTGAATGGACATTCAACTTATGAAGATGTGCAAAAGGAAAAAAAAAAGTCAAATTACAGTAAAGTTATCCAGAGAAGGAGGATGTTACACAAACTCATAAGGAAATGACAGTCTTTTTTCTCTTTTACTATAAATACATTTAACAGTTTAGCAGAAAGACAAGCTAAATTTTAAGATTGTTCACATTTGAAAGTTGTATTATACTCTCTGCTAATGATAAATAAGGAACAGGTCCTGACAATGGAATTTGACATCGCAATTTTCATCAACAGATCTTTGAAGACTGGTTTTAAAGAAGGGTTAAAACAATGACTATGTTTGTAAAGTTCTGAGAAGTCCATCTGCTGTCCAAACTTTGGATTAAAGTCCTTATTTTTTCCTTTACTTAGAGACAGGTATATACAGTGCTGTTGTAATAATGAAACAAATGTGAAATCTACTGTAAAGTTGCACAATACAGAAAACTGTTGCTCCATCTTCTACTACATAAATGTGTGACTCCACAGGTTAATAATGCTGTTTTGTTGGTTTTTTTTGTTAAGTTGGAATTATTCCATCACGTCTAAGACCTCTCTTTAATTCCAAATCCTCCAGTTTTTTCCACAGTTCTTCACGTTCTTTCTCCTTCTTCTTCTCACTGACAGATGAAATAAAACAAAAAGTTAGCACAAGAGAATACTGTAGAATGTTTATGTTAAAATATCTACAGCTGACATGAATTAGCAGCACTGATTTTGTTAAACATAACTGCAATTTTCCTAACGTATTTAAGTTTCTAAAAAATTTTATTACCTACGTATCACTGAACAAAGCAGCACAAAAAGAATATAAACCATAAGCTGACTGAAGTGACAGCATGCACTGACACTAATTTGTAATGCAGAAGAAAAAAAAAATGGGCTTTTACTATGGAACATTTTAAAATATTGGATATATTATGGAACAAAGATATCATAATTACAAAAACTAATGTTTCAGGACTGGCTTGCATTTAATTATTTTCAAGATACTTTTAAGAAAGGTATTTTTTAATCTTATAAATAGCCACTTTCTAGAACAAGCATTCCCTTATTCTTTTGGAATCACTGTTCTAACTTACATTGACTGGTGGCTTTCATATCACTTAGGTAGCAGCCAAGGAAAAGTTCAAGCTACAAGATGTGCCTTTCAGTGATTTATTCCTTTTCCTTACAAATTCCTACAAGATCTATGTAGCATTTGCTTTAACAACAGACTTTAACAACTAACCTACCATTTACTTTACCTGCATTATTTACTTTCTGAACTTCTGTCTCTGACATAGCTTACTCTGAATAAACCTCCTTGATATTGCAAGGTACAAAATCCTTTCCATTTCTACTACATCACCTTGTAGGTTCAGATTAAATGGAAATCTTAACAATTACAGACACATTCTCTGCCAGTCACATTAAAGAATTCTTGAAAAATATTTCAGTGGATTAGAAAATTCCTACACATCTTGATTCAGTCAAGATGCCAATATCTGGCTCATTTATCTGAAATTTTTATTTTCCCAAGTGTATTTTAAACATATAAAAATACAATCCACTTTCAGATAAATCCCTGAAGAATGTTAAAGGGAAAAGGAAAAACAAACAAAAAAACAAGCCCATTGTCACTAAAAGTATTTCAAATTAAATATAAGAATAAATGAAATAGCCTGACATTCTCAGGCTACTTACCGATATTTATCTTCTAAGCACTATGAAATACATGCCTGCTTACCTAAAAGACTGTTAGAAGATGATCACCATATTCAACTTACCTATTTGACCTATGAAAGTCATTAATATCTAACATATTTCTCCTCAATATTTAAGTCGTATCAAGTTACCTTTTGAAATGCAGTTCTATTAAGATGCTGAACATTTTCTGTAAACATTAAGGCTTTACATGTGTTAAAATGCTAAGTAGTAAATAAAAATGATGAAATGGTTAGCATCAGCCTTGATAGGAGCTTCAACATCAGTAGGTTCAAGGGAAATTCTTTGTGCAGTTCAGACAGTAAGCCTCATGCATTATCCAGACATGGGACATACTAGTACAGTGTCTGGTCCTGTTAAGTGCAGAGTTCCTCACCTTAAGGGGGGTAAAGTGCAATCTCAAATTGATGTTAAGTCACTGAGCTCCCTCAGTAAAAGGGTAGATTAGATGACTGGTCCTAAGATTCTCTGCCTTTTCTATTAGAAAAGCATGCAGCATTGTCTCAACTGCACTAACAGATTGAGCCTTATTTATCCACACCTATCTGGAATTGATCTGGCATCTTAACTCAAATATATATCTACATCTCTAAAACTAAAATACTGTATTAATGAACTAACCTGTTAAGTGTAGACTTTTGAGTGTGTGTATAAAACTTTGTATTTTACAAAAATGAAGCAGAAGGACAGTGTGATTCCAGGCCTACAATTCAAAAAACATGGCCTCCAAGACTTTAGAGACAATGCTAACTAACAAGCTCAAATGACATACAGTACCCTTTGCTTTGCTTGGGAGAGCCCTGAGTCATAGAAAAGGTATGACGTAAATAAAACTGCAAACTGTTCAGAGTTCCTCAAGTTTCCTCATTTTTTTTCACCTGACACTTTGGGTAAGCTTTAATTGCTCTTCAACTGGAAAATGACGATTAAGAAAAATGGGAGAAAAGCCAAAAAACATTTTACTAGGGTGGAAGTGACATATATATGATTGGTGTATCTAATGGATCCTGCATGTTAGAAGACTCCAATGTCAGAAGACCCAGAAATAAGAAATGAAAGGGTTAAGAGATGCTTTTTTGCTTTAAGACCGTATCTAGCCTATGGACAGTAGTTTGGCAAATCAAATCTTAGGATGTGCCCCCTCATGTTTCCAAACCTCAGTGTAACTTTTTTAAAAGTCTTTAAACAAAGTGTTAGCTTTAAACCCTTGTTCTTCTTTTGCTATTGAAGATCTTGATACTCTCAAGCCTTTTGGAATGTGGAGTCAAAAGGAACTCCAGGAGGAATGCAATTGGATACTGTATTTCATAAGGGGTAAAGAACAACCTGTATATGATATCATCTTGCATCTTTCAAGCAGAAGGCTGAAGAGCATGCAAAGGGAAAAATGAAGCATTGTGTCTATTATGTGTGAGATTATGCATTGCACCTAAGTGTGAGGGAAAACCTAAAGAGCAGCCCGTGTGCACAGCTGACAAAAAAAGCTTTAAAAAGTTACCGCTGACGATCTGACTTGTAAGTGGCTGTCAGCTCATCAAACATGGTGCTGTTCATTTCCATAAATGCCTTCAACACATTGTAGACTAAAGCCACAATAGCTCTGTGAAACATTAAAATAGAAAAAAGAAAGGAGTCTATTAGTTTCAGATAAAATCAAATATGAAATAAGTGTCTTCTCTTACCAGCATTGCCGCAAACAATTCTGCTCTTGCAAGTGTGATAATATAAATTCTTTGATTTCAGTGAAACTACTTCTGATTAACATACTTAAAGGTGAGAATCAGCTTTCATGTCTCTACTAACTTCTTCAATGGAGCAACCCAATACTCTAGGGTAAAAGGTAACAACAGAAAGCTATTACGTATAACTACAGACTCTTTCCCTTGTGCTGTGGAACAATTCTGAATTCATCTCCAGGGATTCAAATCATCAATGCTGTCAGAAAGAATAGAATTTAAACATGAAATGGGAATGATTCATATTTCCTTATGATTTCTCTATGAGGCTGAACATTCAGTGCATCTATGCAAAATAAAGCTGTGTTTCAAGCATGATTTCCCTGTACTCATACATTTCATATTCCTTTTGATATTGATACTGCAAAAAACTCTTAAAAAAACCCAAAACCACAGATCCTTGCAGTACCTGTGTAAAAGTATGTGTTTATACATAAATACACATATACATTTTTTCATAGATATATAAAAAAAATGTATGTATCATATCTATATATCTGTCTCTAGATAACCTCTGCCTACTTTGCATATTGCTGTTACTGACCCTACCCAAGAGCCAGTACACTGCTGCTTATTTGAATTCAAGTTGCTTAATTGCATAAAACATAACAGGTATGATATGTTCACACAAGAAGAAATGATGTGTAATCATAATTTCATAAAGGCTTCAAAGGCATTCTGTCCCACAAAGGTTCCAAAAAGAGAGATACATTTTAGGCTTTTATATCATTTGACTGGATAACTATCCTAAAATATACTAGAATTACTAAATTAAGATGGATCTGCCAATCATCTGATTATCTAGAGGTCAAAACTTCTTTCTGGCAGAATTGGAAATAAAGAAACAATGAAGCAACTGAAAAGGGTGAACGGAAAGAGAAAAATCTAAAAACCTTTTGAAGAATTTCGAATAGATTATCAATCAAGAGATCCTAGTTCTGATCCACTACTATTCAGACATGGGGCTGCTTAAGAAACAGCTTAGAAGAAGCTGAATTAGCCAGGAGACAGTGAATCACCATTACAGGTGCTGGGAACCTTTGTAACTAACCTATAAGGCAGGCAGATTCTGTGCCATTTCCTTTGCACCCTGTATATCATTCACTTCTTTCCATAAACTTTCATTTTTGTTGTGTACATTTAAAAATGATGTTACAAATATAAAAATTCTTTAAACACCTTCTTTATTTTACATTTATCTTAACCTGACTTGTGTGTCAAAGGTACAAAATTCCTGGAGGTATGAAAAACTCTTGCAAACTGGGATAACTGCAATATTCTCATTACCAGAAGCATCCCAGTGCTCAGTATAAAGGGTTGGGCAGGAGCACAGGCAGGTTGGAGAACGGTGATACAGTAATGCCATGAGAAGTGTCCTTTTGTGATCAGCATTATTTAAAGCTTTCCAGTAGCATTAGATTCATCATTCAGTCTCACAAATTTGAGAGTTTGGAGAGGTCCAGAACAAAAAGACTAATGTTTGAGAAGAGGAAATATTTTACAAATCCTTTACAGTAAGGTCTTACAGCAACTGGGACTTGAACATAGCATAGCTCATTAAAAATACTGGGTTTATTAAATGGTAGCCATCTTGACTTCAGAAAACTTCTCAACTATAGAATACATGGCATCTCAGTATAATAGTATTTTTCATTAAAATACTTTTTACTAGGTTGTTCAGTTTAAAAATAAAAATGCCAAATTAAGAGGGTATCAATACAGATCAACTGCTCTATTATTGTGTGTAACAGAGACCAGCTGTGTTTAAATCAATTCAGAAAAAAACAACCCAGCCCAATGACTATATGCTTCATAAGACGTTTATAAAAATCCCAGTACCAGAGGTCTACCACAGGTGTCAGTATCATCCACGATACAGCCACAAAGCTTTGTTAATGCCAAGCAACATTCTTCTAGACAAGCTACAATCAGGCTTAAGATGTTAACCAGTTTATACAAAACTGTGTAGGAGAAATGCTTGATGAGCAACACTTTTCCTTCAATAACAACCTAACATCTAATTTCTCTTTTTTCCAACTTGTGGCAAAGTCTATTTTTATCTCACAAGGTACTGATTTTTGTACACATACCAGCTAATTAAAATAATTTTGAGATAAACTCAAGTAAAGACTAATTTATCCTGGCATTAACAGAGTTGCACCTGTTTATGCCAGCTTTGAATCTCGATCCCTCCTGTTCTGATGTTCTCCAGCAGACAATCCCCAAGTTTATCAGCGGCATATCAAATGGTAAGATAAAGTATAATGGCAAAAAACTTACGGATTCCAGTGCTCTTTAGAAATCCTATAAAGGCTGGAAAACATGATGGGAAGTATAACATTTGAATTCTCCTCTATCAAACTCATGATGTATTCATTATTCCAATAATATAGCGCTCTTTCGGCCACCTTTGAGTCAAAGGAATAAATATTAACAGGAATTCAGATAGCTGTAATTTTGCAATTTTCTCAAGGAAAAATAAATCACAGAAATTTTGTGAAGATGTTTTAACAGGAATCATTAACTTTGGAATGAAAACTCTACTTTAATCAGTAGCATAACATGCATTAATGGAATTAAGTTTTTATCCTCTAATTCAAATCACCCAGCATCCACTCTCCGTTTCCCCTGAGTATGGTATGTTGCTACTCACTGAGGACCAGGTGCAGATAGTACATTAATGCTGCAGCTGTGGAGGGGAAGGGAGAGCAGACAGACTTCCCATCACCCCTTTCCCTCAATCCTGTGACTGCAGTCAGAAGGAAGAGAGCTGTGCTGGGATACCAGGGGAAGGAGAAGGGAAAGGTCCAGTAGCTGAGCTCCATGAGGGAGGAGAGATCTTAAATGTGAGTAAGGTGCCAATGATAATAATCACGTTGGGGAGGAGCTGGGGGGGGGGTGTAAGGGTTGTCTTAGGAGGGAAAACACTGATCTAAAGTATGCTAAATACAAATGTAGTCCAAGAACAGACATATCTGCCTCTGAGACAGGATAGGTCACCTAGCTTAATATGAAGGCACTACAGGTCATACATCCTACCTCCTTCACATATGATTCAATTTAAATCCTATTCATTCCCCTCCTTTCTGCTATGCAATGTGAACAGGCTATGGGTAATACCATGTCTAACCAGACATCTCCTTACAGAAGGAGGTAAATAGGAAAACAAGAATGGTGCACAATACTGCGTTAAAAAGGAGCAAATACATCCTACATGGTCTATCAAACCCAAGGCCATATGGTGAGTACACATCACCTACAGTCAGAAGGGCTCAAAGCCTGCCTGGATACAACTAAAGGCCTTATATGGCTCAGAACAGCAAGTTCTGTGCTGTAACCCCAGATGTATCTAACAAGTTATTCATGGAGCTCAGAACTAAACTTCCACTGCAACATAACCTTTTCCATAGAGATCCAGAAGACAAGTATTTAAAACAATGTAACATGAAATTATATATACATTTGGAGGGGTGTTATGTTTGATACTGAGACAATACATTCTATACAAACAATAACCTCTACAACTGACCTGAAAATGAGGGCTAGAGACACACTTGGCAATTTGTTTAAACAAGGGTTCCTGGATTTTGACAAATTGTGATGGTTCGATTACATCCAAGATTTCCTCCAGCTCTCCAAGGAACATGACCTAAAGACAAGGAAGAAAGAATTGAATATAAAACATTTGAATCATCTTGATCAGCAAAATGCTGATAACTCTCAAATTCTACTTCAGGGAGAAATGGAGGCCACACTAGCTTAGAAAGACCCTCTCTCAAAAAACATGATCAGTTCTACCTTTAACAACTTCTAGATTCAGTCTCATAAAAGAATGAGGACCAGTGTGTGCAAATACTGTATTTAAAGTAGTCCTTTACAACAAAATTCAGAATTGCACCAGTATATCCATGCTGAAAACCTAGCCTAATACAGTCAAAGAATTTAGTCAAGGCTTTAACTTCGTGAAGCAAGGATAGTATCTTAATTTCACCTCAGTTTCAGAAGCAGTGTTCAAAATAACGGTTTCATTGTGGCACAGCATCTCATTAGGGAATCTCAGATTTGCATCAAGGATTTGAAACAAAAATATAAAGATCTAACTGCACCTTTTACATGTTTACTAGGTAAATGCTAGACAATAAAATATCTTTAATCCTCCCTGGAAAAATACTACCCTCACATATAAACAATTCCAAATCTAACAGAATTTACCAGTCTATCCTCAACTTTAGGTTCTTCTTCTGAAACAAAAAGAAAATCTCTGCAGAAGAACCAGTGAATAGTCAAACATGGTTATCAAACTTTTCACAGTTAAAACTGGCAAAAAAACTACCCATAATTCAAGTAGGGAAAATCAGCTACAAGAATTAATACCAGGATCCACCACAGCATGTGCTATCTACCTGGAAATATCTAAAGATTGCCTGCCTATTATATTGTAGAACAAAATAATAGTTGTGTTTTGTTAATACAAATAATACACACCCTTAACCCTTTTGTTAAGGGTGGTGAGGCACTGGAATGGGTTGCCCAAGGAAGTTGTGAATGCTCCACCCCTGGCGGTGTTCAAGTCCAGGTTGGACAGAGCCTTGGGTGACATGGTTTAGTGTGAGGTGTCCCTGCCTATGGCGGGGGGGGCTGGAACTAGATGATCTTAAGGTTCTTTCCAACCCTAACTATTCTATGATTATGTAATACTATAATATCACTTACCTCTTTCTGACTGCAGGTTTTAGGCCAGAATTTCATTAAACCTCTAATGACCTAAATTAAAGGGAAAAAAGTTAGATTTTTTTCTTTTCCTTTCCTCTCAACAGGGTTAGCCATTTATGATTTAAAAAAAAAAAAAGTATGAAAGAAATATTTACTGGTTCTGTGAGTGAAGGGTCTTTTTCCAGAAACTGTACTATGCAATACGCCAGCTGTGAAGCAGTAAAGATTTAAGAAAATGAAGTTAGAACATTTCTATAAAGAAAGCACAACAAAACCGTTATTTTTAAAAGAGGGACTCAAGACAAGATGCTACAATAGCTTTCTCCAACTACATCCAATTTTAAACTGAGATGCATGGTTTGCACTGTGCAAATCCACCCAAAGAGCAGTTCAAAAGAAACAACAGAACACATTACAAAAAAAAAATAAATAAAGGTGACAAAGTAGCATATAGAACAATCAGAGCAACTTAGAATTCTAAATACAGTCATACAACCAATGTTTAAAAGCTTCTGTTACTCTCTGAAATTGTGTCTTTTTACACATTTTATACATCAGCAAAATCATGAAAACTCTTGGCAAGATGAGCTGAGACAGCTAAAAACTGGAATAACTATTTAGAAAGTACAGCTTTATCAGCACTACCTGAAAATTGGAGAAAAAGGCAATAGGTATCACTTATCAGAGGAAAAATTACATCATGAAAGCTAGATGTATAAAAAGATACATGAGAGCATAAATACAGTATTGAGAAATATGTGAGAGAGAATGTTAAAGATTATGCAAAAATGTGGGTATTGGTATTCAGAAAGTTGCCAGGGTGAAGAAGAGCCTTGACAGCACAAGACTAAGGAAACCCAAATATCCTCTTGGGAGAGGAATGGAAAACGCAAACTTGTGAGAATGAGAAAGTATCAAAGAGAAATCTAAAGAGTTTACTAAACAAAATCCCCAAAATAGAACCAATTTCTGTTATACTTTTAATTATCTAATCAGAAGGAAGACATTTATAATACAAAGGACATTAAAGGAAAAGAAAAAAAAACACATTTTTTTCTACTTTTCAAAACTTTCCCCCATCTTCCATTTAACATGCAATTAAATTTCCAATGCAACCTTAAAAAAAAAGTATCTTCCTGTATCACCCCACTGAGCAGAAAATATTTGTATTAATTTCTACCTGTGCATGGAAGAGTGATAAACTCCTGACAGTATGTAAAGGGATCAGCACCTTCACCAGAAATTGTTTATGCTCTGCCTTAAGAGGTAAAGCAAACCCATTGATAATACTGGAAATTAGAATAGAAATACTTGTTAGTGTTATCATCACAGAAAACATTCTTGAAGTCTGAACAAGCGCTTCCTAGATTAAAATAATTTAACAGTCAGCACCTGTTTACAAATAGCAGGCTCATCCCATTTGGAAACAGGTGCTGACTTTCATCCTGCTTTATATTAGCAGTGCAGTACATATCTAGGTAGCAATTCAGCTCTGACTTAGGAATAATCATATAAACAACTGCACAAACCTGTTGCCAAACAGATAAGACCTTGTCTATGTGGTCTGTAAATCCATATAAGCAAGATGTTCTGGAGCAATTAACTTAGAAAAGTAGATTTCCTTAAAATATTAGCACTGTTAGTGTGCTCAAGATAACGTAATTATTTCTACAGCATGTAAGGATGAAGTGCACAAAATTTAACACACACATACAGAAAGTCAATCCTACACTTTTGGCTCTAACTTGCATCCAGTTATATATTCTTGGCAAAGACATGACAGAGATTTGCACATGGGCATAAATATGAGCATGTGCGCACATCTGTTTTCAGAATCAGGGCTTATAGTTACACTTTTTCCAAATCTGACGCTATTCTGATGTGTCCAGAAGGGAAGTTCGAGATAGGTAACAAATAAACACTCATTTACCTTCCTAAAATTTCCAACAGTTCAGCTACGCCATTGAAGTGTTCAGTTTCATAAACAAATCTGAAAAAAAAAAGTTAAATATAAGTAATATATTGGTTTCCTAAAGTGTTCATAAGCAAAATGTACCTTCTTCCACAACTCACCGTAGAAAAATATTATTAATCTGTTTTCGGATAAATGCTCTAAGACCCAGAAACTTGCCATAAATTCTGTGCAAGACTGTTTTCAGGTAGTCTCGTTCCCGAGGGTCTTCGCTGTCAAACAGCTCCAACAGCTGTGTTTAAAGGAAAAAGAGAACTGAAGCAGCAGACATTTGACAAGTATGACACGCAGACTTCTATATAAAAGAAAAATTACATATTCATGCATGTAAAAATGCAGTATCAGTTACCCAAGGTGTAGAAATACAGTATTAAAAAAATCTGTAGCTGTAACCCCACTGCATCACCACAAAACTCAGTTTATTAATTTCCACTTCTGGCATAACAAAACTCTGGCAACCTCAAACAACGATAAACTTTTGATTAACTGGCTCCAAAATGCTGCCTTCATTCTCCTCCTCCAAATAAATAAATTCTTAGACGTTGCCATATCTACAAAATAGGACAGTTTACCTCTTACCATTCCCCATTCCCTCAGTCTGCAGAAATAAAAGATCCTCATTTGGTCTCATTTGTTCCCAAAACATTGTCTCAAGGTCACATTTTTCTAATTGCTTGCAATTTATATTGCAAATTCTTAAGCCTTCCTAGTGATTGCATGGCCTTCACACTCTGGAAAGGCTCAACAGTGAAGCCTATGCCAGCACTGGATCTGTGGTTACATAATCTCCACCAATCAACTGAAATCAAAGCACCAGGTGGAATTAATCCTCCATGTTGAACACAATGGTAACTTCAATACCCAGTTTAAACAAACAAACCTCAGAAAACCTACAAAAACAGAAAACCTACATTTACTAAGTAACTTATAAGTACCATTTTAAAACAGCAGAATGATTATGTGGTACTCAGTGAAAAGAGAATGCCATCCCATGTCTTTCACTGTACAAAATATATCCTGAAACACTGACACCTAAAGTTGTGTCTAAGAACTAAGGCATGAAATGAGCAGCAGGAATATCACCTGCAGATCTTTCTTCTATTCCCCTTGAATCCCCTACCACAGAAGTATGAGCTTCCCCTTATCCCGTCTTCACCTTTTTTGACACCACAGCATTGGCTATTCTGGCAGACAACTGGAATGAGTTAGAAAGTAAACTTTTATTTAAAACACAAAACCAACCAAAACACAAAAACCAATCACCACCCCTCTAGTGCACAGATAAAAGGTAAGTTTAAGGTAGTTATCATGAGCAACCACTTGTTTGCATGAAAAAGAAATTAACTGTCAACCAGTACCTGTCTTGCAAGAGAAATTAAGAGTTTGTCAAAGAGTTCTGACAAATGCATAAGATGCTGTCAGAAAATTACTACAGGAGTGGTAGAAAACAATGTTATCTTGGATTCACAAATGGATACTGACATGTATAAGCACATATGGCAGTGTATGTATACTACCTGACCTCTGTTAAACTCCTACAAAACTTTGAGAAGATAAAATGAAAAATATGATTAAAATACATTGTCTGGCATTTTGCTTTCTAATATCCAGATTTAGGACTGACGTATATATCCTTTCACACTATTCTGGATTTTTCTGTAGCTTGTAATAAGATCCCACTATCTCTTCCTTGCAGTAAGAATCTGTGGTGGGAATTTCATGTGGAAACAATGAGGTATATCAACTGCCCTCCAGAGGTTATAAACATATTGCTTTGGTCAATTAGTTCTACAGTTAAATAAATAAACAGTCACCTCATCCTTCCCCAAATAGTAAATTTCACCCAAATGCAACAAACAGCTGGAAACACTTATGTTTTTAATTTTCTTATTGGACTGCTTTTAGGAGCAAAGTATTTATATTTCCAGTTCTCTCACACAGATCCTCTATGGAAACATTGCTGAATTAAGACTTGGTCTCTCGTTTAAAGAAGGACAATTATTTTGATATGCCAAATTTGTTACCAGGTTTCAACAATAAAGACTTATTTTTATGGATAAGGTGCAAGACTTTTGTAATTTACGTGACCGTTCTGACACTAAGCAAACGTAGAGAAGGGAAATAAATTTTCCAAAATAGCAACCTACATAACACAGACACTTGTGGATATATTAGAATAGTATGTCTCTTAGCAACCACTGCCAACCATTTCAGACCGTATATACACAGGCTTTGGAAATGAACAGTTACATTGTTAAACACAGCATTTTATCAAAACATACAGCTGAAATCCAGAAACACATCCATACTCAAAAAAACAAAAGCAAAAAACAAGTAAATAAGAAAAAGCCTAAAAGACACCCATTAGAGTGTCATTTTTTTATAAAGGCATTCTTATCGCTAAGAAATACTTCAATAAAGATCCTCACATTTAAAAAAAAATAATTTAGAGAGAAAGCTGATTTCAGACTGTCAACACTTGTGTTGTCATGAAACATCAAACATGCTTAATGTCCTTAAGTCTCAAATTGGTTTCCTATGTAAATGGTCTATAGTCACAGATTCGAAGGAATTGCTCTAAACACACAACAAATACAATAAGAAGTGGAATAAGAAGTGGAAGGACAAGCTGGTACTTGCACGCTGAAGACAAACACACACAGAGAGATGTATTTCCTTACATGTATCTACACAGCTCAACATTAACTTCTCACAGAAAAAAGGTGAATTTTAAATCAACACGCTGTGCACAACAATACGTAAAAATGCGACACTTAACCATATGGCCAGAACTTAGGACTTCTTAGAATTCTTTTGAACTCTAAACTGTAATATCATACATTTTCAGATACGATGGTTTTAAAATGTTGTATTTCCCTCTTTCAGTAGATATCATTCTTTCACTTAGTAGATTTAATAAACACTATCAGGATTTAAAATAAGAAAGTAAAATCCTTGTTTAGACCCATTCTACCACTCCAAACTCTTAACATGTTTGAACACCTTGAAAGGGCATGAGTGGAATGCCACCAGTCATGACCAAGTCCAGCAGCACATAACAGAAGCATCCAGGAATTATTTTCTCTAGATTTCTAAGTGGAACACAAATATTTCTTCTAATGCAATCCTACTAAAGAAAATAAAATCAGTCTGGAAAAACCTGTAGACTGATTATCTCCCCATGCATATTCTCACATCTCCACCAGGTAACTGTATGATCAGACTGGTGTAGCCCCTTGTTCAAGTCAGCATTTAGATGAACAAAAACAGAACTCCACCACAGAGGCTTGATCTGGATGAAAAACATTGTATTTAGAAAATGGATAAAACATAAACATCATGTTGCTTCTATAGGGTGAAGAAGGTCTGTAATATTAAGAAGGAAACTTAAGTCCCTCATTTGAATCTTTGAATTTAGGGACAGAAGTTGTTCTATGGTTTTAGCTATCCATAAAAATAATACACACAGACAGGAAAAGCACTGCTTTTATTGCCGGACCACTACAGGGGAAAATAAAAGCTGTAGGCCAGAGTGGTAGAGAATGGTCTTCACAAATGCCAAGTGTCTCCTGCCAGTTTTAGTTTGGCTTCGATTCAAGTTTCAGCCCACAAGGAAATTTCTTTTTCTGACTAAGTAGGAATCTTTCTAAATTTCCCTGATTTCAAAAGCAAGCTATAGACAGCATTAAAACTCTTTCTGACTTTGCAGTTATACAAAAATTCATGATGGGAACAGAGAACACAAGACAGGCCTATTCCCAAAAGCTGAAGACAAAAGTCTTATCTGTGGAATTTCCTGGCTTATCCCAAGAAACACCTTCCATCAGCCACCTGTGTTCTGGTGTCTGGACAAAAATTCCTCCCCATAGAGGAGCAAATACTGTAGCTTCAACTGAAATAACGAAGCCTAGCTTGTACAAAAGGAGGAAGAAGGTTAAATCTGAAACACAAAAACCCTGGCTACCAGCTGACCGAGCAACAGCACCCAACTCTTCCATTTAGCCATAACAATGGTGAGCAAACTACAAAAATAAAGGTACACATTCTTTGCCAATGTTGTTTATTATTGATGCTACTTCTTCCATGCTTTTAATAGAGCTTGAACTTCATATAGCCTTTTGATTTACTTCCTCCCCAACCACTACAGCATCACTGTTTTCAGAACTGCACTGGGAATAGGTTTCCTGATGAACTTCTGTCCCTGTTGCTAACTCTCCAGCAGAGACAGAAGGGAGAAATACTGTCCCTTTCCAACAGAAATACTTTAACAATATTAAGACACCTTAAAACAGGCATTTAAGTAGTCTTTCTAGATAGCAGCATTTTTGGACTACCTGACAGCAAACCTTTCATTTTTCAACAATTACTACTTCAGCTCCCTCTCATAACCGGTAAGTCAAATATTTTGATTAAGGTATCAAAACTGGATACAAACCATCCATTTTATATATCTATAGCAACAAGACTGACATATAAAGACACATACTTCCCCTACCTCCATAGACTGAAAACTCTCACTGTATATGCTTGTTTAGCCTTTTTCTGTTCCAAATAAAATTACATTTTCAAATTCTAAACAAAATATTTTTAAAGACTTTTTTTTCAAAAGCAGAATGAAGCCTTAAATTTAGAATAAACGCCAGCTTACCTGCAATACAAATTTCTGATCTATGTATTTTTTGGCAATGCTGGGCTGAAATTCTTGGCTTTCCAAAAATCGTATGAAAAACTCATATACAAGCTGCAAAAGAAAAAAAAAAAAGGTCCACAGTTTAGTTTTTGAGTTTATTACTCTTTCTATTTTAAAGTCTTTCTCTAATTTTTTTTGCTAGAAGATAAAATGCTTATTTTTCCACAGAGCAAAAGGTTGAAAAAAATGAAAAAGGTTTTTCCCCTTTATCAAACTGCTATCTTAGAGTTACAATTAATTATACAAGCTTTTAAAGTTAGTTTTGCTTATTTAAGTCCAGTCAAAGACACTTCATCACCAAGAACAGGCACTGCCATTTTGTAATGCTTATTATCAACTTGTAAAGCTTCTAAGAGTAATTGGAAAGCACATTTAAACTGTCCTCTGAATGCCTGAAGTCACATCAAATACAGACTACAATTCTGAAAGGGCTGGGGAAACAGTTGGAAATATTTAAATTAAATTAGAAACTGCTTAGAGTAGCTTTTACTACAACTTGAAACAAAGAAGAATACAAACCAGAATTTATTCAGAAGTTCCTAACTTACTGTAAAGATTAGCCTCAGGCTGGAGAAAACCTGCTTACTTTCAAGCAATTCCATCTCTGCCTCAACTATTCAGTGGGACAGTAACAGACTTTCAGTATAGTGGAGAAAAAGAAGAGTATGAAAAACAGGCAAAAAGGAAGGGAAGTGAAACAGAGATTGCTGTGGCCTTTTTGTTGAACCTTTTCAAGAGGAGCAGCTATTTAAAACTTCTTTTCTGACTTAAGAGTATGAATATCGATACTGAAAGGAGAAAGGAAGCTAAAAATTACATCTTAAAATAATTTTTAACTTTTCTACGCTAACACCAATATGCTGAAATACTGTTGCTGCTTTACGTCAGTGTTCTCTGACTTCTAAGAGGATAGGAAATCAAAAAGGGGGAGAGAGGTTTAGAAATATGATATGGAAAAAGTGACAGCTTACATAACTAATATTAAATCATCAGGAGATCGATTCCATCAACTCCTGACAAATACTTTGGTGCATTTCTTTCTTCCTGACAAGGGTAAATCATCCACCAGCTAAGAAATGCCATCATTTCCATGTAAATAATGACTTTTAAAATTACAGCACTGCTGTCAATGAACATAAGATAGCAGATACACATGCCTGTGCTGTTTCCTGGAAGGCAGAGCTGTTCAGAGCTGCCTTGAAGCTTTTAAGAGTCTTTTTTTTTTTTTTTAAATATGAGAGATAAAACCTACATTTCAACAAATTCTAAATTCATAGCACAAAAGAGTGAAACAAACTGCTCACAGGCAAGGACTGTGCATGCAACTGTCCAGTAAAATCCTCATTTCAAGCTGAGATCAACTGTGCTCCTTTGCTCACAGAAACTTACAGATTCCACAAACTGTTACCTCTCAGGCAAACTTCTTCTAAATTTACTAGTGATGTAAGTTGTTGTCCTGACTAACGCAGCCAGAATCTGCATCTGTATTTTCTATATAGGATTCTACTGCATTAGCATCAGTGATTCTTTCTCCAAAATTAGTTTATGGTCTTTGTTCAAAATACCTTGTGTTGGCACGTGAGGTACACAGGAAGGGATGATACACAACAGTGAGCATGCATCCTGCTACAAACACCAGAAGGCAAATCTTGATGAGGGAAGAGGAAGGAAGACTTAGATAGGCATGTAGATTCTCATTCGTATTTCTGATCACCTACCAACACCAGTGGACTTTTGTATGAAAATTAACTACCCTCTGTAAAGCAAAACTGTGAGCAGTATCATCCTCACAATGCTCTCGCTGAAATTGCTGAAAGGCACTTGTGCAATGGAACAGTTTGGAAAGCAGAATAGTTTTTAAATCAGTGAAGGAAAACATGAATATGAGTGGCACCATCAATACAACTGTGAAAGAAAGCTTCAAATTTTGCAAATTTCATAAAAGTACTCTCCCATCTTTGTAGGTACTATACTATGGCCATGAACAATATTAGTAAATGTGTCTTACAGACCAGTTCAGATTCACAGGGTAAAAAGCAGCTGAGAAAATTAGATACATTAAGCAGTGATGAGCATTTCTGAGATAAATTATCAAAAACCTGTAAATGTGGCCATGATGCCTCCAAGGTGGGCTCATCTTCTTCTGGATCAAATTCGTTGCTGTCACTAGGTGGGAGAGTTCTGAATATATTGCAAGATACCTGGAAAGTGAAAAGAAAGAATTATGAGATCTGTTTTTCAAATAGGTACTAGATCTCGGGACTCTGTATGTCTGCACCTACTCTCTCCTCCATCACGTAAGCAGTGTTTCTTTTGGCTGCTGTCTAATAAAGTTCTTTAGCAAAAGCACAGGTCTAAGTAACTTGACACTTTACAAACCTCCCATGAGCCTTGCCCTTCTCCACAGTGTTTTCGTTTCTTCTTTCCACTACTATGCTGGCATTACCATCTGCCACCATTTCTGTCCACCATGTTCCAGATGTGCCTACCAAATTGTAATTCCCAATCCTGTCAGGCACCGGTGAGTTGAGAGCCACAACTGTTTAGGAGTTGCAGGAAACGCCATCAACACATATAAGTGTTTTCATTCAAACTTGAGTTATTTCCTGTTACGCAGGGAAAATATTGATGATATCCGATTAAGGTCTCATTTATCAGCGCTTGTTAAGAATTGTGAGTGCTATTTACACATTGTATGCCTGGACACCTCATGCCAAGCACAGAAATCGGTCCTAAATAAAAGCAACAAATAGTATTTGCTCAACACTTGGCCTGCAATTTATTTCATGGTCCTTTCACTTTGCCTAATCTTATTTAGAGAAATTTTGATGAGATTGCTTGGCTTTCTGAGGTTCATGCTACCAGCAAAGGCTGAACCAGAGTGCTTTCCTGGGTTAATTATAGTGCTGAATGGAGTGTACAGCTTATTATGCAGCAAATCTGATAAACTGCAAACATGGTGTACAGACTTTTCTGCACTTTGAAAGTGATGTTGTGCCTTCTTTGCACTCTGCTACTGCATTTGACCCACCTCTAAGCTGTTAATAAAACAGCTGGGAAAAGCAGCATGCTATCCCCTAATCCTGTCTATATATGACCTGTTCATTGCAGTTCAGACAAACTAAGCTATTTCAGAAACAAAGCTAGTATATTCTGCAACATCCTTATTTATTTTTCCAGCTTTTACTCCTGTAAACATTTACAAGTTAGTCTGTAAAGCATATTTTCAATATATCAATAATTCAGTAAGAAAGAACACTTTAAAGTCAAAAGAGTTTAAATACAATTCAAACACTGGAAAAAAATGATTGAAATAGAAAAAGTAAAGCTTTGCAAGAAAATATTTTCAAGAAAATCAGAACAGATTCAGGTACTGCATAAACAGAGAGATAAAACAATGCAAAACTGTAGGAAAGCACATGTGGTGCATACCAGCGAGGAATATTCACTGAGCACACGGCAAAGATAAAAGAAAAGGAAGGCAAACAAGTGAGCAGAGGAAAAAGATAAAGAAAACACAACCAAAACCAAAACCAAACCCAAACCCAACACAAACATAAAGGGGTCACATGGGGTCTCTGCTTGGACTTCTCCCTTCTTGCCACAAGAGGGTGCCTTTCACTACAATTACAGTAAAACACTTTCAGACGCCTCCACTGTGTACATATATCTCATGTTTTCAAGTCACGTGGCTTTCAACCTTAACAGATAGAGCTCTTATTATAGTCTGTGCTGATACTGAACTCTGCTTGCCCTGTGGGCGTACCTGCCAAGTGACTACTAGTATTTATTAGGAGACACTCTTTTCCTCCCTTCTCCATCCTCTTCCCCTGACTCATTTACTTCTCTCAAGAGCCCCTCATGAAAAGACTTGCATGAGGAGAGGTCAAATAACTATTCCAGGAATACACATTCCTGAGCTCCTCCTTCTACTATCCCTGATTGAAAAAAGAAAAAAAGACACAAAAAAACAGGGAGAGGAGGAAAGTTATCAGAATTGGCATGACAGAGTTGTTCCTGTGTTAAGAGCACACAGCAAAATAGGGTAGATGGCCCAAAGGATTATTCCCAAGTAAAAAAGTTAAAATGTACTTATTGGTGGCTTGGTTCTGAACATCTGGGATTCTGCAATACTTACTGAAGCATTTTTGGTTAATGCTTCACATTCAAAAATCTCAGCCTTCCCAGGATTTGGACCAAAATAGGAAACTAGCAAAACCAAAGGCATTCCACAGCTATTTTCTTTTTTTTTTTCCCCTGCTTTAAACCACTTGAAACAAGAAAGAAATTTTCATGCAAATTTAACCATACATAAATTATTGAAACTTGTACCAACAGATCAGAGAAAATATAAGTATTCATCAGCTGTTGTGTTTAGAAACTCAAACAGATATTGAATTACGGCACAAGCAAATCCTGCAAGGAAAAGTGCCTACTTTCAGAATTAAAAGCTAAACTAAGACAAATTCCTCTAAGATTTAAATTAAGTCAAACCAAGCCTCAAGCAGTTAGTACCAGGGCCTTAACAGCATGACAGAAGTATGAGGGGTTCAGCAACAATTAGTTAAGTGCCAGCACTGACATCTGAGTCTTGAGCTTGTAACAAAACCAGTATTTCTGGAGAGCGCCTATGAAAAAGAGGCCAGTCTCAAGGCAACTCTAAAGCAGTTTTTTTTGCGTAAGAAAATTAACATACAAGAGTAAATGAACAAAGTAGAATATGGTCCTAGTATACAGTTTGCTCTCTTTCATTTTCTTTTTTGCATTAGGAGAAAAGATAGGCTATATGAAACCAAAATGCAGATATTCTCTGGAGAAGAACAGACAGAACAGGTTATCTTTAAGCGATTTCCCCAGGTTATCATAATTTTAAAAGATAATGTGTGTCATTACCGTTACATTAATCACCACAACACAGCATGATAGCTCATTTACATACAGTGTCAATTTTATAGCATGCTTATCTGAATCAGTAGCCTCTGGGTGGCTGATGTTATAAGCCTCTAAGGGAGAAGTGAAGGCAACAAGTTCTTCCATGCATGAACTGCCCAGCTGTACATTAGAGACTTTGACAGCCACCACACAAAGATGGGAATACGCTACATCAAATCCAAAAGAATAATTTTTTCTCAGATGGGCATAAGGTAGCTATTTAATATTTATCCCTGGACCCACCCAGCATGCCAAAATTCCTTCAGCTGGATAGCTAAATCGTTTCTCTTCTGACCTCTGTTGCACCATCAAGCCAAAGGACATGACTGCCAGCCGGCATATAGAGTCCCAGATGATTTGTCTCCCATAGCCAACACAAATGACTATTGATCATACTGACTTCCGTCTTCCACTAGTTAGGAACACCTCCAAGCCTGGATGCTATTTTTGTAAAGCAAACCACAACTCTAACGTTGTAGAAAGTTGCATGATGACAGATCTCCTCTTATATCCTCCATTACTGTCCCCTTCAGAAGCATACATCAAACTGGGCATAGAAAAGTACATCACTGCTCCCCTGGTATGCAGAATTTAAACACCCAAGTGCCAGAAGCCAGTTTAACAGATCAGTAATATCTACCAACTGGCATTGAATCTAAAATTTCCATGATCAAGTTAGAAATGCCAAAATGACAGATTTTTAAATTCAAGATGCCAGAAGCCTCTATGCCCCATGTCAGTGTGGCAGTCAGGCACAACTCCGACCAGAAGAAAAATGTAAATGAGTTCTTCCCTGTGAGGGTGGTAAGCCGCTGAAACAGGTTCCCCAGAGAAGGTGTGGGTGCCCCATCTCCAAAAGTGTTCAAAGCCAGGTTGGACAGGGCTTTGAGCAACCTGGCCTAGAGGAAGGTGTCCCTGCTCAAACAAGGGGGTTGGAATAAGATGAGATTGAAGGTTCCTTCCAACCCAAACCATTCTATAAAAACCTTTCCAGGCTATTACAAGTCAGTGTCAATTCATTAAAAACAAACAAGATAGGGAAGGCTGCTCCGATACTCCCACACAGAATGAGCTGCAAATTCTGTATAGATCGGATGACTAGTACCTGGCAATGCAGAACTATGAATATACAGTTAAAGTAATGAGCTTCAGGAAAGCTTTGATTTTATCACCAGATTTATATTTTTAATAGCTTTTAGGAAAGAAAATACTAAAAAGCTTAAGTCTGACGGTAGGAATAAATATTTTGAGAAGTCCATTCTCTGTCCCTCACCAGAGTGCTATGAAAATGACAATGCTGTAACAGAAACACTTCACAAATTTAATTTCAGCTCAGCACTCCTACTCTGTGCTGTTCGAAACAAAGATTTTCATCAGTAATAGTTTTCCTGAATGGAACCTGAAAACAAACATGCACGCAGGGAAGCTTAGTATATTAGCTATAAAAAAAACAGGATAAGTGAATAGCCAACTAGTTCATAGGAAATGCCTCTTCTTCTATTATCAATAGGTGGAATCATCTAAATAAACCCTGTGTGCATATGAAATTGAAACCGAGTATCTCTGTACATGCAATGTTTTAACTACTAAGCATATTAACAACATACAGTAACATGTAACTAAGTCGTAACATGAAGCCATGTTAACTGGGAGACAACAATGGCCCATGGAACAGACACTAAACTTGTCCTTCTTAAATGTATTTCTGTGTGATTTTTTAATATTGTTTATGGATTTACATATTTTAGAGCCTGAAATGACTACTGCAGTCATTCAGCTATGTCTCTATATAATCCATTGAATTGTTCCCAGAAGCTTGACTAAAGTACATCTTACAAAAAGTAACACCTACTTTTATCTTAAAAGATTATAAATGATTTCACCACTCTCCTAGTTTTACTACTAATCTAACGACAGCCTGCTTCACATTTCGAGGTTGAATTTCCCCAATTCCCTGATGGTTCTCGTTAAATCACCAGATCTATTTCACATCTGCATATATATTTACATATGCAGTATATATCTATTTATACGTAGGTATTTTTATATAGACATGACAATTCTTGAACTCTGTGCTGCTAAATGAAGACCTAGAGCTTCTGAACCCAGGCAGTTGTTAGTTTCCTTGCTTGTTTATAATCCTGTGATTACTCTTGCTTCCTTCCTTTGAGCTCCCACCTGTGCACAGCAAGGATACTGGGGTAGGTATAAAACACCAGACCCTCTCCATCTTTTTTTCCTGCATGTTGCCATTTTTATCAACATTCATTTCTTTGAACAGGGCACTGTACCAGAAACTCACATTAAGATAATCATGATAATAAACCACAATGCTCAGGTCCTTTTCTGCACCACTGCTTGCCCGAATACAGTCTTTCAAGGCTTAGTATTATGAACCTTCTTTTTGCCCAGCAGCATTACTTCTGATTTGGCTGCACTAAATTAACTACAGTGGACTGCAAACACAGTCAACAATCCAGATCACAGGGTGGGGGGAAAAGAGTCCTTCTCATCTTTTCTTGAAGTCTTCCAAAGATCTAATCAATAACCTGTAGGAATTTAGCTGTAGATCAGGGTTCTCCTAAACTTGTCAGCTTACCATCACCTACTTCCGTAGTGGTAGCAGCTTTCATCCCTACAGATGAGCAAGCAGCAAAATTGAGATCCTTAGAATTCTGTTGGCTGACAAGTGCAACAGGAGCAAGTTTGTAGAACAAAATTTCTGGTGCTCAGCTGCAATGTCTACAACATGAACGTTTGGAGAGGAGTTTTTCTAGTGATCCCTTGCACTGAAGCCCATTAGGAAGTTGGCAAGCATTAGGTACACTCCTTTAGCAGACATTTTGTCCAAAATTAACTGAATTTTCAAACCCTAACATTCCCCTGTCACAAACATGCAAGTGGAGTGAGAACAAATGGGAGATCCACTTCAAGAGCACACTCAGGATCTGAGTTAGTAGCACCAGCACAGACCCATCCCCAGGCAGCATCCCTGGAAACTGCTCTGAAATCCCACTGCGTCACCTAAACCTGCACCATAACAGGATACCCTACTAGTAACAATCCTGTTCCTCACTACCTACATGTAACTACAGTTCCGAGATGATCCAGGGAACACTTATTTATGTAATGTGTCCCCAACTAATTCTATGCAATGCAGTCGTAAAAATTCACAGCAGAAACCCAAGCATCTTGGAAAAATTAAAGCACGGTACCAGCAGAAGGAGCCCCTCACCTCTAGAGCAGGCATCAGATGAAGTGAAAGCCTGCCAATATCTGAACTTGAACTCTAGACAGCATTACAAAACTCACACTGTCTCAGACTCCAAACTGAAGAACAAAACAAACCAAACCCCAAGAAAACAATCCCCCAGAAGATTCATACTGTGCTTGTCTACAGACACAATGATTGAAAGGTGTTTTAGAAGATGACACAGCCAAAATGGGGGTGGAGATGTGCACTCCTTAAAAAAAAAACAAAAACAAACAAAAACCCCAGCTGCAGTCAGCACACATATTTCTTGGAAAAAGAAACAAGAAACTGTTTTTCCAGTTTATTTCTTTGTTTTAGACCTAGTAACTGTACTATTATGCAGATAAGGTCTGACGAATGAAAGGCCTATGTAACCAGCAGGAGGAATAATGGATACGGGTAAATGTAATTACATACTGTCGGGAAAAATTATTAGGGACAACTACCACAAGAGGAGCTGCCTCCAACTGATTTTTTGAGAGGCGCACAGAACATCAGAGCCTCTTCTTTTAATAAGCATTGTGGGTTTTGTACAAACCAGGTGCATAAAGAATGTGAATAACAAAATGCATCTAACAGAGGGATTTGCAAATAATGCATAAAAGAAGCTAAAGTTAGATTCTTCTCCTGCTTCTACAGAATTGATAGCCCTCACATTAAAGATACAAGAACAGAAATTAAAATATGATGTGATGCTTATCTTTTTTTTTTTTTTTCTAATTTCCATAGCATGCTTGATCCATCACGCTGCATCTAGATGACAATTTTTAATCCAAGTCCATTTTGGGGGTCAAAGGACATTGCATCTTCCTTTCAGCATTTCAGATGGTTTCAGAACAATCCATTCAGCTTCTACTGATTAGAGTTTAAAATTAATTCATAACAATTTACAGAATTCCTAATGGTACATAAAATTCATATTAGAAAAGAAACATTATTTGTTAATCCTTGTAAGACTGTATGATCTCATTTACTGCCCTTAAACTTGAAATTACATTCAGCATCATATTTTTAACTCTAATACAAGAACCAACAGGAACATGCACATGGGTTTTGCTAAATCAAAACAGTAAGACTGAGTATAGGTACATTTGCACAAAAAACTTAATCCAAGAACATTTTAACATTGAAAACCCTATACAAGATGACCAGTTAGCAAGCAGGGTGTCATACTTAGTCAGAAGCTATAGCTAAAGCTGTAGAAAATTTAAAAATTCGGAATTCCCATGAAGTCGAACAGCTAGAACACTTCCAAAAAATACGTTCTTAAGCCATGGCTTTTTTACATGTTAACAAGATAGTCTCAGTGTTTAACAGGTCTGTCACAAAAACTCCTGATCAGATCCTGCTCTCACTTCTGTTGAGACAAACCTGCAGTAGAAGGGATTCAACCCTGCTATATTTATGTCAATAGAAAGAAGAAAAATAAATAAATAAAAATGCAAATTTGGTATTTATTTGGGTATTCATTTAACCAAGTTCCTTTCACTGTGTAACTCAACACAGCTTCTAAGGCACAAGACATCTAATATGATGTTTCACTTTGGCTATGGAGATTAGAGTCTTATTTAACTCGATTTGTCATTACAAAAAAAATAAAAACAACAGGAAGTCAAAGGCATTTCTGCACTTAAAAGAGAGGAGAACAAAGTAACAATATTCCATTCTAAAACATGTATCTCAAAAATGTTTCATTAGCCATCGCTTATGGGCTGACAACCATCCATGGCTGCTGCATAAACAGCATGGTAAATGTCAGGGGTCAGGCTTACAATTTTTGAAGCAGCAACAGAAGAGCTGAAATGCTGCTCACCAACAAACAGCTTCATCCAGACTTCTCAGTTTAACAGCTTGTCATTTTTTTCCATCCGATTTTTAAATTGAAAGACATCAGCTTCCTTAATCTATGTCTTAATACCCAGGAAACAAAAAGCTCTACTTCATACACCCTTTAGGATACCACAGATAATAACAAACATTTAATTCATTCAACTACTATTGCTTAATCTACCAGCAATATCAGCATCATTAGTTTAAGCTTCCACATTTTGCTCAGACAGGATCACATTTGAGATTAAGCATCCAATTATGGGCTCATAAAGCCACATTACTGGCATTTCCTTCTTAGCAGAGTGTGGTTTAATTGGCAAGGGCCTTTTTTCCTATGACTAGCCTAATTCTAAAGAATGTCATATGCCCTTCTGAACAACACATCAAACTGCAGGGGAAGCGCTCTGAGCAATACCCTCCTGAATAAATCTGTCCAGCTTACAGCCATTAACACAAATCCCAACTGCTCTTCCCATCAACTGATATTGATGACAGTGACAAGGACACTGCAAGCTTGCTTTGGTGGCCATTAGTAAATTCAATTTCATTCTTTAAAAAAAAAAACAACACAATAACATGCCGAACACTTGTGTATATATCAAGCTAAAGACAATGGTTTAAAGAAGCACAGGTTGACAAATAGCCAAATGACCTCACATTTAGCTATATTCAGCATCATAGTATATGCTCAAGAGAACAAGATGCAAATATGTGATATTACAATTAGGGATTAAGGTTTTAATACCATGAATTTAGGATAATTGGCAGTAAAAATATTGAGGAGCTGTTATGCTGGTTACAACAAATGACTTTTTCAAACCCTTATAACATAACACCACCACATTTTATAAGCAATTAAAAATCTCAGAGTTTCTGAAGAACTTTACAGGCAATCTCTCTCTATTTTAGCATCTATAAAGCCAAACTCCTTTTGGGTCATGAACAGAGAGTACTAATATACAAATATGTTATAAAAGTTTAAAGCAAAAAAGGCTCTCCCACAGATAACTATATTTTTTGACATTCTAGATTATTAAGATAGGAAATCACTTTTTAGCCATTAACACTTCTTTATAAATACTATTAACTTTTAAAATATCAGCTTCAGACCTTTTCTTATGCACCTTTTCTTATGCTCTTACATGACAAAAAACCTCACAAAATAGCTTCTTTCTTTTTTCCCTGTTTACAGTACTTCACCTCCAAAAGGTGAAGCCCAAAGTGCCAAGCAAGAAATATTAATTCCTGGATCCAAAACCACTAAACATAAGGGAGGATACCTTCCAAGGGGACAAAGAACACTTCTGCTCCATTTTGATCAGTTTTAAGATACTGTTTTTTCAATCACAACACTCCTGTGACAATTGTGGCAGGCAGTCCATGGGGACACTCATTTGCTCAGGACATACATACTGCTGGTTTCTTTACTATCATGACAGATCTGAGATTGCCAATGTGACAGCTCCTTTGTGTACACAGTTGGAGACTTAGATGAAAATCCACAAAAACAGATAAAGGCAGCAGCTGCACTCATGAAGTCAACTATGTGCAGTTGAGTCTCTCTTAAGTACACGATTACAAGCACAGTTCCTCTTGAAACAAGAATATGCACTTCCTGAAAAAACAAGTTACACCAAACATCATGCTTCAGAACAAAGTGACTAATGCTGTCCCTTCACCAGGCAATATGCACTGAAAACTTCTTTCATACAATATTGTAAGTCCTACTTTTCCCTCTAGGGCCTGTTTAACTGAAGACAATGTGATGGGGAAGTCTTGCTTTTATAAGCAAAGACCAGGAGTTAAAAAAAAAATCATTTTTTTTACCTGTAAAATACAAAATACCTGCAGCCCACAAAAGCCCTGATGATGTGGTTCACTAGAAACACTTCATTAGCATTCACTGGGATGACAGATAGAAATCATTCATGTGTTTGCCATGGATTCACTCTAACAAATTCAATTCCAGAGCACTGCATCCTGCCCACATGGGATACAACCACCAAAGGGTTTTTCCAAGAGCACATGCAGCAAGAATGCTGCTGGCTGCAACAGGCACAATTAGGGGACTCCAACTTTCCAATAGCTTCATCAGCACACAGGTGTCTGTTGCAGGCTGAAGTTTCTTGCGAAATTTAAATATTAGGACTTTCTCAGGAAATTCTTTAGGGAAATAAGCGTGTCCACTTCCAAAACTATTTAGGTATCTTTTTATCGGTTAAAACTAAAAAACCAAAACAACCCATGTTTTGGCAGTCAAGTGTCACAGAGTAGCCACATAGACTTGAGAGTATTAGCAGTCTTCCCCTGCTTAGGTACCCTGGCACTAAAAAGAAAACATAGCTTGAGCTCAGCATTGGAGCACAAACGCAAGGCAGAAGCAAGAAATATGAAGGGCATGATGCAATGAAAGGATCAGGGGAATACTGGAGATAAGACAGAACAGTATTCCATCAAAAATGAGCTAAACTGAAACTGAACTCTTGAAGCTCCATCAGCAAGTATCTGTAAAATCCACTAGAAAAATTCAAATGGTATCTTTACTTCCAATGACTCCCTCCTTATTGTAGTTACAGACTATTTGAAGAAAATTATTTAGAACTATGCTCTTCAAACTATTTAGGCAATGCATCACTTCCTTAAGATAAAAGCTGTTTTATGAATGAACATAAATGACTGCAAAGACAGTGGGACATACAGCAGAGAGGTGCTGTGTCTCTTCCAAAGTTCAAGTTCAGACTGCTTCATAGGTTATGATTTACGATTCAAACTGGAATATATGAGCAGTTACATATCAAATTTTTCCTTCTTGGGACCCAACAGACAACACTAACTTCCAGCATCTTTATTCTACAAATATTGCTGCAGTAAACAACGATAACTGAAGTCAATGTGAGAATACAATCTCAATAACAGAAATGCTAAAATAAATACCAAATTATCCCAGGAGGTGAGTCTGGAGGCATCTGCTACACACAGAAAAAATACCTGATTTTATTGAAGTTACCTGTGCACCAGTGTCCTGTCTATACAAAGGGTATTATATACTTTGCTTATTATATGGGATACAAGTAAGATTAAGCTAATGTTTGCAAACCCTTTAGATACTACAGTGCAGCACCAGTGGAAGAACTGAGCAAAGCAGCAGTAATTCTGTATTCAGACTGGTATTTGAATGATGCATTAGACCACATGCTGAATAAAACAGCACAACAGACTGAAAGCAGTTCATTCAGAAGATTGGTCCAGTACAGAAGGGAGAAAGGGAGGGTGAAAGTGGAAGAATCTGATCAGATAATTACAGGCTTTCTGACAATGCACACACACAAAGCAGCCATATCAAGATTTTTCTATACACCCTTAACTCTGTTCTATTTTTCTTCATTATTAGCTGCTTGATAGTTCTGTCACTATTTACAGCTATTTTTAAATATTTCAGACAAACAACACAGCATGTGTCCATGTGTGTCAGAAAAGAAGTTAAGGAGTAAAATCTATTCATGTTTTCATGCTTACAGCACACAGCCAGTGGATTCCATGATCACATACTACCATTAGGAAACCAACATCACCAGATTTATATGTAACTAACTGCCTTCACATTTAGATAACAGGTTATAAGGGTTCTGTAACCCTTATGAAAGCAGTGACTGATTTTGCAAACCACAATGAGCATTTTTTCACCATATAGCTAGCATCTGTTACTACTTCCATTTTTACATTAAAAACACTATTTTACAATCTATATATACAAGGTATGGCTTTATTACCACATAACCTTGCTCACTCTAATGGCAGCTATGATGAATCCACATAATACAACCAGGAAATTTCCATATTGACGCTATACAACACTTTTAGCATTTATTCTTTAAAAATCATTACCTGTGTATACTTTAGGTTATCTCCACCTAAAGTATACTCTCAAGACCTTGGATAAATTTCAAAGAAAGACATTACATTATTTATACTGGAGTGGGGGAAAGAGTGGATAGATGGTGTGGAACTCTGATTTTACAGTCCTTCTCCAACAAGAAACAATCCAGGTTTCCTTTCATGCATTTGTGACACTGTAATAACCATCATCTACTTGACTTTAATTAAGAATATATAAAAATTAATATTTTTCTCTTTGGAGAATTATCCCCAAGTGATGTCTACGAGAAAAAACAAACCAAAGGCCTCATTTAATCCACCTACTCCAGCGTTCAATTTCGCCCACAATGCGTAACTGGAATTGCAAGTGGATTTAAAGAGACCAGGAGAAAGAAGGAACTCACCATTCTAACTACTTCAGGGTAAGTCTGCTCTGTCAAACAGCCTCTGCTTATTGTAATGTAGTCCACCAGTTCATTAAGAGTGGAGCGCTTGTATTCTTTCATTTTAAGGTCTGAAAGCGTGTCCATGAAGTCAAAAATGACACAGCACTGTTGAAGTTTCTTTAGGAACAGTTCAGGCTGCTCTGAAGATGGAACGTCTATGAAACAAGAAAGGAAATATTTGTGAGTCTGACATCTTATTATACAAAACAGGATTTCTTTCTGAAGATCAATTTCAAAGGAAAGCAGCATTCATATAATTTTTGTAAAACAGAGCTCAGATTAACAAACAAACCCCTTATAGAAACTGTATTACTACTGTGCGTTTCAGATCTCTAACAACATGCTGTACAAGTAATTTAATCATCACCTGCTATTAAGAAAATAAAGTTCACCAATAAAGTGCAGGCTGAAGCAGCAAATGCGCACACAACAGCATTCGAGATGTAATTCTGTGATATACCACTGTTTTCACTGAAGGCTGACATTCACCATCAATAACACACACTCTGAAGAAGGATGAAAGAACTGTCAAACAGATCAAGCTTGATTAATTTATATTTCTAAACACCCTATATGAATATACATAAATATGCATATGAATACACAGCAAGACTATAATTCTGCAAACAAGTTTTCAGATTCAATCATTACCCCAATGTTGACACTTTCCATAGCAAAATCAACTTTTCTGAACCATAGTGAGGACTATTTGCTGTACTATGAAGACATAACATACATCAATAGGAACATTTTCACAGAAAATGATGATATGTGCTTGACCAGGAAAGTATCAGAACATACTACTTTTGCTCTGTTTTCTTAATTCTTAGCAAATAAAAGACTTAATAAAATAGGAAAAGGAATGTAAACTTCCTCATGGTTTGTTAGTTTACCAAGCGCATCAAAAGAGCACACAGAAAGCCTAGTTTATCCAACATTCATGTACACCAGAGGCTAACAGCAGCAGAAAGTTGCAGAAATTAAATATGAATTTCTACTCTGAAAGTATGCCCTCAAACTAGAGGACACTTCACTTCCTTTGGTCAACTTTCTAAAGGCAAAAATGGCCTGTCAGCACCAGAATCCAGCAAATTACCTTCCAAGACACAACACATAAATTAAAACTTTTGCTGATTTCAACTAGAAAATTTTAATAGTAAAGAATTGATGTTCATTTCCTAAAACTTGTACATACTTAAAAAAAAGCCAGCCTAAGGCAGAACTTCTTATGGCTGACATGAGAGTATGTTGAGTTAAGGAATACTTGTCAAACACTGGAAACTGTTAATAATTGTAAAGTAGTTTTAAGGACAAAGTACCATGAATCTGTTTTAATTAAAACATACAAAACAGTTATTAATTTGAAGTTCAAAAAACCTGTGAAATATTACAAGGTCACAGTACATAATTCCTAAGAAGTACTGATAGAGATGCAAGGACCCCAAGGCACTTCACATCAACTCTCTGCATTGCTTAAACACTGAAAAGAATAAATACGGACTGCAGTATAAATAACTTTCTGACCTGACATGATGAAGTACAACAGTTTATTCAACCTTTTTCTGCTTATAGTACTGCAGTAGTGACAGGATTCAATAGGTTGTGCAAACTGCATCCCAGAAAATACAACCACGATCCGGGTAAAGTTTAATTGGTGGTATCAGGCAGTACACACCAATCTCTTATTCATTAGGCTTGGGTAAGCTCTGCAACAGCTGTGTCCAAGGGAGATTAAGGGAGAGGAGGGAAGCTTTATAGTTATGACATCACACTTCATATCATCAGAATTGTTCACCCCATGTTCCCAAAGGAACGGTGGAACATCTGTGGCACAGAAGATGCAAGTGGTCCTACAGAATCCCAACAGCAGCAGCTATGCAAGAAAAGAATCTTCCTCAAACACCTCTGGAAAAATGAAGGTCCCAAAACCAGGTCACCCTAAAGCTATTCCTCTGGCCAGCTCTCTTACACAGGTTCCTCTTGCCTCACAGCAGGCAGTGGGGAAACCTAAAATAAGCCAGAGTCAGAGAAACTCATTAGCCTTCACCCATTACAAAAACCGACCACTTCTGTGAGCAGCCCCTTCTCAGGTTACAGCCTCACAGGAGATAAAGGGCCTGGGGAAGCAAAGTACTTGTGACTGCTTTCTTGACTACTCGCCTTCAAATAATACAAGAAAGTAGAGCAGACTTCAGAATTCACTGTTATTAGCATGCAGCCAACAGTTAATCAATTAACAATTTCTTTCCAAAGCTGGACTGTAAATACCAGCTGAAAAGAGAAGGACAACAGGGGAAAAAAGAGAGAGAGATAAAACTGCAATTAGTTACTTTTCAAGAGTATTATTTTTAATTGTAGCTTCCACTCTTTCCTATACGATCTATAATCCACCACAGAACTTGACAACATGTAAATGGTATCAATAAAATCTATGATGTTACATGAACATTGTTTTAGTTGCATTGTTCTACATGGCTTTCACACATTCACTTTGACCAACAAGACTATCATGGTCAAAATGAAAAACAGATTGAAATCAAACAGGACTCCATTAAGACACAGTTCAGCACAAGTTACAACCAAACTCATATGACTCAAGACAACACTCATTTTAAGGTAGGGCTGGTGTTAAATAAAAATTTAAAAATGACTAAAGCATTAAAATAACTAATAAAAGTTTGTTTTCATTTTTCCTCAAGTTAAGTGTCTGGACGTGTGGGAACACAATGAAAAATATAATTAAGTTCTTCTCAAGAAAAACCACTCTAGAGCAGTAGATGAAATTCATTGCTGCCTTACTACATTGAGACATGCGAACTACAGTGGTAAACCAAAAAAATAAACTCAATCATAAAACCCCACAAATAACCAACAAAAAGAAAAAACTACTAAAGCCCCCCGAAATAAACCTCGCAAATCAATTGTTCTGGTTAGATCCACTTTTCTTTATTAAGCAAGCTGCCATTTACAGTGAAAAACAAAACTGCAAGAAATGTCATACAATATTTCTCGTTGCTCCTCAGGATTCAGAGTGCCACCACATGCCTTCGTTTTTCTACTTGGAAACAGCAAAAGTATATGAGTGTAAATTTTAAGGGGTCCTAATGTGCACAGCACAAGAAAAGGGCATCGGAAATCAGTAAAAGCAGCATTCCATGTTCCCAATCTTCCCACAGAGACCATGCTATTAGTTGGCTTGGGTTTGGGGTGGTTTTGTGTTTTCTTGCTTATTTGTTTGTTGAGGGGGGGGAGGGGGAAGAGGGTTTGTGTTTTTTTTTTTTGTGTGTGTGTTTCACTGTTGTACAGACCTTACCGAAAGGTCACTAAGAGTGGACTTTCCCAGCCATTCTCTTGCTATTTGGAGCAGGAAGCAAACTGGTGCTTGGAGTACAGACCTATTGAGCTCCATAGCAGAGCTGAGCTCCTTAACGCAATGACTTGAAAAGAAACATGCAGCTCCTTACAGATGTTCACAGTTTGCAGATGAAAAACAGCAAATAATTTCTTCTCAGCAGAAGCATACTCAGAACTTTCAATGAATTCTGCATCCCTTTACTCTTGCACTAAGGTGCAGCCAAACATTTAGGGCCCAAAATTTGACAACCTGCAATATTACATTGTATCTACTTTTAGTTGAAAGAACTGAAAACTCAGCAACTGCTCTGATAAATCTGTGTAAATACCGGTAATACTTTAATAATCTAAAAAGTTAAACTGAAATGACACAATTAACTGGTGTGTGTGATTTATGTCAAATGCACAGGAGAGTATATATTTTTTAAAATAAAGATTTAAAGAAAGATAAACTTCCATCTGGATGACTGTAAGAACCCTCCTCATTTTCAGAAGGTCTTTGCTACAAGTTAATTTTCAGGCTTGTCAGTTTTCTTTTTGGCCACTGAAACCTATACAGAGCTTTTGAAATACACTGCGTATTCAAAGATTCAAAGGAAACTGGTTTAGTGAAAGCAAGTACTAATACATTGGAACAATGATAATCAAGAGAGCATCAGAGCCTTTAACAAAAGAAACTCTTTCACAAAGTTATCAGGAAAATTGTCTGAAAGTAGTGTAATCGGGTTTTTTAGACATGGACAAACAATTGTTACTACAAGGGTTGAAATACTAATTCTAAAATGGCCAAAGCAATTCAGTTTCTCTCTTAATAGCCTCTCCCAAAATAATCCTAATCCAAGCAGCCCATCCCTTCTCATCAACCATCTCTGCAGTCTCTGCCTTCTGTATCTTTTATCAAATACAGAGTAAAAATCTGACACCATACTACTTCTGCAAATCTCCTACATGCATAAAAAATATTCATGTTTAGACTACATTCATATTTAATTGATGTTATGTACAAGTAAATAATTTTGGATCATAAAAAACTAAAACTATGCATTAGACCAGCAAAACTGCATATAGAGGACTAAGCTATGGTTCTCCTCTCAGTGGTTAAAAGCAAGAATGGAGAGAAACTAAACAGCTGGATCAGTTCCCTGATCCATTTCAGCCTGTAGTTCTCCAATGAAAGGTATAATGCTAGGAAGTGAAGATGGTGGAAGGGATTGAGCTGCTTAAAACCAGCATGGCAACTATAAGGAAAAGTCCCAGGACTGCACACGCAAGAGATAATAGGGCTTTGAATTAGAAGAAAACAGGACAAATAATGCAGATCACATATAAAATATTAAGCAAAACTAGGATATGCTCACAAATGCTACCCTGCACCCACATAGGTACTATCAAACATTTATTAATAATTAAAACTAAAATGCCCTCAGAATTAACTATTGCTTCCAGTATGTAAGTTACTGTTATTAATCAGCTTGAAGGTGATATTTGCATAAGGAATTAGCATCACCTTCTTGTCTGACAGTAAAAGCAAGCTCCACATTAAGCATGAAAAATAAGAACACACACACACAAAACCCAAAGTATGTCCAGAATGTGGGACAGCGAGATTAATACTAACTTTTTTACTCACATTAATTTTAAGAACTTCCTTACAGTTTCCCAGCATCTAAGAACTCTATATTCAATTGCCTCTGCCCACTGGGATTCTTTCATGTATTCTTTCCCTATCAACTTAATACAAAATAATTCCCCAACTTTTCTTCAGTTTCCATATCTTCCAGTTATTAAATAAACCTAGGACCATCATCTTTCTAGTTCACTAAAATTTCCTTGTGACAAAAAAGCCCTAAAAAAAAACCCCAACTGCTCCCACTTTGCTGCCACTTGCCGAGTCACCAATTTAAACACAACCAACTACTGAAGCAAGAACCTACCTGAACAAAGCAGGCAGCTGTGCATAAATCTGTCCCCCACAGGTCACTATGAAGATTCTACTTGGTAAGAATCTAACTTTCTAGTTTTTATTCAAATAAAACTTGCAAATTTGAATTTGAAAGCCTGTTTTGTCTGCTTTGAGAAGTTGTCTTCAAGAGGAGGTCTAGCGACACCCAACTCAAAGATTTCAGTAACTCAAGGTCCTGTCATACATATATCTGAGTACATAACAAGTCACATTTCTATAAGCCACTTTTTACAGTAGAATATTGGTCTTAAGATGTCAAGAAGTACAAATGTTTGCCCTCTCTTTCTTACACATACTTCTTGAGAAAAGTAATCACTATCCTGATTACATTCATTTTATTTTACTGACTGGCTGTCGATACTATAAATGCTTTGTGAAGTCAGCAATCACTCATTTATAATAGGTGTTTTTTTCAAAGCTGTTTTCTCAAACCATTCTCTCTACTTAATAATTATACAGGCAGGGCAGTAGTTAAGCACTGTGTTCAAAATACAGTCTAACCACTACCACCTTCATGCACTCGGCAATAAATATAGTGGGACAAACTCAAGCTGATTTTTATGAGTGAACATGCACAAAACGATAAGCACAACATGAACATACTGTTTCCAGCACGTTCAAAATGCACTATTAGAAGTGCAACACAGGACATACTCCACCAGTTTTCCTGACAAACAGTGTCTCTCCAGATAACCAATCACAAAATTGAGAATTAGTTCCCTGACCATAAATTTCTTCTGATCAAACCAAATAAAGTTCTCACCAAGTGGCAGTCTCCTGGGTAGTTTCACAAGGATCCTAGATATTACAAATCCCTCTACTGCTTGCAAATGCTCCCCAATCATTTCACAGAGGTTTTCAACAAACTTCATTTACGAGGATGAGTAGTCTGAAAGCAGAGATCCAGCATTTCATCTGAGTGCCTTGAGCAGCACTAAAAGCAACAGGGGATACTCCTTATTAGACATATACACTGCCAAATTTTATAGCAGAGATATACTTTTAAATATATTAATCAAAATTCTGCCTTTAATCATGTATGTAAAATCTGACAAGCTTCAGCACCTTAAAAGAATGCATGGATGAAGGACTGCTGCCTCCATCACAAGACCAAAAGTTAAAACCAAACTGACAATTAAAAAAATTTCAATAAAGCGCATTTTTAGACCACATACTTTTAAATTTTGTTAAGCTTCAATTGTACTTTTTTCCTACTTCCACAGCAGCCAAAGTGCAGGCAACACTTCAAGGCTCCTCACTTTCACCCGTATGGCTCAATCCAGAGCCACAGCAGCAAAGCTTTCAGTGCAAAAAGACTCCTTTAGGCTAGGCTTTATCATTCTGTGACCAACACTTGTTCATCCCACTACTGACTACACCAGTGGTGTGTGTGCTGTGAATATCTTTCAACCTAGAAGTGAACAAAGATCACAAGCTTGATTGTCAAAGCTACTGATGAGCCATAGCAAAGTACTATTACATCCATACTTGTTGCAAAAAGACGGTATTATTGCAAATTAGCACCAGTGACGTGTCACTCGCAAGTGAGTAGAGCGCTTCCAGGGTGAGCGCTAGGTTTTAAAGGTTTGGGTCCTCTTACTCATCACTAACTCAACACGATGAATCCATTATGAAGCAGAGCTATATCAAACACTTTGGATAATAAGCAATCAAGTAAATATACTTGAATTCATGAGCAGCCACTGGAAGACAAGATTATCAGGGTATCTGGGTACACCAACTGTTGCTCTGGGTCCCACAAAAATACAAGAGTTTTGGTAGTATACAGTGTCTGTCACACTAGTACTAATAACAACCACTTAGTAGTAATCGTGTCTTCTCATAGTCAAGCAGCAATGCCTTCTTCCACAGGTAAGCAATGCCTTCTTCCACAGGTAAGCTGACAACACTTCTCAACCCATCCTCACAACTTCTTCAATGAATGGGAGGAGTTTAGGTTAATGGAGTAACCCAAGACAAAATTTACCTATTCTACCTACAAGTACGTTCAAGCCAAAATCATGCAGGTCAAAGAAAATAACAGAGAAGGTATGGAAAAGGACTGAGATTAAGCCAATTTTGGAGAAAAACTGATGGGGCAAAAGCAAGTAGATGAGTGGACCAAAAGAGGTGGAAGAACAGCAAAGCACCTATGAGTATTATGACAAGGGGACAGAATGGGAAGCCAAAGAAGGCAGAGCAACAACATAACAAAGTTTTAAAAGATGAAGAGGGAAAAAGAATGAGGTAGAGCATGAGCAGAAAGCCTGTAAAAGACAGAGAGGAAAAAATTGTTCAGAGAACAGGTAACACAAAGAAAGTAGTAGAATATTTTTAAAGGAAAAAAACATGAACTCAAAGTGTTTAAGCAAACAAGAATGAATGAGTTAGGGGCTAGATTTGATTAAACATCTACATACCTGGAGGTTCTGACACTCTTGCGACATCTGTAATATATCCCATTACATTATTTATGGTAAGTGTGCCTAGACATCAAATGAACACTTATTTCGTAGCCCCAAGCTGATCGCAGGTCTTGTAGGTTGCCTTCTCTCTGCTCCCTCTCTCCCAAATTTTTATTATTATTTCAAAAACAATTATTAGCAATTTCTGCTTTTAAGGGAAGCAGAAAGGCAGGCAAAAATACACAGAAATGTCATTTCAATTTCCAAAAATGAATACGTGGCATAAAATCCCAAGATAAGACAAAAATACTCTGCCGAAACACCAAGAGCTATTGTGGCCAATTTTCCTGGACTGACTCAAGGATTTTTATACTGGCTCAGAAAGTTTATGGTAGATAAGTAGGTTATTACTGAATTGCACTTTTTAAGAACAAGCTAACCTTTACTCAGAAGAGCTGAAGTCACTAGGTTTGCTGAACAGTCACTAGAGAGAGCTGCTGCCCATGTGTCCTGACACTTGAGAATACTGACCTGCTATACAACTTCCGCCTAAACTTATGCCGAATCTTCTACCATTAGATATGAAAGACATAATTGTTACTTTTCGAAACCTTCTCCAAGGGGGAGGGGAAAAAAGAAAATGAGATTAACTTCAAATATTCTTAAAACAAACAAAACAAATCAAATAAACTTAAAACCACACCAAAAAAAACACAAAACCAAAACCACCCAAATGATAAAACTCCTGTTTGTCTTCTTCTTTCCACATTTGTATAAACATAAACATATCTATACTTATAGGATTTGTGGTTGTTTTGGTTTTTGTTTGTTGGTTAGCGTTTTCTTGGGATTTTTTTGGCACTGACCTGTTAATTTCATATGCTGGGTTTTTTTACCATGCCTAGTTATGCTGGGAGACAACACTTAAACGCAGCTCACCAGCTCCCAGAGCTGTTATAACATCCTTAGTCTAAGAATCAAAATATCCACAAACTTAAAAGATCTGAGTTCTAACAAAATGCTCCATTACAAACAAAAAATTGATTCTACATGAAAAATCTTTGTAGTTAGGTTTTCTGAGACTCCACAATTAGTATTACTCCTTATACCTTTGCTCAGTTCTAGCTGGTAATGCCTTCAGTGCCGAATCCTCAACTGGTTCCTTTCAGCTGTTGAAGGAGGAGCTGTACATCAGAACTGAATTCGGGTTTTCCTGTAGACATTGTAATAGCAAAAGCTATATAGGTAGTGCAAATGTAAATCTAAACCAAGCTGAACTTACCCAGTTGCTCAGCTCCTCTACCCTAAAGGAGAAGACCAGAGACAGGAACCCAATGTAAACAGAGCCATCTCAGTTTTCAAAGTGATTTCTCAAATTACGGCATAGAGCAGAGCTACACAATAGCAGCTCAGGGCTCTGCTGGGTCACCCTACCACTATCTTCCTTCCCTTTAAGATCACCAACAGTGCTTCAGGCTGGTTTTCAGTGTATTTTTAACTGCCTTGCTAGTCTCTAGGACCCTGCCATCCTCCATCTGTTCCTAAATTCTTAGTAGAGCACTGGAATTCCAAATGTCAACAGACACAAGCTAGCCTCGGCCCATTACTTCAACTTTGTTATGCTGTGCTTATATCACTTTTATCTTAGTCTGTTTCTGTTAATTTTAGGGAGAATGATGGATTACACTGCAGCTTCAACTTTCCCTGGCTACATCATGTGGGTTTTGGGGGTTTGGGGGTTTTGGATTTCTTTTTTTAATGTAAATTAATGGCAAATATCACAAAATTACAAGACTAGCAATTTATAACAAACACCTCATTATTTCCCTCTACTGTGGCCTTGTGAGAGCCCAGCTGGAGTACTGCATTCCACTCTGGGGCCCTCAACAAAAGAGGATGTGGATGTGCTGCAGCAAGTCCAGAAAAGGCCACAAAGATAATCAGAGAGCTGGTGCACCACTCCTATGGAGGCAGGCTGAGAGAGCTGGGGTTGATCAGCCTGGAGAAGAGAAGGCTCCGGGGAGACCTTACAGCAGCTTCCAGTACCTAAAGGGGGGCTACAAGAAAGCTGGAAAGGGGCTTCTGATGAGAGCATGTAGTGATAGGACAAGGGGAAATGGCTTTAAACTGACAGAGGGGAGATTTAGATTAGATCTTAGGCAGCACTTCTTCCCTGTGAGGGTGATGAGGCACTGGCACAGGCTGCCCAGAGAAACTGTGCCTGCCCCATCCCTGACAGTATTCAAGGCCAGGTTGGACAGGGCTTTGAACAGCCTGGTCTAGTGGAAGGTGTCCCTGCCCATGGAACTAGATGATCTTTAAGGTTCCTTCAAACCCAAACCTGTCTATGATTCCAGGTTCCTTGGATGGCAAGAAATCTAAAACCCAGAATAAGGTTTACAAATTCCAGGCTACTAAGAAACACGTTTGCAATAAAACCCTCATAATGGCCTGCTGAACAGGCAGACAGAAGAATCCGAAGAGGACTGTCTTCCTTTTCATAAGATTCTTATCAGATTCCTTTTTTTTTTTCCTGCATGACATGGGAAGCTTTTGCACTATAACAATCATTACATGTAAAAACACAAAGGTCTCACAGAAGTCTTATAGCTACTTTCCATTCTACCTGGGGTCACAAGGCAGTTCAGGATTTGCACTGGAATTTGTTGGTGCATTAAGCACATAACAAAATAATGATTAATTATGTATGCGTACATAGAATCATAGAATAGTTAGGGTTGGAAAGGACCTTAAGATCATCTAGTTTCAACCCCCCTGCCATGGGCAGGGACACCGTACGCTAAATCATATCACTCAAGGCCTCGTCCAACCAGGTCTTGAACACTACCAGGGATGGAGCATTCACAACCTCCCCGGGCAACCCATTCCAGTGCCTCACCACCCTGACAGGAAAGAATTTCCTCTGTATATCCAACCTAAACTTCCCCTGTTTAAGTTTGAACCCGTTACCCCTTGTCCTATCACTACAGTCTCTAATGAAGGTTCCCTCCCCAGCATCCCTATAGGCCCCCTTTCAGATACTGGAAGGCTGCTATGAGGTCTCCACGCAGCCTTCTCTTCTCCAAGCTGAACAGCCCCAACTTCCTCAGCCTGTCTTCATACGGGAGGTGCTCCAGTCTCCTGATCATCCTCATGGCCCTTCTCTGGACTTGTTCCAACAGTTCCATGTCCTTTTTATGTTGAGGACACCAGAACTGCACACAATACTCCAGGTGAGGTCTCACAAGAGCAGAGTAGGGGGGCAGGATCACCTCCTTCGACCTGCTGGTCACGCTCCTTTTGATGCAGCCCAGGATACGGTTGGCTTTCTGGGCTGCAAGCACACACTGATGCCAGCTCCTGTTCATTTCCTCATCGATCAACACCCCCAAGTCCTTCTCTGCAGGGCTGCTCTGAATCTCTTCTCTGCCCAACCTGTAGCTGTGCCTGGCATTGCTCCGACCCTTGCACTTGGCATGGTTAAACTTCATCAGGTTGGCATCAGTCCACCTCACAAGCGTGTCAAGGTCCCTCTGGATGGCATTCCTTCCCTTCAGGGTATCAACTGAGCCGCATATCTTGGTGTCATCGGCAGACTTCCTGAGAGTGCACTCAATCCCACTGTCTATGTCAGCGACAAAGATGTTGAACAAGACCGGTCCCAACACCGATCCCTGAGGGACACCATTCGTTACTGGTCTCCAGCCAGACATTCAGCCATTGACCACAACTCTTTGTGTGCGGCCATCCAGCCAGTTCTTTATCCACCAAGTGGTCCATCCATCAAATTGATGTTGCTCCAATTTAGAGACAAGGATGTCATGTGGGACTTTACACAAGTCCAGGTGGATGACATCAACTGCTCTACCCCTGTCCATCAGTTCTGTAGCCCCATCATAGAAGGCCACCAAATTGGTCAGGCAGGATTTCCCCTTAGTGAAGCCATGCTGGCTGTCACCAAGCACCTTCTTGTCTTTCATGTGCCTTAGCATGCCTGCCAGGAGAATCTGCTCCAAGATTTTGCCAGGCACAGAGGTGAGACTAACTGGTCTGTAATTCCCTGGGTCATCCATTTTCCCCTTCTTGAAAATGGGGGTTATATTTCCCTTTTTCCAGTCATTGGGAACTTCACCTGACTGCCATGATTTCTCAAATATGATGGCCAGCGGCTTCGCAACTTCATTCACCAGCTCCTTCGGGACCCGCGGATGGATCTCATCAGGACCCATGGACTTGTGCACATTCAGATTTTTAAGATGGTCTCGAACCAGATCCTCTCCTACAGTGGGCGCAAGGTCTTCATTCTCACAGTCCCTGCATCTGTCTTCCAAGACTTCGGTTGTTTGGTCAGAGCCTTTGCCAGTGAAGACCGAGGCAAAGAAGTCATTCAGAACCTCAGCCTTCTCCAAATCCTGGGTAGCCAGTTCTTCCGAGAGCTTCCTGAGGGGGCCTACATTCTCCCGAGTCTGTTTTTTATTTGCTATCTACCTGTAGAATCCCTTCCCGTTATCTTTAATACCTCTAGCTAAGTTTAATTCTAACTGGGCCTTAGCTTTCCTAACCTGGTCCCTAGCTTCCCAGACAACATCCCTGTACTCTTCCCAGGCCACCTGTCCCTGCTTCCACTTTTCATAAGCCTCATTTTTCATTTGAATTTTCCTCAGTAGCTCCTTATCCATCCAAGCAGGTCTCCTGGCCCTCCTGCTGCACTTCCTTCTAGTTGGGATGCAACACTCCTGAGCTTGTAGCAGGTGATCCTTGAATATTAACCAACAGTCTTGGGCCCCTCTGCCCTCTAGGGCTGTATCCCATGGAACCTTCCGAAGCAGGTTCCTGAAAAGGCCAGAGTCTGCTCTTTTGAAGCCCAGGGCAGTGAGCTTGCTGCACGCTCTTCTCACTCTCCTGAGGATCTCGAATTCGACCATCTCACGATTGCTGCATCCAAGGCTGCCCTGGAGAGTCACATTTCCAACGAGCCCTTCCCTGTTGGTGAGCATGAGGTCAAGCATGGCACCTCTCCTTGTCAGCTCCTCCATTACTTGCAGAAGGAAGTTGTCTTCCACACAATCGAGGAACCTCCTGGATTGCTTGTGCCGGGCCGTACCCTCCTTCCAACAGATGTCAGGGTGGTTGAAGTCCCCTATGAGAACAAGGGCCTGCGAGCGTGAGGCTTTTCCTATCTGTCTATAGAGTGCTTCATCCGCAGGTTCTCCTTGATCAGGCGGTCTGTAACAGATTCCCACAGTAATGTCTCCCATAGCTATATTCCCTTTAACCCTGACCCACAAACTCTCTGTGGACTGTTCACCTGTCCCCAGACAGAGTTCCATACTCTCCAGCCTATCCCTAACATAAAGGGCAACTCCCCCTCCCCGCCTGCCAGGCCTGTCTTTTCTAAAGAGCCTGTAACCTTCCATTCCAACACTCCAGTCATAGGAGCCATCCCACTATGTTTCTGTGATGCCTATTATATCATACCCCCATACACGTGCACACATCTCTAATTCCTCGTTTGTTCCCCAAACAAGGCTTCCTGGGAGACAACACTAAGACCCAGTTCATCATTTCCTAGAGCTGTGTAACAAAACACTTAGACTAAGAATCAAAATCTCCACAAACTTAAGAGATCTCTGAATTTTAACATCGCGCTGTATTACAAACGAATAACTTATTCTACATGAAAAATCTTTGTAGTTGGGTTTTCTGAGACTCCAAAAACTACACCTTGCTCTGAAACTGCCATCTTTCCAAATCACAGAACAGTTAGGGTTGGAAAGGACCTTAAGATCATCTAGTTCCAACCCCCAAATAAAAATATGCAGCATTCATTTTGCTCAAACTACAGAGTTGCTCTATGAAATTAATGCAAAAACAGACTCTTCAAAAAAAAAAAACAAACAAAAAAAACACAAAAAAAACAACCAACCAAACAACCCTGAACCAAGAACAGAGGAAACCCAAAACATAACTCTCATCCAAAAGGGGTCAGAACCAGTGCCAGGATTGCTACTCTGCTTGGTACTGACCCACTAATTTATCACAGAAGTCACAGGAGTACTTGATTCCCCAGTGGAAGAAGTAATTAAGTGAAAGCTATTCTACAAACACAACCCCCTAAGAGCTCAGGCTTATATTTAAAAATATTTACATTTATTAACTTAAATAATATACATACATATAAAATACAGATTTCTCTAACCATATTTATACATTGAGAAGAGTTTAATTGAACCCTGAAAACACAACTTCCATTCCCTTCTCATTTGGTAGTATAAATTTAGTCAAGAACATATTCTACTCTATGCTAATTTACCACAATAGTCTCCAAGCATTTTCCAGTAATGCACTATGCAATCCCACTGCCTGTCATTAGTTTGCTCTCTCATTCTTTCCATTGAAGGAGCAATGTTTGTAATGTATTAAGAATTTTATGATTTTAAGGAACTGCACACGTGTAAGATGCTATGTTTGTGAAAGAAAAAGACAGGATTTAATAAACATACCCAAAGTTATGATGGAAGATGTGGAAACAAGCTGGGAATTCAATCTGAAGTCCCAAAATGGACCCCCCTGAAAGCTCGACTTCTTACACACATTTCCTCTTCACTGCAGAAACTCAGGCACAACAGAAGGACAAAATTATTTGGTTTGGCTTTCATTATTCATTCAGTCTTCTAAATACTAGTTTCAGCCCACTAAGATCCTCTGAGATCAGAATCAACACCTCAAGCTGGATTTAAATGTATGCCAAAGACAAGCTGGGGTTGCAGGGCATGATGCATCTGCAGCGACATGTCCCTCAGGAATACGAGTCACAGCACTCGCTGCTCATCTGCATTTCCTGAGCACAAGAACATAACCCCCACTACATCCTGGCTGAGCCACGAGAAAACACAGGAAAACCTGAAGGTATATCTTGGTCACACTGGAATAACATCTCTTTGACAACTTGAAACTAGAAAGCATTACTCAAAAAATGCTGTATGAGGAACTTTGCACCCACAAGCAAACCACACGGTTTCTTTGTCAAAAAAGGAGGTTACCACATCATTCCCTCCTTCAAGGTATGTTCCTTGCATAAGGCCTTCCAGTGCTTTGGCTTGCTCAGCTGCCCTGTGATATGGTCATTTGTAAGGCTCAGACTATGTTATTCAATGCCTTATGACAATAACTCAAATTAGTCAAGCTCTTTGTTAAGGGAACACCCTTCTCATGGCCAAGCCCAGTAGATCTGTCTAAATGACAGAAAATAAATAATCTATTTTCTTTTGCTTTTGTAGTTACTGTAGATTGTCTCAGATTCCACAGTGCACAGAAATATATCCCCGTTCTAGACCACATCTACAGCAGCCTCTTGATCTGGATCAGTTCACCAACAGAAAGGAAAAAAATGCCTTTATATAACTCTCCCCTATACCTTGTCAAGTTAAATCTGTGTTATGCTGGATATTTTATGTTACTTGTAGTATCTTTACATATGTCTACATAAAAATACCAGCTGTTCCTTTAAAAATCAGGATCCCCTATATCACAGAAGGGTTCAGCTCAGTTTAAAGGAATGTAAATGAGAGACTCACCTACTAGTAATTATCATTCACCTTTAGAGTCCACTGTTATGTTATACCTAAACCGGGTATTATTGCTAAAACTTAGAAACTTGACTGACAGAGTATTTAGGCCACTTTTCTACCTTTTAAACAGCAACTTTACTTTTGCTGCAGGAATCCTAAACAGGGTAGACATTTTATCTCCCCAACACAAGGTTCTAGAGGGCAAAGACCTCCCTTCTGAATATCTGCAATTGTCTAAAGAACCACCCTTATCATAGCCTTGTATTACCATAACGTGCATGGATGATTTTCTTTACTCTGACCTCGTCCAAAATCACTGAATTTTAAAAATGCAGTTTTCTTTTGGGAGAATATATTTACCTGCATGCATACACATCAGTCATAGGGGTTTTGTGCCTCAGAAATGCCACCTGCTACTGGACAGACAGATCTATCACGGGGCCTTGGCAACTGAAGTGAATTTCTCTAGAGATTACTTAGCTCCTCTGAAATATGACTATAGGTCTACAACAGTGTATCACCTTCAAAATACATATTTGACCCATTACAAATAAAGAGTTTTGTATTATGTTCTTAAGATTCATAAAGAAGTTTGAGAAAACTGAAAAATACAGAGACTACAAGGTTATGTCACACTAATATAACCACAGGTATTGCTCTGCTGTGCTTAGCAAAGTCACTTGCAAAACATTTTTAGTTTAGACTGTTACAAATATCAACCAGACATAACATTTTAGGCATTAAATACAATTAAAACTTATCTTCCCTGGTTACCAAATAACACTGCTACCCTATCTCTTCCAAGCTACTCATCAGTAAAGGTGCTTCTCTTTTGAAGATGATAAGCTGATCACCAACAGCTTATTTATCCTCAGCTGTGCTGTGGTCACAGACTTCATTTTCAGTTGGCATCCTTGCCAAACTGAAGTCAATGGGAGTGTTACGTTGGTTCTTTAGAACTGCAATTACACCTTTGCTCTAATTGGCAGAAAGCTCATTGCTTACTAATCAAAAAAAGAACAGCAATCTCAGCATTTTGCATTCCATGAAAAATTAACGGAGAAAAACTCAGTAGGAAAAGTGTGTATTTTGCAGATTTATACATACACAAGTAGAATCTGAAAGCTCCTCTTCATAAGTGAGATGATCCAAATACATTATTGGTGAATTAGCATAACTTTTAAAAGGCATTTTTACAGAGTCTCTGCAGGTACAGATCACTGATCAGGAAAGCATGTACAGGACAGCAAACATGCTTTTTACCTGATCATATGAATACACAAGCTCCTACACTCTCTAGCTTGCTCATACTTTTTAGGAATTGCCAATCTCACGATTAGGCTACTAGCAGTAGTTCAGATCTTGCACACATCCTTTGTGCATTTAAATCTAGGACTTCAGGTGCAGCCTTCTTGACTTTTTTTTCTCCTCCCCCCACATGATATACCAAATTCACTAATACAAGTAAAGCATGCCATTTAAAATAAAAATAAGTAATTACTGCCACTGAATTGAAGTTTATCAAGAGAAAGCAAACAGCATTTGACATGCTCTTTACATTCAGGCTATATCAGCAGGCACATGCACAGATGGCCTTTCCCCAATCCAATGTCTAATGCACAGTCAAATTAGGCAAGTAAGGAACAAGAGTTTTAAACTACACTAATCCTGTGGCTTCAGTATCCTACAGAAATAACAGACAAGGAACATCAAAACTCTCATCACAGGATGAAGTTATAACTGAAAAGACTAGAAAGCAAGATACAATCCCATGCCATCAAGTTCTCTGCCCTGTACCTGGAATATTAATTGTTTGGTCTAGGAGACTCCAGCAATAGTCAACTAATTGCCTTCAAGCTAACCTGCTGAAGCAGCACTTCTGCGTGCCTTACTCCTTTCTCTGACTGAGACATTAAAGTATCAATCCCTAACATAAGACCTACCAATTGAGAGAGCTGTACACCCACTCCTCTGGTTCCTGTCATTTTCAGAGGATATTACAGCTTGTTTCATTTTAATATCAATACTAGCATTATTTGTCTTGTCAGAAGGGAGTGAGGAAGAATCCAGCTTAGGCATTCCATCAGCAGCAGAGGCCCTTCAGTTTTAGGGTCCAATTCGGTATTGCTTCATGACATTTCTCTGGGCTAATCCTACCTTTGCCTGTGTGTGGAGTTTCTCACAATCATGTCTGTAATACTCCTTTCTGAAGCTTGCCTCTGTCTTGCTTCTCTCAGTCTGCAGCTGAAGACCTTCTCCAAAACAGCCCCTAGCTTCTCCAAATGCCATCTATTTTTACCTAGGCGCTGCCGTCTCACTCCGGATGCTGCTAATTGGCCCCTTAGTCACAACTGGAGAAGTAACCTAGTTGAGTAACTCTTTCTGAGCTGCTGCACTGAGGAATCTGTATGTCTCATACTTGCATTAATTCGATTGAGGAAGCTTCCAGTGAATTTGTTCCCATTCAAGATAAAGCCCAAAGTGTAACACAAATTAACCAGAATTTAGCCTCCAAGATTCTATTTCAAGTTCACTCACACACTTTTAAGTAATGACCTCACACTTTTAAGTAATGACCTTCCCGCACAAGAGTTTAGGCATTTAAAGTTCTAAATCCTGTAAGGAAGCAATACATAACACATGAGATTAACTGTAGTACTAGAGATCAACTGTACTTGACCTATTCACCAGTCTTCCCCCCACACACACACATATTACCTGTAAACTTGCAGGTATCTTCTCAAAAGAACTGACATAAAAAACATGTATAGTTAGAGATTTTTAATGAGTGAAACAAGTGATGACAATGCACACACATAAGCAGCCTATTCTGAAACAGGTTTTTTTCCACACAGACTTCTTTCTTACATACTCAACAGAAAACAGCTGGCTTCACAGCTACAAAATGATGTTTCAGACAACTCAGCAAGCCCTGCTTGCTTCTTAATCACTTTGCTAATGAAAAGTTAAGTTGGAGCATCTTGGAATTTCCTCCTAACTATTCTGTTTCTGCGTAGTTATCAACCAGATTGGTACAAACAGGAAAAAGACAGACTAGTTAGGCAGTTCTTGCTAGGAAAACACTGGGAAAAGTAAATAACTAAATTATCTAAATTCATTCTAAATTACTTTACAGTGATGGTAACACTTTATTATTCGACTAGAATGGCAAATTTAAATGCTAAGTATTTAAAAGCCATTACCTCAGAAATATAGAACGTAAATGAGAAAATTACCATTTATTAAGAGAACTTGGCTCATTTTCACTAATGAAGACTGCAGTCGTTTAATACTAATATAATGAATCCCTTTTAGAAATTTCGAGGTTACCACAGACAAACACAACATGCGCTTTTGACAACATGAATGCAACTATAAGATGTCATGAACATCATCTGTAAAAACTAAAAGCAGAGCTTTTCCACACATTGGTAATCCTGGATTCAGTTAAATACTGGCAGGATTAATACTATTTCCTAGGACAAAAAAAGGATCCTGTTCCACCCCATGAAGACGGCATACACTGCCAAGAGAACAGGGAAGGGCCTTCAGCTGCGAATCATTAAAAAACAGCCATTTTAAAAAAATGGGATGTTTTGGAGAACACAGCATCCGGTAAAACGGTGGAGTACTTTTTCCATGTGGACCCAAGAGAACTTGAAATCATTTATTCTGCAAATGAGAAACTGAATGCTCCTATGATGATCTGTTTTGCTGAGAAAGGACCTTCTTTTCACTTGAAAAGAAGGCAAAAAGGATCTGCTTTAAGTGTGACTCTGCTAAAAGGAATAAACATATACAGCAGACTGCAAAATCCTTGCCCTGCAAGCCACCACCATTAGCCCTGTGCATCCCTACCTCCCACTCCCTCATTAGTTTGGTTTGGGTTTGGTTATTTTTGTTTTTAAAGAAACAGGTCTGTATGGCTGTGTATAACTTTGGTCCAGAATGAAGACTCCAGTAATACAGAAGTAATACAGCAAGAACTCCAGTAAATTATATTACAGAAAAAGCATGCACATCTATTTGGGTTCAAACATATGGTGCCCCAAAACCAATGAGAAATACTTACTTCTCACGACAGCACCGTGACAGACATTCTGTTCCTGGAAGAAGCGAGGAGTGAGCAGAGAGCAAGCTCCCATAGGACAAACAGAGACCATCACAGGAGTACCAGGCAATCTGGGCCCTCGAACCCAGCTCAAGAGCATCCCTCTCACTGTTCAACTCCTAGACTTCATGCTTGTTGATCCAAAGTGTTGGAAAAATGTAGGAGTTTCTAGCTGTGGACACAACTGTAATGGGACAGGACATGGTTAGTCCCAGTTACGTTCTTGGATTATCCATGGGGTGTTCAGGCACAGCCAAAATAGTTTCTACACAGACCAAGGCCTGATGGTGATTGATCATTTTACAGGAGCCTATTCTCCAATGTTCAAAGCAGATGTGGCAGGCAGGTGCTATGGTGATCTGTGACCAGCCTAGAAACTTAAGGGATCTCTGAGGGTACTCAGCTTCAATCAATCCCAATGTCCGGCACTGACCTCAGTACAGGAAAAGAAACCACTGACTTTCCATGGCACTCTTTCCAGAGGGGGCTCACAGGTCCCTGCTCCCCACGGGGCTTTTCTACCATTTCAGTGCCATCTCCTGCACTCACCCAGGCCTACCAGAGATGGCTGAGCTCTCCTGAGTTGTTTGTCCCCACTCACATTAGGGGCAAAGAACAGCCCAGTTTGTCCTCTTTCGCTGCACACAGCCTTACCTGGACACACAGGTTTTCTTGGCCTAATGCAAGGGTTTGATCAGGATACAGCAAGGCAAAGGAAATTAAAAAAGGCTTGCTTGTGCAATGAAGAGGAAAATGGCAGGTTCTTCTGCTTTGAGCACTACTCTTCCCAACTATGAGATAATCCTTGCTTGAGGCATCAGCACCACCTTAGGGCACTCATGGTGCAAGTATCCATCCCTGGCCCTCCCTGCAATAGCTCAGATCACCTGAAAAAAAAATAAATTACTCAAAAACTCAACCAGCTTGTAGACAGATGCAAATTTATTGGTATTTTTGATAAAAGTACTTGTAAAAAAAAAACTGTATTATTGTACAGTAATGTACTTCACCTGTTCAGGAATAAAATTTTATTATCATTTTTCTACATCCTCAACTATCTCCAAGTAACAGCATACTAAGTAATCCTTGAATTTTCTTATTTTTCCAATGTTACAAAAATGCACAGAGTTTCAAAAAGTTGTGGAAAAAGTGGTTTAGATATTAGAGCAAGCTCAGATACCTCAGCAGTTTGCCTGCAGTAGCACTTCCCTCCTCTCTCACACAGAACACATTCACTCAAGCAGAGCTCTCTGTTCCTCAGTACTCAGCCCAGTTCTAGTACCAGTAAGCTCTAATTCCCCTCCACTGCCCTGCACCTGTCCCTCCAACTCCTCCTATACAACAGGTCTGTCCAGTTCCTCTCAACTTCCTCTGTGACTGAGCAACAACTCCCCTTTGCTTTCCCTTCCCTGATCACCCTACCTTTTCTTGTCACTATTTAGCAAGCTGCTACCTACTTCTGGGTATGTCTAAGCTAACAAACTTTGGCCATTTTATGTTTCTGGGCTTTCTGCACATTTGAAAAATAAATTAAAAAAAAAAATGAAGTTTTCTCCCTTGGTATAAGGAATGAACTCATTCAAATCTGTAGGAAGAATAATTTTACAACTACTTGAAAATGTTTAGGTAAAAACCAAACAACAAAAACAAAAACTAATGACTGAAGAAATATCTGAACTATAATTGAAACTCTTAACGTTTTCTGAATGTCCAAGGAGTAGAATACACAATGTGCACAAAATTCTTGTTGGATCGCTCTTTTGGAAGTAGAGCTTTTTTATTATACTATTCTATGACTCTATGGCTAAGAAGCAATGCTGATGTCCTTTCTTAAACCAAACAGAAACAAAGAATTTTTTTTCCTATGGAAATATTTGAGAGCACATTACTGGTATGAAAACATCTGGATTTATAACTTTCACATAAAAACTTGGAAAACTGGAAATCCAACTTGTTTTTACAATTTTACCTTTATTCTGTACAGAATACTCTACCTCCAACTGGAGGAGAATCAAGTCATGTTCAATGACAACTTCAAAACTTGTCTTCACCACAGCAAAAAAAAAAGTCCAACAAATAAAATACACTGCAATCTCTTTTTTGAATTAAAATACAAGTACAGTCCCTCTTAATGTTCTTCAACACAGCAATCAGACTTTGCCTTGTTGATGTTACCACATAGCACACTAGCTAGGGTAACACACATTAACACACATCTCCCTCTACATGACTACCTGTCAAATAGTTAACCTGATTCAGCAGGCCTTAATCAGGAAAAGTGCAAATGTAACCAAATTACACTTGGTTCTGAATAACACAGAAACTGGCCTTAATTCTGAAACGCAGGGAAAACTGTTAAAATGTGGAGACTGATGATCCTACGCATCCCCAGCTCTTAGGGCTCTCAAAGCTAGAAGATTCTGAATATAGGATCAGGTTATAAGTTGATCTAATTTTGACTCACTGTCTCATAAAGCTCTGCAAATACAAGCCAAATAAAACCATCGTTTAAAAAAATAAGGATCAGCTTTCCTCCGAGTCCACAGCTTTGCTACAGCATGCGCAGACAGTATTTTTAAGTGATGCCTGCCACTGAAAGTTTACAGCTGCTAAAGTTTACAGCTGCTAAAGACAGCCATCTCAAGCTGTAAAGCAAATAAAGCATCCTATTCAAATCTTAGCACCTGAAACATGAGTAATTAGAAAAAGCAAATAACAACAACAAAGCCCTACCAAAAACTCACATTACCTTATCCTTTGATTATGCTTGAAAAATTGACAGGTAGTCACTCAAAATAATATCTTAGGAAATCCATCTTTTAAGTATACAAAAAACTATAATAATAATAAAAAAAATTCTTATTTTTCAGACACCTTTAAGAACCTTACCTTCATTACATCCACAAGATGAGCATTGCTTCTTTCCATCAATGGAGCACTCTAAAGAGCATACCTCCTTCTAACCTGACTGCTGGCTGAAGGTATGTTTAAAAGTCCAACACTAGCCTATAGCCTAATTCACTTGCCTAACAAGTGAATTATATTCATAACTGGATGGTGATTAACATTAAACAAACCAACACTCACACAAACAGCACAGCAAATCATTCTTTTCAAACTACCAATCCTTGAGGTCAAAACATCCATGCTTTTAAGTCAAATTACAATCAACTTCCTCCCCACCCATTCTATTATTTGTTATTCATGCATTGACAAGAGCATGGAAACCACTTCACAAAAAAATCATAGGTAGCTTGGAAGAACTTACACTACTTAGAAATGAAACACCCTTTAAAAAACAAGAGAGGGAAAGGGCTTGAGTTTAAAAAAAAAAAAAAATAAGCCACGAAACAAACCCCAACCAAACTTATTTTCCCCTTTCACTTCTTCAAATACTTCCTATTATCCTCTCATCATTTTACCCATTACTTTGCCCCCCAATTACACTCACATTCAAGTACCGAGCCAAGCAATTGCTTTCAACTCCAAAATTTAAAATAAAGTTATCCAAAGATAACACCACTTTGAATCACAGACGATTCACAAAGGTTTGGTGCTGGCCTCTGAGAAAAATGTTTGGTTTAGAATCTAAAATTGCAGTTATCAATTGAAAAAAAAAAAGAAAAGAAAAGAAAGAAGGAAAACAAAAACAAATCTGGTTTTCTGTTTTATTTGCATTCAGATTCATGCTACACCCCCTCTTTATCTTTCTAATCTATGTTAATGTCCAGGAAACTGCTAGTTTATAAATCAAGTATTTTCTAATCAAATGTTAGTAACCTCCTTCAAATACTACTTTTGACAGCAGCAACAGCAAACAAAAGACAACATTACTACAGATTTGTAAGAGATTAAGTTTTTCATGGCTAAAACTCCAAGTAGTAGTGCTGACACACGGCTCTGAACCCGAGAGCGCTCTCGGTTTCTCCTTACCCACCCTGGATCTCTAGAGCAGCCGTGACGTAGGAGTGACGGCCATCGTCCAGCGCTGAAGGCAGCTCCCCGGCTGTTTACTGCCTCTAACTTCATTCCAGTTCTCGTGGGTAAACACACGCTGGCCAGTCCTTTCATTATCTGCATAATCCCAGCCTCTTTGATTACTGGACTGTAATACCAGTGCCCAAGTGAGCTTTCATTGCTGAATTATGGCCACACATAACATGAAGAGGGGAGTGCCAAACAAGATGATTAAGTAGCAAACTATGACAAGGCATGAATTACATTATTCCTATCTATCATTAGCCACAGAAACGAGGGGTTTGTGTAGCCAATAGTAACTATGTGTAAAGAAAGCTCCTCCACTTTGACACGGTTTCAAAATAAAAGCAACCATTTATTTTGAGTAATTTTCTTCTTTGGTTGCTTTGACACTGAACTGGATTTCAACAGCCTACAAATTACTTCCTTTTTCAGACTCTACTTTGAAACGTCAGAGGAAAGTCTTTTAAAAAGGGAGGCTCAGATTACAGCCCTTTATTTTCAGACAAGAAGAGCATAATCATTTTTCGAAAACTACACTGAACAGCTTTCATTTCAGCAACTCACTGCCTCTATATAAGTATATATCAAATCGCCACAAATTCTGGATTCACCAGCATATCATGTTTCATTTCACAAAATTCCTAAAAAGAATAAATCAAAAAGTGAGTTTTAAGGAGTCTGTAACAGCCATGAAACCTTAGTTTTTTTTGTTTTGTTTTGCTTTGGTTTAAATCACATCATCTGAGGTTTCACTCATTTCTGCAAAGGCGGAGGTTCCCTTCTACCTTCAATGGTCTGCTTTACTGGTTTTAACACGTATGTTTGGAAATGGAGAAGGACAAAAGTTAATGTAAGGACGCACAACTCATCACACTAAATTACTGCATGTTACACCACGAAACTGGTGGAACAAACACACCAGAAGTCCACAGAGATGAACTTTTTAGTGCTGTAAAATATCATTTCACAGCACTGGGAGAAGCTGTTCAATGTTCTCTAAGATTTAGAACCAAAGAAGGGAATACCAAGCAAACATACAAAGCATTTGCTACCAAACAGTTTACAGCTGACAGTGAAGATCACAAATGCAGGTGGCATCAGCATTCTCCCCAGCAGTAAAGGACAAAGAGAGAAAAGACATGCAAAGACAGTTGTACTCGGGACAGGCAGAGGGAAGTGAGAAAATAGAAAAGCTTACATAGAATCACAGTTTAAAATTATTTTAAATCTACAGCCCTAATTTAACCTGGTGAGGTTTGCTAGAATGTGCTAATAAGAAGGAACAGATCCTGGAAGCAACAAAACCAACTATGGATTTCAGTTAAAAAAAGGTGGTTTTTTTTTTTCAAAAAAACCCACAGCACACTACCCTCAGGAAGAAAAAGTAATGCAACAATGAATTTTTATAGTGAATTAAAAACCACGATAATTCATTTAAAAGTTTTATTACTTTAAACAAATAAAAAATCTGATTGAGAAGGAAGGAACCTCATGCTTCAGATGAGTCAATGAAGCAACAGTGCTCCAGTCTGGCTCAGACCTGAATTTCACTAGGCTGTATCATCACCTTCAGCTGTGACTTTAAAAAATGTCAATGACAGTCTATAATTTTTGAAAAGAAAACCAAAAATAATTAAATCAGATTTGTTTCTATTAAAATAAGATGAGAACAATCTTTCAGTTACTCAGCTGTAATGAAAGCAAAGAATCATAAAGAGTTTGTATAATGTCATATTTAATTTTTATCTCGTTTTGCTCAAATCAGACATTTTTAAAGACTATCATTTTTACGCTGTACTACTCACAAGATATTAATTTAAAAGAACATGGAGAAATAAAAAGATTCAGATTGAAAGCATCCATTAATTTTTCAATGCCCAATTTGAGACATCCTGATTTCTCTGAATGTTTACTTAGCACTATGTAGTATTTAGGACTAGTTCCCACCAAGTTCACTTGTATTTTGAGTCATCATCCACTCTGTAAATCACGTCCCAGCGTCTCAGACTGAGCAGCAAAAAGAGCAAGCACTTCTGAACAACAAGCAGAGTATAACTGAAGATATAAAAAGCAGAGGAATCAACACATTCTAATTCTTCCGAGGAAATATCCAACTACTCTTAACACATGAAAGCCTCACTTTTCTTCCCAAATCACTCACTGCCTTACCTACAAACTTTCAAGGCTTCTGAAATGGGTAAAGCTGGGGCTGTTACAACTGCGTATGTAGGAAACTGCAAGCCAGAAGGGGCTACCAGAGCATATAGCCCAAGCTAAATGAAACAGCCCCTAAGATTCCCTAATGAAGCAATCCTCTGTGAATTCAGTCTAACAACCGGTGTTCAACTACAATATAACTTTCAGAAAAGTCGTGACTCTTGATTTGGAAGCACAAAACCAGAAATCACTTTGAAGAATTCCTGCCAGCACATATTTCTCCTCATTATTAAAAATGCATGCCTAATTTCTGGCTTTAGCTGACAGCATTAGTTCTTCTTGTGTTTGACCACTATTTTCTCCACGTAAGACACTATATCAGACCTCAAGCTTTTCAATAAACTATTCAAACAGATTATATTTTTTTAACTGTACTGCATAAAGCATTTTCTCTGAATCTTCGATCATTTAATGGGTCTCTGTCACTTGCTATATCTTCTTCAATTAGTTCAAGTCCCAAACTCCACGATGCATCCTAGTACTGATCTTACTAGGGCCACACACAGGAGTAACACTAATGCCTCTGTCACACCTAAGAGGAAACAAATAATTTGCTCTGCAAGGATGACACATGTACACTCTGGTTAATAACAGATGCTAAATTGCCTGATGATTCTTAATTATGATAACCCTGTCTCTTTCTGTTACTCACAAAATTATCTTACTCCATCAAAGAACTATGCCAAATTTGGGCTGGTATTCATGCACAAAGCAAAAGGCTGACCCAGGGCAAAAAACTATCCCCAACAAACCGCAAGGGACCACTAGAGAAATTCTAAAGCAACCATTTCACACAGGCAGAAGGGCACTCTTTCAGAAATAAGTTTCTAGAAATTCCACAAGACTTACTGAAACTTTATGAAACTGTATACTGAAACTTTAGCCATGTTAGTGCATAGTGTAGTAACAAGAAAAATAGTAAATAAATCACACAGAACATATTTATGATACTAGTAGAGACAGATCAACACAGACTCTGTGAGAAAGTTCTTGCTATTTCGTTGCCTCATTTTAGAAGAGAATTGTATTTTTTTTCTTTCAGGTAGTTTTGGAGAAATCTCCCAGGTTTTAGTTCAACTTGTCTACAATGAAATGATCATTTTTGGCATCATAAGGACATCGAAAACTGCATTTTCAATTTAGATTCAGACAAGAGATTCTTGTTCATTTGAATATTATTTTGTGGTTCAATGTGAAGACATGCTGAAAAGGTAATTTATCTTTTTTCTTCCATTTCTATACAGCACCTGCCTGAAGATTTGGGCACACAAAATTAAACCTATTTCAAAAGGTACAAAACATTAATCATCTCTTTTGACTTTTTTCCAGGTTAACTGGATCTGGAAACGCTTATAACCACACATGTACATATCTCTGCTTCTGAAGCATAAGTATCTCCATTGATGTTAACTATTTAATGACCCAGCACAGAGATCCTGTAATCAACTCTCCCCATGGAACAGGTCATAAAGGGAACTGCACTTAGAACCGAATTATAAGTTCATACTTCCTGTTAGAATCAAGTCCCCTGGTCCTGAGCAATGGCTTCCTAGGCTTTTTCTCTCTGCTTAGTCACACAGCACAACAGCTTCACACAACCTCTTTATCTCCCTTCTTCGCCCACCAAATGAAAAACCAAAAAATGCTGGGGTAGCTTATTTCATGAGTCCCTCACAGCATCTCACAGGTCACAGATGGTATGGCTAAGGACACTTTGCCTTGGCAAGAAACAAGGGCAGCTCCCAGGACCATGCAAACCTGCAGAGGAGGCCAGTGCAAGGGATGAGGAAGGAGCAGATGAAGAAAGCTTTCCCTCTTGGCCTGTACACCCCGCTCCACATGCAGCCAGTAGAAATTCAGGCCTAGTCCCACTACCTCACTTCTGGCCTCCTTATGGTGCTCTCACAGGCTGGAGTGCAAAATAAACCCTTTGAAGTAAAATTTCACATTGTTATAGCTTAGAAAAACATTAATAGCAGCAGCTGCTCTGAGCTTTGTGAAAACTTCAGAAGACAACACTCCACAGCTTTCAGCCTTACATAATCAGAAATGTTATTACTCCCCTTGAAAAGGAAAGTCACATAAACTGATATAATCCACAAAAAAAAAAAAGAAAAAAGACATGTAAGAAGAGAAGGAAGAGCTTGCAGATGGATTTTTTTACCCTCACATCAACACCAGCAAAATATTTGTAGCTGAACTCTGCTTTTTTGTTCTTTTTCAACATGAACAGAAATTACATCCAGACATTAAGTACATTTTTAAACCAAAACTCCTCTGTCATATTTTTCCAGCAATTCTTCCAGCCATTAAATGGGTTTTAGGCAAACCTACTAAACAGCTGCTTAATATTTTCAAGTAGGTTTGGTCCAGGTAGCATCTGCCAACCTCTTAGCTACATTTAGTATCCTCCCACAGTTGAAGCCTAACAGACTTCTCTGTTGAGACTTAAATCAGCAGCCTCTTTGTCTCCATGCAACTGCTCTTTTACTGAAAATGGTATGGCATCACAGAAAGCACAATATGAATTTAAGCAGTGAAGCTGATAGAAAACTTGTCTAAATGAAAAAAAAAAAAAAAAAGGGCAAATTCCCACTTACTTCCTCACTGGAGCAACCAAAACACAGGCCAGCCCTCCCTGCAGCCATATGGATGTTCGCGCAATGGCATTTGCAGGTACAAAATAAACATTTCAATGTTCACATTCACTTGCTGCCCTGCTAGCCAGTTCCTATCCCTTCCACGGGATGGATTAGATGACATCATGTAAGGGCAAGTAACAGACTATGACCGTTGCTGCTTTACATGGTATCTTTTTTTTCTGTATAAAGTAAATCTCTACTCAACTAAATAAGGTTCCCTGCAATTTACATCTCCTCACAGGATTCTCAGAAGTTTTACAAATATAGAATGCTGAAATTCCACACTATCTTTTTCCTTCTGTTTAGTATTATAAGAATGTGGGAGTTTCAGTGTCATGCGTGTTCCTAACCATTTGTAAGAACAACAAACATTAAGAGAGATATGCCAGATTTATTTAACATTGCTGATCTTCATCATCTTCTAAATATGAAACCAGGAATACTCGTGCTTAACACCAACTACGTAAAAAAAATAGAAAATAGAAGTACTGGTGGTGTTTGAACCCAGGCCTGCTATGTAGTGTGGCTTCACTGCAACGGAAGTTTACCATTTCACATGATCACTATCCCCACCCCTCCCCAAACTCAAAGACCGTGTAAAATCAGATTATTTGTCACTAGGTGAAATGAGAAATCAGTCATTCCCTGACAAATGGTACCTGATACTTTAGTATCAGATAAACACAGAAACCTGACCTTTAATAACTTGTTGCGTTTAATAATCTTCAACTGCTGTCTTACCAAAAACTACAAAAGCAACAGCAACAATTGGAAAAAAAGATTTACCTGTCTTTGCATCTAATACTGCAATACTTATCTAATAAAATAAAATATCTGAAGTTTACAACCAAAAAACCAGTAGTTTTAATAAAGCTTGTTTAGGGTTAATTAAAAAAAAAAAAAATCTTCTTAAATTTTGATAGCTGCTTGTTGATGACTGGTCTTCCCTATTCTCCTACTTGAAAAATGTGCAGTCTATCAAGTCCTTCAAAACAGACGTCCCCAGCAGCATCAATAATTTTGCTCAAGAGTCACATTTTGCGTATTAATACTTTAATACTTGCCTATTAATACTAATAATATTTAGGCTACAGTCAGTCTTTTTCCAAAATTTTTCTCCTCCCTTATTCAAATGAAGCAATTGCAACAGAAGCTCTTGGTGCAATCCTTAACAAAACCAGCATATCAAATTGTCAAAAAGACTACTAACCAACACCAGGACACACTCGTTCTTCCAAGAATAGACTTCTAAACACGCATGTGCATGTGTGCACACACTGCCCTCCTTGAACCCATGGCTATATTAGTTTCAGGTTAATGCATCCACTCAATCTCAAGTGGCGAGTGTTAAGGAACATGCACTCTGGTTTCCACCTGAGTCATGCATACAAAGGTAAAAAAAAGTAAACATTTTTAATTTCAATTCAACTTCACACAATAATCATAAAGAATCAAAAGAAAAATAAATCATTTCCCTTAACACTGTAAAACTTTCAGATAAGCCAGGTGATAAATTCTACCTTTGATTTTATCCTCTTTCCAGATACGAAATACTGTAAAGCTTCTTTATTATTTGTTCATTTAATAGGAATGAAAATATGCGTAGTATTTAATTTTCTTCACTAGTCATTTCTTCTACCAGTTATTTGGCAAGATCTATAAATGCTGACCTCAGAAATGGATTTAAACTTCCTAAATGTTATGCCCTTAGATTCTGTCTCTCACACTATATTCTTCCCTATTCCAAAGACATAGTTCTGTAGGAGATAAAGTGGATTACAGACATATTGAGGATTATAGATTATGTAGTTAGAACAAACACAGTCAAGTATTTCAAATAGCTGACCCTACAGAAAGGAATCACATTCTGTTCTCAAGATGATATACAAAAATAGAAAGCATATTCCACTAGGAAAATATTTACTTAATAATTTATCATTTAAGAACTACTACTGTACAAATTAAAGTACAAAGACAGCATGTTGAAATCAATGCGAAGATACAATACAGCTTCAATTTTGATTGTAATTGGGTTTACAAAGTTTACTCTATTCCAGCATGAATCACACTTCTGTTTTCCCCTACAGTCCTACATCTAAAACTCATTCCAATTTTGGGGGGTAGGAGAGGCTGAGAAACACTGTACTGCCAAAAAGTATAGAAATAAAAGGATAAAAATCTCTAAGTATCCAGCTGGAAAGAAATGCCAGTGAGATACAAGATTCAATTTAGTCCAGACATTAATAACTTCCTTAATGATCTATATGATTAAAATAGCATATAGATAACATCTTCTGAGGATATTAAATAAGGAACTTTGAGCAGCAGTAAAGTCAGAAACAATACAAAGGAACCTAAGCAAATTCCTTACATAGCCTGAAAATAAAGTGAAATTCAGTATGAAAAACCACCATACTGATTTATCTGGGAAAAAATAATCCCAAATACAGATATTCAGTATGGACAAGAAACCTGGGAAACAACAATGCAGAAAAACTGCATTAACCACAAATGCAGCATGAGCTCAAAAAAAGACGGGATAGTCTAGGTGGCCACCAAATATAGGAATAGGGGAGAAGGCTGAATTACTTTCCTTTCGCCTGTTTGACTCCTCTCCTGAAAATAAGTACACGTGGGTGGGCAATCTATTCAACTATCGTTGCTGCAGCTCTGGACACAAGATAGGTCCTGTTGTTCAAGACAATTAAAACAACATGGGCAAAAATATTATTAAGTACTGAATGCTCCCTCTAAAGAGACTAACTGTAATGAAAAATAGTCTGTGCTTTATTATTGAATATTATGTGGTGTTGTAGAACTGTTCTGTTATATTGGAAATATCAGGGGTTTTCATCCAGAAGTATCCAAACAACAAATAAACATGAAAATACATTCATTTCCAAACTATGTGCTTTTTATTGACCATGAAGGCTTGGCACATTTCACCACAAGTGAAATAACTTTGAAAATGTTGGCTCTCAAATGACGTTTGCTGTAGTGCAGTATCTGTTCATGCTAGGATGCAAAACAAGGGGAGATCAACAATGAACTCCTAGCAAATGAGGTCACCTCAGAATCTATTCTGAAGGGCATGTCAATCCTCATCTCTGAAAAATCCTGGATTGGGAGAGTTTCTGCAACAGGAATGACTGTTTCTTACCAAGTAGGAGAAAAAAGAAACTTGCCAAGGACACACTTCAAAACCTGCTTTTAGCCACCTCTGTTTCTAGATATTATGCCATTCCTTCATCAGAATACCCTAAAAACTTAGGAAAAATACAGTTACATTGCTAATATAAATTTGAACCTCTCCAATCCCCTTACATTCTGTCAGAACCAGATCAGGAGTATATACAGAAATTCTAAGCATTATTTGTGTTTCATAAGGGTTAGTTTTAATTTTGTAGAAGGGCTGCTTTGGGGTAGGGATGTCCGTCATTGTCCCCCCCAGGTGTGTTAGTTGGAAGAATTTGTCCCACTTGAGATCCAGAGCTACCTTAACCAAACCTTAAACTTAGCCCTTCTTGCCCATGAAGCATGGTGCTCCAAATGCCGTTTGTTGAACTTGACTGTGTGCATTATGGATGTGGTAGTTTAGGAACAATAGGACACTGAAGGAACAGGAAGGGGAACAGACTTGTCCTGTGGAATTCAACACATTTTTCCTGCCTTTGGAACTCCCTACTATTAGGAGGAGACAAAATACTGAGATACTCTAATGAGATTACTGACTCTGCAGTTGTCTTTTTGTTAAACGACTGAAACCTTTTGATTTACACCTCACAGCTCTTCTCCTGTACCTTTGCATCCAACATACCATGAGACAACTGCACTGCTGAAGTTCTGACTTTAGCCACTAAATCCATCAAAAGACAGACAATTCTGGAGCTACTCTTCTCAGGAGGACCAGTAACCACTTCTCTCCATCATCATTTTTAGTACTAAAAATAGAATCTAAAACTATAGTGGTGTTTATTCTTGAGTAAAATACCTGTTAAGGTCTAGGTTCAGCCAAAAGCAGATACAGATTTCTACTAGAACCTCTATGAGAGGTAAATCACAGCAGTGGTTATTTATTTTCTCGCCCTCTTTGCTTTGCCTTTTAACCCTTTCTGCACCTTTAGAACATGAACAGAAATCCCAACCACTGCAGTTTCTTAGCACTGGTGGAGAGGAATGTTCTGTTTCCTCTAATAATAAGTTGGGGGGGGGGGGGAAGGGAAGGCTAAAAAATAAAAACCCAACAAAACCAACGAAACACCAAGAGAGTGCATGCAGGAGAAAGCACAGATAAAATTATGGCACAAATAACAGAAAGGGAAGACTGTCTTGCAGTATGGTCTGATTACTGAAACAGAGGAATCATGGAGCTGGCGTGTTTTTCACAGGGTGGATCTCCATCCTGACAGGTCTAGTCTTGTCTCCAGAGGTGCAACCACTATTAACACACTGATGGAGCTTGGGAAGAACAGACTATGTTGTTTTTCTTTAGAAATATAGCTAATTTTATCATTTTGAGATTTTCAATAACCTCTGCTATCCACCCCACCTGGAGCTTGTTTTCACATGTATCAGTGAGTTTTATCACCCTCTTGTGGAAAAATAAGGGAATTGTACCCATCAGAGGTTATAGGAAGAAGAAGTGGGAGTAAGGAAAGCAGTGATAAACAAGCAAAGAAAGAAGAAAGGAGAAGTATGGGTTGGGTGGGATAAAGGGAAAGTGAAGGAGAACCGTATGACTAGTTACACAGTACCACCTCAACTTCTGCAAAAAGCTATCCCAAAAATGCTATTTGAAAACACCAAAGATAACATGCTGCCAAATTTATTCCCTTAGTAACAGACAATATTCAACAAATAAGTTATGTTCTCTACAGTGATTCAAGTACTGTCTCAGCTGTAATCACCACCTTTTGCACCTTTGTTTCCACATAGATAGGAAAACAGATTCTCTGTAAACAGCTTTGAACAGTTAACCTTGTGAAAAGTCAGAAAACACATACTAGATAGACTTTATAATTTATAGAGACTGCATCTAACATCTATGCCATGCTGCTGGTACGTGAAAGGGGAGAGCACGTGAGATAAACTGCCCAAGAAAACTAATGGAAGTTTAGGCATTCACATTACATCCTACTGGGCAACATAAAAGAAAAATAATAATATTTAATTCCTCTAAAATCTGGAATCATCCTTTTGTCAGTTTCTGACTATTCCTAGTATCAATTTGTAATATGAGAAACTTAAGTTGCAGCAGTTTTCCTTTACAACCTAATCCATATATAATTAACAATATATTCAAAATCTTGAGAGCAACAAATTTACTGCCACCTGCATTTTAAAACTTAAAAACTTTAAAACTTAATCCAAGTTTCGTATAAGCACACATGAAAAAGAAGCCAAGAAAGTCACAATAATATTAAACTTGTGACACTGCGAAGAGGTACAAAAATCCCAAACCACAAAAGGCCAGTTCAGATCAGGTAAATAAATATCACAAGCATGGTGAAAAACTTAGAGGACCCACAGAACATATTGTTAGAACTCCCTGAAAATCTTTCAGGAATCCCACAGAAAACTACAGCCTACATACAACGCAAACCACTGTTACACTGCCAGGGATAGAGCATTTACCACTACTTTTGGCAACCTGTTCCAGAGCCTCACCACCCTCACAGCAGAGAACTTCTTTCTTACATTCAACCTGGACTTCCCCTGTTTTAGTTTAAACCCATTACCCCATGTCCTATCACTACAGTCCCTGATGAAGAGTCCTTCTCCAGCATCCTTATAGGCCCCCTTCAGATGTTGGGAGGCTTCTGTGAGGTCTCCACGCAGCTTCTCTTCTCCAGGCTGAACAGCCCCAGCTTCCTGAGCCTGTCTTCATATGGGAGGTGCTCCAGTTAAAGTGTTTTAAAATAAAATTATTCCATTACATTGTTTTCAAGCAATACAACTTACTGTAAGACTTAATATCAGACATACTGTGACAACTGATTCCCCTATAGCTCGACTTCAAGACTTTGTTCAAAACAGCCAATTTTTTCAATCAAGTGCAACAACTAAGGGCACAAAAGTCTTTTACACCAGCTCTTTGGACAGTCGCCTTATCTTTGGAAAATGCTTGATAAGTATTCTCAGACTGTAACTGCAGCAATTTTGGGTATTTTTTATTTTTAAGCAGATAACCACACACACAGAAGCCATCAACCCTGTATAAAAGTTCACCACTATTTCAGTTCTGCTTAACTAACTGTTTGAGAAGACACTGGAGCAACCACATCACTAAAATTAGGAGAAGGTGAAATGTTTTTTAACAATCTGTTTATACTGTGGCCCCACAAACACTTGTCTCAGCACAAATGAAAGGCAGTGCACTGTGGCATATGCTTGGGAACTTCTCAAAGAAGTTTCACCCTCAGAAAAAACCCTCATGTAACTGTATCTGCAATGATGACTGACACAACCAGTGAGGTTTCAAACTTGTATAAGCTCTGCCATATCCTTCTGAAAGAAGACTGTAGTATTTCTCTAAGAGATTTTCTTTAACTTCTAATGTTCATCCACTGCTGATATTTGTGAATTAGACAGTTACCAAGATTACATGGTGCCATCGCTAATCCATTAAATGTCCAAACCTACCAAAACTCTTTTGAACTCTGAGTCCCCTCATCTGTTACTTTTTAAGGATTTTTGCCTGACTGAGCTGAAGAAACAGTAATAACTGAATGAAAAAACTGTAGGTGAAAGGGAATTACCCTGCATGTAAAAATAGTTTTCTGTCCTCCTCCCACTCCCCAGAAAGCATAAATGAAAGTGCTCTTTTCTCAGGGAGGCAGTAGCTTACAACAGATGAACGTGAAGGGACTGCTTTCTAACTATAGTGCTTTATCAATTAACAGAATTAGTATCTCACTAAAAGTATTGAGTTTTAAAAACGGAACAGAAAATTAAATAAGCTCAAACTCTAAACTTTATATATGATATATATCTGCATATAAACAAGTTATATATATTTACTATTATACACATTTGATGTAAAACCACAAATTTTATATACACAAAATTCCAGAGATATTAAAAAAATATACCTTTTATAACAGTAAAGTTCCATATCAAAATCAATTATAAAGGTAGCATTATACTTCAACAATGATGTATACTAAATAGAAATAATTGCATGGCTAAACCAGAAGATTTATTTCTCAAAGGAAAGGAAAATAAAGGAGGTACTTACTACAGAAATAGGAGGTCCTATTACAGACCCATAAGGTTACACTTGAACACAGAGAAGAAAAATGTAATATTACTAAAGAAATAAATAATACTGGGAAACATATTAGAGAGACCCATTGTACAAGTACAGTCTGAAAACTAAAGTTTCTAATGATGGTAAAGTCTAAGTGCTCCTGCAGAAAATTACCAAGATTTTAGACTCAATGTTGTGAAGAGTACAGAAATACATTTTACAGAGTGATTACAAGTTACTTCACTGTTTAAACAACTTAAAAATAACTTAAAAAAAGAAAATTGAAAAGGAAGATGCGGGAATGATGATCATTCCTTAACATTTCCACATTTCCAATTCCCAGCAGGTAGACTTAGAAATTCTGGAAGTAAAACAATTATACTGAAGGCTTCAGATTAAAAAGCAAAGCAAACCGAAACAAGCCCACCTTCCCCAGCTTCTCACCTTTCTTCCCCCTCCCCCCCATTAAAAAAAAACCAAAAAAAAACCACCACCACCACCACCACTATGGCTATAGGAAAATCACCAGACCTAAAGAGACTTAGAAATAAATAAAGACAACTGAATGGAAATATTAGAAGATCAAGGCTAAGCTGACAGAGTTTCTCAGCAACCACAGTTTCACTAATACACTGTTAAGGCAAGGAAGTATTCTTTTATTATGATCTAAAGTTTAAGTCAGCATTTCTACACATTCTGTACAAATGTGGCTACGCAAAACTACATTTCAATTGTAGGAGACAACAAACAGAAAAAAATTCAAAAAGACATAATGTTATTAGTAATGGCCCTTTCTAAACACCATCAAATAAATACCTTTTAGAAACAATCAGAAATCGTTAAGATTATTGCAAAGAATTTTCCTACAACCACCAGATGTTGAAAAAAATAAAGTATATATTAAAAAATCAACTATCAAGACCACAAGAGGAAAGTGAAGAAATTAATTACATATGACAAGAACCTCATATATCAATACCTCATACAAGAAAGCTGGAGAGAGACTTTTTGTAAGAGCATGTAGTAACAGGACAAGAGGGAATGGCTTTAAACTGACAGAGGGGAGATCTAGGATAGATATTAGGAAGAAATTCTTCCCTGTGAGGGTGGTGAGATACTGGAACAGGTTGGCCAGAGAAGCTGTGGCTGCCCCATCCCTGAAATGTTCAAGGCCAAATTGGATGGGGCATTGAGCAATTTGGTCTAGTGCAAGGTGTCCCTACCTGCGGCAGGGGGGTTTAGTTAGAACTAGATGATCCTTAAGGTTGCTTCCATCCCAAACCATTCTATGATTCTGCGAAGTCCTTCTCCCGTTTGGGATTGTAGCCCTATCCCTATAATATAATGATCAAAAGCAAACAAGTGAAAAAGATACTTTCCCTTTTTGACTATGCAATGCTCTTTTGTTGCCACTACAGCAACTCCTTAATGCCATAGAAACTATCTGATAAATGTATTAGAAGCTCAATAAATTTCATAATATTGAGGTAGCAAAGCAATTGGTATTGTTGACTGAGAAGTTCTGTTCCAAGTGCCTATTTTAAGGAAGAAAAGTTTTCTAAAAATAAAAATCATACTTTGAGCTGTTTTCAACAAAAATACATAATAGTTTCAGAAAACCTGAAAGTAACTTACACTAATCATATCAGATCACTGGAAAACGTGGGAGGATGATAGGAAAACGTAGGCACACCTTGAAATTACAAAAATGGGATACATGGATTTAAAATTTAACAGTCTTACTTTTGGATGGTTTGCTTTACCCAACTTATATATTTTTAATGAGGGCAAGGGGGATGGGAACAATACTGTGAATTGTATGCTGATGTTTTGTCCAATTTCTCAAGATGCTAAAAGTACACATAAGGCGTATGATCTTTTTAGACATCTATATGTATGTCTTCATCATCTGGGTACTCCCATGCCATTACAGATACTGGCAGAAACACAGATTAACTCCCCCTTATACAGGCAAAAATTAAACTGCTCTGTTTTCACGTGTCCAGTACTACAGTATACTTTTTTCCTACCAACTGCTTTCTAACATTGTACTCCTACTGATCTACCTCTAGAGACCAAGTAAAAAGGGTACAAAGAAAATAATACATCTATCCAGTGCACACACAGTACTATCTTTCTCTACAGAGCAAGCATGATTTGATGCATGCCACAGACTTGGTTAACAAATTTGGGCTGGGTTTGACTCAGGCTCAGAGGTGGAAATACTCAATCCTGGAAAAGGGCCTTTCACCAGGACTGCTGTTCGACATCCAGATACCTAAGGCACCTGCCAGCCTTGATGATACCAACAACCCCTTTAAAAATAAAGCAAAAATCAAAAGCCATAATGCAGTGCAACATACAGTTGCAGGCAAGAGCCTGCAAACATTTAAAAATGCATGTGAGATTGAAACATTTGTAAGAGTACACATAGTGAAAATACAGGCCAATTGTATCACAACTCTCATGCACTTCTCATCCCATTCCTCTACACTTGAAACAAAGGAGGAAGGCTGGGTTTAAAATGTTCTATTGGATATTAGTCATATTTAAAAAGATAACTCCAAATTAAAGTCACAACACAATAAACAAAAATAATTAATTTTTCTGAAAAGTTAAGACCTTACTGTAGGCAAACAGCACTGCTTTTTGGCTTCTGGCTTTTTAAAGCCTAAACCCAGCCCAGCAGAGCCTTAGAAGACACATTATTTTCTAAATACATCAAATGTTTGTTTACAAAAAGATACAATACACACTTTAAAGCAAACAAACACCACAGTAACAACTTCATTTCTCTATACTTTTTTCTTACAATAAGCAATACAGAAAATTCCAGTTCTTCTTATTACATTTTCTAAGTAGCAGCTTATCCCTCAGACTTGTACACAGCATCAAAATGCAGCATCTTTTCTATTTTTCCCTCATGAAATATTTTTTTTACCAAATGAACAACAACAACACTGACTTATCTGTTTTTGCAATACAGGCATGTATGTTCACAGAAGGCAACAGACTGCATTAAAACACTACCAAAACAAGCCATTTCACTATATATGACTCTGCCCCTAGGGAAAGGAATGAGAGCAGATAGGATGTGACAGATGTGTAGTCACGTCACTTAATACACTACTGGAAGGTGCTCAAATCATTATGGTGACAGGCATTGTATAAAAACTTGCAAAGAATGGACTAAGCATTTATCTAGCTTTCTGCATACATGGTTCGTGTAATCAAAGAAGATCCTGAAGTCCATAAAGGTGCTGTATGAGAGAAGGTAGCCTGGGAATGCCAATATGCAAAAAAACTACTAAAAAAAAAAAGGAAAAAAAAAAAGAGGGGACATAGCATGTCTGTTTCTGTCAGCAAAGTTCCTGCATCATGAATATGGGATGGGAATTCTAAGGTTGAATTCAAAGTCTGTCCTCTAAAAATTTCCTTTACAGGAGTATTTCTTAAGAGGTTTAATTAAACATGAAATTCACCCAAACCAAGAAATTTAAATAAGCACCTATAGATCTCCAAACTGATTTCATTTTTCTGAGACTTTAAAAAGCTGTTTTGTTGAAATCTCTACTCTACTTTGGTTTGAAAGACACAAACAATAAGGATAAAACCGGAAATCATATGGTTACTGGACTTAAGTAATAGGACTACTTACTTGTTTGAAGGTAAGTGCAAACCTAAGAGATTTAAAAAATGAGGATTTTGGGGCAACTGGCCAAGAAAAGTATGAAAAATGCAGGAGAAAATTGTTATCTCACTTCCTTCAGGTTTAATAATCCTGACTGTTACAAATCTAATGTAGGTCAAGAATATTTCCAAACAGTAGCATGATTTTTAACTGCAAGTATCCCTTCAGCAGAGACCAATACCACTGCAGTTTCAGATAGACTGTTAGGCCCAAATCATGCAAATTAATCTGCATAGGTAGACCCCTGCGCCTCAGGGAATATGCATTAAGTCAAAGAGGGAAAACTAACTCACAGGATCAGATTCTTAATTTGAAGCTGGACCACTATAACTCATTATGACGCTAATCATAAATGCCTCATCACCGATCTCTGCTCCCCATCTGTTTGCTTTATCTTATTATGGTTTTATATCTCAATCCATGGGACTAACTACAGTTGTCAAATTAAGCACCTGTATATGCCTCCGTTTCTGCAAGACCAGGTCTTCAGACAACGGCAGCAACATTTTCCTTATGCTTGTGCATATGCCTGGTTTATTCCCTGAATGGGGCTACACAACAGAACAAAATTATTGTAACATCAGTTTCTTCATTTATACAAATCTCAGTGTTTTCCAGTAATTCACCCACTTAAACCAAAGGATAAACTCCATTCACCTTCTGAAGTGTAACAACTAGTATTTTCAAAGGAAATTACCTGCATACCAAAAGTGACCTGAAGAATATAAAACTGAGCTTTAAAATTAATTGAAAGATGCATTTGCTTCTTTATCATACCCTCACAAAACAAGAAAATGTCAGAAAATAATACTCATTGCAGACTAAGTCAAAGCTACTGGCACCAACTGACCCTACACTGAGAAATGCTGAACAGGGGGAGCACTCCAGTACAGCACCACTCTGTCCCTCCTATTCTACTCTCTCTGCCTCCAAGTTGGCCACCGTCAGCATAATGCAGTAGGGCTGAATGTACCTTTCTTTTGACCCAGTATGGCCATTTGTGCCTTCTTACAGGTATCTCACAGAAAGAAGTCCCTGATACTTTAATGACAACTCCACTAGAACTAATCTTAGAATCCTACTTTTTACTAAATTAAAAGCCACACATTTTTACTAAATTAAAGACACACCAGCCCCCTTGGGGGGGGGATGGGGGGGGGGCTGGTATGGTTTTGTGGGAGGGTTTTTGCAACTTCTCTCTTCTTATAAAAAAGTGGGGTTAAGAATGAAACCAAAGTGCAATTACATATTTATTACGTATTTCAATACTTTGATTAACAAATCTATCAAACAGGTAGAGGAGAGAAAGTGGGAGTTACGCTGGCTCACTAAAAAAAAATGGGACAAACATAATATTAAACCTATTAATCTTCCTATTTTCCAGAATTATCAGCACCAACCATGCTTATTTTCACCATTTATAGCAGAAGATAAGAATATCAATGAAAGAGATCCACAAATCTAAATAAACAATTTGAGAATTCAGTGTAAAAGCAGTGCTTCTGAAAGGCAATTCCTGCTTCTTCAACAGACAGACATAATTCTAATAGGTGCTTTTGGCCCCTGGATTTGTACTGAAATTCAGTGACAACTGGAATTTAGGGGAAGCATTCAATATATTACAGAGATATTGGCATCCTTTCAAGAGTAGTAAGCTGGATCATAATTTTCTTTCCCAAATTAGAGGTTAAATCTGCCAGCAGAAACTCAACCAGAGCTGGGATACACAGGCTCTCAAAACAGTAGTGTCTTGCCTAAGACATGATTGGCAGCATCTTCCCCCTTGAGAGGCTGCAGCTCATGGGACCTTTCGATTTCAAAACTCAGCAGAAATTAAGAGCTTGGAGCTACCAGAGGTATGAGAGGGGGTCCCATCTCCTCACTAATACCTTGCTGTAGGGCATTCAAAATATGCCTGTGGGCTGAATTTGGCCCCACTGTCTCAGGCTGCAAGCCCACAAATCATGGAAAGATTCCAAAAAAAAGTTTCCCTCTGCTCACAAGTCAATTTACCCTTACCAAAATTATTCTTCATCTACATCAACTGTTGAGGATTCACTAACTAAAATACTCATGCATAGCCTGAGTACCTTGAAAATTCAAGTCATGGTACAGGTCAACATCAGCATTTAAAACTTTCAAAAGTATTGCAAACAATTACCACACCCTCAAATCACTGATAAAATATTTTGCAGATCTTAAATGCATACATTTCTGGCATGAAACATTTCTCATTGCTGACAAAATCTCCTTGTGATTTCAGGCAATAGAATACTTTGATTTTGGAAGTTGACTGTAGAGTAAAATTGCTATTGTTTTATTTATTAAAACTCATTCTTGATCTTACCTTTTAGCAGAGGCAGGGGAGTTAACTCGATAGGCTTGCCCTGAGACCTAAACTGGGAGGAGCTTTGTGACCTCTTCTGTCTGGCTTTTCTGACGGACTTCCGAGAAAATCCGTCTACTTTATCCACTGATGGAGGAGTAGTTGGTGCTGAGGACATATCCCTACTGAAGGAAAACAAATGTTACCAACATATTCCAAGTGGGTAAAGATTAACTTAAATTTTCAAAAACTCATCTTTCAACACCACTCTCCTATTGACAAGTCACCCAGACAGACTGAGAGCTGACCACCAATGTACGTACAAATTACATGGAATAAACTTAATGCAACAATGTAATAATTCTCACTTTTTTCGTCTGTGTCTCCCATTTTTCAAAAATCCTGTCACAGAAAAATTCAGACCTAGTACTGACATCATTAAGTCAATAGAACTTCATACACCTGTAGAATTGACATAGGATTGTAGCCTTAACCACATATTCTTTGGGATAAAGTAATTTCAACTCATTCTGCAAAGGACCACACATGCAAGAGAATGGGTACACAAAAAGGGCAACTGTTTTTTTTGCCATTACAGTCATCAACATGCATAGGACAAAAAAAAAAAAGTATGACAGAAGAAATGTTCAGTTTATTTTTTTGCCACACCTGAATACAAGTTATTATTGAAATTTAAGAAAGTATAGCAAAAAGTACTGCTATGCTTCACAATTTCACTAACACCGACAAATTCTATATATTACCTCTTTATTCTCCACTTTAGAACTACTCAGTTAGTTTCTTGTAAGCCTCTTTATACACAGTTATTCCACCTTCTGGCATTTCTGTAAGAACTGCAGTGTGGTAACCATAACTTTCTAAGGGCATAAACCAAACAAGGTTTGCAGGAGAGGCAAAGAGCCAAAAAAAGGTTTCTGCAAGCAAAAGTTTGTTTGTTTCCCAGCTCTATTAGCCAGTCTAAGAAATAAGTGTTGCTTCTTTCTAAAAAACTTGCCTTAGTAGTACTCCTACATCTGATTCCCTACTACTATGAAATAATGAAAGGAAACATTTAAACAGTGAATTAATCATCCAGCTATTGTATTTACCAGTCTTGTCCTGCTGCTAAAAAGGCCCATCACATCTTTGTGAAACACATGAGTAATACTTAAGGGAAATGAGACAGGAGGAATTTAGGCCTACATATTCCACGCAGCTCTGTGTACAGTTAACTTCACCAGCATGTGCACCTCTGCTGAAATCAACAGAGCTATATGCGTTAATAACATGATCATTAAAAACAGCAGCTCTATTGATTTCAGTAGGGCTACCCACTTGTGCAAAGTTAAGCATCGGCATAAGCATTTGCAGGATCAGGGTCTTAGAACATGTCCTTGGAAAGCATTACTCATCCTCAATGTCTGTTGACTTCAATTACCAAAGTGACTCGTATGCTAAAAGAAGTTGATTCCACAATATAGAGAACACTTTAGAGTGCTGGCTTTATTAAAATATTTGGTTACTCATATGCTTCATAAATTATTAAATCCATTGAAACACGTTTGGGTTTGTCTTTTGTAAGAAAAGCTTTAGAAAGTATTATTTATTGCAACAGTGTAAACAAGTTCCAAAAGATAAGAACTATTTAATACAAAATTACATATATGTGCACTAAATCTATCAAAAATGGAAGTATAAACTCCATAGCTTCTTCCAGGAAGTATGTGCAGCACCCAGAAGCTGAACTGTGCAGCTGGCAGTACAATAATGAAAAAGCCTTGTTCCATCTTTTTGATTTGTAGATATGCTGTCTAAATATACTATCAGCAACATGAACTCGTACCTTAAACTGGTCTTGTTTATCATTCGGGGAAAAAAAAATGCCACCATCATCACCAGGGCATTCAGGCCCCAGCCAAGATTAATAAATTAAAAAGATAAACTGAAATAGAATTTTCTTTAGCAACCCACTTCTAAGATTTCAACAGTCCACCAAAAAACATGCAAACACAAAGTTACCTGTTATATAAACCAAATTTTGGAAATATCAGCAAAAATACATTCTTAAAACCTGAATTGCTTGGCTCTATTTCATCTCATAAAAAAAGATTCACCTCCTCATCACGTGCATCAGTAAAGTGGAACCATTTCTGCAGAAATGTTTCCATGCTCTCTCAAAATTAAATCACAAAAAATAAATAATAATAATAATGGGCAGGGGCTAAAGTAGATCACTTAAACTGCAGGATCATTGTGTCAGCAAGAAGCTTTACTGACACTTCTCTGCTGTAAATTTAGTAACAGTTTCCCTAACCTGCTTTATAAATTATTAAAATCTAATTCTAATTCAACAAGAATACATCCAGCCTAACAACCTTACAGTAAACACTGATCTCTTTTTTTATCTCTCCAAATGAACATTCGCTTCCCTGAATACACTATCACAGTGAAATACACTGTTTCAAAGAACAGCGGGGGGGTGGTGGTGGAGATTATTTATTGTGTGCGAATGGGAAAGCTGCAAACACAGCCACTGCTTCTTGGTTCTTTCAGCAGGGGATCTTAATTTATTCCCCAAGTATTTTGGTAAATAGGAAGCCACGCACATCAGATCTGCTGGTCCCCGGGGTAGTGGGGGTGCAATGCACAGACAGGCGAGTGAACGTGAAAATACCGACGGATATCACCACCAGGGAAGGAGCCGGAGGCTCGCTCCCCGCCCGGGAAGCAGAGGTGTAATTAGCTGCCTCCCGCCTGCTGCTATCGGCTGTCAATTCCAGAACGGAGCCGCGAAGCACCGCAGCTGGAACATGTCCTCCCCGCAGCCCCCCGCGCCTCCCTCATCGTCGCTCGGCCTCCCCCTCCACGGCCCGCCCGCGCCTCCTGCCCGCACCGCCGCCGCCTCACCTCTCCCCCGCGGGCCGGCGCAGAGGGACGGACGGATGGAGTTACCTTGACTCTCCTGGTAGAGAAGCCGGAGACGGGAGGGAGGCGGTGGCTTGAGCCGGGCTTGGTGAAGTGCGGCCGATGCCTGGCGGCGGCGGCCCAACTGTACTACGCGCCGGGCTCGGTCCCTGCCGCGGCGGCGGCGGCGGCGCAGGAGCCTGTAGGCCTCGGCGGCGTTGGCGGCCTCCCCAGCGCAGGGCGGCGTTGGCGGCGGGTTCAGGAGCGGGCGGCTGCTCGGGCTCCGCTCAGTCCCATGCACTCGGCGCGGCCCGCTGCCTGCGATGTCTGCTGCCTCTTTCACATTCCCGGCGGAGCCCTGCGGAGGGGCCCTGAGGAGGCTGGGGGGCAGGGGGGGGGCGCGAGGGGAGCCGAATGCGGGCCGAGCCGAGGGGGAGCGGCGGGCGCGGCGAGGGCGGCCGGGGGGGGGGGGGGGGGCGGGCAGGCCGGGCTGGCGGCGCGGCGGTGCTGTGAGGGGAGGGAAGGCCTCTTCCGCCGGCGGCTGGCTCAGGTAAGAGGGGGGATCCCGGTGGGCTTCGGGGTCGCGCTCCGGCTCACTCCTATTGTCACTCTCAGCGGGCTCCGGCCATGGCACTCACTCACATACACTCACTCACTCACTCACAACCGAGCGTGCTGCCACCGCCCCCCCCCGGCCAACGACCCGCCCCCCGCGCCCGCCCACTGGATCCTGCCGTCGGGACGCGCCGCCTCATTGGCGCCCGCCGCCGCCGCCGGGACAGCCGGGAAAGGGGATCGTTGCTGGAGGAGGCGGTGCTGACTGGGGCGGCGGCGGTGCCCGTGCCTGGTGGTTTGTTATCGCCAGCTCTCTTCTCGTCTCTCTGCGGGCCCGGGGGCGAGGTGGATGAGGGGCGGTTACTGCCGCCAGAGCGAGGCCCGTCGGCTGAGGTAAAAAACCCGGCAATGCTGAGGTAAAACCTTGCTAATGTTGAGGTAAAAGCTCCTGTCCCGCCGCACCAGGCCTCTGACGGAGGCGCAGAGCCCTCTTGCCGGGGAGGTCAGCGGGCAGGAGGCGTCTCCTTCCGGGCTGCCGCCGGGCCCTGGCGCTGCCTCCCCCGCCGGAGGGACTGAGCCGCCTCAGGTACGGTCCGCAACGCCCTCGGCTTGCCCCGCTGCAGCGGCTCGTTTCTCAGCGGCAGGGCTCTGCAGCCCTGCACCTCCTGGTTTTGTGTTTCTTTAGCCACTGTGTGATTGCTTTCCGAGTCATTTTGTGCCTTTTTTATTAAGTGTATTTATATGTATAGCGGCCCGCACAAGGAGCGTTTATAGATAATATTGTTAAATATCATAGATCTTGTTTAAACTTATTTCCCTGTTAGCTTGGTGTTTGGTGGTTGTGTCTTGTTGCTTTTATTTTTCTTTTTCAAATAAAACTACTGGTGTTCGTATGGCTGTTATGTTTAGAAATACTATCCACTATTTTCCCTGTGTTTCTGGAAGAAAAAAATACCCAACTATTCGTACGAGCAGCAGTCCTGTGTTGATGTGACCAAAAGCCTCTGAGGTACAGTCATTCTCCTTAGGAACTGGCTTTAAGGGCTGTTTGAGAGCTGATTGCTTTGATGGGTCAATCACATTCCCCCTGTGCAGTGCTGGTAATGAGTACCTGAACCCTCTAAACATTACTGATCCTACAAAGGACGCCTAGTTTTTGTTCCACTCAGCTTCTTGATTCAGCTTACCCTTTAGGTATGTGAGTACCGATGTTGGGCTAATAGAGGAGGTGGGGCTCTGGCAGACTTGATTTAGAGTTATTTAAGCTGTTGTGAAGCCGTTTTCATAATTGCTCATTTTCAGCCAGGTCAGTTCCCTGGTCCAGCTCACACTGAGGAACCTGGAACGCTAGTTAAAATAAAAGCTCCCTGCTACTGAAGTACAGCTGTAATGGACATGAACAATATGCTTCTTGCATATCATAAGACGTACATCTCCCCCTATTTTTTTTTAACTGTAGACTAATCAATTCCACATTGTTTCAGTCCTTGTGTGTCACAGTTGTAAACTTCTTAAGATGCATATTTCTTATTCCCGTGTTGTTTCAAAATCATTCACATCTATTTCGAACTGCAGCACCCAAGAGTGGAAACTACTACAATTAAGGACTCGACAGCTCCAGCATCTGCTGTCATACCTGTTGCAGACTACATTCCTGTTTACACATGCCAATACAAATGCTTTTGAGTCAGTATGATCTATTCATGGTTTTGCTGTCCTGTTTTACCCTTGCATCCATTTCTGCTGACCTACTGTGCCAGTTATTTCTCCCTCAAGTAGACAGAAATGCTACTTGAGATTTACTTCAACAGACCTAACACTATCCTTTCATTTTTCTTGCTGGACAGATGGACAATCAAGCAGTCAAGATATCTGTTAAAATAAAATTCCACATGATTTTACATCAGAAAACTGTAGAATTTGTCATCCTTTGTAATCAGTTGCATTTCTCAGAAGAATTGTATTTGAAATCCAAAACTTAACTAAGATTGAATGGTTCTACAGTTACAGAATGGTTCTATAAGTCAAAGTTAGAAGAGATATGTGTCCATATTTGTAAATTCACTTAAACCAACTTAAACCAAACCACCTAAACAATCTTAAGTGCAAGCAGGGGTTGATAACCATGATTGGTAAGTGTTCAAGGCCAGGCTGGATGAGGCTTTGAGCAACCTGGTCTAGTGGAAGGTGTACCTGCCTGTGGTGGCAGGATTGGAACCAAATGAGCTTTAAGGCCCCTTCTAAACCAAACCATTCCATGACTTCATGATTCTCTGAACAAAGAATGTAGGTCAGCGGATTTTGTACTAATATAAGGTAGCATTTGGCAAAAAAACAGTGTAACCTCTGCTCCTGTCAATGAGGGACAGAACTTGCAGATACTTAATTTTGTTAGTTGTGTTCGTCAGTGACATATTTTAATTCTCAGAGTTATTCACTGCCCTGTGCGCTGCTTCTGATCGGGACTGAATAGTGCAATGAGCAGCTTGTAAAGTACTGATAGTATACTCTGCAAATTGTAAGGTTTTGTAGGTGAAGTTGAGCATGTCATTTTACATGGTCATACTTTGGTCTTCACAGTATGAAATGAAATCTGTCTTTTTAAACACTAAGAATCGAAACCTGAAGCATGTGTTGTGGGTGTTTATTAAAATAACTGCCACAGAAGGGATAAAAATGAAGCCTGTCCAGGTCCACTAGCCTGTGTACACAGAGCTTTTCACTTCTTATGATGTCTTTCTATAACAGCTATGGAATTAGTTCTTCAGTATAGCTGAATGAACTGGTAATGCATTCAGCTAGTTTATTTCTTAAATGAAAAACACATCATGTATGTTTTGTCCATTTTGATTGTGTAAAGCATTTCTATGATATATTCTGTATCAGTTAATCTTTGTATGGTAACAATTCAAGAAAAATACAGGCTTTATAAGTGAATAAACAGCAATTTTGCCTTTTTTTGTCACTTGGTCAGCAGAGTTTACAGAATTGTCTTCTCTTTTCTTTCCAGTTTGCATTCTGTTTTTCCACTTTGGTCTTTGAAGTCTCCATCTGTGAGGAGATTTAAGACCACAACATAAGATACGAATTTAAAACTGCTAATATTTCAAAGGGGCACTGTTATGTGGCCTTCTGCTAGTCTCTGTTTAGTCTGTATTTTGTAAAAATTGCTACTTTAAAAATGGTGACATGAATCCCAAGCAAAGATGGAGAAGAAAGAAGTAACACAGGTGTTTTACATAGGTGTGTTATCTGTTTATATATGCATTTGTATAAATACATATAATATCAATTTGCAAGTATAAAAAATAACTATCATCAGATAAAGTTCACATGACCAACATCTCACATACAAGTGTGTAGGCATGCATATGTATATGTATGTGTTCAATACCTACAGCCCTTCTTGAAGACCTACAAGTAATAATAAGTTATGTTGATCACTGGTTCTCTGCTGTTATCAAAGGCATAAGACAAGCCTATCTTTTTTTTTTTGAAGTTATACTGCCTTACTGTCCTATAAAAGGGATTTTAAAATTCAGCTTAGAAAGACATTTCCAAGGCCAGCTCCTCAGCAGTTAGGCACTGTGCTTTTTAGCACCCAGTCAGAATATCAGTCAAGAGTCCTCCAAAACAGAGTTTTTTGTACCGGTGACTCAGATTTGTGCTGCTTCATGTTTTTTTTGTGTGACTGAAGTTCCACTATAGACCATCTGTTATGGCCACCCAGGCAGGAATACAGAGCTCATATCCACATTGGCATTCCGCTCTTTACGTAGCAGCTTATCAAACAGGATTGCTACATAGATAGCACTGTGGAAGTCCTGCTCCATTGAGCGATAAACATAAGTGGATCTAGCTGGAGCTTGTAAATGTTTCACATAGCACATCTGATGCGTAGTTGTCTACAGTAAAGGTCATGTAATGCCCCGTAAAGGATCTCCTGTGTGTCAAAAGGAGCATTATCAGGGCTGCTGTGGGATGAGTTCAGATATTCCCTGTTCCAATGCCAGTAAGCAAGAAAAGACTTGATCTCCCCAGAGAACTAATTATTCAGACCAGCAAGAAAAAGACCAGAAAGAGAAAGTGTTATGGAGGGAGCAGCAGTGCTGTTTCAAGAGGCAAATCAGCATGCGAGCAAGGCTTTTCTGATATACCTTTTAACAGAAATGAACACAGTGAAATAGTGCATCAAAGTAACTGTCTTGCTCCATCAGTTTGATTGAAACAGCACAATCTGAGATTTTTTGTTTCCTTTTGAATCAACTTCATGTGTAACAAAAAAGCATTCTATTTAGTCTGTTTACCCTCCAGTTAACTTCTGATTGATACATTTACATTCTGGGGAGGAATGGTTATGCCTAACTTTTGGGCAATATTTGTAATTGCTGTACCAGGTATTTGTAATAACAAGCACATCTTTATTACTTTTTGCCTCTCCCCCTTGTATCAGCTGTGCAATACTACTTGTCAGTGTCCTGTTAGATACTAGAAGTGTTCTGTAGCTCAGCTCAGAATTGTAGGGAATGCTTAAAAACAGAGGGAATCTTACAGCACTTAAATAAGTTTAAAATGTAAGTTGTAATGGGTTTTCCAAAGTTTGCGGTACAAAGCTGGGCAGAGGAAAGGCTGTACAGGTGCTGAGAGCACTTTCACAGAGCTTTTGAACAACTTGTTAAGGAGCAAAGCTGCTTGGAAAGAAGTGGCTGAGTATTAGTTACAGGTCAAAACACAAATCTTCCTGGGAGTCTGCTGCACACACAGGTGTGCCCTCACATGGAGCAAAACCAAGTAGTCCCTGGTATATATCCACTTTCGGTGGCTGGCTGTTCCCTGCCTGTCAGATACAACAGTAGAGATGTTACTCTAGGGAAGCACTGGAAAGGAATCTACATATTGCTGAAATAGGAAGGGCAGGAAAAGAAAGGTTATAAGAGCACTTTCTAAAATCCTTCCAGATCCACTGTCAAGGTTAAACAAATAGGATAATTTTACCACTGAGAAAGTTATGTGAATAAGGAGGCTTGTAATTCCTTCATGATGCTGTACAGGAAGTACAGATACCCTATAAATTACCTGCAGTAAAGGACTTTACATGAGACAGGAACTGGAGTTGAAATCCAAGTGCTATGAATCCTAGAAAAAGGTAGAAATTGATTAGATTTAGACAGAAAGTAGCAAAGAACCACCTGAACAATCTCCTGACCAAGCAGACCACACAAAAATAGATTATTGGAACAGGAACAAAAACGGTGTTTAAAAACTTAGTTGAAGAGATGAGAATGTCCCACTTTAAAGGAGCACATTGTTAGAACTGATTTTTAGGAAACAGAAGGAATGGCATTAAAGCCTCTCCAGTACTTGATGACAAAAAGAGATGAGAATGCTAAGGGTAGGAAAGGAATAATGAATAAAACAGGAAACATAGTCTACCATTGTACAAACCTATCATGCATCCTTTCTTATATCTTTAACTCTGTGTAATTTGGTGTAGACTGTATTTAGAAAAGAGAATATAGAGAAAGCTCAGAAATAAAATGACTCAGTACAATTCCTGCATGAGGAGAGGCTTAATACACTGTGGATATTGAGCTCAGAATTAAAAAGCTCTAGGCTCAATTTGATAGAGGTCTGTCAAGACCTTCAGTGGAATGGAGATGGGTGAATGAGTGACTTATTTTTCAAAATCCCTTTGTGTTTCTTTTTTTTTTCTGGTGTCTGACAAGGTGGAATATTGCAACTTTTCATGTCCTGTTACAGAAGCAAAAGGTATGAACAGGTTAAAATGAAACAAAATTTTAAAAACCTAGGAGTACCAAGGAGGTTAAATGTCCTTGTACTTTAAGAGGCTACCATAATTGCAATATACATGACATATATACCACATTAATAAGTTTAGAAGCTTATTTGCCACTAAACAAACATGCACCACTATTAACTTGAAAAATGTGTTCAAGAGAGAAGTCTAGACACCAGATTTAGGGTATGAAAACTTGGTAAACATAGAAGAATTTGAGCCAATATGAAATCTATGATATGCTGTGATAAGATTTGGCATATTATTATTAACTGGCTTCTTTGACATGTTATCCAGTCCCCACACTTTGAGAATTTTCAACGTTATCTGGTGTCAGGTGTGTCCAGGAAGAGTTTATAGAAAGAATCAATAGCCAAGACTTGAACAAGAGAAGGATCAAAAATAGAGTTGAGATTTTCCTCTTTAAGAAGATGCAAGGAGGAGTTAAAACCATGATTTGCTAAGGCGCCAAGTAGCACCAGCTGGCACCTCTGGAAAATTAATCTTAAGCTGTATTTAGTATGTTAAAAGAAATTATGGCTCCCACTTGAGCCATTTCAGCTGATGCAGATAAAAAATAATCAGATCTCATGGAGTGTTCACTCATCTTGAGTAAATAAATATTTTAACAGAATTGTGCACTTCTGAGTCATATTTGGTTCCAATATGTGTCTTTCTACACAGAACTCCTGCCTCTGAGCAGATTCATCTCTTAACTGTGATTCTGTAAGTGTGCATCCCTACTTTGTGTGTTAAAGTCCATGAAAAATACACTAGATAATGAAATTCTAATATTGACAGCTTTTGGGGCACAAATGGCTAATGAATAGTCCTTCAAACAAGCTCTTCCTCACAAGTTTGTTTTAGAAGAATTTAGAATAATTAAATTCAGTTACTGGGTTTTAATGATAGGCTGTTGAGATGTGGTTTTTTTAGTCCTATAATCTTTGTAGAGCTTAGTTCTTAAAATTTTATCACCATCTTGTAGCCTGAGTGTGAGATATTCCTGGGCAGCACTGTTCAATGCCTGCTTTAGTACAATTTTTAAATGTGTTTTTTTTCTTTTTCACTCATTTATGCCTAGGTCAAATTCATATTATGATCTTATGTTCCTTTCTTGAAAACTCACTGGAGCTTCATGTAGGATCTTAAAATACTACGTAAGCTGCATCCTGGAAAATATCAAAATAGATTTTCTCCATCTTCTACATAAAACATCCTCTCTGAATTACCAAACTTTCTTCCAAAGTACACTGGTTTTGACCCAGAATTTAATTCCTTGACATTCAAACTGTTCTGATTGTATCAAATGTAATTCCACACCCACTGAAACCCAGCTCAAGCCTTTACCCTATGTCATCCCACCATTTTCAGGGGGATTTTATAGGAAGTTACCATTCTAATACACAACAGTGAATATGCTTCAATATATATATGTAAGCAATTTAAGTTGCCTCCTGTTCCCCACTTTTGCTTTTAACAAATTGACAGAATTATAACAAATATGCATGTCAAAGCTTTCATATGGTACCATTGCCTATCATCCCATTCAAATTCTTTCTTCAAGAAAATTACCATCTAGCATTGGTTCTGCTGGTGATTATCTACATGATGTTTCAACCAGAAAGCCATGCATGCAGAATTCTTTGTTTTATTTTAGTTGCAAAAATATTTGCCCTCTGAAATGTTACCTGCTGATTCAACCCATTAGTCAGAAATACAAGTAAGATAGTCTGCTTTCAACTGAGATTTACAAAAATACTCATTACCTCTTGGGGAAAAAAAAAAAGGTAAAAAACATTTGCAGAAAAAAGTAGGGCAGCTGCTGCTGCTACATGTTTAATTTTATTTGATTTACTATACTTAACTTTTTTCTTTGTTGGCAAAAACAACCTTAGCTGTTGCTAATGCTGTTTGCCAGCATCTCTGTCTGCATCTTTGGTTACTTCTTGGATTCATTTTCTTAGCATTTGCAGAATTCCGCTTGCGTCCTCTGAGCTCTCATGGGAATTTTTCTTCTTTGGTGGTTAACATTCACAGCAGCATCAAGTTATTCACATTGTGGGTGACAATTTCCTGTAGTCAAAGACATGTGAACCCAGTTCCCTCTCAAGTGTCTTGGTGATCACTGTCAATCATGAGGGAATGCCTTTGTCTCATCTTCAGAGGTCTTGGATTCTTGCTGTACACACCCACAATTCAGTTTTGTCAGTAATGCCAAATCCTCTTCTGGAGAGTTTATCTAAATTAATCTCAGCTCATAATTTTACCATGTAGATTTATTTTGAAACCGGACCTTTCCTTATCTTACCTTTTATAGATTATTTCTTTGGGGAGTGGTTTCTGTAGAGCACCTTGGAAAGTAGCCAGTTTAGTCTCTGAGTTAGTGCTGTGTTTGTTTGTTCTGAATTTCTGTCTGGCCTGTTTTCTGCTGACCTTTACCGAAGTGATCATGTATATGTGTGCGTGCATGTATATTTGTTACGTTTTCTATCTTGCTCAAGTTCTGTTTTACTACATAAAACAAGCTTTTCTCCTGAGTTTAACATCCCAGTTGTTTTATTAGTATGGTAACAAGTCTGCTCATACAAGGCACATCACTGCACATCTGAATAAAAGTAAACATCCTGTGTTTCTCAGCCTGCTATAAACCCCAGCAGATGGCTGCTACTTTTACAAACTGTGCTGAATAGCATGGCTCACATTTCCCGTGCAACAGACTTATTTCTGGCATCCAACCCAGTATACTTCTTGCAGGTGGGAACACTGATCTAACCACAAAGCAGTTTAGCCCAAATCAGTCCTACATGGCAACTCTTCACAGCTCAGACCCTCTTGCTTTCTGGAATGGATGTACAATGGGCTGCACCTTATATTGCTGATCCATCCAAAGTTGCAAGAGGACTGATAGCTTCTACGTGTAGGTAGGTCAGCGATCATCAAGCCTAAAGGTCCTTTGTATAATATTTCTGTTTGTTAGAATCTTTGTGTGTTTACTTATTTTCCCAAGAATAAGTATTTTTTGGAGATAGATGGTATTTCTAAGAATGACTGGATTTCATCTTAATCCTCAGAGCCAGTCCCTAGTCAGGAGACCATCTGAATCTGCAGGGGGTGGTGTACGTTTTCTCTACCTCAGCTAACATTCAGGAGACAGGTGCCACAGGTGTATGTCTTGGCCTGGTTGTCCTGCAGCAACAGCACGCTGATGTTGTCTGTGCTTAGCTCCATCTCTGGAATCAAGGGCATTTCAATGCCAGCATTGAATTGGCAGCAATGTGAGCTTCAGGCTTGACCCTGTGTGTGTGTGTGTTTGTTCAGGGAACCATTCCCATCACAATTTCTTTTCCTAAAAAGAAGCAATAAGGGAGCTACTTTGGCTGCAAGTCCAGGCAAGTAGTCCCTGTTAAGTCTTAAAAACAATGTTGAGGATATTTTGTCATGAGGGAAAGGTAGTTTGGGAGTGAACCTCATCTTTTCTTGTTTAAAATGTTTCTCCACTGCATAACAGGCTTGGTCTCAGCTGCTTGCACCCACTTCCCATTGCATGTTGGAGTATTCAACATCAAAGGAAAAATGTTTTGAAAGACCACCTTCTAGAACTTGTGTACTAACCTTCTTGCATGGATGATCTTCAGTGAGCTACATGTCTGTTCTATTGCATTCAGAAGCCCTAAAAATGATGCCATTTGTTTACCAAAAAGGCTGAGTGCAAGTTAGCATAGCATTAGCTATCCTTGGGTACCTTCATCGGCCAGAACCCCTGTGATTTATGAAAACAAATATATGATGGGTGTATAACATGGGATATTTTCCTCTGTCATATGAGTATAGAAAGCTCCCAGTAGCTTTTGAATTCCTATTTTAATTAAGGATCCAGTAGACTGGTCACTCCCATCAAGTCTTTATTACTTCCTAAATCAAAGTTATTTACATTTGACAGTTGTTTTTTTTATGTTTTCTGTTTGGTTTTTTTTTCAACAAACTATTGTTAACCCAAATTTCATTCTATTTTAAGGTATTCTGGACCATGTGCATTTCACTCTTTCAGCCATCTTGTCCTTCAATTCACTATTTGGTCATTTCAGAGTGACCTGGGAGGTGAGAGCTGTGAAACCAGAGATTTTACAGGTCTCTTGCCAGTGTTCGTGTCACAATGGTATCTCTTGTGTACCTCCCCATAATGGGAACTTCCTCTTGGAGCAGTTTTTCTGTGGTTAAACAGAATATACTGTTGGTCAAAATCTCTAACTAGTTTGAGTAAGTAATGAGACTTTATTCAGCCTGTCTTCCAACAGCTCTTCTGCTTCCTTGAGGAGAGACTCCCTGGGTGGTTATGTATGTCCATTTTCCCACTAATGGGACTAAGTGTCATTGACTGGTGTATGCAGCCAGAGTTTCTTGAGATTACGGCTTTTTTACAAAAGGTTGTGCTCAGAAAAATCAATATTACACTAAAAAAATAACCTATCAACATTTTCCATTGTATAGAGAGGAGTTTCCGTTTGCTTTATCTTATGTGTCCTGGCCATAAAAAGATAAGCGCTGAAATCAGGTGGACTGCCTGCATTCACTGAACTCTGCCATAATTTAGTATATCCTGCTAATTGCGATTCCAGTTCTCAGTTTGGTTCTTTAACCCAAAAGATCTTAGAACTGCTTATACTGCCCCCCTTGCAAGTGTGTTTATTGAACCACAGAGTTGTATCTACTTCTTGCCCTTTTTTTTGCAGCTTTTTACAACAGCCATGCCTCTCCAGCTTTTGCACGGAGGTTTTCAAATTCAACCAAAGCATCTGTGAACCATTTTGCCTACTACAGTAAGACACATTTCTCCATGTTGACTTCCCTCCCCATCTGGGAAGCTGGGCAGTAGTATAAACCTGTGTACTACCAAACCAGACTAACTTTTCCACCTGTACAAAAAAATACAGTTCTTGTGCTTGAATAAAAATAATATATCAGTGATCAAATGAGGCATCAGAATAAGTTACTCCTTACCGAGAAAGTTGGATTCAAGTGTGAGCCAAGTCAGTTTCTACTGATGTTTGCTATATTAAGAAGCAATGGGGCATGTGCACAGCCTTGCAAATTTTAAGTGGGAGAGAAGCTTCATATGAAAGCACTAACTGTAATCACAGCCTAAAACACATGCTGCCAGAAGCCTTTAGTAACCACACTCAGCTTCTCGCCTTCTTGCTCCGTACTCACATGTAGATCCTGCATTATATGTCTATCCTACATCTAGCTCGTGGTTTTCCCCCATTAATTTGTAACTGTTGTGCATGCCTCCCTCACCACTGGCCAAAATCTATTCTACCCAGTCAGAGGCTACATCCCTGCTAGAAAGGATGAAAGCAAGGTTGCTAATCAAGCCTTTGAAGAGGGCAGCAACTTGTGAGACTATTGAAGAAGGTTACAGTAGGTTCAAACTGCTAGGAGTGAAATACAAATAACTTATGAGCGTAAATAAGACACTTTCAAATGTGTTTAATATTGCATGCCTGTCTGGAAATCTGGCTCATGACTCTTCTTTCTATTTCTAACTCAAGAGGGTCACTAGTGCCTGAAAACACTGATATGCCAAGGAAGCCAATTCCTCATGGGAGCGTGACTCTGTTCCACACAGACATTTTCCCTTCTGTCACTTGGCATAATTCAGTATGTGACTTGAAAACTCAAAATATAAACAAGAGGGAGGAACCAGGGCCAACAGTGTTGCAAACAGAATTCTCAGACCTTCCCAGTGACTGAGAAATACCTCTCCTCTAGAAATACCACCCATTTCTCTGTTCTTTTTAGCTTAACCGGAACTATTTCTTTGCAGCTCTTAACTTACAAGGAAACTGGGGCAAAAATACCATAGTCAAACTTATATGATTAGACTGTAAAACCACACCACTCGCTGCCTCACTGTGCAATACACAATTTAGCAGGTAAATTTCTCCTATCTCATAGTTCTCTTCCTGTGAATGGTTTATTTCTTTTTCTTTCTCAAGATCATTTTCTCCCATAATTTTGTTGTTCTTTAACAGCTTTTAAATATAGTTATGAAATATGAAAGCACATATTTAAATATATATTTGTTCCTGCTGCTCACATCTGTTACAAATGCAAGTTAAAAACCTTCAGTGTGTTTGCACATCGTTCTAAGGAGAAAAGAACTGTTCCCTGTACCATCCTTCACTGGCTTCCAGTCATTCCCATCTCCCAGGATGGACAAAATTACTGCAATTTTGCAGGTTTTTCCTTAAGATTGGTAAACGATACACCTGAGCAAAACAAATGGGAAGTACTCCAGGAGCACAGACCTATCTTCTGAACACCAAATCTGAGGTGTCACATATCCTTCAGTTCCTTATCCAACCCCAGTGAGTGCTGACCCTCTCCCGGTGTGGCAGTGAGCAGCCCGAGGCAGCAATGTGAAGATATTACTGGAATAGTTGCTTAAATAATGGTGTATCTTCTTCGTTCTCCAGCTGGAGCACCTGGTTCTGCTCTGGAAGGTGAATCCTAAGCGATTTCCTGCTTAGGGTCACACTGTGCTACCTGTGGAGATTCTTTACTAACAGTTCTGGCACCTTCCTCAGCAATTGCTTTGGTTATTGTGCCACTACCTCTTTATACAATTTGCTCTTTTGGTACTCACCAAATCCTTCCAACATCTGTTCAGCACTGGTAATGCTTTAATGACCTGGTGCTATCAGGGCAACCAAGTGAATGGGGAAGTGGTTGCAAAAGCTACTTGCTGCTTTGGCTCCTTCCTTTGTGCAGAGGAGCTCTTGTCTGTAGTTCTATTACGAAAAATACTCAAAATCTAAAAGAGACTAAGCACGTGCAACTTCATTCACTCATGGAGCTGCACCTGCACCACGGAGCATATCCATGCACTCCTGAAACAGTCCAGTGTTGCTGACAACTCAAGTGTCGCTTTAGAGCTGGATTTAGCAAGGTCAGGCTAGCGCAGGTGTTTTAAGGGAGACAGTTTCATCTTTTAAGTGTTTGAATCTGAATTTCAAACAATCTTTCGAATTAAGGAAAGATGAGAATTTATGGGAGGGTAGAGGGCCTGAGACCTTTAAGAGAATTATTAAACTGAGTTATCAAGAATGACAGTTTCTTAACCGGGGGGGGGGGGGGGGGGGGGGAGAAAACACAAGTTGCTGGAATGGTTAATTTTGGCCCCTGCCTTTACAACATACCTTATTTCTAATTCACATGATGTCTGATTTCAGCTCCCAGGCAGTCATCTTGTCATACATTGATTATTGTAATAAACATTGCTATTACCAAATGTTATTCCTACATGCAGTAATGAACTAAAGAGCAGAGTCTGCAGAGCTCACAGGCTGTTCAAGTAGACATAAGCAGCCTCTGTACAGCCTTGTGTCTTCTCTCCCATGGTTTTCTTCGGTGCGTGGGGGAGGTGAAGGACTACAAGGGTCTTGCAGAGGAGAAGCCATGGGGCTGGCCTGGTATATTCTAGGGGATCATATTAGAACCTCAGGTCTCAAACCAGCTTATTTCCCCAGTACCGGGCAGACATCCTGTCTTAAATGGCCTGCACTCACATGCACTTCAGAGAGAGTGTAAGCTGCCTATCATCTTAATGTTACATGGAACATAATTCTACAAAGGTTGATTTCTATAATGTACACATGTAAACCACAACGTGCTGCAGGGGAGGGGGAGTTGTGGGTTGTTTTCTTTACATTATGACCTCTGTGAGGAAAGTTTAGGACTCCCATTCTGAGTAGTCATCCCACCAAACCTGAATTCAGCAGTGCACACAGAGGTGTGGCAGAGTTAGAGACTTACATTCTTGGCTGTTAGTTAATTTTACCTTTAATTCTAATGTATTCACAGAAGCCTCTGTTCCACAAGAAATTTTACACATGGCTGAAGCTGAGTTTTATACATTCAAGGCTGTTTCTGTGGCACACAAGCTGTATTATAAATTATACTTGAGTTAAAGCACCATAAACAACAGTTTAGGGAAATGACAGTTATTTGTAGAGTTCATTTGGTTGTGTATATTTCTATATTGCTAATACAGGCTGTGTTGCTATCTGCACATTTCAAGCCAACTTGCAGGGATGTCATGATGTTGTTACTCTTTGTAATGTCCAATGGCAGAGCCTGGCTCAACCATGAGTGGTTCTGGTTGAGCGCAAGCAGCAGAAACCTGTTCAGAGAGAGTCTGAATGATGGTAGAGAGAAAAGTCAACGCTGTGATCTTAAAGAGCCCCGAGATAAAGTTGAATGAAGGCTTTTTACCATGGATGATGCTAAAGCAATCTTTTTGGTTTTTATTTGTGTGCTTGTGTTCTTTAAAGAGCCATCAGGGAGAGCAGTAACAATGAGTCTAACACATGGATATGAAGGAGATGGTATGAACCGAGAGACTGTAGGGCACACAGAGGTTGCCACCTTCTGACCCACTGACTGATTTGCCTGCTGTATTCCTGTGTGGATTTTATAAATAGCTCTTAATACCACACACACTTGAGCTAACAGCTTGAGGTGTGTGCAGGAGCCAAGGCTGTGCTTGGTTGCCACTGTGCATTATGTAAGAAGAGATGATAGAACAGGTTTGTTTCATTTCACTTATTTGATAAACCCATGGAGCTCTCCTGTGGGTTTGTTTGGTTACTAACAATTTAGTAGTGTTATATTTAGCACCTTGAAAGCACTGATAATCCCTTTAAAATCATCATTCTTGGAAGCCAGAGCAGGTCATAAATGGCTGTGACTATTCATAGCCTCCATCATGGGAAGGTTGAAGATGTTTTTAGTTCTGTGTTGTGCCTGGCTGTGACGGAGTTGATTTTCCCTGTAGCAGCCCCGACAGTGCTATGCTTTGTAATGCTACCTAGAAAGGTGCTGGTAACACACCAGTGTTTTGGCTGCTGCTGAAGAGTGCTCCACAGCAGCAAGGCTGCCCCTCCAGCACTCCCCCCATACCAGTAGGCTGAGGGTGAGCAAGATCTGGGAGGAGACACAGCCAGGACAGCTGAACCCAATGGGCCAAAGGGACATTCCATACTGTATGGAATGCTCAGCAATAAAAGCTAAAAGAAAGGAGGAGGAAGGAGAGCATTTGTTATTATGACGTTTGTCTTCTGGAGCAACTGAAGCCTTGCTTCCCAGGAAGTGGCTGAACACCACCTACTGATGGGAAGTAGAGAATAAATCTGTTGTTTTCCTTTGCTTCTGCACATGGCTTTTGCTTTATTAACCTGCCTTTATCTTGACCAACAAGTTATTTTCCATCTTACTTTCTCCCCTCCCTGTCCAGCTGAGGAGGGGAATGATAGAGTGGCTTGGTGGGAACCTGGTGTCCAGCCAGGGTCAACCCACCACCAGTAGACATTTAGGTTTTCCCAAAGCCATGGAAAATACTTGGGAAACATAAGAGGCAAACCCTAAAACCTATAAACCTAAACCCTAAAACAAATATCAATTGGGAAGCAAAATCACATATTGCCCTTGTCTCCTTGTATACTTACATGGGAGAATACCTCACACAACTGCAGACCTCACATTTGCAGATGCTCGCAGGTGAAGCAAAGGGCAGCTGTTGTCCTTTCAGAAAGATGTCCAAATGCCCTGGTGTAATGCTGCCTCTGAATGCTTTGTAACATTTATATTTGCTTCTTGTAATGCTGCTTTGTAATAAAATTGTGCCTTAGGTGTTTGGGATGTACCAGTGGGCTTCAGCCACCTTCATCAGTGCCAGTATTGCCCAAAGCCCTTTGCTGAGGCAACTGGTAGGAGACTCGTCTGTAAGAGCAGGGGGTGGTGGTGGTACTCTACCACTTGTACCATCAGCCTCTGACTGTGCTTATTGAAATGGATTCCCTTAGTCCTGGGCTGTATGAAATAATGAGATTTTTCCAGAAATAAAATGGGGTTGGTGAAACTGGCAACGCTGAGTGAGACACAAATGCTTTTGGCTTAAAAAAAAACCTCAACACTAGCTTCCTGTGAAAAGTTTGCTCTCATTTTGAAGGCATTTCTGAGGTTCTGTAAGTGGTCAGAGCAATCCCAGGCACAGCTACAGGTTGGACAGAGAAGAGATTCAGAGCAGCCCTGCAGAGAAGGACTTGGGGGTTTTGGTTGATGAGAAAATGAACATGAGCCGGCTGCAGTGTGCGCTTGCAGTCCAGAAAGCCAACCGTATCCTGGGCTGCATCAAAAGGTGCATTAGCAGCAGGTCAAAGGAGGTGATCCTGCCCCTTTACTCTGCTCTCGTGAGACCTCACTTGGAGTATTGTGTGCAGTTCTGGTGTCCTCAACATAAAAAGGACATGGAACTGTTGGAACAAGTCCAGAGGAGGGCCACGAGGATGATCAGGGGACTGGAGCACCTCCCGTATGAAGACAGGCTGAGGAAGTTGGGGCTGCTCAGCCTGGAGAAGAGAAGGCTGCGTGGAGACCTCATAGCAGCCTTCCAGTATCTGAAGGGGGCCTATAGGGATGTTGGGGAGGGACTCTTCATTAGGGACTGTAGTGATAGGACAAGGGGTAACGGGTTAAAACTTAAGAAGGGGAAGTTTAGACAGGGTATAAGGAGGAAATTCTTTCCTGTCAGGGTGGTGAGGCACTGGAATGGGTTGCCCAGGGTGGTTGTGAATGCTGCATCCCTGGCAGTGTTCAAGACCAGGTTGGACACAGCCTTGGGTGACATGGTTTAGTGTGAGGTGTCCCTGCCCATGGCAGGGGGCTTGGAACTGGATGATCTTAAGGTCCTTTCCAACCCTAACGATTCTATGATTCTATGATTTTTTGCCACCTCCTGAAACTGTAGCAGTCCTGCAGGCACTGCCGTGTCTGCTGAGCTGCTCTGAGTTTGAACCAGGCAGATCCCCCTTCAGGGTTCCTAACCCTACATCACTAAACTGTGCAAAATGGCAACTTGTGGCGTTTGCAGCGTGGCCCCAGGGGGCTGCAGCTGGGCAATGGGAGGGAAAGCAGGACAGAGCTCTGTGGTGCTTCACTGGGACGGTCCATACTCTGGTAACGTGACATGCGCATATGGGTGCAGAGTATAAGGAGGTCTGAGGGCAGAGCCTTGCTTGGGAGAAGAGTTGAGCTAAGCATAAACTTCAGCCCTGCTTCCCCCATACCCAGGCCCAGCTACCTGTCGGACTGGCACAAGCAGTTGCTTGCCTGTGCTTGCCTTCCACCAGCGCTCATCAGCAAGGAAAACAAAGTTAGTTGAACAGAGCTGCCAGGAATCCTACCTCTGCGTTTGTTAAATGGATCTGTTAAAATGTAAACAGAGATCACATTGCAGGGCATCATCATAAAACACCACGGGTGACAGCTGATTCCCAAACAGCATTGCTTCCTCCCATGGTCCTGTTGACTTTGACACTGGTGGCTGCTACACAGCTGCTCATCTTGCACATCTTGTTCAGTTACCTCAGTTTTTCCTCCTCTCCCCAGATGGCTGCTCATTGGGTCCTTTGAAGGCTCCTCACTATCCATGCAGCATGGTACTGCAATCACACCCTACAGAGGCAGCGCTACAACTCAGGCACATTTTGGAGAAACGCAATCTGGGGCTTTCTGCTTTAGGGAGATAGGAGTCTGGGACCCTAGTGTCACCTTGCCATCCCTACAGGAACCCTTGAACTTGCAATTTAGCCTTGACAGAGCACATGACAGGCCACACAGGTTACACCCGTCCTACTCCTGCCTCGCTGATACACATCTAATAGGAGTTTCTATCACCTCTTTGTCTGACTTTCAAATGAGTGTTCTGCTTTCTCCCCTGCTTCCGCCCCCATACTGCCCAGGGGCTCCCAGGAATCAAACCACAACATTGTTCTCTTTCAAGAACTCTTTCAAGCCATGTGCCCATTGCCCTCCCTGCCACCCAGGACCACAAAAGCTTGACAGATTTGTGGAGGGCTAGGTAAGGATCAGGGTTTTCTGGTTTCACACCTGACTTGGCTATTGCTGCCCTCTTCACCCTTCCTCTTCTGCCCATGTGTGATACATTCTGTCTGGTGCATCAACTGCATGCTCCTTGTCTCCCTGTCCTTTGGGGGTTCTAGACCTCAACAGAAGCTTCAGAGCTTTGAATTATCAGAACAAGTTACCTCTAATGGTAACATTATAAACTCCAGGAGAGGCCAAAGCAGCAGCCTTGTAGTGCAGGGGAGTGGGAGTGGAGCAGCAGTTCTCAGCTCCAATCCAGTTCTGGTACAGATTTCTTACTGTGCAGATGGGGAGCTTTTTGCCTCACTTTCCCTGTTTGCAAGTGAAAAACACAACATCTGCTCTGTTTGACACACTGAAGTGGTGAGCACTCTGGCAGGACAGTTCATTGTTCACCCATAGAGCACCACTTACAGCAGGCACAGAGCAGTTTATCTGTATGGGGAAACCTGGGCTCTGCCAGTGCCTCCAGCCACGACAAACCGATAGAGCAGGTAGGAACACAGATTAGGAGTAAGTTAGTTCCCTTAGCTTAGGGAAGCTAAAGAGAGATGCTATTTTGTACCGTTCTCTAAAATTGATGTATAGTAACGGTTTTCAAGACCATTCTGCTCATGAAATATGTAATAATGAAACCATCTTAATGGAACAGAATGCCTGTTGTATATCTAAAAGAGCTGCACTTTTAGAAACCCAGTTTCCACTTGGGTTCTTCAGTTTAGAAGTTTTAATTTCACTCCTTGAGAATAACTGTGTAACATATGTCTGAAGATGAGCTGGTTTATTTTAGTTGTACTGGAGATAATGGGGGGGGGGGGAGAGCTTAAATCCTGTCTAAAATCTTAGGAAAATAGTCTTTGAATGACAGAGCACCATTTTCTACCAGAAGATTCGCAGTAGTTTATTATTCCAAGTATATATTTAGACCGTTCCACTTACACAGTTGCTTTCCTATCAACCATCTTAAAAACTTTCCAATAGCTGATCACATTCCCAGGCGTTTCCAAACTCCTCTGTGTGATCTGTTACGTGAAGTCCCCCTCAGACAGGCATTTCAGCAGGCGCACGTACACATGGGATCCCTTTGCACTCCTCTTTCAATATGCTGCATAAAGCCACGTGGCCCAGAACGTCAGCAAGCAAGTCCAGTGCTTTTAGAGCACTTACTTGGGAACATTCTTGCTGTTTGGGGATTAAAAACATCTATTTTAAACCAGTATGTTTCCTGTTTCTTTGGTGCTGTCCCAGTGCTTGTGCTGGTGAGCCAGACAGTTGGAAATCATCCTGGTAACTGTCAAATTCACCTTCGCCTAAAGAGCAGAAATATTCTGAGGCCAAGAAGAGCAAGGCAGGGAACACATACAGGAGGTCCTTAGAGTTACTGAAGAACTTTAGTAACCCTTTCTCTTTTGTAGTAAGATGACCCTGGATTGCATAGTGAGTTAAACCAACTTTTAAAATACTAGGAAAAAGGATGGAGACATGACACAAACACAGAAGTAACCGCTCTTCATATCTTCTGCTATAGGCCAGCTACACACGTACACTTTATTCTCCTATACCTTGGGCTCTGATGCAGCAGAATGCTCTGGTTTGCATCGGCAGGAACTGTCTAGAGCTAACGGTGTGCAGCCTTCCTTCTCTGAGGTTTTGTAGGAGGGGTCATGAACATGGGACGCGTGGAAACCTGCGATGGACAAGAAAAACCTGCGCAGTAGCTTAACTCGCCCAGCAGGATGGAAAAAACGTTACGAAGTTGAGGGGTTTTGTATTCTGCAAACAAAAGGAAGTTCATTTCCTCTGCTAGCTCAGGACGGCGTTATGTGCAAAAACACGCCTGGAGCTTCAAAATACCTTTGCTTATTTCTGCATCTACTAAATTTATTTATAGAGCCATCTGGAAAACGCTGGCTTTTCATCTACAAGATACTATGGAGCTTTTCGGAATTGTTTCATAAACCAAACTCTCTAGAAATACCCACACCTACAGAAATTGTCAACTATAATCAAGTCTCAGGCCTTTTCTTGGTGTATTTAAGGAGTATTGACAGGACAGTTAAAACTGCCACATTAATGTATAAATAGGTAACTTTCCATGTGCTAACTTTACCACATTAATAAATCTAGCTATCAGCAAATGCGTCTAATATATCACACATCCCTGAAAGAAACCACAAACACTTCAGTCATGTCTCGTTCGAATACAGGCTTGGGGTATTTTAAGAGTCTAGAAAATAAAAGCAGTCAAATTCTTAACTGAAATACAATAAACAGGCAGGCTTAGCACATCTGGAAGAGAAGCAAGGTGAAAATACAAGTGTCCTGGATGGCAGGTGAATGCATAAAGGGGAGAAGCTCGGACATGCTGCACATGCCACTGAGCTAGCTCCTAACAACCAGGAGTTACCGTTCACTCACTGTCTGGGCATCCTGGCAATAAACCACAACAGAAATGTTAAAATAATAACACTAATAAAAATAAATAAGCATTTGGGCTTATTTTAACCAAGATGTTCTAACAAAATGCCACCACTCATTCCTTGGCATGTGGTGGGATGCCTGTGTTCTCCTATTACATTCCTTAATTGCCTTCATACTTTCTACTGTTTGCAACAGTTATGACTCAATAAATTCAACCCAACTATAAGAATTAACTCCAACAAGCATTTAATATTCTTGTCACTCTAATACCATATGCATATAGAAGACTACCCAAAACTTGTTGCTACCGTATTAATGGTTTGCTGTCTAGAGGTGCTTCTTCTGACCCATACATAGAATCACAGAATGGTTTGGGTTGGTAAGGAACTTAAAGCTCATCCAGTTCCAACTCCCTGGCATGGACAGGGACACCTTCCAGTAGGCCATGCTGCTCAAAGCCCCATCCAACCCTGGCCTTGAATGCTGCCAGGGATGGGGCAGCCACAGCTTCTCTGGGCAACCTGTGCCAGGGCCTCACCACCCTCACAGGGAAGAGCTTCTTCCTTAGAGCTAATCTAAATATACCCTCTTTAAAGCCTTTCCCCCTTGTCCTGTCACTACAGGCCCTTGTCCAAAGCCCCTCTCCAGCTTTCTTGTAGGTCGCTTTTAGGTGCTAGAAGCTGCTCTAAGGTCTCCCCAAAACCTTCTGTTTTCCAAGCTGAACAACCCCAATTCTCTCAGCCTGTCTCTGTAGGAGAGGTGCTCCAGCCCTCTGAGCATCTTTGTGTCCTTCTCTGGACTCACTCCAACAGCTCTATGTCCTTCTTAACAAAACAAGGTTGTTTTATAAAATGTTCGTTTATTTCTGATAAACATGTGGTTGTCCAGTACTGGCCTCATCTAGACTTTGATTTGTGGGGTGTGAAGCACAAACAGCACTCTGGGTGATCCAAGACACCGTTGTCCTCGTGGGTGTTGTCTCTGCTGTCTTGGCATAATAACAAACAGGATTGTTCCCTGCTTCGTTTTGTCAAAAAGATCTAATGTTGAAACATAAAACTGCTCAGCGTCTAAGTGCTCATTTGGTAGCATAATTGTTATATTTACATGTTCAGGTATGTTTTTAAAGAGTAGCATAGGAAATACAAGTCTGTTTTTATGTGTTCCCAAAATCCATAGCTACACAAACTTGAAAAAATACTGTAGCAGGGCAGGAGACATCCCTCCGTTTCTGCAGCCCTCATTTCTGGCTCCGAAATTGAGACAGTTCACCAAGGCTGTTGTTATAGTGAAGTCTTGAGGCTCCCTTCTTCAAGAGATCCCCAAATCACTGTCAGAAAATGTTGCGCTATGCATTCTGCAGATGTCTGAGTAAAAGAATTTAAAGCAACACTTAAGAGCTCCCTGTATAAGAGTTGCCCTCCTCAAAACTTGTCAGCCTCAGTTTCTCTCAAGACACAGCTATCAGCTCACCTAGCAGCTAGTATCCTCCATGGCATTCTGGTGAGCACTGCAGGCTTTGCTGTGCTGAGAGGTACCCGAGAGACACCAATTGTTACCAGCTCCAAACACAGGCAATGCCTTTCAGGGGCATTTGTAGCTGGGCACTTGCTAACAGAGCATCAGCAGAACCACAGTTCTCAGCCCAGGGTCCACACTTCCTCCTTTCTTCTGATTTGATAAACAGAAACAAAAGCACATAAGAAAGAAACCATTTTTCCTAAGATGAGAGACACGAGACTCTGAATGCAGACTTTACATGCATCAGCCCAGGATTTGGGGCAGGAATCATTCCAGTTGAAGGTAATGTTACAAGCACTTTATTGGTTTCCCTGTCTGCCTTCATTCCTTATACACCCCCAGTGCTGGAGTCAAAGAAGTCAATTCTAAGCATTGTTCTCCAGCACCCTCCAGAAGTCCCAGTAGAAGTTAAATGTCCCTTCCAGCTTGTTTATACTCTCTGTGTATATTCAGTGATCTTTAATCTGGATCTGAAGTGGTGAGCACTGCTGTACACTGTACTCCCAGGTACTCAACTCCATCAGGAATTAAGAATACCTGTATTAAAACCATCCAGAAAAGTGAATTGTGGGTCTGCATTTGTGCTTCAGCTTCAGTGTAACACACTTGCTAGTACTAGTAACAGCAAATACCTGACCTGGGATGCAATAGGCCCTTGGTGATCTACTGCTTAGTTTGAGTTCCATGGACCTTGGTTTTTTCCACTGTTATTAGACTTCCCCAAATGATCATTTACAATAAAGCAATGAGAACTCTCATGAACTCTTCCAGCATTCCTCACTGCCAGTTCGGAGTTCCTGTGGCAAAAGGCTGCTCAAGTACTACCTTCATGGGATTTTAGCAGCATCAAATCTTCATTCACAGCACGAGAGAAGACTTGAAATTTATACTGAATTGAAAATGTAACACATTCCCATGAAAGTTCTGGTGCCAAGACTGCAGCAGGAGTGCACAGAGAGTATTTTCAGTCACTCCATTTGCAAAAAAAAGTAGGTAACTTCCAAAATACAAATTCCAAAGTATCTAAAGGCATGAGGACATATGACTGGAAGAAATGCATGTGTTTAAATCTTGAGTAGGACAGAACATGCTAATGGCAAGCTGAGGTGATGCAGGCAGCAGCAGTAACTGAAGATGACCCCACTCGGCCCCCATCAGCCAACATATCTGTGCTGCTTATGAACTGGTGTCGAAAAAGGAAACAGAAAATGAGAAGTACCAAAGATCCTCACAACTGATTGCCAAGTTATCTGCAAATAATTCTGATAAGGAACCAAGGAATGCAGCACTGCATTGTCACCTGACAGCTCTCAGTTCACAGCCTGAATTGCTGCCTTCAGCTGTCATCTCCACACTCACTTTTGCCTCCCTTTTTTCCAAGGAATTTGAAATCCCCAAATCCATTGGTTCCTGCAGAACCAAGCAGCAGCAGTACTGGCTTGAACAGCAGCTTTCCTCATTGCCAGCACAAGTTAGAGATACCCAGCCCCTGTGAGCAAGGGCCAACCTCCCTTCTCTCTTCCCTCTTTCTGCTTCCCACCCCCCACCTGGTGCAATATGAAGCGCAGAGTCGAGCAGCCTACACAAGGACAGGAGAGCCCATGGGGAAAGGGATGGGACCTGTTACCCCCAGAAAAGCAGACACCAGGACACAACTCATGATAACCCCCCAAAAAAGGCTAAGCAGCCAAATAATGGAACAGTATTTTGAAGGGATGGAGAGAATTAACTCCAAAATAGCCATGGCAGACGTAGACAAGCTTTATGAGGTGGGCCAGAACTGTCAGCTCTTTCAGGAGTACAAAAGCTTTGCGATTAAGTGACCTGGCAATTAACTGCATCCATACCAACACCAACACTTGGGCCAGGCTCCCTCGGGACAGGCGTGAGCCCCAGCACCAAAGACAAGATGTGGCTACAGGAGCGTGCAGGTGCCCAGCCTTGAACACCACAAAAGAACCATTCCTGAGTCAGCACTTCACAGGACAAAATCTATTGCTTTATACAAGAGTATGGCCTGCAGAGTTGCACAAGATCACTAGCCGAGAGAAAGCCACCATTCAAAAACATAACATCAAGCTTACGCTTTATGTCTTTAAAATCTATTGCTGCATCAGCATCTTTGCTAATAAGGATTTCAATGTAGATATGCAGTTACGTCCATTTGAATACATGGCACACACGCTGTACGCAATCTGTTCACAAAATTGTTTCTGGCTGGTTACTGGCTAACTAAATTCCACCTAGAAATGAATCCACATCTTTAGTTTGTCAAATAATTTCCACCGCAGGTCCAGAGTGCGGGTAAAATCCTACACTCTACTGAAAGAATTGCTGAAATCACTCACTGCCTATGGGACGTCATCCTGATACGTCTTTTACTTGAACACACGAAACTGTAAACCAGTACTTCAAGAAAAGGCAGCCAGCTCGTGTTCAACGTGGTGTTCACCCTCACAACATGGTAAGGGTGCAAGTATTGGATTTTACTTACAGAGAAGAGAAAAAGAAACAGAGGAAATTGAGGAACGTGCCAAATGCAAGGAAGTTTATTCTCATGTGTTCACAGCAGGATAATCTCCTGCTGCTCAGAAATACTCCGTGACAGGTTTACTATAATCTCTGAATGAAGATGGACGTTTTTGTGCACTTAGGTAGCCTATCTGGATTTTCACTTTTCATTTACTGGAAAAAATCTGATCCTGCTTCCGGAATGAAAGCCTCCCCTGGGGTTAAACATTCACACGGAGATGATTCCTGAACGCCAGCTGCTGCATAGAGCTTCAATTACATAAGTTTTATAAAGGTCAAATCTGGACTTCTGTAAGGCCTTTGACACAGTCCCCATGGCATTCTTCTCTCTAAACTGGAGAGGTGTGGATTTAATCAGCGGACTGCTCAGTAGACAAGGAATTGGATGGCCAGTCACATCCAGAGAGTAGTGGTAACAGCTCCAGATGGAGCTCAGTGATGAGTGGTGTCCCTCAGGTGTCTGTACTGAGACCAATATTGTTTAGTATCTTCACCAGCGACACGGACAATGGGATCGAGTGCTCCCTCAGCAAGTTTGCAGATGACACCAAGATGCATGGTGTGGTTGACACGCCTGAGGGACAGGATACTATCCAGAGGAAGCTGGACAGGCTCCAGAGGTAGGCCTATGCAAACCTCAGGAGGTTACACAAGGCCAAGGGCAAAGCCCTGCACATGGGTTGGGACTACCCTGGCACCAACACAGGCTGGGGATGAAGGGATTGAGAGCAAACCTGTGGACAAGGACTTGGGGTGCTGGTGGATGAAAAGCTGGACAGGACCCAGAAGTGTGCGCTCACAGTCCAGAAAGCCAAACATGACCAGCAGGGCGAGAGAAGTGATTCTCCCCCTCTGCTCCTCTGAAACCCCACCTGGAGTACTGCATCCAGCTCTGCAGACTCTGACACCCCACCTGGAGTACTGCATCCAGCTCTGCAGACTCTGACACCCCACCTGGAGTACTGCATCCAGCCCTGCAGCCTCTGACACAAGGACACAAACCTGTGGGAGCAAGTCCAGAGGAAGGCCACGAAGATGATCAGAGATCGCAGTCCCTATGGAGACAGGCTAAGAGTTGGGCTTGTTCAGCCTGGAGAAGGCTCCAGGGAGACCTTATTGCAGTGTTTCAATACTTGAAGGTGGCTTATAAGAAAGATGGGGACAAACTGTTTAGCAGGGCCAGCAGCAACAGGACAAGGCACAATGGTTTTAAACTAAATGAGGGTACACTCAGACTAGATAAGACGGAGAACTTTTTTATGATGAGGGTGGTGAAACACTGGCACAGGTTCCCCAGAGAGGTGGCAGATGTGCCATCCCTGGAAACATTCAACGCCAGGTTGGACAGGGCTGTGAGCAACCTGCTCTAGCCGAAGATGTTCCTGCTTATTGCAGTGGGGGATGGATTAAATGGCATTTAAAGGTCACTTCCGACCCAAACCATTCTGTGATTCTCTGTTTCTTAACAATGCTGAAGCCAATTTACAGACATGAAAACTAACCCAAGAGATTAAACACAGACAAGTCAACCTGCCTAATTTCAAGTCTGTTATTTATGATTACATATGTATTGTGCCTGTGCTCTGTGGTCTATGAAACAGCCTTTGCAGTTTACAAAAGCAAGCAATGCTATTTACTAGTTAACATGTAGTTTCCATCTCTATGGATGTTAACCTGAAATTAAGTCAACACAAAAGGAATCAAGTATTTTCAGAGGCAACACAAGCCTGAGACTCCTGACAGCTGCCGTGCTTTTGCAGAATTTTAAGACATATACATACATTTTTTCCCTTCCACTACTGCTGAAGTTATGCATATAAATGGGAGAAATCAACTTAGGAAAAAGCATGGCTTTAACTGTGATGGATATCGATTTGTTATGACAGATTGATCTAATTCAGAAACAAGTTAGCAAATACAGGTTGCATACTTCAAGCACTCCAGTACCAGCACTCCCATCTCTGCTGCTTTAAATTGGAGAGAGCTGGCAGAGCAGACCTTCACCTCGCTCAGCAGACACCTCGGAGCAGGCAGAGGCAACCAGGAGCTCCTGCACTGGGCATTCCTCTATGTAGCAAACAAAACTCTTCAAGCATTAGACAAAGCCAATGACCCTACTCCACTGTGTGCATCAAGATACCAGAAAGAGCGTGGCAGAACACCTGAAAAGCAAGTTAGTTGCTGTACTTGCAATGAAGTAAGTCTCAATCATCCTTTAGTTCCCCACTCCCCAGCTACTGGTACTGAACCCCATCAGGCCCATGAGGGCTTCCGGTCCACTCACAGAATTCCACAGAAATAGGCAATATCGAGTGATCTAGGAGAATAAATCTCAAAAGGGCACATGATCCAGGTGCATCACAGTCCTGACACTGCCCAAATGGTCTCAAAATAGCACAGAGCAATTTGAAAAGCACCAGACAAGGATGTTGGGTGGAACTTGAATTTAACAGCAGGCATTAAAGGCTGAGAAATGTGATTTTTAAAGTGAAGCTGCATTTTTAAATAACCAGCAGTAACAAAAACAAGGGAACCATCTCAATTATCACCAACGCACAGACCCAAAACAACCATGGATGCATAATTGTGGCTCAAAGATATGAACAGTTTGGGAAATGTATTATGTGGAAACTTGATACTTGTGGTTGAATAGGATTTGTTTTCAGAGATGATGAGGACATCTTCAGTGCAGTTGCTAGCATCTACTAGAGTTATCCTCTGTGCCTTGGGAACCTTCTGAACTCCAGACTAATCTTCAAAACCTGACATTCAAGCTTGTTTTCAAAAGAATTACCTCTCCAGTCTCAGATGAAAAAAATAAACCCAGCCCCTCTTAACTCTTTTGCCAACTATGCCATACCATAGCAATACTGAAACACTCTTGTGCTGTCTTCAGTTGTAGTCTACACATGTTAATTACAGCATAGTTACCAACCACCATGCGACCTCCAACGATCCTCAGAAGGAAGAAGGTAATTGTATGTGCAGAGCCACACGCAGAGATTGTAGTCTGCCAGGGAAGAAGAATAAGCATAAAGACTCACCCATTTCGGAAGTACAGGGCAATTTTTGCATCACATAATAGGTATCTGATGGAACACTAAAACAGGGCTGTGCTGGGGAGATGTCTAAGCATAAAACCTCTCTGCAGAGAGAAACACTTCTTAAAGGACACACACTAACCTCTAGAAGTTTTGTTACAGTCTCCTCATGTTGGCTGGCACTCTGTCCAGCCTCACAAGGCATCATTCATTTTTGGGTTTTAACATCCCCTCTTAGCATGTGGTACTGGCTTATTTTGAATGCAGGATTTGGGACTTGAAGCACCACCGTTGTAATTATACCTATCTATTTCTTTAACCAATGGAAGATTGCTGCAATCTTCCAGGTGTACCTCCCTGAGATATACTTACCAGGAGAGAATGAAGCTCCTTACAAGGTTGTTGGGTATTTTCATGGAGGAAATATGCCCTAAATAATGCCAGTTTCACAGTTCTCATACACTTAAAAATGAGATGGTTGGAATCCTGTGTTCCTCTTTGGTTGAATACATTCATATCTTTGCTATGAAACACATGGCTGTATCCACTGCTTCTTTATGAGCCTGCTATAAACCACTGACATGACGGTGCAAAACAGTACTTACTGTTTTACCAAGAAGTAATTCCTTCAGACGTAAAGATGTGACATAAAATCTTTTATTATATTGAGCAATTTCATTAAAGTTTCTGTAAAGAAAGCAAAATACTGCATGAAATACAAAAGCATTTAAAACATGCCAGGGAATTGTAGTGGGAAGGTAAGAAATTATGCAAGCCACAGGCCTGTACTACACATTAAAATTGTTGGCTGAGACATGAAACAACCACAGAAACATTTTTATATAATATAAGAGATATTTTTCAAGAATTCCAGGCAAACATGTACTCCTTTCTGATTAATATTCGCTACTTTAAAAAAATGCAAATACACCAAACAAAACCCATAAAAAGGCATAAGTCATTTCTAATGACTGAAATACATCATTCCCGGGTAGAACTCAAGCACCACAGTTCCTTCCACAGAGCACCTCCAAATAAAGCACAGCTGAGAATTGCCTGAGAGATTAAACACCAGGAAAGCTCTACACGGCAGAGATCCCCGCTTTCAGGATGCTACCTTTTCCTGCTTTTGAGGGAGCTCTTGTGAACTCTCACTCTCTTCTGCACAGAAGAGGCAATCTTCATAGACGCCTTCTTTGTGAGGGCCCTTTCAGCAGCACTGGGTTTCCATAGCAGCAGCTGCGCATCCTCTCCGCCCGTCAGCAGAGACTCATCTGTCAGGTTCCAGCAGAAAGAGCGAACAGGAGCAGAGTGTCCTCTGCAAAGGGTACCCACCAGGCTCAGGCCATCGGTGCTGCAGCTCATGAGGTGAACGTTTCCTCTGGATGTTCCCCCAATAAGGAAGAGTTTGTCTGCCTTTTCGTGGTACAAACCACCTAACAGGTAATGTAAGCTGTCATTTTCAGGATGGACTGCCTCTCTGACATCCACAACATGCAATAGTGTTATTGGGTCTTCAGTATCTAGCTGAGCCATGTCCCACCAACAAAATCCCTCATCATGTGTCACGCAGTAGACCTGTTTATAATCTTTCCCAGACCAGCCAATAAAACTTACTGATGAATCTGAATTGCAAGTTGATATCAAAGCATCATCTTCATTATCCTTGTTAATGTCAAACACATTAACCAACCCATCGGTTGACCCAGAAACTACCAAATTGGGTTTGATAGGATGAAAGCAAATTTTAGTGATATCATCACTGTGACTTTCAGAGTAGACTCCCAAGGGTTCTTTACTTGTGCTGGCACAGTTCGCAACACCTCTTGCATCCCAAAACACCAGAAATGTGTCCTTTTCGACTTTTTCTGTTCCAGCACAAAGTATGGTATCACTGCAGTTGACATCAAAACTGATGAGAACATTGGAAGGATAGCCATGGAATACCTGCACAGCTTTCTGAGTTGATAAACGAATATCCCAACACTTCACTGTACCATCACTGCATGCTGAAAACACTGTGCTGTCACATGTGTGTGCAAATCGGACTCCATTAAGTATCCCAGGATGGTTACTGTACTCCCGCAGGAAGCTTAATGTTTCCCTGTTATAGACCCTAATTGACTTATTGGAACATGAAACTGCCACAAAGCGACTGCTTTCGGATTGAGCTGGTTTGGAAACGTCTATATCCAGCAAGTAAGCAGGCTCCTCAAGTAGCATAGAACGTTTTGCTATGCTTAGACTAGCAAGCTGCTCCTCAATCTTCTCCACTGCTGTCATCTCAAATGCTGTTCCTAATGTTGTCAAAAACCTGTGATAAATACAAACCAAGGTGAGTTTTAATTATAGCATTCTTAAATAACACTAGCTTTAAAAACGTGTAAAAAAGCATCCTGCACAGAAACGATGTGTGCAGTTAAAACTTAATTATCCTGATGTCCTACACACTACCACTTCATTTACAGAACACAGAACTGGAAAGGGCTCCTCAAGTTAAGGAGTTCAGATTCTTATGACTTGTAAGCACTGTATCATAAGCCCCCCGTGAAAGATCCAATAGTCTGTCTGCAATTCCTGTGAAAGCCACTTCACTAAATTCGCTTTTTTTTCATAAAGCAATGTTCCCCACAACTGGAAAGAAAATGAAGTCATCACCACGACCTGAGGAGGTGTCCTAAGAAGCTGCTAGAGGCACAGCCTACAAATAGCTGCTTCAATACAACTGCAGGAGACTTCTTGTGAGAACTTTTCTGCTGAGGGATGTGCAAAGGGTAGGCAGACAATGAGACCAAAATTACATACAACTACTGCCTGAAATGGCCAGATGAGATAAATTTTACAAGTATTTAGGTGTCCAATGACGCACATGAACCCCTGTCAGCATACCACAGACCACCTAAACAGGCCACATGACATCAGTGGAATTCACTGGAGTTAAGCACCTTTGCCTTTTTCATCAATTCTCCTAAGGCCCTAAATGGTTTTTGAGCCTCCTACAAAACCACAAAATGCTGGCTCTTTGTGCAACTGATAAAAATCTCCCCTTCAGAGGCAATTCTCCTCTAGCACAATTGAACCCTCCTAGACACCCCCCCCCCCAAAAAAGAGAGAGTTCTCTCCTATAACACAAAGGCAAATTCAATTCTTTGACTGCAGTAAAGGCTTTCAGCAATTCAGAGTAAAAAAAAAAAATACTGAACAATTTCAATTTGAAAAAGATATTTGCATTCATAAACAATACATGGTTTTAGTGAGTTCACAAGCTACAACCATTTTGAAAAGGAAGCTGCAGTGGAGTACCTTAAGTAAGCACAATCATCCACCTGAATGACCCCTGTTAAAATTAAAGGCTCAATTAGATGACTCTCTTGTGTTAAACCCCCTCCCCCTGAACACTGAGGGAACCACAGCATGTTCTAGGGGGTCAACACCCCCATGACTTCCCACTGGTACAGACTGCTATGACAAAACTGCATTCTGCTGTTTGGTTGATTTTTTTCTTTGAGGTGCTGCTTGTACTTTCAGGGTTTTGCTTTCCCTCCTCCCATTTGGTACATATAAATATTCACAACAGCGTGTGACAAACGAGCAAATTCTTAAAAACAGCTTAAGTAGGCACACTCAATTCCCAAGTCACAAATAATCTCACTAAGCTATTTTCTTCAGTAACATCCTGACAACGAGGTCCTCAGGTTAATCTTTAAATCAAGGCAACCTTTCAGAGCACATCTACAAGTAATTTTTGCCATAAAACGCAGACATCCTGTGGAAACTCCTTTCCCCTCTGAAGAGAAGTTCAGCATGTTTTCTGGCATTAGCCTGCACAGAACCCTACCCACAGAGCTTGCTCCTTACTTGCTTTTCTGGGTATGTCCTCAAATGGAACAAGCTTTTACTAGAACTATTACATAAAGCAAACTGTTCTGAAAGACCTTGTGCCACACTGCTTAAGCACAAAACTACTGAACTCCCATGCAAAATAGTAATTTAAATTTAAGAAATAAAATACTTTAATATTATCTATAAGAACAACCTCTACTTAATCCAATTTACTGAAGAATTGCAACGGAAGCTTCAATTTAAATAGTATCTCAAAAGCATGTGCTTGAAGGTGGAGAAAGAAGTCTTCATAAACCAGCTATCCCGTAGTGATAGTTACTAAAAAAAAAAAAAAAAATGGGTTCTCTCTGCAAACTTTTTGTGAGAAAAATGTACTTTTCCAGACTGACCTGAATTTCAAGCTCTAATATTCAGACTTTTTATACTCAAAAGGCCAAGTAAACTCAAACAGACGTGTTCCTGACAAATGTCATCCATTTGGAAAGCAAGCTGCACTTGTTTAAATATTACTGACTTTGATAGAGAATATTATTCAATAAGCTGTTTCTGCAACACTCATGTCGGAGCTTTTACTGCTGGGGAGAGGAAGGGAGGGAACTCTGCAAGTACCCAGAAGTTGTAAAAAGCCAGAGCCTGCAAAAGCATGTTCATTCAGATTTAATAATATTTTCTGGGAAATAAAATTAGCCCTGGATAGCTCTTATGCTTTTACCCCTGAATGACATCAGTACAGCTATTCTGAAATACCAGAAAATGCTGTTCATGTTTCCAGACAGATGTTCAATTTATACCATTAGGAAGCTGGAGGGTACAGTTTTCAATTCAATACAATTTTCAATGCTCAAAACTCAGTAAAATGTCTGCTCCAGTAAGAAAGTCTTCAGATTCCTATGAAATTGTGATTGAAGGTTATATAAACAATTCATGCTCAAACTTCAGGGTGTAGCTGCCAGCCCTTCCTTTTCAGGAGGGGAAGTCACTGTTGTATTTTGATGGGAAAATTTAAATGGCAGGAATAGGATCTGTGTTAAACTTATGAGACAAATAGGAAACAATGGTCTTCCAAACACAATAGAAGATAACTAAGCATTGGACTGCAGCCACTTACAAAGCACATAGTGCTCTGCACCACAGAAGCGAAGCACTTTTAGTTGAGCACTCCTTAACTTCAACAACTGTTTTGTTTCTGCCACAAAGAACCCTTTGAAACCTGACATATTTTGGATATAGCACAACAGCCCATTGCAATGATCACTAATGAAAACTTCATGTTAACGTGATAAACTGGCTGACATAAAGACTCTGGAGGGCACAGACAGCTTGCTCTTGAACTGCTCCAGTCTCAGAAGAGATCACACAGAGCACTGGCCAAAAACCTTTTCTTTCCCCAAGTTACCTCCTTTGCTCAGAATGTGAGGCAGTTGATTAAATTCAGGTACTTTGCTTATTCCAGCTCACAGCAGCCTGCGGTCTTAATCTAGTCTCAACACAGACAAAACCCAGGTGATAAGGTGCCAAGAAGACACTACCACTGGGATTACACATATATCTGGCTGAAGGTATTTGGCTACCGCCAGTCACTTGTGTTTGAAACAGGAGTGCGGTCCCATCCTCAGAGATCATCATTCCTTGTATGTAACAGCTGCATCTCATCTGCGTTCACATCTGCACCCCATGAGCAAGGCAAAGCCACCTTTTACAAATTAACCCAGAAGCTTCTGTGTTACTGTATCTAGTCCTCCGGGGCTACATTCACCTGATCTTTTCTATGAACTAACTTTATGCAAGCCCTGTGCATCTCCTTGATAGCACAACAAGCAGGAACAACAAGCTTCTTGAAGGACACTCAAAACTCATTACACTTCAGTGTGAATACAGTAGTCTAAAATAACCTAAAATATTTTGACCCCCAAGGGTCCTTTTAAAAAGAAAGAAGCTTGATTTTTCAGAATAGAAGGCATGATGTGGAAGAGATGCCAAAGAGGTGGGACAGGATTTTCAGATGCTTTGTTACACGTTTCTCAGTAGTTGAGCATGGAAACAACCACACAGCATGACTAGAAGCAGGGGTGACAAAAGCTGCCCTATTCAATGACAGACAAATGAGAGGTAAGCACTCACCTGCACAAACTCAAGACTCAATGTTGTCCCAGCATATAGCACTGTGCTCTTTGTGCAGCGTTCCAAATGCTGCAATCTCAACTCAAGCCAACAGACTCATCAGTCCTCTTCAATCCAAAGGTTTAAAAGAAAAAAAAAATGAGCAATTTGTAAGTTATTTTCCTTCTCGTGTTACTGGTGTACACAATATGCTGCCAGATTGCATGGCTCTCATTTCCAAAAGGGAATGTCAGCTGAACAACATACAGAAACACAAAATTACCTCTCTGAAAATTACCATTGAAAATGTGGAAGAAATGGAACTTTCTCAAAGATTTAATCAGTAACATGAGAGTAACTCATGAGTAGGAGGGTAGAAACACTAATAAAAATGAAAACAACCTGTAGTTTTGGCAATCTTCTCTGCAGAGGTCAAATACCAAAAATAGCAAGGGATTTGAACAGCAGTAGATGAAATCTTGCACTGTTCTTTCCTACTATAAACAATACAAACAGACCCTCCCTTCATTTTCACTATTATTAAAAGTTCAAGAACAAACCTGGAGCTCTGGGCAGTGGAAAGCCGTTCATGCGTACATTACATGTGGTTTGCGTTTTAAAACAAACATGCAAAGTGCGAGGTTGGCTGAGGAGAACGCATTAGTACACTGCACTTCACTAATGCAAAAACGCCCATAGAGACCTCTCCTCACTGGCACCACTTCCCAACAGAAGATGGATCAGCCAAATGATCTAAGCACTGAGGAGAAGCACAGAACACTCATTAGGCATGCGGAATTTCTGCAGGATACAAACTCCTATAGCTGATTTTGTCTTCTACCAAGACAGAGAGATATGGTGTTTTTCCAGTATTCCCACAAAGCCATTTTAAGGCAAAAAGAATAGCATTTAGTCTATCGAACAGGAATAGAATGTGTGAGAGGCTACACTGAGGTGCACTGACAAGATGTAAACTGCCAACAGAATTATTTCATCCCTTCAAATCATGACATCTAGTTTCCAAGTGTAATGCACAACTCCACCTGATTTTACATTTGCATAAGAGAGAAAAATATTTATCAAGAAAGGATGAAAAAGACAAAAACACTGCCACAAAGTGTATGGGAAAAGCAGAAAAAACAGGTCCATCAAACTGTCTGCCTTCCATGAAATCAATTCCTGCCCTCCCGCCAGTATGGACCTTGGGAATACAATCCTGTTCAGCAATGGAGAGAAGCGCTGTAAGGAGAGACAGAGAACCCAGTAAATGGCTCTAAATAACAGTATTGGTTAGAGGGAAAAAAATAAGTCAGAGCTAGGAGAGAGCAAAGTTGGAAATTCACAGGTGCCCAGTGCTTTGGGGGTCAACAATTTAAAAATCAAAAAGAAACTACTTCTGTGTGCTCATTTTTGGGGCATAAGCAGGTATTCATGTCAATACAGAAACAAAACCTCTTTTTGAATATTATACCAGACATCCATGGAGAGAGAACACAAAAACAACTTTTGGATTTGACTAAGTGCAGTTTTAAATGCATAAATCATAAAAGCCATACATTAAATATTTTAATCAAAAGAAAATTTTAAGCATTGGGTTTTGGTGTAATACTTTGCATTTCAAGTAGAAAGACCTTTCTACTTTCTACTCCACACTGTGGAGGTAGGCAAGATTCAGAAAATTTAGTCATGACTTCAGGTCCAAGTTGCCACAAATTAACGTTCAAGCTTGAGTAACCAAAAGCCCACCGGTATAAATTCATGAACCAAAGAGATGGTAAAGAGCTGCAAAGGACCCAGACAACAAGCCACCCTAAACAAACCAATGTACAATTTAAAAACTCAAGCCAGAAAACACCATATAAAGCTATAAAAATGCTCAAGTTACTAATTTTGCCTTCAAATTTAAGCCAAAATTATTAAAATCTGATGCCCAGATAGCTAAACTACCTTCTCTTGAGCAGTTTAGGAGACCCTAACATGAAACATGGTTTCTGAATACCCTAAGAAGCATTATTTCATCATTAGTTCAAACACTTTTGAGAATTTTCATTTTTTTATCTTCTCTTTTCATCCATTTCCATTCTAATGACACAGACCTACTAACAGAGGAGCAGCAAAGTCAGTTCTGTCACGCTGATGACATGAGCAGATGGAGCCAACTGAGATCTGTCTCGCGAGGAGGCGGCTTCCTAGTAGTGCCCTCACCAGGCAGAGGATGTTACTGCATCCGGGTGTTGAGGTGGTCATTCAATAAAGGAGACTGCAAAGTAGTAAGGGGGTAAGAGCTGCTCTATTTTACTCTCATGGCAAATCTCAGATCAAGCTGACAGAAGCTGCAGCAGAAGCAATCCTATTTTATAAAGGCAGATCTGAAAGAGTCCCAGGCAAAGGTTCAATTACAGAAAGAGATACTGTAATCAGGACATTTTTTTCTACATTCTATATATTATCATTTATTTTTGTAAAGGATACTGTATTTAAAAACCCTGTGCAAAAGCTCATCTATGTCTAGATTGCACACTCACAGCCTCTGAACAGGTAAACAACAAACTGCATCCTCAGATAGATTCTAGAAAACAGACAGGAGCTGCCAGGAAAACTGGCCTAGCACTGGGCCTTGGCTTTTGCACTGGAGCAAGTCTCCGAGATAGGGGTCAAATATGAGGTTTGTGCCTACTGCTCCCCCTTCTCCGCTCTCCTCCCAGACACAGACAGCACCTAACCTTTACTCCAGCCCAGCACATTAAACAATATATGGGATGAAGCACCCAGATCACCCTCTAAAAGAAGGTTAAGCATCTTCTAGAGAAGGCATGGCCAGTTCTATGACACAGCTTCTTTCTTCAGCAGCCACCTCCTGTGAAGGGACCCAGGATATTGGCTAACACCCCCACAAGGACCGGAAGGTGCATGATGTGCACACCCAACCACTCTGGAAGACTTCACTGTCCAAGTGCTGTGCAAACATCAATGCTCCCAACTCCAGTAGATGCTAGGTAACTCACAGCTTCAGGACACAGCAGCACCTCTGTTGCCCTGGTGTGTGCCTGTAATGTAACCATGGCTATTCAGCCAACCTGCAGCAAAACATGAAGAGAATCCAAGTCTCCGCTTCTTCATTTGTCCTTATCTCATCAGACCACAGCAGCCACAGAAAAGTCACTTCCCTTCTCTTGTGAGCACCTCCCACCATAGACACCATACTGACATTACTTTTTGTAACCACAAACACAGGAGACAAGATAGAGAACTGATCAGTTTCCTAATTATGTACAGGCAGCAACAGCTGAAAAGCAAATGTACAGGGTACAATGTTATACTACATGTAGTAATAAGTTTGTCTCCATTCACATTTCCGGAACATAGCAGCTAAGAGAAGGTTCAGACCTTTCTCTCAACTATTCCTCATAAGCCTCCACACTAACAGCATTTTCTGTTGTTAAAAGGTCAAACAGCTTGTTGTTTGACTTGGCACTAGAGCTATGCATCAACATGGCCACCTCACAGATAAAGAAAAGAGAAATAAAGCTATTAATCCGAGTCCATTTGAACAAGAGCCTGGCCTACGAACACTTACTAGTCCTTATTCTGGCAGAACAGCTTACTCAGTAATTCCCAGCAAGGTGCAGTGTTCCATTCACTCCCTGAAACAAAGACAATATATGCCTAACTGGTAATACTTGTGTACACAAACACTAGTAAGTACAGTCAGTCGCAAACTTCTGAAAGTAAAAGCCTTGCTCTGAACATCTACACTACAAGATAAAATGCAGAAGTCTGGGTAGCGCTGCAATGTGCTTGCAAACTCCACAATCAAAAAGTGCTTTGATGCCCTTTCAAGTTTGGGATTACAAAAAATGAATCCAAGAGCAATGAGTTTCAGAGCCATTTTAAGATGAACAAAACCACCACTGAATGGGCAACCCCAGTGATCCACCATACAGAGAAAGGTGAAAGGAAAAAACTACTTATGCAGCTGCATGAATAATATAGTGACTCTGTAATAACACCATTTATTTCCTCCAATGTAGACACTGCTTCTTGGTACCAACACACTCATATTAAACTAACTGGAAATAACTAAGAAGATTCTTCCCAAATGTCAGTAAGTTTTGTTGAAATTCTTCTGAAGAATTTGTTTCTACACCACAGGAAGCCTGGGAAATTTCAGCCTAAATTTAGCAGCAACCATAATAAAAGGATATAAAGAAACCCAGCTACAGCAGGAAAAATAGCTCCTACTACCACACACAGGTGCCAAAATACCTATAATGAGATAAAATGTTTTGTTTACCAGAATACTTTAGAAATTCTTTCACAACAGTAATTTAGCTTAAGTACATTTTGTTACCAGAGCTCATTCTTCAAAACATGAGACTATTATGTTTTCAAGACTCTCTTCTTAAAAACCCAAGCTTAAATCAGCTGCTGCAGTTCTCATCTTCACTAGGGATGGTGCTGGTGATCTAATAGTAAGATATTCTTATACATGTGCAGCACCCGGATTTTTCAAGCACAGTATTTGTGTGCTTGGCAACTGGTTTAAGCAGTAATGCTGTAGTAGTGTTAACATTCTCTGCAGTTCCAGATGTATTGCACAGGTACAAACACCTGCCAAGCCTAGGCAGAGGAAACAGATTCTCCTCAATTTCCTCATTTGCTTCCCCAGGAACATGCAGATCACTAAGGTATCTTTGCCAGTCACATCCTACAATATCCTGTTGTACCCTGTTTGATTTTTTGATTTTAGCAGTTGCTGCCTGTACATAACTGGGAGACTGATTAGTTCTATATCTTCTCCTATGCTTGTGGTTACTCATATATGTATATACATGTATTTAGCCAATCCAGAACATCACCACATCAGGGTAATTTGCCAGACCCTCTCCAGTATCAAAGCAACAGGAGAAGCTGGAGAATCTTGTGTGCCTACCACAGTTAACAGACTATCAGACAAACAGTTAACAGACTATCAATTAACAAACAGTTAACAGACTATCAATTTCCAAAACATGCTCCAGCCTGACAGCTGGAGGCTCTGCTGAATCCTTATGATGTCCTAAGCTCAATTTCCAATACTTTGGAGGCAACAAAAGGGAAGTGTCATCTAAGTGAAAACAGCAGCTTGGGAGAGGCTGAAATAAAGGGGTTTAGAGCTATGTTGACTCTATGCTGCTCTAAAGAATGTACTTTTCAGTCTCCACAAAAGGTGCCAAGGCATCATGTGTGGGCACAGTGTACCCATGCAAGGCACTGTCTTCAGCTCTTTGTTTTCAGGAGCCTTTAGACAGTGTTTACACTTGAGCCATACACAGACGCTGGTATAGCTTCACTAATGCCACGCACAGATTTAAAAGAAATAAAATCATTTTTCCCTTTCTGTAACATCCAAATGCACAGTGATTTTCCACCACACTGCACGGGAAGTTCATGTTCAACTGTTTTTTCCCAATGAGAACTAGGACACAGTTGTAAGAAATAGAATCACAAAAGGGAAGGACAAAAGAGCAAGCGTGTAGATATTGATACTCTACCACTACTGTATGCAGCAACAAAGCCAACCCCTGCTGGCAAAGGACAACAAAAACTATATGCTTTCATTAGTACCCACAAACCCCTAAGACACGGGTAGAGAATTTATTTCTCTGAGACCCACAAAGACTTTTCCAATCTCTTCAGCAGATGGCATTGCCCAAAACAAGACAAGGGTCAAAAACAAAGTCATAGCAGATTGCCAGCAGGGCTCTTTGCTGAAGCCAACCTCTTGACAAGTGAACCATAATCAAGTGCAGAGGAGGACGGGTCAGATGATCCAGGTAATGGACTGTTTATTTTACAAGAAGTAGCTGTGATTCTTTGCCTTGTATAGCTTGGCAAAGACAGAGACTGAGAAGGGATACGATTGCTATCTTCAAAACTTCAAAGGCATAAATGCTAAAGAGGGAGGGGAGCCACTCAAGAACAATACTGGCACAACAGTTTAAGAGTATAAACTGACCACAAATAAAATTTAGAGCAGAAATTATAAAGTTTATCTTTCAAAGCAGTTTCCAATTACAACAGCAGGGGAAAAAAACCCTTTACTATCTTCATCTACTTTTATAACCTTGACAACCTGGCACCCACAACTGCCCTTGCACTGCAAAGAACACAAATAGGAAGGCAGACTGAAAAACAAGTAACTGTGAGATAAGCTGGCTCATCATTTCTTCCTGAAAGATACCACATCACCAGACAATAGCAAGACACAACATTCTCACTGCATAGTTTCAGAAGCAGCATAAGACAGAAGGGGTTATGCACATGCACAAAGAGGATGTAGCTTCCAGATTATGGTGGCTTCCCGTCTCCATGCCCCTGAAATTGTCAGGATAAAAGCTGAAGGATTTGCATGGTGCTCCTCCAAACAGCTACAGCTTTTTACAAAGGCTGCTGTGTGGAAAATGCAATGCCTGAGTCTCAAGCTTGACTATTTATCATAAAATATCAGGTTGGAAGGGACCTCAAGGATCATCTGGTCCAACATTTCAAGTCACTCCTGCAGTGTCTGCACATCTCCGAGCAACACAAACGTGCCATCAGCGTGGCAGAGGACACATGCACCGCCAGTCCCGCGGAGAGCAGGTGGTGACATGGTTGCCTGACGGAGAGCAGCTGTCATGCGCACCTAGCCCACTAGATGGCACTAACGACCACAGCTCCCGAGGAGCTCGCTCACTCCTCCAGGAGCTGCAGTCTAGGATCTAGACCCCACAATTCAAAAAAGAGAGCACTTACTCTTTTTATTTCATCTATATATTCATCCGCTAATTTTCATCGGTTCTTATAAGCTAATTGTCTCCTTAACAGAATGGCATTCAAGGAAGGAAAAACTTCATTTACAGTGCAAGGCACAGGAAATCAGAGTGAAGTACTGTAAAGAATGTTGTTAAAGGTACCAGCATTTTTTATTTCCTTTGAAAAGCCTCAGTTCCTCAAATATGACTATTCATCACAGATCATAGCCTTTACTTAGAACTGTCTAGCACCAAAACCTGGAAAATAAAATAAAAAACCAAACCCAAATTTAACTACATTGCAACTTTTTCATGTCATCTGTCAGAGAGACCAAAAAAAAGTCACACACACTTCTTTAAAGTCTCATTTTTGTGAATTCAATTCAGAGCTTTTGATCTTTTAAACTTCATGAGGATGCAAGATGTTACTCTCACATTTCCATGCAATGCACACAGAAGCACACAGCAACAACTGACCGCTGTGTTGGTATTTGCTCTTGAATTATTCAGGAAGCATAAAGTCCAAACATGATCATCACCAAATTTTCCAAGAGAAGTGGCAAAAGGGGAGATGACACCAAACCAAATCCAACAACTAAAAAACCCTTCCTGTCTCACTCTGTTACATGTCATGTCTGGCTGCTATGAACATCCCTCAACTGATAACATCCAATACACATTCATGGTAGTAGCTACCCAAGACATTAAACCACTAGAATTAATTTTTCCTTACATGTTTTTCCCTATTTCAAAACCAGGCCATGTATCTCCTTAAATACATTGACAGATATTGAGTGAACTAAAATCAACTTCATTTACCTCAAGAAAAATCCTTCACGAACCATACACAAAACCCGAGTAAGTCAAGTTTTCTAGTAAGAGCTGTATGTTTCTAAACAAGAATCCTTGCTTTTGCAGCCATCTGCTTGTTCCTTCTGATTCCACAAAGGAAAAATAGTAATCCCAGCTCTTACAGTCATTCCCATGGCAACAAACATTGAGAAATGCTTATTACAAAAAGATTATTGAGGAGTGACCAATAGCTGAAGCTTCCTAGTCCAGGTCCTGCCAGCAAACAGCTCCATCTAGCAAGCAGTTTGCCAATTTTAGTTAAATGCCAGGTTATCTTGTCACCAACGTAACTGCTTACCAATTGTACAGCACTTTTACATCTTTTTAACAAGAAGCTGAGCAATGTTTTTGCCTTGAAATAATAAGCACAGGGAGAAAAAGAAAGATCACAGGAGTCACGGCTGGCTGCAGAGAGAGTTATAAGTGAAAAGTTGCTCATCAACTAAAAAAAGAAAAGAAAAAAGAGGAAGATTCTGATGAAGAAAAAAAAACTTGCAAGAAAGATGATTAACAACAAACAAACAAAAAAGTTATTTTACTTTAAAGCTATTTTTTTTAAATTAATTAGTTTAATCCAGCATAGGAACTATGAGTAGTTTAATACACCTGCTTTTTCACAGATAAGATTCAGTTCCTATATTAAACAAAGGATTTCCAGAACCCTTTAGGTTTGATTTTTCATTCAACTTTCATTTAGGTTATGAAACTACAGAATTAGAGAAAGATAGCAAGTGCCCTTACAAAGCCACAGTGAGGTCTTAGATAAAACAAGTCTCAAAGAGTAAAACAACAGCGACTAAGAGGTTTTAAAATACATAAATTCCTCTCTGTTGCAACTTTCAGTCTGAAAGTAAACATTAAGGTCACCTCAAAATATTTTCAGCAATACAATTAAGGCAATTAAAAAACAATAACAACAACCTAAGTAACAATCTGTAAGAAGTGCCTTTGGATTAAGGGGAGATAAATTTATGTAAAGTCTACAAAGGGTATAAGCAACAGTACAGATGGTTTATCTTGCAAAGGAGCTCAGACTAGATAATGCAATAGTCCTCCTGGACCTTACATAACAAAAAGAATAAAAAAATATCAGACTGAACAGTTTTTAAGAAAATATTAAAGTGAACTCATTCCAGTGCACAGCAGCACTTCCTGCTGCTACTTACAAAATAATCTGGATTGTTGAAAACACTCAAGTATCCTTTAAGGCTTAGACACAGGACAGAAAACATATTCTGTGCTGAGACCTTCAGAACAGCCTAAGGAAATTATTCACTATTTGTCCTGCAACTTGAGCATGATTTTTTTCAGTGTCTTAGACTGGCTTTACTCTCTTCTTCAGTGAACTGTCCATACCCATCTCCTGCTTTGTTCTCAAATATTTAGGTGAAACTTGCATCAAAGTATCAGCAAAGGCAAAAATACATCATAGAAACAACTCATCCAAACTACCAAAATTTAATCTGAAGGCAACATTTCTATGACTTAATCTGAAGGCAGTTTGGGTTGGAAGGAACCTTAAAGTTCACTGCCTGCCATGGGCAGGGACATCTTCCACTAGACCAGGTTGCTCCAAGCCCCGTCCAGCCTGGCCTTGAACACTTGAACTTTTTTCCAGTATCTCATCTAAATCTATGCTCTTTCAAGTCAAAGCCATTTCCCCTTGTCCTATTCCTACATGTCCCTCTCCAGATTTCTTGTAGGCCCCTGGAAAAGAACATGGATGTCTGTTCTCAGGAAACTAATATAACACACTCTGGTCAGTCATGACAACCACCAAGTTCCTCCATGAGGATGCAACTAACTAATCAGCCCTAAATTAAATGCTTCTTTACAGACTGCACTGAGCACATCCCAGCTCTACATGCTGACTGCACCAGCCCAACAAACTAAAAACATGCTTCTGCCAGATCTGAACCAGTACAGCTCCACTTCGTTTGTAAGTGCAAAGTGCTGCAGTAGAACTGTTGCTCCCCAGGGCTTCAACAGCTGCAAGCTGGAGTGACAGAACAGTCTGAGAGCAGCTTGGAGGAGAAGAAAGGGGAAGGAAAAGGTGCCAGGAGGAAATAAGAGAGGAAAATGCACCAACAAGAATTTATTTAAGTCTTCTGTTAAAGGAAAAGAGATGGTATGAGAACATGAGAATGTTAAGAGCTAAGGGAGAACTGGACAGTGGGTCAGGCTAACGTCTGAAGAGGGCAAAGGCATGTTTTAAGAGAGCCTTCCTAAACCCACACAGCTATAAACAACTCACTCTTTTCCTGCCTATGTCCTCCATTGTCCATCTTGCTCCTAAATTGCTTGCAAAGTCACAAAGCACACTCATCTCCAAAACCTGGCCTTGCCAAATCTCAACACTTTTTTCATGTCTGGTGTGAAACCCACTATCAGACTTACCATCACACAGGAGAAGCGAACCCACATAAAAAACTTTTCACTCACCAATTAAAGCCAAGTCCTGAAGTCCACACGGGTGACTTTACATCAACATGGCTCATCTATATGGTAGTGCTGATTTCTTTCTGCTTTGTTTTGATTTTTTTCCCCCCAGAGGAGTTCAGAAATCACATTATTTGTACAGTTACAGTAAAAGCATGTCAAAGGTGTAGAACCCAGCAGGGAAGTGCTGCCAGTACGTAACAACGTGTTTTTACAGGAGACCTCCTACAGCCAGGTACAGAGCAGACCCTAGGGCTGCCCAGCAAAGGACCCTTGTCCTCAAGACTGATACAATGAAAGAAAGGACAATTTTAAAAATTCATACTTAGGCCATTTAAAAATCTACCTGAACATCATCAATCAGCCCATGTACAGCAGAACTGGCAAAACAGTAAGATAAATGTTTCCAAGAAGTCTGAAGACACACAAGAAACAGTCAGGCCCCACATCACTCCCTATGTATGCAGAGACTGCAGAGGAGTCCTAGGCCCACCTTAGGGCTGTTCCTTGACCCAATAAAAACATACCTGGAGGAAGATGCAGACAGCTACAAGAGTCTTAAACGCTAAACAAGCAGAAAAGAACACATAAACTTTAAACAAGCATTATGTAAAATTAGCACCTAGAAAGCAATCCTTGGGATACACACAAACAAAAACCTTTTCAGTTAACTCTACTGACAATGACCAGTTATCTTATAGGAGCTGTTCTGCACACACACTTCATAGAATCTGATCATATCTCTCAAATAGGAACCCATTTAAAATATTAGGAAATAAAAGGCATTAATGTAGCTTAGTTCTGAGAACAAACTTTTCACAGACCCAGAAAGGAGCATACTAACAAAAGACCTTGTGTCTCTACATTCTTCCAAATATGCAACATGTTTCTATGGAAAATGGATTTGCAATTATTGTAGAACTGTAACCAATGTGAGTCAGTAACATAACACAGCACTGACAATTCCACTCCCTCTATCTTGTAGGAAAAAGTTAATTCTCCAGCATAGCATACTTTGAAATACCTATTGCTTATATCATTTAAGGATATATGTACTACAGCTTTAGCACGAGTTCCCCTAGGTTTTGGCTCAAAAACATGAAAAAGTTTCTTTTCACTTTTCCCCAGCAGAGTAAAACAACAAAACAAAAAACCCAAATCAAACCTTTTACTTCTCATTCTGACCTTTTCCAGATTTTCTGGTTTTATTTTAAAACTATTTTTGTTTTAAAACTATTTTTGCTTAAACTAGTTAAAACCATTCTTGTTAAAACTATTTTTGTTTAAAAACAACAATATTTCTGTTAAAACTAGTTTTGTTTAAGACTATTTTTGGTTTAAAACTACTACTATTGTTAAAAAAGATCCCACCTTCACAACACCCACACTGGTACTTACCAGCGTAACTGCTTACTAAACACACGTTATCCGCCAGTACAGGTTCTAACTCTAACCCTGGCAGCCCGTAAGTGGCCAGTCACAACTCTCATCAGATGTGCCTATCCAAATTATCAATACACTGACCCAATCCTCATGGCAGGCTCAATCCTCGATTCTCTCCCAGACACAGCATCAAAGCTAGGCAGGGTGATGAAGCCAGTGCCAACCCTCCACCTGTTCTGCCCCCTGTCCAGCGTGCTTTGAGAGCACCGTTACTGTTTTTAAGCCTCCAGGCATCACTGAGTAAGAGGATAAACTCACACCGTAAGTTGAGTGCTTTTATTCAAGCTTTATCAGCAACACAGACAGCATCACAATCAGGCAAGCACGAGACGCCACAGTTCAGCCTAATGGAAAGAGAAAAAACTCCGGTGAGGTACTGAAACTCCAGGAACCCCTCTTTTCCTCTCCCCACCGCACACGGCACGACGGACGCCAAGAGATGCCCAGCCCTGTGCACAGGGACACCTCTGGGCGCCTGCTCTCCCACCCCAAACCACCCTCCACGGGAAACCCCTACCCTCCCCTGCCCAAACCGTACCAAACCCACAGGAACGAACGTCCCCCACACTCAACAAAGGCTCCCGCCAGAGACGATCCTCCTAGGAAGCGCACTCGCCTCGCCCTCCCCACAGCAAACACTGCGCTGCCCCGGCAGCCCTTTCCCCTCCCTCGCCCCAGGAGCCCCCCACCGCGGCCCTACCCCTCCACACTCCGACCCTCAGAAGCTCCGCTCCGCACAGCCGGCTGCCGCGTGCGCCCCGCCACGCCCCCCGCCACGCCATTGGCTGCTCCTGTCGCTTCGCCGGCAGCCATCTTCCCTCTGCGGCGGAGGGAGAGGAAGCGGCGTAAGGAAGCGGATTGCGCAGGGGGCGGAAGGGGCGGTGCAACCTCGCCATGTCCAGCACTGCATTGGCTGCTGGCCGTGGCGGGGGGCGGTGCCATTGTGGGCGCGTCCAAGGCAGGAAGGCGTGGGGTGGCTGCGCTAGTGCCGTGCGGAGCTGCCCTTCTGCAGCATGGCAGGGGTGTTTCCTGGGAGGAGCGCAAGCAGAAAGGGGGGCTAGGAGAGGTGCGGGAGGTTACTGTTCTTGTCATTGCCCGGGGCCCTTCTTTTTACCAAGTTCAAAATAGTATTTTCCCCCCCCTTTTTTTTACTTACAGTTTAAGAGGCTAGCACATGCAGGTTATTAGAAAAAGGACAGCATACTTCACACTCGATTCTTCTTTTTATTTAATGCTGCTCAAATTGTCGGGATTCAAAATCTCTCATTCTACTTTTAATTTCCCGTGAAGCACTCAAGTTTGGCTCCAGCTGCAGAGTACTGCATTAGTCCATGATCCTGGATGTTAATGAATATGACAAATCTGTACCTTTATTTTTGTACCAGTTAAAATCAGATTTGTAGTCTTTTCTGATTAGTGCTGTAAGTTGTTGTAATAATACCAGTATCATAAATACACTATCTCAAGATACATGTTTAAACAATACTTTCATTAGCTCAGTTTCCACTGCCTTTTTTGAAATTAAAATCTAAACGTTTGAGCTGACTATTTTTCTAACAAGATAAAAGCTTTATCTAAACCCAGTAATGTGGTCAAATCACATGGATAATAATGACAGAACATTATAAAAAAAAAAAAGTACCTCAGTTTAATGTCCTCCTTACCTGTGACATGTCATGAAAACAGAATGTTCATCAAAAGATACTTCAAAGTACTGACAGTTTCAGTTGCCTGCCACTAGTAGCATGCAAATTTGTAATTAAAAGTCATGCTCCAGCGTAACTACTGTTATTTTTATTACTGCAGCTATTTATGTACCTCTGGCACAATAATCTTTCTATGGATAGAGAATACTCTTTGTCATCACTGCAACACCATGAGATCATCAGCTTGGCTTGTGTTTTACAGATGGCTTGATGATTCACCTTGATTTCAGCTCAAAGTCTGCTTCTAAATAGTTTGGACAGAGACTAGAACACCTATTTAATTATGAAGTCACAGCAGCTGCTTAGCCAAGCAGCTTACCAACTGCCATGAAGAGGAGCTCTTTCTCATTTATTTTTGCTTCCTAACAGTTATTTTGGGGACCATTTTGCTTCTGCATGGTACACTGAAGATAGGAACATCTCTAAACACATGACAGGAAAGACCCGAATTACATACATATTAATTTCACAGTAAATACCTTCTGCCATTGTAGTGAAGCCAGGTCCTGCTGAAGTCTGTCACCCAGGATTAATCACTGCTCACATTAGCGAGAACTGTTCTGAAAATGTAAAAACAGGATCTGTATGATTTCACTGAAGACAGTATTTAGTTTAGTACAATATACAATATACTTTATAATAATGTCAATATTATAATGAGAAATATTTTTAGTTAATTTTTAATCTTGAGTTTCCTGGGATGGTTTGTATTGCCACAAATGCAACAAATACCTTCTGTTCCTTGTTCACAAAGTAAAAATGGCTGCAAGATCAACTGGAACAACACAGCTCTACTGCCACAGATTTGGTATTCAGTACTCCCAGATGGATCCAGCTATATTAACAGAAAGTACAATTTCTTGATAGCACACCAATGCTGCCAAGTCACTGCATCTATGAGGTAGAAGTGCATATTCACAAAAGTAGTTCCATGACAGTTGTTACAAAGATTGCTTGTAACTCTCTAAAGTCATTTACAGACATTCAAAACAAGACATCTTGAGAAAGGAATCTTTATGATCCCTACTCTAAAAAAAACAGATCTGAGTTTCAGTGTCATGTCTCCAGGACTAAGGTCAGGTGCTCAAACAGCAAGTTCTGTAGAGTGAGAATTTTTTTGCTGTGTGTTTGCACAATGCCAGAACTGTGTTGTGTGACACAGCTGTCCCTGAGTTGCTGAAAGAAACTTGAGCATTGCCAGGGATGGGGCAGCACAGCTTCTCTGGGTGACCTGTGCCAGTGCCTCACCACCCTCACAATGAAGTTCCTAATGTCTAATCTAAATCTCCCCTGTGTCAGTTTAAAGCCATTTCTCCTTTTCCTGTCACTACATGCTCTTGTAAAGTGTCCCTCTCCAGATTTCTTATTGGCCCCTCTAGGTACTGGAAAGGTGCTCTAAGATCTCCCGAGAGCCTTCTCCAGGCTGAACAACACCAACTTTCTCATCCTGTATCCATAGGAGAGGTGCTTCAGCCCTCTGAGCATCTTCATGGCCAACTCTGGACTCACTCCAACAGTTCCATGTCACAGATCATACCGAGGATTACTGAACTTAGTTCAATCAGAAGATTTCTGTAGCTGGAGAATGAAGGGTTTATTTTGAACATCTTTAAAAGTTACAGCTCACTGGATTGTTTAACTTTTCAGTTATCTGTTGAGGGAGACAGGGAGTTGGCAAACTTTTCTTAATCACTTTTTTGCAGTTCTACTTGATACAACCTCAAAATGGGGCAAATTTATTATGATTTATGATTACCAAGTTCCTGGATTTACTGAAGGTATTTTAATGCTTAATTGCCACTTAGTGCTGAATAAGCACTTAATAAACAAAAATCAAAGGTTGATTAAATTCTATACTCTAATTACATCATACAATAAAAGGATGTTTTGATTGCAAAGTCAAGTTGTTGGGATAAGGACACCAGTTTTTAGATGTCAGCTCAGTTACAGCTTATGACTCAAGAGATCCTGAGTTAACAACGTATCCTGCAATAGAAGAGCTGTGTCCATCATCCCTTTTCTGCAGGAATTCTTAATAATGCTGCTTTGGTAATGATGCTCACAATTTCTCATGACCTCCAGCACAGGATGCCAGTTTAAGATTTTATATTGAATCCTGCTGAAAGCAGAAGATTGGGCTATTCACTGTGGGCTCCTCTCAGCCTTCCCAACTGTTCCCTGTAACTGTCCCTAAAAGGCTGATCTGATGTTCCAAGCATAGTTCAGGTAGGGAAAATAGACTGCAGACAAGTGTTTCTGTTTTCCTGGTCACCCTCTCTTTCTGAACACCCATGCTATGGGCACACATGTTGAGATTTGGGGTTTTATTGGCAATTTTGTTAGTGGCAGGAATTCCTGATTCCTCACTGAAGCAGAAAGATCTGGATGCTACAGCAGGAACCTTCCATCTGAGCAGTAACAGAGGGCACCCAGAGCACACAGCCCACCTAAAGGCACTCAGTTCTTTCTGTATTTGTAAAGGCCTAACAGAATAGCCTCGCTTGAGCTATTCCTCTTCTTCCTTGCTTTTACCAAGAACCTCAGTATTAAGCCAACACACTCATGTGCAAGGATCCTGAATACAAAACATTACAAAGCTGCTCAAATCTGCTACCTGTTGACTTTTTGGGGACAGTTTCTTAAAAGCCTGGATTTGTCAGATCCCACACACTGTATGCTTTTTTTGTTGGTGTGTACCATCTTTGCTTCACTGTCTGGTCTTCTAACTGCAGTTGAAATCCGTTGACAAAGAGATCAATTACAAAGAACTGGCCCCCCAAAAATCCTGAACAAGTTCAGGAGCAGTAGTTCAGGCAGCAGTAGGCCCTCAGAGCAGGTACACGTTTCAGAACTGGTGTATCATAGACAGTGTTCGCGTAACTACTAAAGTGGCTCCTATGTATTTCCTGTATGAAATAGACATTTATTTGCATTGACAAGAAAGAAATTTCAGCAACCAGATGTTTAAAAAAGATGCCTGGACATGCCTCTAAGGGAAAAGAGCCAAATCTGACCAGAAGAATTTTTTTATTTTGCTTTCAATTATGTATTAATGAGGTTAGTCAGCCTGAAGTGTAGACACAATACCAGTGCTGTCACAAGGCCAACGCATCAGGAATGAGTAGAACTGCTGCTGCAGGGCAAGCACAGTGCAGTGCTAATTAGCAATGGTATGAAAGCAGTCTGAATATTGAACTGGTTGACTTCATGCTTTTACCACTGTTTTAAAGATGTTGGTGACATTTACTCCCTCAAACCTTATTAAAAGTTATCAGGGACAGCATTATGTCCTTAAACATCAGCCCAGAGAAAATATTCCAACTCTAAAAGCAGCAAGTGTAAATTTGAGTAATAGCTTTACTTAATTTATAGTTCCATCCATCTATATAAATACTTAATTTATAGTTTCCAGCAACTGATCCACAGCAATGACCATGAAGCAATGAATAGCCATTACAGCTTGAATAATGCTGCAGACAGTAAATGACCAAAATTGATTATAGAGTACATGCTCTTGATGAAATTTTAGTTTAAAAATCTTTGCAAGTTAATAAAAATCTAGGTCATAGTGTTCTGAAATTCATTCTGTACGAGGCAAACATGATTGCATCCCTTTGCTTAACAGCATGAGATCAGCAATCGAAAAGCAACTCTTCTTAACAGGCATTTTTTGGGCAATCTTCCCAAGGCAGTTGTGGACTTGATTAGCCACCAGAACTGAATTATCCACAGCAGGAATTACCCAAATATGGCTGTTGGCACACCAGGAGAGATGCTCAAACATGATGGATTAAATAATTCAGAGGAAATTTTTGTCTTTAACTGATATGGAAGCAGAATATTATGCTTATGCTTACTAAGCTATCATGTCAAATTAGCGTTATACACTTAAGAGGACTATAACTTTCAGAAAATGAACTTGATTGTTTTGGGTTTTTTTGGTTGTTCATTTTTATGTTTTGGATTTTTTTTTAAGATTCTGAAAAGATTAACTGCTGAATCCATCTAGAAAATCAAATATGAAACTACTTGTAATCAAACTGCATTAGAATTAGTACAGGCAATGAACTGTTCTCTGGCTACCATAGCAGATGACCACAACCCTAAGCCAAAATTGCTCCCCACTCTCAACTTCAGGGACAAAAAAAGAATAACATTTTTTTTTAAAGTTATTAAAAGATGGAATTGTTCCTAACTCCAAGGATGTTCTGAAAAGTGGAAAGGATTTATAGCTCCTGCCTTATTCACAACACTATTTATTCCTCAGCTCACTACTTTCCAACATCTCTGCAATTCTTTATGTCCTCCACTTACCTATTCCCACAACCCTTTTCTTCTCCATATCCAGTATCTTGCCTCTGCTACACACAGGTGCCTTCCCCCTCTTTCTTTCTTCCATGATCTAGTGACAAACTTTCTTGCTGTTTCTCACCCTCAGCAATCTTACTCTGCACATTTTAGACCAGACACTGTGTAATGCAGAAGGGAGATACCTGACCATGCAGAAGATGCATACCTGAAGGATATCAGAGTTTGGCACATGAAAGCTCTCTGTTGTGAGGTGAAAGAACCTTGTGCTGTGGCTTGTCACCAAGCATGAAGTATGGCTGTAGAGCTTGGAAGGATGCTGTTCTTTGGAGCTACCTGAAAAGAAAAAGCTGAAAAGTAAACGAGAAGTAAGTGTCAGCAAAGGTGAGGAAAATAGCATGTAGCACATGGGAAGGCTGCACATAGGAAAGCACCAGATGGCTGGGAGGCAAGTGGCCACTTGTACAGAATCAGAAAATCATTGCTTTCCCACCCAGGAAAGGCCGATCAGCATCTAGTTGAAGGTAATTTTGCCTACTGCTCACTGGCTGTTTTCTATCACTAACTTGGAGTGTTTTCTAGAGTAGAACAAATGCTTTAGTTCTGCTGAACTAACAAGTTTTAGAATAGTATCCACAGAAATAAGATCCTCTTATTGAGACCACTATTGAGTGGTCTAAACTTCTCTGAATTTCATTATGAAGGATCTGTTTAAGCAGCAGCTTTTCACTGATTTTTATGGCAGTGTAAAGGAATCTTGCTACTTTACTCCTGAGATTAAGAAAACTAGTTTGGCTCCCCTACAAATGGCTGCAATGCCTTTAGAGGGGAAAAAAACCAACCAAACAAACAACAAACCCCACAGATTATTAGCAGATTTAGAATCATTTCCCACACCTAAAAGATTTATTATGTAGTAAAAACACGAAAATACTTCTCTTCAGGATGTAAGCTATGTTCACTAGATGTGGGGACAGAAGAATGTATTTGTCCCAGAAGGGGAGGGAGGGTTGGAACATTAGAGGCAAGTAAAAAACAAGCATACCAGCCATACTTAGAAAGGAATGCTATAAACTGTACCAAACCCACCTCATCTGTAAACCAAGTATTTGCCATGCTATCTGGAAAAAGTTATTGTATGTGGTCAGAATAATTCACTTGTATAAAATCAGAGCATTCAGTTAAGTCAATAATAAATGGTGTAATAAATATTTTACAATTAAAAGGATAGTAAGAAAATCCTTCAAACAAGTAAACCAAGTGTCTCTACATCCAGTTGTTCTTCAGACCAAGTTCAAAGCACAGAGAAAGCTCTGAAACAAAATGTGAAATGGAGGGACAGTTCCCAGTGGAATGCAGTTCTAAGCTTTTGGGTTAGAACTTGCTTTTACTTTTGCAAAGTAATTAGCAAGTAAAAAATTAAATCAGACAATCTACATGTAAATCGTGGCTAAACTGATGTCAGGGTAATATTAGAGATGATTTGTACCTATAAAGGTTTATGTAGTTATCTTGTATCTCATCCACTCTTTTCATTGTAAAGTCTCATGGAAGGAGCAACAAATATACAACTGAGGAAGATCCAAATCTTAGGTCTATGGAGATTTAATTACCAATTCAGAAATATTTGGTCAGGATTGGCTTATCAGAAGAGCTCCAATTACACCTTTCTGGTTTCAATTCAGTAGCATAAACTAAACTGTCATGAGTCTATCAATTAAGCTCCATCAGCTGTTGAAGCAAAGAATGAATAATTCAAATCCTTTCAAAAATATTTCATTTAGTACTAATAATTAGACTAAGCACATATGAGTCACTTCATGAAGCAAGGGACCAGAGATTTACTTTAGTAACAACTTAAATCCTTACAATAAACCTTTGTTTCCTCAGCGGAGACCATAAATAGATAAAACATCAGTGGAATGATGAATTAAAATCTTGCCATCAAGGAGGTGCGATTTAGTTATATTTGTTGAGGTTCTTTTGAGTTTATCCTTTAGGGGGGTTGAGTGTTGGGTTTTTTTGTTGTCATTGGGGCTTTTGGGGGCATGTTTTTGTGTTGGGTTTTTTTTTATTTATTCCCCCCCCCCCCCCCCATTTGTCTCAGCATCTTCAGAAGTAGCTTGAAACTTACAGAACAAACTCTTAACCAACAGATCGTGCACTGCTGTTGTGCTTGGATTTAACATCCTCGTCATCTACATTTTTGACAGCTGTAACAGGACAGAAAGGCTTTGGTAGGACAACAAAACAAAAGTCAGAGCAATCTCTTCAAGTGGCAGGACATTTGGTTAGCATAAAAGTGTTTACCTTATGTAACAAGTAGAATCTCCTGAACTATCTCCACATAAATCTTTCAGGCTATCAAACGGAGGAATGCTTTACAGTGCCCCATTAATGGATCTGAAATGGCCTAACAGCTTCTTTCCAAGGGGCAGTTACCACCTCTTATAGAGTGTTCTGCAACACTGTTCCGAAACATTACTTAACTGCTGAAACTTCCTCACTGGGCACTGTACACAGCAGGGAGAGAGGAAGTGAGAGTTGTGCCGACCAGTATTTTTTTTGCTGCACTTCTCCAAGTAACTTAAGGCTATTTAAAGGTAATGCAAATACACAAATGAACTAATACTTTCTCATGCCCGTATATTAAACAGCAGTTAAAGCATCTTGGGACCATGGTAAAACAAAATTCACAGCATTTGAAATTAATAGTATTCTGCAATTAAGCCTGTTTTACTAAGGAAGCAAAGCTCATGCAGATATACTGCCTACATAAATTCCATGGAAATCTGTAGATATTTAATAGTCTGAGGAATAAAAATACCCACAGTTGGCCAATTTTCAGAGCAGATTCAGGAGGCAGGTAGAAATCACTAGAAGGTGACCAATAGGATACAAATTCATCTGGTTGTTTTCCATAAGGACTCTGATTTCAGTCAAGGACTGAGCTGCCTCATTAAACTGACTGTGCAGTGTAAGTCAAAGCAGCTGTCAGACTGGAAATCGAAACTGAACAGTTCCAGAATTGGGAAATGATTCCTTTTTCCCCAAACAGGCACTTTCATAGAAAGCAAGTTTCTTGTCAGTTAGACTGAAAGCTTCCTTCCGTATTCATTTATCAGTGTGCAGCAACTGACAAAAGCTGTAGACAGACAGAACTTAAATCTTTGTTTACAGTTTGATCAATAGCTTGTTTTATTGTTTATATGAAGCTAAATAGTCCAGATTTTAAAGCAGTGGAAAAAGAAAAACCTCATTTCAGAATTTCCTTGTTCTTTTTTCCTAAACTTATGCATCTTAAGCCCACACCTTAAAAGATGATATTGCTCTAACAGTTACTGATAGATGAGTTTTCTTGTGATCCGTGTTTTACGCTTGTGGTATGTGTCCAACCACATGCCCCTTAGCACTGGAAGGAATAAAGACAACAAAACACAAGTGAATCCAACAATACTTTATTACCCACTCATTGCAGATGAAGTTAAGACGCTTCAGTTACCAGTCAATATGAGTTTAAACATTAGTTGACAACTGCAGAAGTGTACAATGAGTACAAAATCATTAAGGATAATATAACAAAAAGTTCCAATGTATTAATTTTTAAAACATCAGTTCTACACTATTATACAGCAACCATTATATGATACTCTACTAACTCAGGGCTTGCATTTGAAAGGTTTTTGTTTGTTTGTTTGTTTTGCTTTGTTTTTTTAAGTAGTTCTCCAAGAGGTTGAGATACTGGGGGTTACAGCTGCATTCTTTCCTGAAATACTACTAACACAAAACCTTGCCTTGTACAGACAAAGCTGGTTTATATTTCATGAACACTTGCTTTTATCAGGGAATGCAGTAACAAGAAAAAATCTTACATAAAAAATTAAACTCCAATATGCAAATTTTATATATATTATATTACAGATTTCATATAAATCAAGTATAGGCCAAATTTTGGCATTGTTTTTAAGTGCATTAATACAAAATCCTCCTCAGACTTTGCTCTTACTTTTCAGTTTACTGGCTCATGAACTGATCATTCTCAGTTACAATACCTCAGACATCTAGAACTGATCATTCTCAGTTACAATACTTTAGACATCTAGAACAGCCTTAAGATCTAATTTCCATTTCAGGAATATCACACCTGTCTTTCTTTACGCTTCCTAACAGCAATTAAGTTGTGGGAAGACTCTAGTGACTAATTTAGTCAAAGTTTAGTGACTAATAAAAATTTCCAACTTGACAGGACTTTTTACTTACTTGTCAATAACTTGAAGATAATAGTCTCCTTTGTACTCCTCCATTCCTCTTTGATTCTCCAGGAACTGTTATTATTATATGCCGCAAACACATATTGCTTTGAAAGGACTCTTACCAACATACATATTATTTCTGGTGCAGAACAGAGTGCAGAGAAATGTTTCTAATGCATAGTTATATTTGCTTAAACTTCAACATGTGGTATTCGCTTTTTAGAGAACACCTACAGAGCTGTATCTTCTCTGCCATACAGTATCACATTCTGTTTCAATTAAGCTTTGTTTGCCTTTGTTTCATGAGTGACCCAACTAATCTATCAATTTGACAAATACAGTATTTACAGTAAACTTTAAAATAGGCTTATGTATTTTTGCTGAAACAAAAAGGCCACTTAAGCTTTTCCACTAGAATAAAGTTCTGGCATGAAGTCATTCAATAATACTTCCTCCTACAAAAAAAAGGTCAAAATTTCCTCAAAGACATTTGTAGAATATAGAAATTAATTGTATAACCTAGAAACAGCCTATATTAGATCAAAAAAACACCCAAGAATCAATTACAGTAAATTGAGTCACAGTACCGCAAGAAATCAATTCTCTCATTCTTTTACATACTGACATTATTCTGGGATCTCGGCATTCAGTGCAATCATGGTACAGAGTACTGCAAACATACAGCCAAATCCATCGACAGAAACAGCTTCCAAGTTAAGCCCTTTAAAAGTCTTGTAAAAACAGGGCTAAGTGTGAGTTTAAAAACAGCAATCTCAGACCTCAAAAGCAAGACTATTACATTTACACCTTAGAAAGACCTTAGAAAGCAAGTCACTTCACACACACTGATGCCTGCACGTTAGTGCATAGACATGACCTTCAGAACAGGAATTTAACAGCAATGCCTCTTCATATTATTGAGTTATTAAGTATCTGATGTATTTACTGTGTGAGAAAAGAAAAATCTCAATTTTGTATTGAGAAAGTAAATACTGAAATAGAAACAACTTTTAGCACAACAGATGTATTTACTTACAGCATGCAAGGTTTGTTTCTGTGTATTGGAGCAGCTAACAGCCACTAACAGCCCTTAAGTTTTTACAAGTTCAAAATTACAATCTTCACATAAGTAGCAATTGCTTACAAAAAGTTCAGGACAATCCCTGGGAAATAAGCAAGAAATGGAGTAATAAAAACTGAAAGCAGTATTAGCAAGATAGTAGTAAAGGAAAGCATAATAGCTTTTAAAATCCAGACAATTTAACACTGTTCTGGTAATAAAAAAATAAAAAAGCCACATAACCACATTTAGAGATGCCATTTTAAAAGAAATGCATCTTTCTGATTTTTTGTCTGGGTTTTTTTTGTTTATTTACTATTCTCTCCCACAGGAGACAATGTGTACATAAGCTTAAAAAACAAATCTCTAAGTAAGTAAACAAAATACAACACCCTTTGGTTCACCAATTTAACTTAAAATAGCTTATCCACCTCCTCTGCCCCCCAGTTTGCAAGGTAAGTGGTAAGGCAAATGTGATAAAATACTGAACAGCTTCATAGGTGAGCTTCATAGGAGAAAGATGCTTCAACCCCAGTGCATGATATGGGAAGCAGAAGTAATAGTTTTTTTTATAAACATGATTTTTTTCCCCGAAATAATAGCTTCTCAGAGTTGCCCAAGATGCAATGCATATGTTAGTTCTGACTGAGGGCCAGGTCAAGAAAAATCCTATTCCTGTGTTTAACACAGCCTGAGAATAATTCGAGTCTCTTCAGCCTCTTGGAAAACAGAATTTCATGCCAAATTGCACTCTACATGATTGTTTGTTTCAGGTGTTATTTCATATAGTAATCGAAGACAAATTTAACTCGTGGCTTTTTGTAATAAATGTGCATTTGTATCTGCTTCTATACAGTAGCAGTATTTATCTCCTTGGGACGATACAACCTGGAACTAGCAGTGACATGAATGTTTTTGCACCACTTCATGAAAGGTTTAATGTGTACTGTCCTTCTGAAGAGTCATTTAACTACCTTTTAAAGTTATGTTAAATTTATTTATAAATAATTTGGTACCAGCTGATGCTTATACAAGAACCAGTTTTCATGTTCAACTCTAGGAATTGCTTTGTGTAAAGGAAGTGCTCCAGTTATACCTGCTGTTTCATTATGCCCAATTTGAAGGATCTTAGATTCTTATTAGACATAAATATATTAAAATACAAGTATTTCATATTTAAAGTGGATTTTTACATTTTTGCATTTTTTATTCTTTATAACCGTATTCATATTGCATGATATTTTGTGCTCAAATACCCTCATGACTGTAACTCCTTATAAAACATGAAAATAGAATAGTAATATTTTTTTCATGTAAACTTCAGTAGAGTTGTTGCAGTCTTAGAAACAGGGTTGTGAAGGTGCATTGTGAAGTTGCTGTATAAACATTGATATACATTTTCTGTGGACTAGACTATGTGGTACATGGAACATGACATTTTGAAGTTACCCAATGTAATGTATAAAAATATAAAATATACCTTTATGAGTAACAGTAGTATAAGGTACAGTGCAATTTTACTTCGCCCATTGAAAGCCCTACCTGCATATGTTTTTTTTCTCCCATTCTAGTTCTTCCACAGGGGATTTTATTTTCCATTCATAGAAGAGAGCAAGCACGGCTAGGAAAGACAGCTTTAAGAATACCCTTATGCTGTAAATCTGAAGTTCCTAGAATTCAAAAATGTACCGTAAAAGATCAGTCTTGCTTACTTGTCTCTTCTGTGCTACAATTTATACATTTTTTCGCTATAAAATGTAAAGCTAGGATATTCAAGAAGAATATGCCTTAAACTTCAGAGAAAGTTATCCTATTGTTTTCACCAGTCCTCAAACTAGTTTAATCTGATTTGAACTACATCGCTTGCTCAGGGCTTTAAGTGTAAGGCATTTTGTGTGCATTCCCCCCAGCTGTTTATTTAATGACTGTCTTAGTGTGCAAAGCCAAACAAGTGGAAATCCCTCCCTCAAAACCTTGGAAACCAATTTACCTTTTACTGCACATTCAGCATTAAACTGCAAAAGAGGGACAGAGAGAAAAATCAAATCCAGAAACACGCACTGAAATAAGCTAACCATTTTCTACTAAGGAAGGTCTTCTCAACTGTAGAAGTTGTTTAATACACTATCAGTTCTGAATACATCAGTTTGAGTACATTCATAGTGGTACATTCTTAGTGAACTGAAGAAATGCATCAGAAAAGTTAGTTTTTTACATCACCTAGTGCTGGCGTACCATAACTTTGCTGCTCTGAAGAAAGAGATTAACTTTGTTAATTTACATATTAACAGTTTGGAGTTACGAGCTCCAATACGAAAAATCTTTCCAATTCCAAATATTATTTACAAAAAAATTTAAGCTTTGTATTCTGTCACTAGACTTTTCAACCAAATTATGATTTTCCTGGGGGAAAAAAAAAGTTCAATACAAAACTAAGTCATTCACATCTGGCCAGACAATGAGTCTGTTCCTGACATGGGAAGAACAGATTAAGCAACACGTGAACATAGACAAAATGAAATACAAGAGGCACATGAAATTCCAGTTGAAGGGTCATATTCTACTCATCACTGGGAAAAGGATCATGAAAAGCTGAAAAGTGCATAATAATTCAGTAATACTTAGATATGCACAAACTGTTTATACATTGACCATATTGTCTTGGCTGCTCACAATCTACCTATCAGAATGATTAAAAATTTAATTTGATTATATTGTCTTATAGCTATTTAAATGAAGTAAAAGTGATTTTTACCTTTAAATATGTTAATGAATAAAAATATGTGTAATTTTTTGAGAATAAGGATTATATTTCCTAAGAAAGTATCTAAAACCAATGTTTTTTCTAAATTAGTTTGGAATAATAAGTGAAGCCCATTTCTTTGCAGAATGGCATGTTTTTATTGTTTATATGTTTAGATAATTAATTTTGAATATATGTCCACTATATAAACAATCTCCAGAAAAATATATCCTCTTCCAGTAACTTACAATACACATTAAAAATACTTACAAAAGGGATTATTGTCCATTTACAACATCTTGAGCTTAAGAACATGATTCTTGCGTTATTTCATTTATGCATTTACAACATCTTGAGCTTAAGGATGTGATTCTTACGTTATTTCATTTATGCAATTTTGATTAGGCTAAACTGAATACTTTCCAGTTAACTTGAACCATGCCAGCAACATGATGGACAATCTAACATTTAAAAATATCTGCCTAATTATGTAGTATTTTAAATAAAATTTGGCATTTTTACATCACAGTAATATGGCATTTCTTAATTTAGTAACAGAAAGGCACAGTTATTAAACCATAAAATACAGTACCTGGATCATATACACTTTAGTGGTATCTACCAATACAGTCCAGATATTTTACTCTGTAGAGCGGGGTAAAGAAAAAGGCTTCTGTTTACTTCTTTAGAAAAATTCAAACTCATTACAAGTTTGGTCCATTAGAAATGCCTATTAGCTGAAACATCTTGAAGCAAGGCTTCAGGAAAGAATAGAGGAAAACAAATTTAGCAGTCTATGGTCCAACAATTTGAGTAAGTTATTATGAAATGGCAAACAGGTCATGAATGAAGCTTTCTGATCAGCTGACATACCTGTTAAAATGTCAATGTACACAGGTACAGACATTCCAGATACATTAATTGCATCACACACACAGACTTTGTTACAGCAATAAGTCTAGACACAGCATTTATAGAGTTCAGCACTTCTTGTGGATTGATATTTGACTTTTGGCCCCATACCATACCCAAAGATGTGCAAAGTTCTTTAAATGCTTTGCCTTCTATGTATTGCTGTTAAAGTGAAGACCCTGCCAAAGTGAAGCTCACTAGCCTTGCCTTAGCAGACTGTGCACCTCTTTGAAAAACAACTAGCTCTGTTCTATTGAAAGTGATAAAACTGCATCAAGAAAGACCAATGAAGTGGAAGAGGCAAGGAACAATGAACATGAGGGAGAACCCAACCGTTCCATATGTAATATAACGATAGGGAAGCTCAACTTCCATGCGTTGTCTTGCTTTCCGTACATCATCATGTGGTATGCAAAATATTTTACATGCCAGTGGAATAGTGGCTTTTTTCATTGCTACTTTTGTTAACAGCAGAACTATTACTCCGATTAACAATCGCAATATGGCTTTTCCAAACACAGTCACAGTGAGAGAGGAAAGTGATAAAGGTAAAGTCTTGGGAGGAGGATCTAGATTGAGACCCATCATGTAGTTAATGTGAGAGCCGCAGGCTACTCCAGCACCACAGCCCAGTATCTGAGCTGTGTCGCCTCGAGATGTGCTCCAGGTGTCTAGAGTGAAAGAGAAGATGCCCAGGGCTAAATGGAGACTGATGATAATTAAAGGTGCATATTTGTAAGTTAAGTTGAAGTTATCAATCAGGTCCACAACTGGATGGAAGACAACCAAGATAAGAATAGCATACAGAAAGCCAGCAATAACATCCTGTTGAAGAGAGACAAAAATATGGTTTCAGTGTAATAACTATTTCAAAAAATAATTTAAGTTACTTTAGCAAGAAGAGAAATCTCATTGATCTGTTAAAAGCAACTTGTGAATTCCCATCTTCTTCCATTTACTGTCCACAATTACATTTTTTTTTTTTATGTTAAGGGTAAGGAATTGCATTTGACCACCTATTAATAGGACACCTGCATCATAATCAGATCATGAATGGAACTATGATCAAATGATCCATTATCAGAGTTGTAGATCTACAGATTTTCTAGCAAAGCCTGCAGTGAGAAGACAACAGGTACTTGTTTTAAACTAAAAGAGGGTACATCTAGACTAGATGCAAGGTAGAAATTTTTCACAATGAGGGTGGTAAAACACTGGAACCAGTTTCCTAGTGAGGTGACAGATGTCCCATCCCTGGAAACATGCAAGGTCAGGTTGGACAGGGCTCTGAACAACCTCATCTAGGTTGCTCAACAACATGTTGAAGATGTTCCTGTTCATTGCAGGGATGTAGAATCAGATAGCCTTTAAAGGTCCCTGCCATTCCAGACCATTCTGTGATTCTTCTATGACTGTATTTGCTGGCTACAGTGGTCCTTATCCAGGCACCCAGCACAGCACTAGCTAGTCCAGTTAGGTCAGTTCTGCCAGCTGAGTCTGCTGTAACAGCTCAACACTGGATCTGAGTGCCAAGAGTGCCAAGACACAGGCACACTGGCAGCAACAGCTGGTAAGGCAGTGAAGGACCACTGCAGCTAGTCATTACAGTGGCTTAGACTTTCCACTCCAGCTTCAGAATTAACACTGCAAGAATAGAGAATTGTTTGCCACTATTAAAGGAGAGGAAGAAGTAACTTCTGTGGCTTCATACTTGATTTTCAGTTTTATTATTGCTTTTAAAATGTCTTTTCTTAATTAAAAGGTTCCTCAAATTCTTTTTTAATTTAACACTAAATTTCAGTTACTGCTGATTGATCACTCAGTTCCACAGAATTATCTGCAGCTTTTGTCACCTTTACTTTTTAAGGAGGAATTTTTTGAGAGCTTTTGGAAATCCAAGCTGTAGAAACAAGATCACCTTAATTCACATTTAACAACTTTTCCACATGAGCCAGGGGTAGGACATGCATCAGCAGTATTTGTATTGCTCCATCTTCAATGAATCACTCACTTCCACTAATAGAATGCTTGATAAAAGCTCTAACAGAATTGACTGAGAGGAAAATCAGACTTTCTCATTTCAAAAGCAATCACAACAGCTTTCTCCCATATTTACCACCTTGAACCCTTCCTCCTTCCTCCTCCAACTTAAGCACCATGGTTGATTTTATTACAGGTAACACATGGTTAATTGTATTCATTCAAACATTACGGAGGAATCAGATATGAAACTGCTGAATAACCTACTCTACATGATGAATCACTATTTGTTGCATGACTTATAGACTATCTATCAGCTGACACTGTAATCTAAAATATCAGTTCATCCCACCGTCCCCCACATGTTCTGACTTGTGAAGCCTCCTAATCACTAATGCAAATATGTCAGTTTTTCCAAGCTGCCTTATTTTCATATGCTCCTTCTACACTGTGTTCATCAACCAGCTACTCACTACCAGGCTTGCTGTTTTCTGTTAACTTTTCTCCTTCTACCAAGTGATCCTCAAAAACCACTTTAACCATTCCTATTAATCGTCTTAAATTCTGATTACCATTTTATAGTGATCTTATTTTCCCATTCTTACATTGCTTGTATTTGAGTTTCAGTTTTATTCTTTTTAATCCTTTTTAATAAGCAACTACCTTTTTCAAAGATGACAACTTTGTTATTTTGTTTTAGAAGTTTGTTAAGGGAAACTCTAGCATTTGGCATGGCATTCTGAAATGCACATGCTTTGAGTAGGTGATGTGGAACCCGAGTGGACATTTACAGCCACTCTCTCATCCCGCAAAATTATTTCTACTCTGCAGAGGAAACCTTAAGTCTATGATTTAGTGGGTGTCAATTTCAAAACTTAGCTGAAACATCAGCTAAGTTTCAACTGTGGATTGAGTTTATGAAAGAAAAGTATAAATTAACAGAAGTTTGACATCTAGTTTTAGCTATTGTACTCATGTACTGCTGGAGAAGTGCAAGTATTCTTTTCCTGTATGGTAGGCCATCCTGTAAAATGATCTACATACAATTACTGCACTGTAAAAGCTTAAGTGTGATGGAAGTTTATGAAATTAGAACAACATTAAAATAGAAGTTTAGTAGGATTATTTTCTTACCAAAATTGAATGCATTCCCATGTAAATTCGACTACAGCAAACCAACAAACACCAGCAGAATGCAAGGATGAGTCCAAACATAAGGGGATACTGGTAGGGAAAAAAGGTGGAGAGACTGTATTAGAGTTTTGAAAAAAATAATCTAAAAGAAATCACTCTAAGAATTCTGTAATAATTAATTATGTAATTAATTCCTATTAATGCAACTTATGCTTACCCTTTTCCTTGCCCTAGCCTACCCAAGCCTATTAGACCACCTCAAGGAAATCCACTTTTCATAACAGCAAAACATTATTAATGTTTTTCAACTTTTTCCTTGTCCTCTTCCTTTGCATTCAAGATATGAAGTTCAGTGCTTTGATCATATCTTCTCAGACAAAGCAGTAAGAAGTTAACAGATTTCAGTAGCAATTAGTCTTGCCTTCTTAACAGATCCTAAATTGGCAATATGGGCAGAGACAAGCCTTGTGTTATAAACTGCAGAAAAGTTTCACACTGTAGATTAACAATTATCCAGGCATAATCTAGTAGCTTCACCCTTCTTCTGAAAAGGAAGAACTCGTAACAATTTACAAATAAAGTCAATTCCTTTCTGTAGTCCCTGACTCAATATCTGAGCATCCATGTGAAACTCCTGGAATAGTAATCATTTTTGCTCTCCACAAACCCATATAAGTTTCCTATTGCAATCCATATTTATTGAACATAATCAAGGAATTATTTCAAATTATTTCCATCTTCTGATAGATTTTTAAATTAATAAGTACTGTTTACCAGGAACAAACAAAACACTTCATTTTAATCAGCATGTATCAGCATGTGCAGAAACCTAGCATTTTAACTTCCTTAGGTTTTGGATAAAAGCATTCCAATTCACATCTTGCAACACATTATGAAATACTTTCCCTAACCTACCACATTGCAAAACATTGTACAAGACAGGATATGGCTTCCTCCTTTCAGTATTAATTATTCTATAAAAGAAGCAGTCACAAGACAAAATAGCATGCTTCCAACACTGCTTCACTTCCTACATGATAAGCATTTTCAATACAAACATGCAGTGTAGATGTACTCAAATCCTGGAACACAAACTAAGAACTGCAGGCAGTTCTCTTGCCTTCTGCCTTGCTCCTTTCATGGGTAACCTGAAGGGTAGAATATCTAACAAATAAGAGAAAGTATCTTTAATCTTATTGGAGAAAGGTGTATATCCTCTCTGAAGGCCACTTGACAGACTGATAAGCTTCTCAATCAGTTTTTCAGTCAAAGGTTTGGGAGAAGATTATAAGTCTTCCACATTATTCCAACATTCTTTGAATTCTTAGCTCCAGGAGCACATTAGCATGACAAACCTAAAGAATTTCTTAAACTAATGGAAAATTGGAAAGCTTATGCTTCACATAAAAAAACAAATTTCACATTAAAATCAATTCTAAATGCCCAGCTCACAGTTGTGTTACATCTAGTTTAAACTCTAATTCCTGTATCAACATGTGTCTTTTTTTATAAGACATTCACCTACAAATTGTAACCTAAACAAAATTGCGTATTTAATGATTCATTTCTAACTGAAATGAAGAAGGAACAAATTCAGTTTCCTGCCTTTCAGAATTATGCTAATAACAGGCAATACACCACTAACTAGGTCACACTCAAGACATGACTGCAGAGTCATCAGATGCCAGCATTGTTATAGTAGCCACAAAAGCAGTCCTTGTTCCCTGTGCTGCCCCACCAGAATACATTACGCCGTTATGCCTCTTCCATCACTTCCATTGATCTCAGGGTACAAGTAGTGCTGCCTGCACCTGGAAGACACTTCAGCCACACAACCTCCTGCTCCACTCCCCCCTCACCCCTGAGGGCGACCGAAGCAGAAATGCTGCATGTATATAGAGGGGTAAGTATATCCTATACTCTCTGAAGTAGAGAGGAGCTTCTAGCACATCCTTACCTGCTCCACAACATGAAAGCCTGGGAAGACAGACTTCTTGTTTCCCAGAGAGAAACTAGCAAGGGAAGATTAGTAACTCCAGAAGCAATGCAGACCTCTTGACTAGAAAAATTAATACCATCACAATTACTTGGTGGTAGAATGAACTTACATGTGTTCATATGGAAGTTTCAAACATTTTTGCGCATCACTTGATACCACCATATGCCCATTCTTGTTTCCTGGCACACATCTTTAGTCCTTTCAGGCCCTAATCAAGAATAAGATTTTTCTTTAATAAAGATTTTTCCTGTGTTTCTGAAACACCTGACAGAAACAGAAGCTGGAGCTTTAGCAAGAAGACCTATGAAGTGTCAGGCTCAGCAGGCTGTAGCAGCTAATGATACCATGGTTGGGGAGAAGTTACAGCAGCTAAAAAAGCAAGACTCTAAAAAGCATGAAGGAAAAAGTGTATGTGAGAAGTCTTATTTTAAGAGTCCTGGGCAGGTCATTGTGAACAGCAGGGAGAGTCAGATAAATTCTGAAAAGTAAAAGAAATGTTTGCTCTCAGTCAGGAGCTCTCAAGGGAGGAGTGTTTGAGGAAGAAGGGAATTGTCAGAAGCTCCAACTTTCAAGAAAAGTTCAAAAAGAGTATTTGACTCTCTCATATCTCACTCTAATTCTGTTTTTAATAATATCGAAAATACCCATTAAAATACCTGAAACCACTGGCTAGTTTAGTTCTTCTGTAGCAAAGCATCTGTATCTAAGAGCTCAAACACTTCCTTATTGAATCATAAATAAAATCCAATTATACATTTCACCCCAATTCGTATCATCTTAAAGTGAAAGATATTTTAACTTAAACCCAGACAAAATATTTGTACTGAAATAGCTTTAGCATGATTTGTGCACAAATGTATCTGCAGTATTAGGGACATGCTGATTTATGGTATTTTTAATGCATGGTAATAATAATCATAGAAGTCCTAAACCCAGTTTATTTCCACCAAGAGTTTACTCACTACAGTGTGCTGAGCTGGGTTGTCCACAATGAAAAAGCAGAAGAACCAAACAATTATTCTAATTTCCTCTGGAATACTCCACAATACAACAGTTAAGTGTATTTTTGTGCTTAGTTCCCACACAAACCATTCTCTTCTATGCTCTCCCACTATATAACCAGCACTCTTTGACAACTGTCAGTTTATGTCTGAAGCTTACTTACCGACCAGTAAAATAACTATCAGTTTAAAGACATCTTTTCATATGAAGTATGGAAATAAAATTTCACCTAAAGAAGGTTTTAACCTTCATCTGTCCTGGTTTCTCCCCATGTTACATCCATACTTCCCTGCATTACTGATCAGAATTTCTTCCCACAACCCCAGCACCCCACTGCAGAGCATCATAAAGCTGTACATACACTTTGGGCCTTCACAGTTCACTGGCCTCCTTAGATACCACTAGAAATCAAGCAGAACCATCCACTACTTCAATACAAATAAAGCTCACAAATACCCTGCCTCCTCCTCGGACTGCTTTTTCACTCATACCATTTAAAAGCAGCCATTGGTTTCAAGAATTCCTAGGACACCAAACTGGCAGCACCTGCTTAAAAATATACCCTCAGGTGATAAGGCAACCACATGTTTTATCCTCACACATACAGATAAGTGTACAAGGTGACTAAAGGAGAATATTAACACTCCCACACATCTTTTAGCTTAGCAAGAAAACAGCTCAGCAGCATGCCAACCTGACACCACCTTGATGCCATAAATTTACTTTCAAATCACTGCCTGAAAATAAAGCAATGTCAAGGTACTAGCAAACATTTTCTACATGTTGTTTCATCTATAAATGATTAACTGCATGTATTTTGCATATATACATTGGGTATACCATGGTTGTATATCTGTAACCTCCCACTGCCCAGGCATAAGAAATCCGCTTAAATATCAAATACCTTCTATTAGTACAGTGCCTTAAACAACCCTTTTTAGACATAAAGGTCTCAAACCCTGTCTCCATGCCCTCAAGAGCATCGCATGTATATCCTCAAAAATTCATTATACTTACTATCTCCATAGCTATCATGCCACCCCAACAATTTTTAGTATGGGGAATATTTATTGAACTGCATACTGCTTTCTTTTTTGCCAAATTAAGGAAAAATCCCAACTTGTGATCTGAAAATACTAATCTTATGCAAAAATAAAGATACTTGCATAGTACACTTAATGTGAACTTCAGAATCACATGTTGGCTCAAAACCAATATTTACCTGTCACTAATTCTCCTTGAGAAAAGTACCCACATTCCATATTAGATCAAATCACTGATATCTGGCTAGCACAAGCATTTTTCTGAAGGCCAGAATACAACTTTGATAATATGCATAAGCATGTAGTACAACTACAAGATTAGAATATGAAGTAAAAGCAGGTGGAATTGCAGCAAGGCAGAGATCAGGAACAGACACAAATTCAACACAGATATTAAAAAGATACTTTCGCCAGTATTTTGGCTTTAAAGTGTTTGAGGGCATCATACCCATTAAGAAGTGTCCAAGTGTTGACATGTGTGACTAAGGGACAGATCACCAAGCATCTTAATAAAAAAACAAAACAAAAACAAAAAAAATCCCCCCAAAACCCAACAAAATGGTTTATTGATTTCTTAAATTCACATATAAAGTTAAAGAAAAAGCTAGAAATAAAGCTGATTGAATCAACTACTCATCTGCTCTCAGACCTCAGTTTTGTTCCCAGATCCAGAATCTTGTTAATCAAAGAAACTGCATTAAATTGGTCCTATTTGGAAGTGAAACTATTTCCAATAAGCCTTTCAGAATTGTATGCTCTATATTTTCAATAGAAAATTCCCATTTTATTTGATTACATCCTCCAAAACATGCTTGCAAGCTTCTGACTGGATCTCATCAAAAATGTTTCCCTTAGCTGCCTATCCTCCTCCCTCCCAGTCTTCTTCTGACTTTTTGCCAAGAGTCTTAATAACATAACCATTGTTTGAAAATGCTCATAAGGAAGCAATCTGTCCTAAAAGCTTTGACCTAGGTCAGAAAATTCCTTCTTTCATAATGGAACATTCTGAAAATAAACTCTAGATACCCATTTCTTTACTTTTTTAAAGCACATTCTACACTGGGGAAGTTTCCAGCATCCACAAAGGGATCCAAACTATTTCCTAATATTTTCCGTATTCTACAATATTACTCAATGATCTTTTAAAATCATATGATAACTCAGAAGTCTACCTTCAGTTTGAGACAATTATTTTGTGCCAGAGTTCACTGAACGAATCTAAGCATCATACTTTGAAGAAGATATTTGGGCTATGTATTTGCATTAGTCATACAAAAAGCAGAGCATATAAATGATTGTGTGGACAGAGCAGAAAAGAAAGGAGAAGAGGATAATTAAAGAGGAAAGACCACTTATCTTTTTAGGAAAGATACAGACAAATCCCTGTTTTTTCAAAAGAGGCCAAGTGATAAATAACACTGATTAACCTGCATTTATCAATTATTTCCTTCTTTCTTGACTGACAAACATCAAAAAGCATAAAAGTTTGAGAATGCTACATGCCATTGCAAGAAACTCTTCTTTAAATTCCAAGACAAAGCTTTGAACACCAGCCCTGCTGGGAGTTAAAAGGTTTACTTTTCTGCTATACATCTTCTGAAAAGAAATCAAGGAGTGACAATAGGAATTGGAGCCTGTTACTTCTCTTATATCCTTAAAAATAAAAAAATCCCTCCCTGAACACACCCAGCAAGAATCACCTCCAGCTTGCTCTGCTTATGCCACCAACACCTAAAAATTATTTTCCTGCAAACTGAAGTCTGCTCAGGTTTAATCAGCACATCCTATTTGAAAGTGTGAGGAATGCTTTGTGTGTGTGTACAATCCACTAAGAAGGAAGAACTTGCATGAGAAAGATTACTTTTGAATCCTCTCCTCTTCAAAAACTGCATTTAAGTTTACAGCATTTTTTTACATATCCCCCCCCCCCCGGATCATTTACATTAATTAAAGATCTGCTTATGAAAATCTGAAAAATATATTTAATGCCCGTCAACAGAGTTTACTAGGGCAGGATGCTGCATACTTCTGGCAAAGATCCCCATGAGATTTGTATGAACTGGCTATGCTCTTTTTAAACATTTAGGAGCACCCACATCAAACAGGCCACACAACTTTTCCCAGCTTCCTTTACAAATGAACTACAGACATTAATACGGCCCGCGAAATAAGACCTTATAACTCAAATGTACAAGACAAGGCAAGTGCTGACCCTCCAGATTGCCATCTTTCTGTCTCAGGAGCTCTTCAGTGCATAGGCAATTCTAGGATATCAGATTACCCCTTCAGCAAAGCTTTTCATGTCAGAAGAGTTTTTGTTTGCTTATTTTAAGAAACACATCTAAGAAAACCAATTAGACAAGCACGTATCTCTTTGCCTGAGTTTCTTCACCACATTTTAGTATTTAAACCAAAATCCATTTGGGCTTCTCTGAGGTGAAGCATCTCTTCCCCAAAAGAATCTGTACTTGCTCTTACACACAGAATTTGTACAGAAGGGATGGCTTCCTATGTGTAGCTTCCAATTTTATCATCACATCAGCCTTAAACGATTATGCAAGCCTTTCAGCAAGGAGAGACACTTAAAGCTAGGATTTGCCCACTTCCACTAAAATTCTCACTATAGCACTGTCATTATACTATTCATCCAACCCCAACAACCAATTTTTCCTCATTCCCAGTGGGGATCTGAAATAAGCCTTTTGAATGGAAGAGCAGGAGGACAATCCTATAGGTAATAATTCATAATAGTCAATCTCGGAATCACAGAACTATGCAAATCCCTCTGGAATCCCAAAACAGATCCTCTCAAACCCACCTCCTCTGATTAGATTCATCAGCTTTGATTGATAGAAGTAATGATGCAGATGAAAGATTTCTGGAAAGGTGCTGGATGCAGTACAATGTGACAGTCTTACACAGTCAGAATTAAGGATAGAGTCAACAAATCACTAGTAAAAATTATTTTTCAGTTTTTATTAGGTGTGTCAGTCATAGAATCATAGAACAGTAAGGGTTGGAAAGGACCTTAAGGTCACCTAATTCCAACCCCTCTGCCATGGGCAGGGACACCTTCCACTAAACCATGCCACCCAAGGCTCTGTCCAACCTGGACTTGAACACTGCCAGGGATGGAGCATTCACAAACTTCCTTGGGCAACTCATCCCAGTGCCTCACCACCCTTACAGTAATGAACTTCTTCCTTATATCCAATCTAAACTTCCCCTGTTTAAGTTTGAACCCGTTACCCATGTCTTGTCACTACAGTCCCTAATGAAGAGTCCCTCCCCAGCATCCTTGTAGGCCCCCTTCAGATACTGGAAGGCTGCTATGAGGTCTCCACGCAGCCTTCTCTTCTCCAGGCTGAACAGCTCCAGCTTTCTCAGCCTGTCTTCATACGGGAGGTGCTCCAGTCCCCTGATCATCCTCATGGCCCTCCTCTGGACTTGTTCCAACAGTTCCATGTCCTTTTTATGTTGAAGACACCAGAACTGTACACAATACTCCAAGTGAGATCTCATGAGAGCAGAGTAGAGGGGCAGGATCACCTCCTTTGACCTGCTGGTCACGCTCCTTTTGATGCAGCCCAGGATACGGTTGGCTTTCTGGGCTGCAAGCGCACGCTGAAGCCGGCTCGTGTTCATTTTCTCATCCACCAACACCCCCAAGTGCTTCTCCACAGGGCTGCTCTGAATCTCTTCTCTGCCCAACCTGTAGCTGTGCCTGAGATTGCTCCGACCCAGGTGTAGGACCTTGCACTTGTCATGGTTAAACCTCATGAGGTTGGCATCTGCCCACCTCACAAGCGTGTCAAGGTCCCTCTGGATGGCATTCCTTCCCTCCAGGGTATCAACCGAACCACACAGCTTGGTGTCATCGGCAAACTTGCTGAGGGCGCACTCAATCCCACTGTCTGTGTCAGTGACGAAGATGTTGAATAAGACCGGTCCCAACACCGATTCCTGAGGGACACCACTTGTTACTGGTCTCCAGACGGACATTGAGCCATTGACCACAACTCTTTGTGTGCAGCCATCCAGCCAGTTCTTTATCCACTGAGTGGTCCATCTATCAAACTGATGTCTCTCCAATTTAGAGACAAAGTCAGCCATTAGCCATTTGGAGACAGTCAAGCCATTACAGAACAGATGCACTTGACTGCAGAAGTCACTGATGATAGGATTTGCAGACAAGCACACAGGGAGGACAATGCTGTCATATTTAAACTTCTTCAGAAGAGAAGTCCATTCAAACAGTGTTAATATAGAGAGCAGCTACTGCTCAGTTAGAGTTCTGGGTTCCTGATGAATATCAACTTAAAGTTTGCTAACAGTGAGAATCGGCAGTTTCTGACTCAGCTTATTAATGCAGAGCTCAGGAGGGAGTGTTAAACCATCACTTCGTAACCTGAACAACTATTGCTAGAGCCAGGCTGCATCCTGGAGGTACTCTGGAAGAAAAGCATATTTTCTGTGTCTCTTTTTTTATTGTTGTTGTTTTTTCCCCTCCTCAAAATAAAACAGTAGGGTTATGACACATTCGGGTACCATCAACTCAAGCAACACTTCTAGTAAAATATGTAGTTCTATCTATTTGAAATCAGCTATTCAAAGGAATCAAATACAATATAAAAAGACACTTTTTTTCCAGTAATCTCAGCCTGAGGCTTTTGGAAATTTTGTAGGTAATAAGCAACTGACACTATCTCTTCCTCCCCATTGAGAACATGATATAAGCCAGCCTGGCTCAAACTGTCAGTATTTCAAGGAAAGCAGGTTTTCCCCAGTGTGATGAAGTTATATTTCTTCCCCACATTGCATTGAGATCTACAACCTCACTGTCTTTTAAGAGTTTGCCCTTCTTTTTTAGGGTATAAAAGCTTCAATGACAGAAAGAAAAATATTAACATCTATAACACTCCTAAATTCTCATGAGCCTTTGTCATGCATGTTAAATTTCAAGATTACTGAAGTGTCTTCGAAACAAGTGGTTTTCCTGCTGAGCTTTAACAATAATAAATACAGATTATGCAAGCAGAATCAAAAGTTTTAAGCAAGCTCTTATAATACAATGAAAACCTGAAAATTTATATTCCAGAATGGACAGAACAGTCCATTGAAGATTCTCTTAACACATGTCTATCTGGAAGTCATTTGCATTGCATATTCCCTGTGTCCAAAGTATCTAATTGTAAATTGCCACAACCATCTTTAAAATATCTTAATACTGAAAGTACTTTACTTGAACAATGACATTTATAAGCAAGTATTTTAGTTTTTCTCTGTATAGTCAAAACCTTTTTGAATACTACATGAAAGGAAAACAGTTGTAATAGGATTACTGTTAGGCATTGAAAACTTGGAAAGCACAAACTCAGTTCAACAGGTTAAAAGTAAACCTAGTGGAGTCAAAAAGTGTTGGTTTTAAATAGATAATTTGGGCCATACATAGAAAAGTAAGAACAGATATGCTCTGTTCTATTGTTCAAAGGAAAGACTCATAGATTGACAGAAACACCGTAGTACACAGGAAGTCATAGCTCAATGAAAGCAAACTCCAAATAAGCAATACAGGAAGGTGATTTCCTTCACACTGGAGTTAACCTCTTTTAGAACAAGAGTGACTTTATTTGGTTTAGTGTAAATTTCGAAGTGACAAACTCAATTAAAGTTACCTGTATTCCAGAATAAAAGTCTCTGCACAAAACTTATAGCTGTATCTGGTCAAAATCATGCTCAGTCTTGCTCCGCCATGACTTTTCTGAACAAGCAGTCCTAAAATGTGGACCCATCATGATCATGATCAGTGTAATGCTTGCTTTTATGGAATATATAGAAAGACTGAACCCAAACATTTGCTGACAAGTTTAAATCTAATCATCTGTATGTACTAACATGTCTAATTTAATAAAAAAAACAGTTATTAAAAGCTTCTTTATCATTAATAGTTTCCCAAGAAGTTCTGAGGTCAGTCAGTAACCCCACCTATTTCCAGAAAAGTAAGACGAGAAGTTGTCATATAGATTCTGCTCCCTTTCAGTGCAAGTAAAATATGAAGAACAGAAGCAGCATTAGATGAAAGCTTAACTCTCTTTAGGGGTAAAACAAAAGATACTCAACATGCCATAGGTTAACTTTTGATGAATATTTGGAAATAAATTTAAAATACTAAGCCTGTTTTTTTCTTAAATTAATATTTTGAAAAAGCAGAAGTCGGTTTCAGAGAGCTATGTTATTCATAGCCATTTCATAAGAAGAAGGAATTAAAATTAAGACTCAAACATTTTGCTTCCTCATTTCTTAAGCATGGTTCTAAATAAATAACAACAAGACTCAATGTTGATGATTTCTTAATATGCATTCATTATAAATATGTTTAGTCAATTAGCACAGTATTTCACAGACCACAGTTGCAGGGCTGGCAAGCTGAAGATCTAACATGGCTCACTGGCAAAAATACCATTTCACACATTGTCAGTTTGCTGGTACTGGAAGAGCAATCAAACCAAGTTCTTCTCTGCACACATGACAACAGTCCATGTAAAGCCAATCGACTGATACTACTTAATGAAGTTTCGCACATGCAGAGAAACAGAAATCCAGTTCATTCTTCCAACTGGCATCAGCCCTACGTCTCTAACAAGTAATAAGCAAGCATTCCCATTTTAGTCATTTAAAAAACCAAAACAGATACCCAACAACCTGAAGAGCAAGTATCTCACTGTCAGAACTGCAAATACGTATTTCAAACACCCACAAAACATGGCATTATATCTGATGCCTGTTCAACTCTAGCAAAGTGATACTTCATATTTTCCTAGCAAAGAATATAAACCCCTAATAGGTTTCTTTGGGGAACGCTGTATCACCCTGCAGTACTAACTTTGATTAAAGAGAAGCAAAATACAATCTGTAACTTTCAACTACCTTCTTCCTTTCAGGTACCCATTCCATAGCTGAGATAAAACCACCAAGTGTCACACTGTAACAGCACAGAACTGCTAATTGTTAACAGTAACTGGAAAGACAAGAGTTCAGCCCCAGAAGAAAGTTCAAAGAGAGTTCTCTCTACCAAGATGACAAACATCTGACTTAAAATAGGCAGGTGTTATAGTAAGAGTCTGTAAACATTAACAACTTAACAGTAGCCTTATTACATAACTTCTTAAACATCACACACAGCACCCTCAAAACCCTACACTGAATATTTGTTGCCTGGGAAAGCCTTCCCCCTCATTGGGGCAGTGATTTAGAGAGCAGAGTATATGTTGTGCTTTCTTTAGAGTTCTTACTGTTGCCCATACTGCAAACAACAAGCGCTGAAGCAAATGCCTCAGATGCTCAACGGTCTTACTTCATCTATTAACCCAAAGTGCAACAGGCAGATCTTAAAATTCTGCTGAATTAAGGTGCTGAAAGGATCAGAGGTTATCCGTTCCTGCTATTTATTAGTACATTATTAGTAGTAAAAACACCTGAAGATATATGGACTCCTCAGAACAGAAATAGTCATTTCCACTTCATGGGTAATGAGACTAAAAGCATTTTAAAGTCTAAAGCTACAGTCTAACTATACAAAGTGATGTAAAAGTAAAGAAGAATCAGCAAAAAAGCCTGTCTCTTCACCAAGTTTTCAGTCAGCAAACCCAAACGCCTTTAGAAACATAAGATGCTTATAAAACTTTGTACAAAGCACTTACCCTACAAGAAGTTTAAAAAAAAAAAGAAAACTCACAAGAACAAAATGCAGATTGTTAACGCAGACGTTTAATGAACACTGAGCTAATCGTTCGGAAAGTCAGCAGAACTTCGACTCCGAAGACAGAATTATTAGAATAGGTCTTGTTACCTGAGCAATCTCGTGGATCACAGAAATAGCAAAAAAAAAAAGGGGGGGGGGGGGGGGGGGAGGGGGGAACAAAGAAAAAAAGGCACAAATTTCACACTTTCCCCAACCTCACTCAGCCACCTCCCCTCCAAAAAGAAAACAGGTCTGCCACATTGCCACATCCCCATACGCCGGGGCTGGGAAACACTGGTTGAAGGGCAAGAAGGTGCGCGTTACCTGCCAGCGGCCGTAGCTGAGCAGCAGGAGCGCCAGGGGGATGGCGGTGCCCGACATCGCGTGAGTGGAGGGCATGCTGTACTCCGAGTTGTAGAACACTTCCAGCTTCACCACAGGCGGGGAGGCAGGCCGCGGCCAGCGGATGACATCCTTGGTGCACTGCCCCAGGTACATCACCCATACCCAGATGATGATAAGCCTCCGGCCCAGCCAGGCGTCCAAGTTCCAAATGCAGAAGGGGAAGAAGAGGATGTAGAAAAGCTCGTTGCCGAGCTCCGTGCCCAGGCTGAAGAGATAGTAGAGGAAGCGACTACGGGTGGAGAACTCCTGGCTGCCGTCCTCCTCCGTGAGGGAGTTGCGCCGCGGCCTCCTCCACCGCTGCGGGGGACCCGCCCCAGCGGGCACAGTCCCGTTCCCGGCGGGATGCTCCTCCCCTCCCGCCCGCCCCGCGGCCGGCGGGCTGCCGTTAGCCACCGGCCCCCGGGCTCCGGCTCGCTGCTCCGCATCGGCCCAGCCCGTAGGCCCCTCCACCCCGCAGAGCCGTTGGAAGGCGGCCACTTTCTGTGGGTCTTGCAGGTGGGCGGCCAGCCGGGACAGGCGCCGGCAGAGAGCCATGACTGGAGGACGAGGCCGCCCGCGAGGGGCGGGCCGAAGGCGGCTAGGTTCTGCCCGGGCAAGCGGACGGGAAGCTGAGGGGGCTTCGCTTGCGGGGCTGCGGAAAGGACGGGGTATCCCGTGCGTGCGGCGGGGAAGAGAACGGTTCCCTCAGGAGAAACCCGCTCGAGGGCGAGGCGTCGCGGAGCGCGGCCACCGCCCGGCCCGAGCCGCCACCACCGCCCTCGCCTCAGCCCGGCTCCCCGCGCCGCTCTGGTGCCGGCTGGCTCGATCACTCTCTGTCGATCTCCCTCGCGCGCGCGCGACGGCCCGACACCGCCCCTCGCCGACACCACCCCGCCGCGCATGCGTACAGCAGTCGCTCGCGGGTGCGGGGACCCCCGCAGGAAACCTCATCGCAGTGCGGATTGGCTGCTGCTCTCTCCCGATCCCGCCCCTCTGCTGAGGGGGATCCAGTCAGAGCTCGGCTTTGCGCGAGGCAGCGAGCGGCGTGCCTCGGCCTCGAGCGTGAAGAGCCGAAGCGGGTGCGGTGGTGGTGGTGGTTGTTCTCCGCTGGCTGTTAGTCTGGCTTGCGGTCCTCAGCGAGCCGGTTGCCCTTCCTTCGCGTTTACGGTGAGCCACTGCTGCCCTCGCCTCAGCCACCGTCTGGCATCAACACTGAGGCCCACGTCTGGCTGCCTCTGCCCTCCTCTTCCTCCTTCTCCCACTGCCCGCGTCGACCCAGAAGGAGGAATCTGGTGGTATAAACATGAGCGGGAGAGCTGGTTTCAGACAGAGACTGTGAGTGGTCTTGACCCTGGCAGACAGGCCGTTTAGCTGTGGGGGTGGTGAGTTACCCACAGGGATGCAGAGCTGACAGGCACTTCGGGGGGGTCTGCAGGGTATTACGGGAGGAGGTTCCACGCCTCCCTGGCTGGGCGTGCATGGCTTAAAGTTCAGCAGGACCAGAACATTTGCAGTCAGGTACTTTGGAAGTCCACCGTTGCTGGGGTTTCCATCCTAGAAATGCCATGAGAAATGAAAGCTTCAGTCACCAGCGCTCTCTGATGCTGCTGTTTTAAAAAGAGTGAGCTATATGACCCAAATGACTGGTTAGCTTAATAGCTATCCTAACCAAAATAGAACATCTGATATAGAACTTAAATAATTAAAAGTTGAAATTAAAGAATATAACATAAGTCTACACAGTATTTTCGTAAAAACAGATATTAACACTGTTCTGAAGAGGTACTTGACTCAGACTTAGTGCTTCATGATACTGTTACTAGCATTGGGTACATGCAGTGCCAGTCAACCATGTAAATGGAATTTGCTGCCAGATCTCAAGAAGAGGAAGAGCTTAGTTGAAAGAAACGGTGTCTGAAGACGTTCCAGGAGTAGGTTCTATGTTGTACTATATTTTAGCAATGATCTGGAAGCAGGTCTGAACCTGCTGCTGCAAGAATTGAACTGCAGGATTAATGGAGTCATAAATAATGGTGAAGGTGGGCCAATGATCAGAATGGTCGGTACAAGCAGCCCATTCAAATGTCACTATTTTAATCCGGCAAACTATAAAGTTGTCTCTTCAGAAACTGTGGAGGCTGTAACTGGAGAATAAAAGACTGTAGCCTGGGAAGGTAATGACTTTGAGAAGGATTTAGGGGTCAGAATAAGCAAGCAATCAGATAAGGGCTGTCTTGTATGCGGCTATGGCAGAAAAGGATTAATCAATATATAAACAAAGGAATAAAAAAAATCTTTATTTTACCTCTCATGTTTGGCCTCAAAAATGTCATCCATGGGATAGTGCATACAGTTCCAGTTTTCAGATTTTAAGAAGCATGCTGGAAAATAAGAAAGACTGAAGCAAAATGTTCTGATGGTTAGAGAAAATGCATTACACTGGGAGGTTTTAAGCGCTCAGGCTGTTAAAATTTATCTCAAAGTGGACTGGGAGGTGATTTAATTGTAATGTATAGGAATATTCCTGGGGGAAAATCCAGGATATTAAAGGGCTCTTTAATCTATTGAAGAGAGGCATAATAAGAAGTAATGGCCAGAGGCAAAAGCCAGACAAACTCAAATAGGAAATAAACCACACATTTTTACACCAGAACTCATTCCCAAGAGAAACTGCATATTTTCTATCGTTTTATGTCTTCTCTTAAAGATAAGATGTATTTCTGAAAATTATTTTTAGCTGAGCAGAAATTATATTTTATCTGTTGAATGAATACAGTTTGAAATCTGATGGTCCATGGTATACATAGTGTCAGGTTAATCTAATGGGACCATCATGGTTTAAATTTTAAATGCCAGAAGCAGACATTTTCTTAATAACCGTGAGCATTAAAATAAATTTTTATTTTGCCTTAAAATATTTATGTGCTGTAAAAAAGCTGATCTAAATTAAGCTTTTGGCAGCAGAATGCACTTACTAAGACAGTATCTAAAGGTTTTGACCTTTTGCTTCCTAAATTAACACTTTGGGGATTATTTGGAAAAATTTATCTGCTTTTTAATTTAAACTTCTGAAGGAATGGGTCCTTAGAAGTAATTCATTTGGTGCATTCTGATTCTCTTGGCCTTGAGGCAATTTTACATAATTGATGTTCACATTATAAAATATTTCTTGGAGAAATATTACCCAGAGTGCTCAGATAACAATGCACCAAATGAATCCTGATAAATTTCCTATATTCTACAATATGTATATTTGTATGTTGCATATGTTTGCATCCTACATCCTTAACCTCCCTTGAGGCATTATAATAAACAATTATCAATGGAGGAGCAGCTATTACTGGAAGAGGGATGAATGAAATGTAAGTAAGATTTCAGATCATCAGCTTGGCAGAGAAACATGAAAAAAACACCCTGGAAATGGTACATGATCAATTTTTCTATCTCAAGAACGTAAGATATGTTGTCATTTCTCTGCCTTCTCTGAGAAATGAGCAACACTAATCCTGTGAGGAACATGTGTTTCCTAATTTACGTGCTTCCCTGGCTCTTGAGCAGAAAATGCAAAGACAGGAGCTGAAAAACAAGCTGCTGCCTTCTTTTGTGCCATTTTCCCAGAGTCAAGCCACAAACAATCTCCCCTTAAACACAGAACCACTGAAATCTGTTAATTAACTTGATGATGAATTCTGGAACGAGATCTGAATAACTGTACAGGGGAAAAAAATGCAGTGATTACAAATGATGAAGTGAGATGTCTTTTTGGTATGTACTTGGGAACTTGAAAAGCAGAAAGTTTTTTTGTGTGTGGTTGAAACTTGTTTAGTTTGACTTTGAACTGTTAGTGTGAAAATTATGCAACCTAAACTACTGAAGGAGCTTTTAAATCACCTTTGCACATTTAAGCTAAGAAGCGATTGCAGTGGGCACTCCAAGAACAGTGTGGAGTGCACCTGATAATGGAACTTTTCCAGAAAATGTGTTTCTTTGTCCTGTCTGCAATAGCTGGCCCCAAAGATGTTCTGAATACATTTCAGGTTACTGCACAAGTGCTGCCATCTGAGCGTGACATCCATAACGCATGCATTTTCAGGGTTGCCTGGCAAACCAGCCTAATCACAGCCACATTCCCACAGGCTGTAAGAATTTGACATGACAGCTGAGGGAATCAATGGCAAATGAGGTGTACAGAATACATCAAGCTTGCAGCTGCTGCTGTGACCATCCTGCCCAAGTGACAAGAGCAGAACCAGGAGTTCATCTTTGAAGCAGAACATCTTGCTTGGCATCTATTTGGATGACCACTGTTTACTGAGTGTATTTAAGGTACTGGTTTTGCCTTGCAAAGCTTTAAACAATTGGAGACCAGTTTGAGTCATCAGCAGTCAGTTGTTTTCCTCTCCTAATATAACTGAAGGAGCAGGTGGCAGGACATTCTCTAGGACTGTGGGACTTATTTTCTGTCATCATCTGCAGTAGCTTGAATCAGGTCATCTTTTTGTGCAAAAGACATCTGTTTGATACCATTTTGTGAAGGAGAAATGAAATTATTTTCCAGAGTGATGAAGGATGCAAGGAGTATCAGTAGAGGTCTGAATGGCTAGTTTCCTGTTGAAATAATTATTCTAATGCTGCTAGGATTTTATTATATTATTAATGATGTTAAAGTGCCTAGAGTCAGAGGAAGGCTTCATTTTAGATTGTTTTGAATGTAAATGAATGTAAATCCAGTGAGAGCAGAATTATTTTAAGTTCTATTGGAAAAGCTATCATTAGTAAACATGTAAATAATGAACCAATGTATCACTTCTCTTAGATAGGTCTAACAAATATGTTAAGTCTCCATGGGTAAAAAAAGTTAAAGACTTTGGAAAGAATGAGGCTTGGTTCTTGTCTCTTTGGTATTCTGATTGCTATACTAAAAACTTTACCGACTGCAATAAAAGTAAGTTCAATGACTTGCTGCAATCCCCTGATTTCAGTTTTGCCTGGTTATGTATTTATTTCTGTAGGATGATGTCAAAGTTCCATATATAAGTGGTTTATTTTTTGTTTTTATAAAACTTTGTATTATTCTGAAAATTTGCTAAACTGTTCACGCACTATTAAATTGCTGTAGCATTTGGATATGATAGGGAAAGGTCACTGGATACCTCGGAAATCTGATCCGGTGGCAGATCAGACAAAGTGAACATGAAAGCCCAAACAATATTAACTTAGCAATAGCACTGTAAGCAACAAAAGCAAAAAATACAGGCTTTGTTTAAATGGTGGATGTTTGGCTTCAGAGTTACAAGCCTGGATTTCCAGGGAATGGAATCAGGTGGCTTTGCTGTGTTGCTATTTTAGCATGGAGTTGCACAGCAGCACATATTCTCATGTCACAAGACACTTCTTATACTGTCGCCTCATTCAGATGAGGGCTGAGTATGCCCATCATTACTGAATCTGCCCAGCTGCTTGGGTTGGGTTTTCTTTTTTTCTCTAGGTGTTTATATTGGCACATAATCTTGGAAAGGCACAGAATTTTAGTGACTAGGTAATTGTATGCAGATGCAAGGTGTACAATGTTGTTATTTGTTATAGCAAATAATAAGTAAAAAGTTAAAAATAAGTAATAAAAGAGACTGCAGCCGTAGGGTCTCCTCTGTAAAGTCATTCTAGGAATGCAGTTGTTGCAATCTTATCATTCTTCTCTGAACTTAAATCCATCTGTTTAACCATGTCCCATGCCATTTCAAACATAGATAGGGTGACATTATTTAAGGAGTGTTTCTATTGTGTTAAAAAGGAGATTATTCTGATTTTGACATTATCTTAAATTATTACATGTCCTCAATCATAGCATGAGAGTATTTTACAGTCATTAATTGGCACCTCCTCAGAACAACTCTATAAAGGAGTGGAATGTGTAATTGTCACCCCTGTCACTTTTCACCTAGGAATGAGATACAGATTTGGTAACAGTTTCAATATACTTCCATTTATTCCATTTTCCAGGTTCCTGTAATTTTAATTTTTAAATTTTGTAATCTACTGTCTGTATGGTGAGAAAATTGAGGTTTTTTTCCCCATGATGTCTCAAAGTGACTAACAAATCCTAAAGCAATTACAAACCCTTTGTCTTTTTGCCTCCTCATGCCAGGATTTGGAATTGAAAGCAACTGAATTTTGGAAGGTGGAGGGAGAGGTTGGTTGCTTTGTGGGTGGGTACGGTTTGTTTGCTCTGTCTACCAGGAATTAAATTGTATAATTGCTTGCTTTTGCTTGGAATAGCTGACTGTACCTTCATTCCCATGCTCTGCTTGATTATTCACACCACTTGTCTATGGAAGAGACATGTTATTAACCAGATGCATGCACCTCTTTGGGTACCATCCCTGTATTATTTTATAGCTATATTTTATTACTAGCAAGACAGCAGAGGAAGGGTAGAATTAAAAAAAAAAAATTTGTGCATAACTCTTTATCAACCTAAAGACCAGAATTAGAGGGTTCCTTCTTCCCCACATCATCTGAACTTTTGTGCTTATACAATACTTGCAGCCTTTTTATCACTGTAATTTCTGCAGATCCCTTAAAAGATATTTGTCCTTTAAGAAATGAGTAAGTTCTTTCATGCTGACTTGCATTAACTGCAATTACTGCATATTGGATCAAATTTTGTGTGCAAGAGTAGGAGTTACATCAGTGTCTGCAAGCCAGCTGTGCTGCCAGGGCAAACAACTGCTGAGAACTCTCACCAGCAGGAAGCTTCTTGTTGGAACATGCCAAGAGCAGCAGGGATCCCAGTTCCCCAGAGGCAGAACCTGCTTGCTGATGGGCCAGTTTAAAGAGCATATCCCCAGTCCAAGGATGAGAACAAGCCTCTCCACAGGGCACTGAAGAGTTGGGGTGGGGGCAGGACTCCCATCCGAGACAAGTGATCACATCCTAGGAGTTACAGCTTCATGAAGAAAAAGAAAAAGCAGCTTTTCAAGAGGCTAAACCTGTTCTGATTACTTGAACTTCTCAAAGGGGTGCACCCCACACTAGACCCAAGGGAAGGAAATAATGGGAATCAACCTGATTAGCGGATACAGAGAGTTTACCACGTGGCATCCTGGAACATGAGAGGCAGAGAAAGGAAACGTGTTCAGATCCTACCATCAGGCTCAAAAGCTCATGGGCAGGAAACTAGGCAAGGCATGTACATACCAAATGAATCATTAGGGAAGCCAGATTCGATATGATGAGAAAATCAGGATACAAAGTATAAGATATACAGCAGATGGGAATTTGCCTTAACATGCCAGATGCATGTTTTAATCAGTTCTGGACTTTTTTTCCTTGAAAAACCCCAAATTGCCAAGTCTATGAAATCAAGCCAGTTCATGTTCAAGTTATTCATCATTAGAGGAGGAAGAGTGAAAGCTTCCTTAGGCTTCTTTCTGACATTTGTTCATTTTCCATTCAAAGGTGGAAAAGAAGCCACAGTTTGGGGAATATGTTCATAATTTACACTAATTAGGAATTCTCTTGGGTTTCAGCAGCGCCATTTGCAGCGATAGCTGTTATTATACATGAGGTCATCCGTATTTGAAGATTTGATCTGCAGCCAATAAAAAAGATATGTGTGAGCATGTTTAGCACTGCAGTATTGTAACCCCTAACATTCAGACTATAATCTAGAGTCCCTTACACTCTTCCTGCAATTCAATGGAGAAGGCAGATGCCTTGACAGACAGAACAGGAAGTCTACAGGCTGACGAGAGAGCTGTTTGGAGTTAGCTGATAACAAACCAAATGTGAGGATGGCTGTGAAACTCAATCCCACACCTCAGGCATGACTAAAAGTGAGATACCTTGAATTATGTGTGATACAGGATCTCCTCATGGTAGTCAGTTACAAGTACTTTTATTAATAATTGGGTAGATCTCACTTTCTTACAGGATAGGATGCCCACTTTTGATGTAAATGCCAAGTGGGCAGAGCTTTGTCCTGAGAAAGGACCTTTCTAAGCTCCTTTAACAATGTGATAGCCAATATTAATTCATTTTCACTATGGTATTGTTTGTTGCAGGTGTATTGAGAACATTCACAACACCACCAAGAGCCTCCTTCATTCAATCTGCTGAAAATGCCAATGAGCCACCTCCCTCAGTCTTCCATCTTTGAGATATTAAGTGCTCCCAGTCCTGGGAAGGTTCTTCAGAAAAGGCCAGGTGTGCTCAACACACATGATGATACTCAGAATACCTTGCTTGCCTTACTGCTGCACCCTTTTCAAGGTAATGCAACCTATGCATCCCAGAGCAATTCAGAACCTGTATGGCAAGTATTTTGAATGTAACCAGTCGTTCTACAGGCTCTTGCTTTCAGGGTAGCATGAACATTGCTGCTTTTCTTAATTACACAGAAAGTGCTCAGAGTTATGTGTCTGTGATATTCCCTCAAATGTAAATTAACCCTTAAAGTATCAACATGAAGTAGTAATTAGAATTTTAGGGTGGTGAGTTAAAATAGATAGGGGTTATATGACTTGCCCTCAGTCATCCAGGTCCTTAAATAAGTGCATTTTCATGATGAATAAGTTCTACAGTACTTACTTTGGGCACCAGAAATGGATTCATTTGGCCAAGTTAAAGAAAACTACCTATAAAAATCGCCCACTGTGGCAACTGTCTGACCCTACAGGTATATAAAAGTTCCTACTACCTACTCATTTGTCCTGGCAGTTCTCCAGGTCACTAAACTGGAATGCCCATGGCTGCACAGGCAGCAGTGACAGGTGGGGCCAGGCTCTTGTCTGAATCCTGCCCTGGTCAAGGACAGCAAAGACATACCTATGTTCCAGCTGAATCCCTGGAGGAGCTTATTATGTTATGGACACTCGGAGCCTTGTAGAGCTGACTTCAGCCTTGTTCACAGAGAAGCCACAGGGTTCTGTGGAAAGGATGAAGAAAGAAGCACTAGAGCTTATCCTTCCCATAATAGCTTAATAAATGTAGTCATCTAGGGAGTGGGAAATCTTACTTCAGTTTCACCTTGGCCTGATAGGATGCAACCCACTCATGACTCAGAAGGCTGCTGTAGCCGCCAGGTTATGACAGAATCCAGGGCATTGCGTCTTTCATCCCTCCTCCTGAATTTACACTGTTGGCTGTAAAACACAGGGGGCTAGAAAGAGATCCAGCAAGGCTTTACATGACTTACAGTTTGGTGATTGGGATGTAGGATATCTACATTTGATGGAGCTTAACTGCTTTGGCTCAAAAGGGAGCAGAGGCACTTGATTAGGCGATCTGAATTGCCAGGTGTTGGAAGTTGCAATACTTGTATTGGAGGTCGCCTGAGTCCTGCTCTTGGAGTTTAGTGAGGTTAGTCATGTGACAGAAGTTAAGCAGATGTAGATTTGGAGTCAGGATATGTAAATGGTAGAAGTTGGCCAAGAACACAAGACTGCTGATTCACAGAGCTGTGGTGCAAGCATGCTTAAAGCATAACTTTAAGTTGCAGGAGTTCTGTTTTAGTTTGCCCATACATCTTGTGATATATCCTTGTGATCTGCTGTGTCTGCTGAAAAGCAAGCAATAAAATACAATATATAGTAAGAGAAGCATTTTTTAAATAAGTTATTAATATTTGGAGGCAGTGGAAGACTGCAGATTTTTTTTGACCACTGTATTTTAGAGAAAAAAAAAAATGTTCATAACTAAACAGGACTGGAGCAACTTGCAGTGTAGATTTATCAGTGAAGAGCGAAGAGCCTGAGTGTTCTAAAGATTGTTTAGTTTTGCACCTTTATTGTGTTAGAAACTACATACTGCTGATGAAGGGGCTTTTAAAACCAGCTGGGTCAGAGAACAAAGGAAGACAGAACACTATTCATGAAGGAGCTGGAGTTGTCACACTCATCCCAAATTTTGCAGTTTTTCTGGCTAATCAGATGTTTCTTCTCCTGATTTCTTGTAGGCTATATATGCTCACTTTCTCTAATGTGGTTTTGCCTCATGACTGTCCTGCTCTCCACCTCTGTATATCTAGATAGAGACATATACGTATGCATGTACACCTTTTTTATATGCCGCTTTGTTTGGCCAATACTTAACCCATGTGTAGAGTCAGGAAGACCCTCAAAACCCTCTTTGTTTTTGTGTCATAGTGTGTAGGGCAGAGCTTTTGCAACCGCAAACTGTGCAGCCGTTTCTGTCCTAGTCTTTAATCCTACCAGCACTGGTGGACTGCTCACACTTCTGGTCATATTATAATACCAGGGTCATATTGCTGCATCTTAATGTGGTTTTCTCAGTGGCAGCTGAAGGAGGGTACTGACAGGGTCGTGACAATGACAGTAACAAGGGCAAAATTGGATTTGTTCTGGAAAAAAAAAAAAATAGTCCAGACAGAATCACTCCTTTAGCAGAGTCATTTGTTTGGAGGATATGGTTTATAAGTCCTACCTAGGACAGAACTCTTCCTCATTTTTCCTAGTGAACTTCGATTTCATTAAGAAACTGGAGACACAAAGTGACCCACTTGCTTGAGGACACATGTCTTTGGATGAGTATAATTATCCAATACCATTTATACAACCAAATCATAAACAAAGTATAACTAAAATGGCAAAGCTTCATAGATAGAATTGCAGGTTTCTGTGTATGTAAATAGAGCTTTTGTCCTAGAGAAATTTCCAGCCTCTGAGTTCGCAAGATCTGGCGTTCATGCTAGCAGTGGCTTGCTCAGTGTTGTGTCCAAAGAGTAATGGAGAGAACAAGACAAACGCAGTATAGCAATTACTAACAGCCCTGTTTCAGGTGCAGATTTAATAGGAACACCTTCTTAGGTCAACAAAATCACCACCCTCCAACCACGACTATAATGAGACCAGGACTTCTGGCACCTAGATGGTGCAAGAGGCTGTCCATCTAAATCTGTTGCATATCATGTTCAGGGGAATCCTGGCCAACAGGACTTTGCTGAAGTGACAGACCCTATTGTTTAGCTAAATGACAACTGCCTGCAAGATTTTTAATGAAGATGATGTAGTTCCTTCCTGCAACGTAACAAGCTGGTTTGATTTTTAAAACAAGTGCTTGGAAAAGCCACGTCAGGCTCTTAATACGAGCTTGGTCTCTGTTGAGGTGCAGTCTTGCAGCACGCCAACAAACTGAGCAGAGGAGCCCTAGTGATGGCAGCTGCAAAGCTACAAGGAGGTATGGCCATGTTCAAGCCAGGAAGGCAAGTCAAGGAAGCAAAGACAGGATATGACAAAAGGACAGGCATAGAACGGCCTGGAAGAGACTTCTCACAGCTCTTTTCCCTGCGATCTTGTCCCTTCAAGGGACAGAGGTTACAGAGCTGACCCTGAAGATGGTCATCAAACCCCTCGGAGTGCCTGAAGAGGTTGCAGTGTGTTGATTTACAAAGGATCCTGACAGTGTGAAAACTAAAACGCAGTTGCATTTGTTAGGGCATGCAAAATACTTGCAAGAAAACCTGAAGCCAGCATAAAACAGAAATGTGAAGCCCAGATCAGATTTCTGTATAAACCTAGCTAAGTTTTATGATCTGTATCACTGCGCCATGTGTTCAACAAATCTGGCTTGATTTATATATTTGGCTTAAATGGTTTAAAGCCTGAAGTTTAAAACGTTTGTATAAATAGGCATTTACAGCCTTCTGGTTTCAGCTGCCTTTTTGCCACAATTACTAATATAACTACTCTTTTCATGCAGAGCTGGGGGAAGCCTGTATGCATGAACCTGGGTGGCATTAAAAAAAAAAAAAAGAAAAAAAGAAAAACTTAGAAAATGCCACCTTTTAAGGGTTATTTCTTATTTCTTACAAGGCAGTCTTTGTAGGCTTTCAGCATGAAGTGAGCTCTGAATTAAAGCAGCCACACCAGGCTCCCAAATGTGTACTTACAAAAAATACCTCTTTGTAATACCTCACCATCTGGAGAGGGTCTTTTTACAAGGGCATGTAGTGACAGGACAAGGGGGAATGGCTTTAAGCTGACAGAGGGGAAATTTAGATTTGATATTAGGAAGAAGTTCTTTATTGTGAGGGTAGTGAGGCACTGGCACAGGTTGCCCAGAGAAGCTGTGGTTGCCACATCCCTGGCAGTGTTCAAGGCCAGATTAGATGGGGCTTTAGGCAACCTGCTGTAGTACAAGGTATCCCTGCCCATGGCAGGGTGCTGGAACTGAATGAGCTTTCAGGTCCCTTCCAACTTAAACCATTCTATTATACTATGAGAAGTTTAATTTCCAGCGAAGATACCGACCGGTGCTGTGATTCTGCAAGGATTTATCCTTATGCATCATGCTCACACATCTCTTTGGAGTCATGTGGGTTGCACTCATTGCTGAAAATTGGACATACCTGAATCTTGGCAAGGTCGTAAAATCTTTTGAATGAGTTTTAAGAAACCTGTGCGACTACTGCAAACAGAATTAAGATGTAACTTCCTTTCTTGGTGTTGAAATAGTTGCTTAATGGGCCTCCAGGGCTCTCAATGGCAAATAAAGTCAAAGGGAAGCAAATATCTTCAACACCTCTGCAAGCCATTATCTTGTTAGCAGGCATAAACTGTAGCAAGCCCTTTTTCCAAACTGTGCTTCTGTACCAGTAAGAAGGAAATAAGGACACTCTTTTCCTTTGCAGATCATCTGATGAAAAGTGCCAGAAAAGCTGCTATCAATGAATACCTGCATTTGTGAATAATTTTCACATAGCCTTTCAGATGCAGGAACCGTGGTATCCATGTAGAAAAATACTATTACATTGAATCCACTGTTTTTAAATTATCGTTACAAATTAAAATATGAGGTATAAGCACAGTCCTTGATAAAAAAAAATCTGTTCTTTTCAAAAGGTGTTTTCACACTCTTCTCCATATGGTTTAGCTATACTCAAAAGAAAATTATTGAGAATATAGGATTATAATAACATTTGTTTGTTGTGCTAGAAAATCGATTTCAAAGTCCTTTACATGTCCTTCTAACTATACCAAAGCAGTAAAAAACATCACACCACAGCACCCATGTTTCCCATGTTTAGCATAAAACTGTTTCACAAAGGCATAAAAATATAGAATAGAATAAAATAATTCTGAAGATGATAAGAGAGGAGAAGCTTTCCAGAGGCATATCTAATAGAAATACTGACCTACATAAAGCATATGAAGTATTCCCATGACCAAGAGCCACAGCCTCTGTAGTGGATATCTCCAAGGGCTGGGGAGAAGGTTTAGGGCCTTTGTGGGCAGGAGGTGGCCTTGGCCTCAGTGGCTGGCAAGGCTGGGAGAGGTGTCCAGCTGCCTCCCACAGCAGCCCCAGGCTGTTACTTTGCTGTTCCCATCTGGGTGATGTCTCTGCCAGGGCTTGTACTAAGTGACAGGTATCACACAGAAACCCCTTTGTGCCCCCAGACCTGCAGCAGGTCAGGAAGCAGCCCTGGCACAGAAACCAGGCTCGCACTGCTCCTGTGCCACAGCTGTCTGCTCCAGCTTGTGGGCACAGTGACATAAGAAGAGTTGGTAGGAATTCATGGAAGGAAGCGTTTGAAAAGCGTGCAGGACTGGGATCGGAGTTTGCTTCCACAAGGACTGTTGGGCATGTAAATAAAGCTCCATGAGGTGGAGAAGGGACAAGAGAGTGTTTCACCTGAAAAAAAGTTTTGTATAAAGAGCAGAGCTGGCAGAAGAGTACAAAGTTTGATTTAAAAAAAACATCACAGGGCAAAATTTACAGATGTTGGCATGAGGAGGGGAGGCTGCAAAATGCTTACCCAGGGAGAGGGACATGGAACTGTTTTTTAATTACTCTGTCTGGGAAAAGATTATATAGAGATTAAGGGAAGCACATGTTTGCAGAGATAATACACCTTGAGGGACAGCCAAGAGATCAGAGGTTGTCCTGAGCTTTCCCAGTTGTCCAGTGCCTTTTAGTCACATACTGCGGCACTCACTGGTAGTGAAATACTGCCAGCACTGACTGGCAGGGTTATATTTCATGCTGTGCAGGTGCTTTAAGCTATGCTGGGCCAAAGCAAAAGCATGGATTATGATGAAAGGACTTGAGCATGACAAATCAGAACATTTTTTTTGTTACGATTACTGTAACTGGACAGTCTGTCAGTAACTGGTCAGTCTGGACATGCACACCTACATGGTATACTGCAGGTAGGTCAGGGTATGTCAGTGTGGCACACACTGGGATACTGCAGGTGGCTTTTACCTGTGCTCCATGCTCACCAAAAGCTGTGTGCCTGCATTCATGTGGTGCTGAGCCCCAGTAGAAAAGCCCCTAGGAGCCGATTACATTGATTTTGAATCAGCACCAACCTAATGTGGTAACATGGCTTTTAAGCTCGCTGCTTGGACAGAGCTCACTTGAGTCTGAGTGGGTTATACCATGGGCTGTTACACTATGTAAAGGCTGCGTGAAAGTGCTTGTATAATGAAAACAAATGTATTCTCAATTGCTTTATTTATTGAGCTATATTACTGCCGTTTTACTAAGTGCCAGTTTGCTGTAATAAATTTCATTATTATCCTCTACTTCCCCCAGAAATCTGCTGTTAGTCCAGGGCCTCTGGGAAAGCTGTGCATTGAAAACCAGTTGGTGTAAAAAGCTGTCTGCTACAATCAGGGCAGAGACTTGGATCAAAACAGTGCACATCAGCACATGGCAACCCAGAGCAAGTAGTGCTGCATCAAAACAGAGCAGCTCCCAGTGCATTTTTCTCAGCCTCTTGCCAGCCTGGGTCCATCTTTGCTGATTATCTGCAGGTGGGAACCAGCTGTTAGAGGTAATCAAGTTCAAATGCAGCTCTGCTGTTTTCTAAAGCAGGAACTTTCTCCAGCTTTTTCATCAGCAACTGGCTTTCATCTTTGAAATCTTATCTGATGTGTGTAAAATTAGTTTCAGGATTAGTCCCCCTAAAATTTGTGTGTTTATCTCGTGTGTTACTGTGTTCTGCCTGAAAGAGCTGTTGGTGCAGCTTTTCATACCACTGAAGGGGACTTGGCAGGAGAGAGGTTTGTGGTTTCTCTCTAGCCATGTTTGTAATGGAAAATAAGAGTTAACTATATGAAAGGAAAAAATGTCTGAAATGAATGAAAAAGGCAAATCCTGAGCTCACCTGCCAAACTTAATATCTCTGAGGTCTGTGTCTACTCAACCCAGCTATATTTTACTTCCAATAAAACACTTGTTACTGAACATGGCCAAACTTAAAGAAAAACTAGGGGGGTGGTTGGTCTTTTTTAACACAGCTGTGGATTTATGACCCTCATCCTTCCCCCCACACTCTTCTGCACTCTAGTCAATGAGCCCCTCAGGGCTTTTCTCTTTTTAGACATTGAGTGCTCCTTGAAAAAGATACTGTCAATAGCCAGATATTTGCAGTGTTTAGGTGTGAGTAAAGATCTGTAGTTAAAAGGTTTAAGTGAAGTTAAAAACCAGAGTTAAATATCTGAAAAGGCAAACCCTGAGACCATGGTGAGTGAGACAATGCATTTCATTAAATAGTACACATCCTGTTTCTGGGTTATTAATTGGTTTATTCTGATAAATTACAAAAGTGTCTATCACAAAATCAGACACACTAGTAGTTTGCAAAGTTTCATACCTATACAGAAACATATCTGAGCAAATACGCTACTCAAAATCTAGAAGTAAGCTAGCTAGCTGTAACTAACTAGAAACTAACATTAGAAGGATAAAGATATTTCACTGTAAAAGTATGGGGAATTTAAGAGTTCAGCTGCTGAAGGATTAGCTTTCTTCTCTCTTCTCCACCAGTTTAATTGCTGCACTTAAGAGCAGATTCATTGTACTTGTAGTGACCTCGAAGAAAGAAAGAAAAAGTACCGGCTGGAAAAGCCACCTAGTGGTATAGAGAAATGCTTCCAAGCAGAAGCAGGAGGCTCTGAGTTCCGAAGAAAGATTTGTTCTCATACTGGACCAGTGTGCTGTGGCATACTATGAAGGCTGTTTGTTATTACTCATGGGAGCCTAGAATGTGTATTACACACAAACAGGAAATCCACAGACATATTAAATACTTTTTCCAAAGGACAGTACTACAAAACTTTATGTTGGATCATTGCCTGTTCTATATATGCAGTGTAAACTACAAAATCTCATTTAGAGCTATTTCAGAGAATTAAACAAGGATGAATGAGTTTGCCCCATTTTGCTTTTCACCTGTCCAAATAAATGGAGGAGTTACTACTGTCCGCAGCCCAGAAAGAGAAGAAAGCCTATAAAGCATCTGCATTATTTACTTTAATCTTCATTATGTCATTGCTTTAAAGCACAACTTAATGTGTTTGTAGCGCTAAGGAATAGCTTTGGTTAGCTGTAGCTCTTTTCTGGATTCCCATGGTTGCTTTTTTTGAGGGTAATTTCTGCATCTGTTGGAAAGAACTGGGAAAGACACACAATTTGGGAAAGCAGAAAATCAAGCAAAAGGCTGTAGGTGAGGCAGATTCAAGACAGCACATGATCAACACGTGAAAGTCTGCCTCTTAAGAAAGGCTGAGAGCAGTTGGCAAATGATTACAACAGCTCCATTCCTTCAGGACCCTTCATCTCAGCTCAGGCAGTGAAGAATGAAGGCATACCTCCTCTCAGCACATCAATGATTAAACCAGAGCCTTTGTAAATAGTAATAGAATGGGTGGCATGTTCTTATCTACGTAGTCAAAATGCAAAGTTACGACTCGTATGCTGGAGGCTTGGTTTTTACAATGTCAAGATCTTTGCAGCTTTGTGCTCATTCCATAGTGCTTTCTCAGTTGTAGATTCATCTGTGAATGCACAGATCAGGGAGTTTTGCAAACATGGAGGGATTAGCTCATACACGTATGCAGCTATGCATATTGCTTAACCAGACCTTATAGGGTTCTTCAGCCTGTGCTGGTTGTGAGTGGGGATGGAGGGAGGGAGAAAGGGACACCATGCCAAACTACAGCTGGGTTATTGACCTGTTAGGAATTGTGGGACTGTGCAAGCAAACAGACCTTACTGCAGACTGCCTGTGACATGTGCATCTAGCTCTGAGGATTAAGCAGCCCGAGTCACTGCCTACCTCTAATGTAAGGAGCCATGGTGTGGGAAAGGGGGGATGGCAAAGCCCTATAAAAGACTAATATGAAAGAGGGGTCTATAAGATGGAGCTTCTCTAGGTAAATGGATTTTATCTTCAGAATTGGAAGCTTAACAAGTCAAGTTAGGCAATTAGAGTAATTATCCCTAAATGTTTAATTACATAAATGCATAAAGTACACACACACCAGGCCTGAGGTTTACTACATGTTGTAAGTGCATAAATGTGCCAATCTGCGCATCAAATAAATCACAGCATTTATGAAAGTGCACCAATAGAACTGCATCTGCTGAGCTAAAGGACCAGTGAAGACATGCAGGAAAGTACTGGCATTGCCCCAGCTGACATCTCTCCTAGCTGGTAGCTAGGGATATCAGGCTGCAGGAGCAGGGAGCAAGGACAGCTAACCTTACAACTGGCTTGTGCACAATGGGACCTGCTTCAAGTCATGGGGTGTTGCTCTGAAGACATTAATTTCTTCTTTCTGTGGCAGTTGGCTACTGTAAGCCTTTGAGGCACCCTTAAGGCAGGTATGGCGTGGGCAGAGAGAAACCTAAACCAGGGGCATAGAAATCTGTGGCAGAAACCTGAGAAAGAAGTTCTGGAAATATGCCCAATTTGTAGGGTTGTGAGGAGCAGCATTCCCAGCTTGTGTGCACAGACATTACACATAGCATGGAGTAAATTAGTCATCTTTCCAGGTGAAGGTAGAGAAACCTGTGTGAGTGTGAGAAAGCACACGTAATCCTCCCAGGACACTCAAATTTGGTTCTTCCTGCTTATTAAAGGTAATGAGAATAGGAGGGTAATTTGGAGGATGTGGGGGTGTGTGTCAGAGTGCCTGAAAGTGCTAGCAATTACAGATGGACTCAGAGCTCCCATACGTCCCCTGCTTTTCTCTGGTTCTTTCTGTTTGCTAAAGATTTCCAGAAGTGTGGCAGCCAGAATCTCAGTGGACAATCTCCGTGACCACTTCCTGCATGTCAAGACATCCTGCATGACTGTAGAACCTGCATGCTGTGCTGCACATGTGTACAGCCTGTCCTCTGTTCTTCAGAAAACCTCAGCCACTGGGGCACGTTCAGTCCAGCTGCTTGATATATGTCCCAAATGGATTTAGGAGCATCACCCATGTGGGAATCACCATCATAAAAAATCTCACATGATGCTAGTATCCTTGAGTAAGACTGGTTACAGGCAGAGCCGCCTCATCTGGCACCTTTCCAAGCTTTAATAAAGGCTTTTAAAAGACACTGGGAAGTCACTGTGGTTTGCACTCTGGTCACTGTGGTGATGGTAAAGAGAAATGTGGAAATTTCACGAGCAGATACTCTGATGAAATTTCTGCAATAGCTTTTCCCAGTATGCCCAGATTCCCAAATCTCCTCCTGCATTGTATCACCAAAAAAGGTGATCAGTAGAAATTTAGCAGCCTTCTATTTACTTCAACAGGGGAAAAAGAAACCCAAACCTGTTACAGTAAGCTGTTACCATCTCACTGTTTTTCAGTGAAGTTTCTTTGCTGCCCTTCCACAGAGCAAGTTCTCATCCACAAATCCCTTCACTGACAAGGAGCACTCAGAGCTTTCAAACACTGTTTTGTGATTATCTGGTTGTCAACCTGCATAACACAGGCCAGCACATTTCACATGGTACTTCTGCACTGCATCCCTCATTTTTGTGGGGAGTTTTAAAAGATCACAAATGAGCCTGTTGAAATCAGTTGGGCTTAATACTGGAGTAAAGTTCTGCTTGGCAAGGACAGCAAGAATACAGGCACATAACCTATAAGAAGTTACTGATCCATAATAAACTACTGTTTGAGTAAGGATAGATTAAAGGGGGCTGCATCGTGGGGGTTGTGTATCTGCCTTTTTCTGTACAGCTCTGAATACACAACTGGGAAATAAACCCTCCTGCTTTCATTGCTTTCCTGCTTGTGCACTGGTTTGTGCTTTATGGGCACACAGTGGGGACAAAAATCATTAAATCAGTAAAAAAGAAGCGCTGCTGCCTGAGTCACCTTGAGTGGAGAGTAGAGGAGATTTCCCAAGTCTTGGCAACGAGTTCGGTTGTCTGTGTCAGTAACTCCTGTTGTGTGAAGGAAAGGGGAACCCCAAGTTTGCACACTGAATTATAACATTAATTGAGAAGAGGATCAGGACTTGAAGGTTTTTGATCAGTAACATTCAAAGTTGCCTGCAAGCTGCTGGGAGCTGTAAAACATAAGTGGGTATGCATAACACAGCAGCAGCTTTACCACCCTCCATACTCAGGCAGAGTGCAGTGCTGCTGTGCATGTTATCTGTTGTTGTGCATATGCCCCTAAGGTGGGCGCTGGTGTGCCTGGTCCCAGTGTTCAAAAAGAGAAAGTAAATACGTATATATGGTGGGTCTGAAATACTGACACTGTTCTGGCCAAAGAAGCAATGCTGGGAGTTGGTTTTCAGTCTCTAGACCTGGCATTGGAGGTGGTAAGATAATAGTACAAGGCAGTCAAATTCAGATGTGCTTGCATGTTTGATATCATAGAATCACAGAATGGTTTGGGTTGGCAGGGACCTTAAAGCTCATCCAGTTTCAGCCCCCTGCCATCGGCAGGGACACCTTCCACTAGACCAGGTTGCTCCAAGCCCTGTCCAGCCTGGCCATGGATGAGGCAGCCACAGCTTCTCTGGGCAACCTGTGCCAAAGCCTCACCACCCTTCATAGTGAAGAACTTATTTCCAATAATAATCTAAATCTACCCTGTTTCAGTCTGTACAGTCCACTTTGCTCTGAGCAGACACACCTCAGTGCTGGCAGGGATTACTTTCTGTCTTTCTCCAGCAGCTGCACATTTGCTTCAGCCAAGTTTCAAGTTAGGGTCCTAATAAAGCCTTAGCAAAACACCAAACTGCAAACACAAACAAAAGAGAGAAAAAAGGATACCAATAAGTAATGTGTAAAATCCTGTTGTATGACTGCAAGAACATAGGACACTGGGAACTGCTTGTGAAGACCACTTGCTTTAAAAGAAGCTATCCCAGTGGAAATCACTTCAGAAAAGTGCTCCTGCTTTCCAGTGTTTCTGTGTGCACCCACGGTGTGTGGATGAGGAGTCAACATCCCTCCATATCCAAGTCCTGCCATTCTTGCTGAGTCAGGCAGGGAGCCTTGCAGGGGGTGAAAGGGACATTGTGAGACACAAGACCCTTTATTCAGGGAGAAGTTTTATTGCCTATTCAATACACTCCCAGAGCAGAGAACATGAGAACATTTACCTTGAGATTTAGGTTGAACGCTACAGTAATCCCGAACAATCCCAGAGTTCTCTATTATTGTTAGGTTTTAAGGAACAAGCCTAAACTGAGGAATGCTTTAGTTCTCTGTGTAACTGAGCTCATTGTTTAAGGTCTTGATTAATTTTTCTCTTTGTCAAAAACTCATGCTGTTTGCAAAGTCTGTGGGACTGGGCAGCCCTGCCAATACTGCTTCACTGCCCCTCTCCCTGGGGAAGTCCTTGGAAGCCGCTTCTGACCCCATGTTGTCCTGTAGGCAAACTGGATCTTGCAGGAAGTTTAACCGACACAATCTGAAGACTATGCCCTGACATGCAACAGCTTTTTCCAAACAGGATATTTATGGGTAGACCTCATGCATTTTGAGTTGAAGAAGCAAAATAAACCTTAAATGCAGATCTCTCTCCTGGTTTTTCAGCTTCTCCTTACTGGCTTTGGTGGTAGAAGGTTTTTTTGGTAGCCTGCCATAGGCTCTCCCTCTTTAGTCTCACATTTATTTCTACACCATGGGAGGCTTATCATTCCCTTTAATATCTTTCTTATCAGTACTATAGAATGGGCTATAGCCTTTTCAGGTTTCTAGGGAAACAATTCCTCGTTTAACTTCTGATCCAACGTGTTGGCAAACCGTCCTTTAAAATCACAGAGAAGCAAGAGCTACAGGCACAACAATTCTCATTTCACGGTATCTCATGTCAGATATAACTGCGGAGGAGCAATACATAGCATGTGTCTCTATTTGGTGTTTACATAAACATGCAACATTAATCTCTCTAGTACAAAATAGGCAAAATATAGAGTTAAGATCGACAGTGAGATCCCTTCCTTCTGCTGCTTTAACCCTGCAGTTTTAAGTCTCGAACAAGAGGATTTGATTCCATGGTGCTTGAAATCGAATACAAAGCAACAGGGCTGGTCTTAGCGGTGGGTATCAGCTCCCCCCAGAAACTCGAGGTCATGTAACGTTTACAGATAATTGGGACAGACTTTCAGTTTTTGTTCGTTGTTGATGCCTTTCCACCCACTCGCAACAGTGGTGCTAAGTCCCCCTTGGAAAAATCCCTTCCAAACGCTCATTACTTGCTGCCTGCAGGATTAACTGCGATTTTCCCGTTAGCGTAAATAATGCGCTTCCCCGCTAGATGTCATTGTTGCTTCTGCAAATCACATCGGGTTTGATTAAAAGCATTTAATAAAGGTCCCTCATTTAGACAGGCCTTCACCACACTGAGGAGAGAGTCCCCTACCTGCTGGCAATGGGACGAAACGCTTTCTGTAAGAGTTCTGTACCAAAATGCTTTTGACTCCCCTGTCAAGATTTGTCATGTCAGTATGTGTCACCAGGAGCACACCTACTACCCCTGCGCCTGGTGCCGTGCTCCAAAAGCCCACTAAGATCATTGGAGTTGTCTAATTTTCTTTGCTTTGTTGGAAATAAGGCTGTTTGTAATTAAATATGACCCACAGCACCCCAGTTTCACACAGCCATAAAGTCCCTGTGGATTTCAGTGCCTGTATCCTGACAAGTTGCTCTGGTTTGAGGGTCCAGCAGCCAGCGCTGGC